>NC_141698.1:445662987-446262987 GCF_964263255.1 Lissotriton vulgaris
CAGTCATATGATTTGCTGCCATTTTAATAGTCACTTATGGTGAGATGAATCTAGTGACTAATAGTGAGATTAATCTAGTGTTAGACGGACCGGGAGGGTCGGCCGAGGTTACGGGGAGAGGTCTCCAGGGAGAGCCGTCTCCAACGACTGTACAGATAAGTAACTTCCCCCCCACAGACGGACACCACACAAGGTTGAAGGTTAACGAGACTTTATATGCAATTCTTAGGTTACGATGATGGATACAAGGAGGTCTGGACTCAGGGGTCCCCTCGGTTCTAGTCTCTGGTTTAGGAAAGGGGTAGCGGGACAGTCTTAGTTACCAATGAGTACAAAATAGCTCTCAATCCTCGAGCTCGGCGTTCTAGATGATCGGGCCGTGGAGGAGCCAAGCAGGTCCCGAGATGGATGAAGGAAGGACGACGGTCCGCGGCGGAGCCTGCAGGTCCCGGTAGAAGATGACGGTTACAACGGTCCGCGGCCACGCCAGCAGATTCCGACGACGATGAAGGATGAAGGTTACGACGGCTGTGGCAGCGCCAACAGGCAGGACGATGGTGCACAGGACAGAGCTATGGCAGCGCCAGTAGTCCGTCCAGGATGAGTTCCTCTTTACGTCTCTCGACTCCAAGATACAACTGCCTTCCTGCTCTGGAGCTGCCCCAGTTATAGGGCTGGCGTGCTTTGATGTCCGGACCCTCGCACTTGGAGGTCGGGAGGTCCGGGATGGGGGAGTCCAGACACCCAGCAGGGGGGTGGAGCCAGCGCCCGGGGAGGCGATGGGCGAGCGGCACTTGGTGGGGGAGAGCCATCGGCACCTCTTTCTCCCATTGACTTGCCAAGTAGCCCGCTCACCTCCTGGGTGGAGGGTGGTGCCGGAATGTCTGAGGCCGGGCCAGGCCCAGGGTTGAGGTCGATCGGGGGCCAGGCGGCCTCGTGGTGGAGTGTCCAAGATGGCGCCCCAGGCTGGGCGCGTGGGCCGGCAGTGGATCGGACCCTCGAGGTCGGCAGGCTCGAGGGCAGGGGTCCCTGAGGGGACGGAGGACGTGCAATGGTGGTGTGTGGTACTTGCGGGACTGGGCTCAGGCCTGGTTGGGCCGGGGGAGAGCGGCCCTTCATGTGGCCTGTCCAACATGCGTCCCCCCCAGCTGAAGGCGGGGAGAGTTACCCATCCTCTTGGGGACTCTCCTCGTCGAGGCGGAAAAACCGGGACAGGCCATCCGCGTTGGCGTGATCTGGCCCAGGCCGGTGTTCGACTGTGAAGTCCATACCTTGCAAGGAGATGGACCAGCGTAGCAACTTTGGGTTCTCCCCCCGCATATGCATCAGCCATTGCAGGGGTCGGTGGTCGGTCTGCACCCGAAAGTGGGTGCCGAAAAGGTAGGGCCGGAGCTTCTTGAGGGCCCATACCACAGCGAAGGCTTCCCTCTCTATGGTGCTCCAGCGTTGCTCCCGTGGTAGGAGTCTCCGGCTGATGAAGGCCACCGGTTGATCAAGGCCTTCGGTGTTCACTTGAGACAGGACTGCCCCAATGCCCTGGTCGGAGGCGTCCGTCTGGACGACGAACTCCCGGCTGTAGTCTGGGGCCTGGAGCACAGGGGCGGAACACATGGCGGCCTTTAATTGTTCAAATGCAGTTTGACACTCTGGGGTCCAGGTGACTTTCTTGGGCTGGTTCTTTGACGTGAGTTCTGTGAGGGGCCCCACTATGGTACCATAGTCTTTTACGAACCTTCGGTAGTAGCCCGTGAGGCCCAGGAAGGCTCGTACTTCGGTTTGGGTGATGGGGGGCTGCCAGGCCTGGATGGCGGCAATTTTCAGCTGTAGCGGGGCCACTAGGCCGCTTCCCACCTGGTGTCCGAGGTAGGTTACAGACCCTTGCCCAATTTGACACTTGCTGGCCTTGATCGTGAGGCCAGCTCGCTGAAGGGCTTGCAGCACTGCTCGGAGGTGGTGGAGGTGCTCGGTCCAATGGTGGCTGTATACAGCGATGTCGTCTAGGTAGGCGGCGCTGAATCCTTCGAGCCCCGCCAGGACCTGATTGACGAGCCGTTGGAATGTTGCTGGGGCATTCTTCATGCCGAAGGGCATGACCGTGAAATGGTAATGGCCATCGGGGGTGGAGAAGGCAGAACGTTCTTGCGCCCGGGGTGTGAGGCCGATCTGCCAATAGCCTGCTGTCAAGTCGAAGATGCTGAGGTAGCGGGCAGCTCCCATTCGGTCGACTAGTTCATCTGCCCGGGGGATGGGGTGCGCGTCTGTTCTGGTGACCGCATTCAAGCCCCGGTAGTCGACGCAGAACCGGAGTTCGGGTGTGGTGCCGGGGGCAGCTGCTTTGGGGACCAGTACGACAGGGCTGGCCCAGGGACTGTCTGAGGGCTCGATGACCCCGATCGTGAGCATCTTGGCTATTTCTTCCTGGATGCAGGCCCGTACCCGGTCTGGCACGCGGTAGGCCCGGTGGCGGATAGGGGGGCTGTCCCCGGTATCCACATCGTGCACACACCAGGAAGTGACACCCGGGGTGAGGGAGAACAGGCTGGCGAACTGTGATAGGAGGGCTTGACACTCCTGGCGTTGTTCTCTGGTGAGGGCCTCTGAGAGCCGGACCCCATCCACGGAGCCGTCTTGCTCTTGAGTCCGGAGGAGGTCAGGGAGAGGCTCGGAGTCTTCTTCAACCCCAGTGTCTGTGGCCATCAGGAGGCTGAGCTCTGTTCGCACAAAGTGGGGCTTTAGTCTGTTAGCGTGGAGGACCCGGAGAGGGTTCCGGGAGGATTCCATGTCGATGAGATAAGTGGCAGGACCCTTGCGCTCTATTACTTTGAAGGGCCCCGTCCATTTGTCTTGCAGGGCGCATGGCTCAGTGGGGGACATCACCCATACCTGTTGGCCAGGTTCGAATTCAATAGATGAGGCATTCTGGTCATACCATTTTTTCATGTCCTCTTGACTGGCCTCTAGGTTGGCCTTCGCTAGTTCTCTGAACCGCCGGGTCTGGTTGCGGAGGGTGAGGAGGTACCGGAAGACATCTGGAGGGTTCTTTAGCGGAGGCATCTCCCAGCCTTCTTTGACGAGACTGAGCGGCCCTCGCACTGGGTGTCCATATAGCAGTTCAAATGGGCTGAAGCCCAGGGATTTCTGGGGGACTTCTCGATATGCGAAGAGGAGGCACGGCAGCAGCACATCCCACTGGCGACGGAGGGGCTCTTCCAACCCCCCGATCATTCCCTTTAGCGTGCGGTTGAACCGCTCAACGAGTCCGTTCCCTTGAGGGTGATAGGGGGTTGTGAATCTGTAGGTGACCCCGCACTGTTGCCAGAGGGACTTCATGTATTTGGAAATAAAGTTCGTGCCTCTGTCGCTGACGACTTCTCGGGGGAAGCCCACACGGGAGAAGATCCCCATCAGGGCCCGGCCGACCACCGGGGCTGTCACAGTTCGCAGAGGAACAGCCTCAGGGTAGCGGGTGGCGTGGTCCACTAGCACCAGGATGAATCGATGTCCTTGTTTTGTGCGTGGGTCCAAGGGCCCCACAATGTCTATTCCGACTCTCTCAAACGGGGTAGTGACCACGGGAAAAGGTTGCAGGGGAGCCTTTAGTTTGCGGCCGCTCTTCCCACTGGCTTGGCACGTGGGGCAAGATCGGCAATGCTGGTGCACATCGTTTCTCATTTTGGGCCAGAAGAAGTGGGTCACTAGGCGACTGTAGGTTTTATCTTGTCCCAGATGTCCTGCCAGGGGGACATCGTGGGCCAGGTTTAACAGGAAGTCTCTGAAACGGAGGGGTACCACTAGTACTCGGTTGCTCCCCAGCTCGGCGATTCTTTGCTCGCTGTACAGCAGATCATTGTCCCAGTAGACCCAATGAGTTCCGGGGGTATCCCCTGCGCTTTGGGCGAGCGCTTGCTGGCGGAGTCCCTCGAGGGAGGGACAGGTCTTCTGTTCTTTGCGAAATTGTTCTTGCGTGGGCCCCCCTTCTTGAGGCCACTGGTCGAGGTTAGCGAGGTCGGTAGGTTGAGCTGGTTCGGCGGGAATGTTACGGTCGGTGTTTTCGGCTGGGGCGACCGGAGGCGGTGGCGCCGGCCATTCGGGTTCTTCTGGCTGGTGGTTGGCACGGGCGGCCATGGAACGGGTGGTGACGCACGCCCAGTCTGGGACGCCCAACATCCCCAGGTGTTCCTTTCGCTCCACGGCGGCCCACGGAGAGCTTTCCAGGTCATTGCCCAGGAGGCAGTCTACGGGGGCATCGTCTCGGACCGTCACTTTCAACATGCCGGAGACCCCCCCCCATTCGAAGGGGACGCAGGCCATCCGACACAGGCTCTCCGAGTTATCGGCTGATCGTACAGGGCAGAGAATGTTCGGTAGATACTGTTCTGGGGCCACCAGGTGACAGCGGACGGCTGTTACACTGGCCCCGGTGTCACGAAGGGCTTCGGCCTGGTGTCCATTGATGCTCACCCATTGGCTGTACTTCTGGGTGTTAGCGGGTAGGGGGACCCGCGGGACCATGTCTTTCCCCCCTAAGCAGGCTAGAGTCATGGCGGCTGGCTCCCACTCTTGATGCTCTTGTTCGTACTCTTCCTGTTCCTCGGAGATCTGTTCTTCCCCTAGGGCTGCAGCGGCCACTTGGCGGGGTCTTGGGCTCTGGTACTGCGGGCAGTTTGGGTCGTTCGCATAGTGGCCGACTCGTTGACATCGGTGACACGTGACATTGGCTCTGTACCCCGGTCGCGCTGGGGTGCTGCCCCGGTTGGCCGGGGGGGTGGTGTTGGTAGCGGGGGCGACCGGGGCGTTGTCTCTTCCTCGCCCTTGGCCCCCTCCTCCTCCTCTGGGTCGGTGCTGACCATTGTTGTTCCGGTTCTGTTCGTAGGACCCATTCCGGCCCACTCTGGTGATCTCCCACCGGTCAGCTTCGGCTGCGAGCTGCCGGGGATCCGTTAACTTGCTGTCGAGGAGGTGTTGGCGGAGTTCAATGAAGCAATTGTTCGACAGATGCTCCCATACCATCAGGTTAAATAGTTGCTCGTAGGTCGTGACGTTGCTTCCTCGGATCCAGCCCTCGAAGGCTCGGCTAAAGTATGTTACATAGTCCACCCAAGTTGTACCCGGGATGCGGGTGCAGTCTCGGAACCTCTGACGGTACATCTCGGGTGTGAGACCATAGCGGGTGAGGAGGGCCGCTTTCATATGGTCGTAGGAGGTCATCTGGTGGTCCGGGAGCTGTAGTAGGGTGTCGCGGCCCTCATTGAGGAATCTTCCCCAGAGACCGGCTCCCCAGTCGCTTCTATCGATCCGGTGTGCAGTCATAGCGATTTCATAGGCTTTAAACCATTGCTGGATGTCGTCCTCTCTGAAGTATTCTCGGACAACATCCTTGGGGATGTGTACCTTTTTGTCTGTGGCCCCTGAGGTGGGGGGTCGCTCGGGTACCCCTGCTTCTTTATTCTGCTTGCGTAGGTTGATCTCGGCTAGGTTTCGTTCGTGTTCGTACGCTAGTTTTTTTTCCTCGAGCTCCCTTTGTCTCTGTTTCTCCTCTCTTTCTTCTCGGAGACGCAGGTGCTCTAAGTTGATTTTTTGTTCGGCCAACTTAAGTTCAACGTCCATTTTAAGTCGGGCCATTTCTAGTTCGTGTAGTCGGGTCCTTTCTCTTTCCTGGATCTCGCCTTGCGAGAGACCCGTTCTTTGCCCTTCCGGGGCCGTGGTCGTTTTTTCTACGGTGCTTTGATCAGGGGTTCCGGCAGCCCCGGTTTCTGCCCAAGATTCTAGGGCATGCTTAAAATCGTCCTTGGTACTCAGTCCGGTGGTAGCGATACCCAGTTCGATGCAGAATTGTTTAAGTTCACGATGGTTGTACTCCTCCAATTTCTCCATTTGGAATTTCTCGGTTGATCCGCTCTCTTTCGTGGTCATTGTGACTTCGTCGTGGGGTGAGCTACTCTCTGTACGTTTATGCGGTGATTCGGATCGCGCCGCTGGCCACCAATGTTAGACGGACCGGGAGGGTCGGCCGAGGTTACGGGGAGAGGTCTCCAGGGAGAGCCGTCTCCAACGACTGTACAGATAAGTAACTTCCCCCCCACAGACGGACACCACACAAGGTTGAAGGTTAACGAGACTTTATATGCAATTCTTAGGTTACGATGATGGATACAAGGAGGTCTGGACTCAGGGGTCCCCTCGGTTCTAGTCTCTGGTTTAGGAAAGGGGTAGCGGGACAGTCTTAGTTACCAATGAGTACAAAATAGCTCTCAATCCTCGAGCTCGGCGTTCTAGATGATCGGGCCGTGGAGGAGCCAAGCAGGTCCCGAGATGGATGAAGGAAGGACGACGGTCCGCGGCGGAGCCTGCAGGTCCCGGTAGAAGATGACGGTTACAACGGTCCGCGGCCACGCCAGCAGATTCCGACGACGATGAAGGATGAAGGTTACGACGGCTGTGGCAGCGCCAACAGGCAGGACGATGGTGCACAGGACAGAGCTATGGCAGCGCCAGTAGTCCGTCCAGGATGAGTTCCTCTTTACGTCTCTCGACTCCAAGATACAACTGCCTTCCTGCTCTGGAGCTGCCCCAGTTATAGGGCTGGCGTGCTTTGATGTCCGGACCCTCGCACTTGGAGGTCGGGAGGTCCGGGATGGGGGAGTCCAGACACCCAGCAGGGGGGTGGAGCCAGCGCCCGGGGAGGCGATGGGCGAGCGGCACTTGGTGGGGGAGAGCCATCGGCACCTCTTTCTCCCATTGACTTGCCAAGTAGCCCGCTCACCTCCTGGGTGGAGGGTGGTGCCGGAATGTCTGAGGCCGGGCCAGGCCCAGGGTTGAGGTCGATCGGGGGCCAGGCGGCCTCGTGGTGGAGTGTCCAAGATGGCGCCCCAGGCTGGGCGCGTGGGCCGGCAGTGGATCGGACCCTCGAGGTCGGCAGGCTCGAGGGCAGGGGTCCCTGAGGGGACGGAGGACGTGCAATGGTGGTGTGTGGTACTTGCGGGACTGGGCTCAGGCCTGGTTGGGCCGGGGGAGAGCGGCCCTTCATGTGGCCTGTCCAACATCTAGTGACTGCTGGGTTTGTCGCATCTGAGCTGGGGGATTGTGAGTGTATTGTAGCCGGAGACTGAGCTATCGCTGTTGCTCTGATGCAGGCCTCAGATGCTGCGGCAGCCTCGAGTCAGCGCAATGTATCATGCTGCTGGCCAATGATGAAATCTCGCGTTTAAATAAGTCTCGGCACACTTTCTGAGAATTTTTCACTCCGACGCGCTATATAAAGGTCTCATGTGGAAAGATTTTACACTAAGGGCGACTTTGCCAACAAAGGCCCACTGTCCGTGGACTCTGTGCTTTCCATCCCCAATTTAAAAACATATCACTGCACCAGCAGGAGCACAATTAAACACAATAAACCAGCCCAAAGAAGCAATTGCACACCATGGCATTATGGGTATGCAAATGAGCCCAGGAAGCTTCTGTCTCCACATTGCAGTATGCGATCAGTTTTAGAGAATGATCAATTGGCGAGGTATTATCTTAGGTAGCCTCCTATTCGCCTACAAAAGAATAATCAATATAAAGGTTAACTATTTTACTATTTTCTGGTAACTATGTCTTTAAGAGTATTGGTTTAACCATCTTACCTAGAAAGCCAAGATTCTCTACTTCTATGATGAGGTGAAGTTAAAAAAGATTCTCAGATCTTATGTAGAGGGTTGATATTAAAAGATCTCCCTGCCTGTGAAAAAATGGGGACAAAGGAGAACAAGCATTTGCAATGCAATAGGTCTCGCATTAATTAAATATTGAGCTATCAGCATTGTAAATGGCAATTGTTTTTTGCTTTGTGCTATAGTTTTTTTTACATAAAAAGCTACATATAAAATATGTTTTATTAAAGTTATTTATGCAGTATCTAAATTTTGTTTGCATAAAAGAGTACAATAATATCTTAGTAAAAAATTCAAATATTTTAATGGTAATTCACCAAATGTTCATTTATGTGTTGGTTTTGAAAATAACTAAATTAATAGCTTTGTCATTTACAATGCCAATAGTTATAACTTTCGCAAATGTGACACCTATAGCATTTGTAATGCAACATTTGTATTTACGTGACTTAGATGTATTGATATTACAAATAACAATGGCTTTAAAAATGTTTTAATACTTAATAAAAGTGATTGTAATTTATAATGGCAATAGCTTAAACTTTTGTAAATAACTTTTGTGAAGATTATGTTCAGTGTATTTTATTGTAACGAAATCCAAGAACAGAAGTGAAATATTAACATCTTTTTGTGACATTTGTAATAAAGCTTGAAACATTGAGAGAACATATTTGTGCTGTGGTGGTGCTGAGTGATGCTGTGGTGGTGCTGAATGGGGCTGTGGTGGTGCTGAATGGGGCTGTGGTGGTGCTGAATGGGGCTGTGGTGATGCTGAGTGATGCTGTGGTGGTGCTGAGTGGTGCTATGGTGGTGCTGTGGTGGTGCTGTGGTGGTGCTGAGTGATGCTGAATGATGCTGTGGTGGTGCTGAGTAGTGCTGTGGTGGTTCTGAGTGATGCTGTGGTGGTTCTGAGTGATAATATGGTGGTGCTGAGTGACTGTACTCACTGTCACTCTGCACTCACTGTCACTCTGCACTCACTGTCACTCTGCACGCACTGTCACTCTGCACGCACTGTCACTCTGCACGCACTTTCACTCTGCACGCACTGTCACTCTGCACGCACTCTGCACTCACTGTCACTCTGCACGCACTCTGCACTCACTGTCACTCTGCACGCACTCTGCACTCACTGTCACTCTGCACTCACTGTCACTCTGCACTCACTGTCACTCTGCACTCACTCTGCACTCACTCTGCACTCACTCAGCACTCACTCTGCACTCACTCTGCACTCACTCTGCACTCACTCTGCACTCACTGTCACTCTGCACGCACTCTGCACTCACTGTCACTCTGCACGCACTCTGCACTTACTGTCACTCTGCACTTACTGTCACTCTGCACGCACTCTGCACTTACTGTCACTCTGCACTTACTGTCACTCTGCACTTACTGTCACTCTGCACGCACTCTGCACTCACTGTCACTCTGCACTCACTGTTACTCTGCAATCACTGTCACTGCACTCACTCTGCACTCACTCTGCACTCACTGTCACTCTGCACTCCCTCTGCACTCTGCACTCACCCTGCACTCACTGTCACTCTGCACGCACCCTGCACTCACTGTCACTCTGCACGCACTCTGCACTCACTGTCACTCTGCACTCACTGTCACTCTGCACTCACTGTCACTCCGCACTCACTGTCACTCCGCACTCACTGTCACTCTGCACTCACTGTCACTCTGCACTCACTGTCACTCTGCACTCACTGTCACTCTGCACTCACTGTCACTCCGCACTCACTGTCACTCCGCACTCACTGTCACTCCGCACTCACTGTCACTCTGCACTCTGCACTCACTGTCACTCTGCACTCACTGTCACTCTGCACTCACTGTCACTCTGCACTCACTGTCACTGTCACTCTGCACTCACTGTCACTCTGCACTCACTGTCACTCTGCACTCACTGTCACTCTGCACTCACTGTCACTCCGCACTCACTGTCACTCCGCACTCACTGTCACTCCGCACTCACTGTCACTCTGCACTCACTCTGCACTCACTCTGCACTCACTGTCACTCTGCACTCACTCTGCACTCACTGTCACTCTGCACGCACTCTGCACTTACTGTCACTCTGCACTTACTGTCACTCTGCACTTACTGTCACTCTGCACGCACTCTGCACTCACTGTCACTCTGCACTCACTGTCACTCTGCACTCACTGTCACTCTGCACTCACTGTCACTCTGCACTCACTGTCACTCCGCACTCACTGTCACTCTGCACTCACTCTGCACTCACTCTGCACTCACTGTCACTCTGCACTCACTCTGCACTCACTGTCACTCTGCACTCACTGTCACTCTGCACTCACTGTCACTCTGCACTCACTGTCACTCTGCACTCACTGTCACTCTGCACTCACCCTGCACTCACTGTCACTCTGCACGCACTCTGCACTCACTGTCACTCTGCACGCACTCTGCACTCACTGTCACTCCGCACTCACTGTCACTCCGCACTCACTGTCACTCCGCACTCACTGTCACTCTGCACTCACTGTCACTCTGCACGCACTGTCACTCTGCACGCACTCTGCACTTACTGTCACTCTGCACTTACTGTCACTCTGCACTTACTGTCACTCTGCACTTACTGTCACTCTGCACGCACTCTGCACTCACTGTCACTCTGCACTCACTGTCACTCTGCACTCACTGTCACTCTGCACTACCTGTCACTCTGCACTCACTGTCACTCTGCACTCACTGTCACTCTGCACTCACTCTGCACCCTGCACTCGCCCTGCACTCACTGTCACTCTGCACGCACTCTGCACTCACTGTCACTCTGCACGCACTCTGCACTCACTGTTTCTGCACACACTCTGCACTCAGTCACTCTGCACTCAGTCACTCTGCACTCACTGTCACTCCGCACTCACTGTCACTCCGCACTCACTGTCACTCCGCACTCACTGTCACTCCGCACTCACTGTCACTCCGCACTCACTGTCACTCTGCACTCACTCTGCACTCACTGTCACTCTGCACTCACTGTCACTCTGCACGCACTGTCACTCTGCACTCACTCTGCACTCACTGTCACTCTGCACTCACTGTCACTCTGCACGCACTGTCACTCTGCACGCACTGTCACTCTGCACGCACTGTCACTCTGCACTCACTGTCACTCTGCACTCACAGTCACTCTGCACTCACTGTCACTCTGCACTCACTCTGCACTCACTGTCACTCTGCACGCACTGTCACTCTGCACGCACTGTCACTCTGCACACACTGTCACTCTGCACACACTGTCACTCTGCACTCACTCTGCACTCACTGTCACTCTGCACTCACTGTCACTCTGCACTCACTCTGCACTCACTGTCACTCTGCACGCACTGTCACTCTGCATGCACTGTCACTCTGCACACACTGTCACTCTGCACGCACTGTCACTCTGCACGCACTGTCACTCCGCACTCACTGTCACTCCGCACTCACTGTCACTCTGCACTCACTCTGCACGCACTCTGCACTCACTGTCACTCTGCACGCACTCTGCACTCACTGTCACTCTGCACGCACTCTGCACTTACTGTCACTCTGCACGCACTCTGCACTCACTGTCACTCTGCACTCACAGAAGGGGACAAACGCAAACCAACAATCGCAAAAGTAGAAACTCTTCAGCAACACAAACCTCCCCAATACCCTCCTCAGGAAATAGAACGCTACTTAACATTTTGATGACCTGATCATTCTTACAGAGTGCAAGTATACTTTTCTCTCACCATTACACTGTGATTACTATTCAACTGAATGATACTACTTTCATCAACCTCACAAGGGGGAATGGTTGAATCGGCTATGCTGAGATTCATACCAGTGGCCTACGTGCATCTTCGGACGGAGCGGGACTTCGATGTGCGGGATCTGGAGCGACTCCGACTGCGGGACCTCGACCGACGACGCCTCCTGGGACTGCGACTCCGGCGTCCATAACTTCCTCCACTGCCTCCATATCTTCGGGGTGGTGGTCCCCTGCGGCTATGGTGTGAGTCTGGTGGCCTTCCATAACGAGCCATCTGCACCCGAAGTTCGCGCCCATCCAGTACGGCTCCGTCCATGGCGTCCATCGCATCCTCGGCATCACGTTTGTCATGGAATCTTAAAAGGAAGTCAGGCAGGCCGGGGGCGGTACTGCGGGACACCTTTGTGACGTCATTGCCGGGCCGCGCTCTGATTGGCTGCTGGCCCGGGACCTGACGTGCAACCAGGAAGAGGAGCCGGCAGCAGGAAGTGGCGTGAGCATTGCGGCCCCGGGGCTCCCGTGACCAGGAAGGAGCCCTGGATACTGTTTCCCTTAAAGTCCCGGTCCCGAGATGGGGGACCGGGTGAAGACCCGCGGGGCGAAGCGGGCGCACTGAGGAGGCGGGGCTCCCATGTGGAGAGAGAGCCCCGCCGAGCGCTACCACCGCCCGGCCACAGAGAAGCCTTCTGTCCAGCAGCGGGCCCCCGTGATGTGGGGAGAGCCTGCAGCTGCGGAGGAAGGGAAGGAGCCTGGAGACCCGGGGAGCGCCCGCCAGACACCGGTGAGTGGAGCCGGGAGGAGAGGGGCTGGTGTGTGTGGAGGGGTCTCTGTGTATGCGTGTAGGTGACGGGGGTGTGCCTGTGTATGCGTGTGTATGTGCGCATGCGTGAGTGCTGTGTATGTGTGTGGCTGTGATGTGCGCATGCGTGAATGTTGGTGCGCGTGCACGCAGCTGAATCCAGCCAAGGATAAGCTCGTCACAGTTTCTTGTCCTTCATTCCCCCGTGTCAGACAGCTTTAAGTCTCCAGCCTGGACGCATCCTTCGGATGCGATTTCCAGGCGAGACCTAAAAAGGGGCTCTGTTAGCTTCCATTCTGTCTTAATTTAGTTTCTAGGGGCTGAATTCGATCTTCAGACTTACCCAAGGATAGTTGGCAGGGCTCACTATGTCCGGTGGTGGGAGCTCCGTCTGACGACTGCAAACGCGGGAAGTGGATGAACAAAACCCTGTTTGCAGACTTAGTATATATAATAGTGTTGATTGGTGTAGATTAATCTGAAGATCGAATTCAGCCCCTAGAAACTAAATTAAGACAGAATGGAAGCTAACAGAGCCCCTTTTTCTCCTTTGTCCCCATTTTTTCACAGGCAGGGAGATCTTTTAATATCAACCCTCTACATAAGATCTGAGAATCTTTTTTAACTTCACCTCATCATAGAAGTAGAGAATCTTGGCTTTCTAGGTAAGATGGTTAAACCAATACTCTTAAAGACATAGTTACCAGAAAATAGTAAAATAGTTAACCTTTATATTGATTATTCTTTTGTAGGCGAATAGGAGGCTACCTAAGATAATACCTCGCCAATTGATCACTCTCTAAAACTGAAGAATTCACCCAGAATATCAGTAGAACATTGCAATTTATAATAGGTAAGACTTAAACCAAATATAAATAAAGGGATATTACTCCATTCTTTTATGCTCATGAGAATCCGCTCTCTACTGTCACCATTAAAAAAGAATACTTCATCATCTTCCTTTTCTTGTATATATCTCCTTATACCTAGATACCAATAATACTTCGAAAACTGCTCAAACGTAGATACGGCAGAGTGGTAATCTAAATGAAGGGCTCCGGTGGGGGACGCTAATTATCAGTCATCTATACTAACCAGGTAAAGTTACCTGAAAATAATTCCTTGAAGAGTAACCATAACCATAATACTCTATAAAATACTAATAGCGAACACACCTCTTCTGGTTTAAACGCAGGCAACACCTGACGTGGAAGAACACATAATAAAGAAGCAGGCATCTTACCTGTTCTTTTCTGTAGAACAAGAAAACATTTTTATAATAGTAAGTATACCGTTTCCAAAAAGATGAGACAAAATAAATATCTTAGCAATTTCTCTTGAAAAGATGAGGGGTAATAATAATGCTGTTTATCGGATATCTATCTCCTCACTTTTATTGGAAACGTAGATAGCCCTCTTAATATATCTGAATGATTCACTGCTTTTCATTAGACACCTGACTTCTTATCAGATATCCAATACTCTGAACCAGAGATTATCTCTCGGTGGTCTCAAAATTTGGGACAACATATATTTATGTCAATTGTCCCATTTTTTCCACATATCATTCATGAACTGTCCCTCCCCCTACTTTATGGGGAACTACAAGGAAATGACAACAATAGAGGAAATTGCAAACTAGATTGTTTTCTATGAATTATATGTGTTTTATTGACTATGGCTGCTAAAACACAAACCTTTTTTGTAAAACAATGTCTTTTATTAAAACTTGCATAATTATGTGAATTTGTATTGATTTACATTTTCATTTTTATAGATATTACGTGGCTACTCCAGGAAGAAGGCGCTGGCCGCCGAAACGCGCGTAGAGTCATATAATCTCGCCACTTATCTACTATAGATAAAGAATTAGCTTTTTAGATTGTCTACTTAATTTTGTTCTATGATGTTTATTTAATTTTATTCCATGATGCTTATGATATGTTACACTGTGGATTTTAATTTTGTGTTATATGAATGAATTGTTTACTTTCTTAATTGTTAAATAAAGAAACAATGTCTTTTAGTCAGCTGTAGTCAATCACTTATTACCCCTTACCAATAGGGTATTTTAATCATTAATTGCCTAGGTTGTTATTTTTCATATGCAATTGCACAACATGGCATTATGGGTATGCAAATGAGCCCAGGAAGCTTCTGTCTCCACATTGCAGTATGCGACCTGTAAGAAGTGAAGCCAACATTTCAAGTGTAGTGGGAAAAAATGACAATTTTGCAGTGAATCTCGCGTTTACGCAAAGACAGTTAAATAAGTCTCGGCACGCTTTCTTTGAGATTTTCAGGACAGGCGCAAAGTACAATTCAGTGTCAAAATTACATTCTGTTCGTTTTTCATAAGTAGACGTGCTCCGCTGGAATTCATTCTCCTTGACCCATCCCCGAGATGAAAGTTAACATTGAAGTGCTTAAAAGTCATTTGTCAAAGGCCAGTGCTGCTGTACGGGGCGCACTTTGTAGCCAGCCAGCAGACACCACTGAAGTTTATTGTCGCCACAATCTGTATATTTCATAAAGTTTCCGGCAAATGAGCCTGTGACTCTGTACAGGGTCCAGAGTGCTTGCACCCCACTTTAATCACAGAAACTTACGACCTCAGTGGCGGCCAGAAAGTGGGTGTGATCTGTTCTGTGATGCCACCCCTCTGAAGCTCATTGTCTGTACATTTCAAAGAGATGCCTGACAACAGCGCACACGTCCTGCAGGGCTAGCGCCACATCTCTTACGAGTTTAATCACAGAATACACCATCTCCAGTTCCTGCAAGATGGTCTCCAGGGCACCCTGGGGGGCGTGGGGGTGAGTGTCCGTTCTCTGTCTGCTGAAGGGGCGGGGCTCTCTGCACGCCCTCCTGCCCTGTCTCCTCCCCATGGCTGGAAGGCTAGCTCCTTACAGATGACACTGCGCAGCGCGGCTCTAGGCGCTGCTTGGATGAGGGCAGTTCTCTGCAAACTGCTGTTCCGATGACAGGTTGAGGCCGGTTGACTTGGAGGCAGTTCTCAGTATTTTCCACTGCTACGACAGCAGACTGCTGTTCCGATGACAGGTTGAGGCCGGTGATTGACTTGGTCCACTGCTACAACAGTAGTTGTGTGATTGTGTTAATAGATCTTCTTTTCCTTCAGCAGGTCGAAGTGAAGTTCTGGGACTCACTGGGCGCCTTCCTCAGTCATATGGTTTGCTGCCATTTTAATAGTCACTTATGGTGAGATGAATCTAGTGACTAATAGTGAGATTAATCTAGTGACTGCTGGGTTTTGATTGTGAGTGTATTGTAGCCGGAGCGGCAGCCTCAAGTCAGCGCAATGTAACATGCTGCTGGCCAATGATGAAATCTCGCGTTTAAATATGTCTCGGCACACTTTCTGAGAAGTTTTTACTCCGACGCGCTATATAAAGGTCTCATGTGGAAAGATTTTACACCAAGGGCGACTTTGCCATCAAAGGCCCACTGTCTGTGGACTCTGTGCTTTCCATCCCAAATTTAAAAACATATCATTGCACCAGCAGGAGCACAATTAAACACAATAAACCAGCCCAAAGAAGCAATTGCACACCATGGCATTATGGGTATGCAAATGAGCCCAGGAAGCCTCTGTCTCCACATTGCAGTATGCGACCTGTAAGAAGTGAAGCCAACATTTCAAGTGTAGTGGGGAAAAAATAACAATTTTGCAGTGAATCTCGCGTTTATTCAAAGACAGTTAAATAAGTCTCGGCACACTTTCGTTGAGATTTTCAGGACAGGCGCAAAGTACAATTCAGTGTCAAAATTACATTCTGTTCGTTTTTCATAAGTAGACGTGCTCCGCTGGAATTCATTCTCCTTGACCCATCCCCGAGATGAAAGTTAACATTGAAGTGCTTAAAAGTCATTTGTCAAAGGCCAGTGCTGCTGTACGGGGCGCACTTTGTAGCCAGCCAGCAGACACCACTGAAGTTTATTGTCGCCACAATCTGTATATTTCATAAAGTTTCCGGCAAATGAGTGCTTGCACCCCACCTACTAATCACAGAAACTTACGACCTCAGTGGCGGCAGGAAGGTGGGTGTGATCTTGTTGGACAGGCCACATGAAGGGCCGCTCTCCCCCGGCCCAACCAGGCCCAAGTCCAGGCCCACAAGTACCACACACCACCATTGCACGTCCTCTGCCCCCTCAGAGACCCCTGCCCTCGAGCATGTCAACCTCGTGGGTCCAATCCACTGCCGGCCCTCGCGCCCATCCTGGGGCGCCATCTTGGACCATCCACCACGAGGCCGCCGGCCCCCGATCGACCTCAACCCTGGGCCTGGCCCGACCTCAGACATCCCGGCACCACCATCCACCCAGGAGGTGAGCGGGCTACTTGGCAAGTCAATGGGAGAAAGAGGTGTCGATGGCTCTCCCCCGCCAAGTGCCGCTCGCCCATCGCCTCCCCGGGCGCCGGCTCCACCCCCCTGCTGGGTGTCTGGACTCCCTCATCCCGGACCTCCCGACCTCCAAGTGCGAGGGTCCGGACATCAAAGCACACCAGCCCTATAACTGGGGCAGCTCCAGAGCAGGAAGGCAGTTGTATCTTGGAGTCGAGAGACGCAAAGAAGAACTCATCCTGGACGGACTACCGGCGCTGCCGTAGCTCTGTCTTGTGCACCATCGTCTGGCCTGCTGGTGCTGCCGCAACCTTCGTAACCTTCATATCCTTCATCGTCGTCGGGACCTGCTGGCGTGGCCGCGGACCGTTTGTAACCATCATCTTCATCGGGACCTGCAGGCTCCGCCGCGGACCGTCGTTTTCCTTCGTCCATCTCGGGACCTGCTGGCTCCGCCGCGGCCCGATCATCTAGAACGCCGAGCTCGAGGATTGAGAGCTATTTTCATCTTTGTGGTAACAAGACTGTCCCGCTACCCTTTTCCCAAACCAGAGACTAGAATCGAGGGGACCCCTGAGTCCAGACCTCCTTGTACCAGTCCATCGTAAACTTAAAGAATTGCCTATAAAGTCTCGTTGAACTTCAACCTTGTGTGGTGTCCGTCTGTGGGGGGGGGTTACTTGTCTGTACGATCGCTGGAGACGGCTCTCCCCGGAGACCTCTCCCCTTATTCTCGGCCGACCCTCCCGGTCCGTCTAACATTGGTGGCCAGCGGCGCGATCCGAATCACCGCATAAACGTACAGAGAGTAGCTCACCCCACGACGAAATCACAATGACAACTAAAGAAAGCGGATCAACCGAGAAGTTCCAGATGGAGAAATTGGATGAGTACAGCCATCGTGAACTAAAACAATTCTGCATCGAACTAGGTATCGCTACCACCGGACTAAGTACCAAAGACGATTTTAAGCATGCCCTAGAGTCTTGGGCAGAAACCGGGGCCGCCGGAACCCCCGATCAGAGCACCGCAGCAAAAACCACCACGGCCCCTGAAGAACAAAGAACGGGTCTCTCGCAAGACGAGATCCAGGAAAGAGAAAAAACCCGACTACACGAGCTGGAAATGGCCCGACTCAAGATGGACATTGAGCTCAAGTTGGCCGAACAAAAAATCAACTTAGAGCACCTGCGTCTCCGAGAAGAAAGAGAGGAGAAACAGAGACAAAGGGAGCTCGAGGAAAAGAAACTAGCGTACGAACACGAGCGGAACCTAGCTGAGATCAACCTACGCAAGCAGAATAAAGGAGTAGGGGTGCACGAACAACCCCACTCCCCAGGGGCAACAGAGAAAAAGGTACACATCCCCAAGGATGTCGTTCGAGAATACTTCCGAGAGGACGACATCCAGCAATGGTTTAAGGCCTATGAAATCGCTATGACTGCACACCGGATCGATAGAAGCGATTGGGGAGCCGGTCTATGGGGGAGATTCCTCAATGAGGGCCGCGATGCCCTGCTACAGCTCCCGGACCACCAGATGACCTCCTATGACCATATGAAAGCTGCACTCCTCACCCGCTATGGCCTCACACCCGAAATGTACCGTCAGAGGTTCCGAGACTGCACCCGCATCCCGGGTACAACTTGGGTGGACTATGTAAACTACTTTAGCCGAGCCTTCGAGGGCTGGATCAAAGGAAGCAACGTCACAACCTACGAACAACTGTTTAATCTTATGGTATGGGAGCATCTGTCGAACAATTGCTTCATTGAACTCCGCCAGCACCTCCTCGACAGCAAGTTAACGGATCCCCGGCAGCTCGCAGCCGAAGCTGACCGGTGGGAGATCACCAGAGTGGGCCGGAATGGGTCCTACGAACAGAACCGGAACAACAATGGTCAGCACCGTCCCCGAGGGGGAGGAGGGGGCCAAGGACGAGGAAGAGACAACGCCCCGGTCGCCCCCGCTACCAGCACCACCCCCCCGGCCAACCGGGGCAGCACCCCGGCGCGACCGGGATATCGAGCCAATGTTACGTGCCATCGATGCCAACGAGTCGGCCACTATGCGAACGACCCAAACTGCCCCCAGTACCAGAGCCCAAGGCCCCGCCAGGTAGCTGCTGCTGCCCTAGGGGAGGAACAGATCACAGAGGAACAAGAGGAATATGAACAAGAGCATCAAGAATGGGAGCCAGCCGCCATGGCCCTAGCCTGCTTAGGGGGGAGAGACATGGTCCCGCGGGTCCCCCTACCCGCTAACACCCAGAAGTACAGCCAATGGGTGAGCATCAATGGACGCCGGGCCGAAGCCCTTCGTGACACCGGGGCCAGTGTAACAGCCGTCCGCTGTCACCTGGTGACCCCAGAACAATATCTACCGAACATTCTCTGCCCGGTACGTTCAGCCGATAACTCAGAAAGTCTGTGTCGGATGGCCTGCGTCCCCTTCGAATGGGGAGGGGTCTCCGGCATGTTGAAGGTAACAGTCCGAGACGACGCCCCCGTAGACTGCCTCCTGGGGAATGACCTTGAAAGCTCTCCGTGGGCAGCCGTAGAACGAAGAGAACACCTGGGGATGTTAGGCGTCCCAGACTGGGCGTGTGTCACCACCCGGTCCATGGCCGCCCGTGCCAACCACCGCCCAGAAGAACCCGAATGGCCGGCGCCACCGCCTCCGGTCGCCCCAGCAGAAACCACCGACCATGACGTCCCCCCCGAACCAGCTCAACCTTCCGACCTCGCTAACCTCGACCAGTGGCCTCAAGAGGGGGGGCCCACGCAAGAGCAATTTCGCCAGGAACAGAAGACCTGTCCCTCCCTCGAGGGACTCCGCCAGCAAGCGCTCGCCCAAAGCGCAGGGGATACCTCCGGAACTCACTGGGTCTACTGGGACAATGATCTGCTGTACAGTGAGCAAAGAATCGCAGAGCTGGGGGCCAGCCGAGTACTAGTGGTGCCGCTCCGTTTTAGAGACTTTCTGCTAAACCTGGCCCACGATGTCCCCCTAGCAGGACACCTGGGACAAGATAAAACCTACAGTCGCCTAGTGACCCACTTCTTCTGGCCCAAAATGAGAAACGATGTACACCAGCACTGCCGATCTTGTCCCACATGCCAAGCCAGTGGAAAGAGCGGCCGCAAACTAAAGGCCCCCCTGCAACCTTTTCCCGTGGTCACCACCCCGTTCGAGAGGGTCGGGATAGACATCGTGGGACCCCTGGACCCGCGTACCAAACAAGGCCATCGATTCATCTTGGTGCTAGTGGACCACGCCACCCGCTACCCTGAGGCTGTTCCCCTGCGGACCGTGACAGCCCCGGTAGTCGGCCGGGCTCTAATGGGGATCTTCTCCCGGGTGGGCTTCCCCCGAGAAGTCGTCAGCGACAGAGGCACGAACTTTATTTCTAAATATATGAAATCCCTCTGGCAACAGTGCGGGGTTACCTACCGATTCACGACCCCCTATCACCCTCAAGGGAACGGACTCGTTGAGCGGTTCAACCGCACGCTAAAAGGGATGATCGGGGGGTTGGAAGAACCCCTCCGTCGCCAATGGGATGTGCTGCTACCGTGCCTCCTCTTCGCCTATCGGGAGGTCCCTCAGAAATCCCTGGGCTTCAGCCCGTTTGAACTGCTATATGGACACCCAGTGCGGGGACCGCTCAGCCTAGTCAAGGAAGGCTGGGAGATGCCCCCGCTAAAGAACCCTCCAGATGTCTTCCGGTACCTCCTAACCCTCCGCAACCAGACCCGGCGGTTCAGGGAGCTGGCGAAAGCTAACCTAGAAGCCAGCCAAGAGGACATGAAAAAGTGGTATGACCGGAATGCCTCTTCCATTGAATTTGAACCTGGCCAACAGGTATGGGTGATGTCCCCCACCGAGCCATGCGCCCTGCAAGACAAATGGACGGAATCGCTCGGGGTCATCGAGCCCTCAGACAGCCCCTGGGCCAGCCCTGTAGTACTGGTCCCCAAAGCAGCTGCCCCCGGCACCACACCAGAACTCCGGTTCTGCGTTGACTACCGGGGCTTGAATGCGGTCACCAGAACAGACGCACATCCCATTCCCCGGGCAGATGAACTAATCGACCGCATGGGAGCTGCCCGCTACCTCAGTATCTTCGACCTGACGGCGGGCTACTGGCAAATCGGCCTTACACCCCGGGCGCAAGAACGCTCTGCCTTTTCCACCCCCGATGGCCTTTACCATTTCACAGTCATGCCCTTCGGCATGAAGAATGCCCCAGCAACATTCCAACGGCTCGTCAATCAGGTCCTGGCGGGGCTCGAAGAATTCAGCGCCGCCTACCTAGACGACATCGCTGTATACAGCCACCATTGGTCCGAACACCTCCACCACCTCCGAGCAGTGCTGCAAGCCCTTCAGCGAGCTGGCCTCACGATCAAGGCCAGCAAGTGTCAAATTGGGCAAGGGTCTGTAACATACCTCGGGCACCAGGTGGGAAGCGGCCTGGTGGCCCCTCTGCAGCTAAAAATTGCCGCCATCCAATCCTGGCAGCCCCCCATCACCCAGACCGAAGTACGAGCCTTCCTGGGCCTCACGGGCTATTACCGAAGGTTCGTGAAAGACTATGGTACGATGGTGGGGCCCCTCACAGAACTCACGTCAAAGAATCAGCCCAAGAAAGTCAACTGGACCCCCGAGTGTCAAGCTGCATTTGAACAATTGAAAGCCGCCATGTGTTCCGCCCCTGTGCTCCAGGCCCCCGACTACAGCCGGGAGTTCGTCGTCCAGACGGATGCCTCCGACCACGGCATTGGGGCGGTCCTGTCGCAATTGAACACCGAAGGCCTTGATCAGCCAGTGGCCTTCATCAGCCGGCGACTCCTACCACGGGAACAACGCTGGAGCACCATAGAGAGGGAGGCCTTCGCTGTAGTCTGGGCCCTCAAGAAACTCCGGCCCTACCTTTTTGGTACCCACTTCCGGGTGCAGACCGACCACCGACCCCTGCAGTGGCTGATGCAGATGCGGGGGGAAAACCCGAAGTTACTACGCTGGTCCATCTCCCTGCAGGGTATGGACTTCACAGTTGAACACCGGCCTGGGCCGGATCACGCCAACGCGGATGGCCTGTCCCGATTCTTCCGCCTCGACGAGGAGAGTCCCCAAGAAGATGGGTAACTCTCCCCGCCTTCAGCTGGGGGGGACGCATGTTGGACAGGCCACATGAAGGGCCGCTCTCCCCCGGCCCAACCAGGCCCAAGTCCAGGCCCACAAGTACCACACACCACCATTGCACGTCCTCTGCCCCCTCAGAGACCCCTGCCCTCGAGCATGTCAACCTCGTGGGTCCAATCCACTGCCGGCCCTCGCGCCCATCCTGGGGCGCCATCTTGGACCATCCACCACGAGGCCGCCGGCCCCCGATCGACCTCAACCCTGGGCCTGGCCCGACCTCAGACATCCCGGCACCACCATCCACCCAGGAGGTGAGCGGGCTACTTGGCAAGTCAATGGGAGAAAGAGGTGTCGATGGCTCTCCCCCGCCAAGTGCCGCTCGCCCATCGCCTCCCCGGGCGCCGGCTCCACCCCCCTGCTGGGTGTCTGGACTCCCTCATCCCGGACCTCCCGACCTCCAAGTGCGAGGGTCCGGACATCAAAGCACACCAGCCCTATAACTGGGGCAGCTCCAGAGCAGGAAGGCAGTTGGATCTTGGAGTCGAGAGACGCAAAGAAGAACTCATCCTGGACGGACTACCGGCGCTGCCGTAGCTCTGTCTTGTGCACCATCGTCTGGCCTGCTGGTGCTGCCGCAACCTTCGTAACCTTCATATCCTTCATCGTCGTCGGGACCTGCTGGCGTGGCCGCGGACCGTTTGTAACCATCATCTTCATCGGGACCTGCAGGCTCCGCCGCGGACCGTCGTTTTCCTTCGTCCATCTCGGGACCTGCTGGCTCCGCCGCGGCCCGATCATCTAGAACGCCGAGCTCGAGGATTGAGAGCTATTTTCATCTTTGTGGTAACAAGACTGTCCCGCTACCCTTTTCCCAAACCAGAGACTAGAATCGAGGGGACCCCTGAGTCCAGACCTCCTTGTACCAGTCCATCGTAAACTTAAAGAATTGCCTATAAAGTCTCGTTGAACTTCAACCTTGTGTGGTGTCCGTCTGTGGGGGGGGGGGGTTACTTGTCTGTACGATCGCTGGAGACGGCTCTCCCCGGAGACCTCTCCCCTTATTCTCGGCCGACCCTCCCGGTCCGTCTAACAGATCTGTTCTGTGTTGCCACCCCTCTGAAGCTCATTGTCTGTACATTTCAAAGAGATGCCTGACAACAGCGCACACGGCCTGCAGGGCTAGCGCCACATCTCTTACGACTTTAATCACAGAATACAACATCTCCAGTTCCTGCAAGATGGTCTCCAGGGCACCCTGGGGGGCGTGGGGCACAATTTGGATGTGGGGGTTAGTGTCCCTCCTCTGTCTGCTGAAGGGGCGGGGCTCTCTGCACGCCCTCCTGCCCTGTCTCTTCCCCATGGCTGGAAGGCTAGCTCCTTACAGATGACACTGCGCAGCGCGGCTCTAGGCGCTGCTTGGATGAGGGCAGTTCTCTGCAAACTGCTGTTCCGATGACAGGTTGAGGCCGGTTGACTTGGAGGCAGTTCTCAGTATTTTCCACTGCTACGACAGTAGTTGTATGATTGTGTTAATAGATTTTCTTTTCCTTCAGCAGCTGGTCTAAGTGAAGTTCTGGGACTCACTGGGCGCCTTCCTCAGTCATATGATTTGCTGCCATTTTAATAGTCACTTATGGTGAGATGAATCTAGTGACTAATAGTGAGATTAATCTAGTGACTGCTGGGTTTGTCGCATCTGAGCTGGGGGATTGTGAGTGTATTGTAGCCGGAGACTGAGCTATCGCTGTTGCTCTGATGCAGGCCTCAGATGCTGCGGCAGCCTCGAGTCAGCGCAATGTATCATGCTGCTGGCCAATGATGAAATCTCGCGTTTAAATAAGTCTCGGCACACTTTCTGAGAATTTTTCACTCCGACGCGCTATATAAAGGTCTCATGTGGAAAGATTTTACACTAAGGGCGACTTTGCCAACAAAGGCCCACTGTCCGTGGACTCTGTGCTTTCCATCCCCAATTTAAAAACATATCACTGCACCAGCAGGAGCACAATTAAACACAATAAACCAGCCCAAAGAAGCAATTGCACACCATGGCATTATGGGTATGCAAATGAGCCCAGGAAGCTTCTGTCTCCACATTGCAGTATGCGATCAGTTTTAGAGAATGATCAATTGGCGAGGTATTATCTTAGGTAGCCTCCTATTCGCCTACAAAAGAATAATCAATATAAAGGTTAACTATTTTACTATTTTCTGGTAACTATGTCTTTAAGAGTATTGGTTTAACCATCTTACCTAGAAAGCCAAGATTCTCTACTTCTATGATGAGGTGAAGTTAAAAAAGATTCTCAGATCTTATGTAGAGGGTTGATATTAAAAGATCTCCCTGCCTGTGAAAAAATGGGGACAAAGGAGAACAAGCATTTGCAATGCAATAGGTCTCGCATTATTTAAATTTGAGCTATTAGCATTGTAAATGGCAATTGTTTTTTGCTTTGTGCTATAGTTTTTTTTACATAAAAAGCTACATATAAAATATGTTTTATTAAAGTTATTTATGCAGTATCTAAATTTTGTTTGCATAAAAGAGTACAATAATATCTTAGTAAAAAAGTCAAATATTTTAATGGTAATTCACCAAATGTTCATTTATGTGTTGGTTTTGAAAATAACTAAATTAATAGCTTGGTCATTTACAATGCCAATAGTTATAACTTTCGCAAATGTGACACCTATAGCATTTGTAATGCAACATTTGTATTTACGTGACTTAGATGTATTGATATTACAAATAACAATGGCTTTAAAAATTTTTTAATACTTAATAAAAGTGATTGTAATTTATAATGGCAATAGCTTAAACTTTTGTAAATAACTTTTGTGAAGATTATGTTCAGTGTATTTTATTGTAACGAAATCCAAGAACAGAAGTGAAATATTAACATCTTTTTGTGACATTTGTAATAAAGCTTGAAACATTGAGAGAACATATTTGTGCTGTGGTGGTGCTGAGTGATGCTGTGGTGGTGCTGAATGGGGCTGTGGTGGTGCTGAATGGGGCTGTGGTGGTGCTGAATGGGGCTGTGGTGATGCTGAGTGATGCTGTGGTGGTGCTGAGTGGTGCTATGGTGGTGCTGTGGTGGTGCTGTGGTGGTGCTGAGTGATGCTGAATGATGCTGTGGTGGTGCTGAGTAGTGCTGTGGTGGTTCTGAGTGATGCTGTGGTGGTTCTGAGTGATAATATGGTGGTGCTGAGTGACTGTACTCACTGTCACTCTGCACTCACTGTCACTCTGCACTCACTGTCACTCTGCACGCACTGTCACTCTGCACGCACTGTCACTCTGCACGCACTGTCACTCTGCACGCACTCTGCACTCACTGTCACTCTGCACGCACTCTGCACTCACTGTCACTCTGCACGCACTCTGCACTCACTGTCACTCTGCACTCACTGTCACTCTGCACTTACTGTCACTCTGCACTCACTCTGCACTCACTCTGCACTCACTCAGCACTCACTCTGCACTCACTCTGCACTCACTCTGCACTCACTCTGCACTCACTGTCACTCTGCACGCACTCTGCACTCACTGTCACTCTGCACGCACTCTGCACTTACTGTCACTCTGCACTTACTGTCACTCTGCACGCACTCTGCACTTACTGTCACTCTGCACTTACTGTCACTCTGCACTTACTGTCACTCTGCACTTACTGTCACTCTGCACGCACTCTGCACTCACTGTCACTCTGCACTCACTGTTACTCTGCAATCACTGTCACTGCACTCACTCTGCACTCACTGTCACTCTGCACTCCCTCTGCACTCTGCACTCACCCTGCACTCACTGTCACTCTGCACGCACCCTGCACTCACTGTCACTCTGCACGCACTCTGCACTCACTGTCACTCTGCACTCACTGTCACTCTGCACTCACTGTCACTCCGCACTCACTGTCACTCCGCACTCACTGTCACTCTGCACTCACTGTCACTCTGCACTCACTGTCACTCTGCACTCACTGTCACTCTGCACTCACTGTCACTCCGCACTCACTGTCACTCCGCACTCACTGTCACTCCGCACTCA
Organism: Lissotriton vulgaris; assembly: GCF_964263255.1. Classification (NCBI taxonomy): domain Eukaryota; kingdom Metazoa; phylum Chordata; class Amphibia; order Caudata; family Salamandridae; genus Lissotriton; species Lissotriton vulgaris. The sequence goes on from NC_141698.1 coordinate 445,688,780, forward strand.
CTGTCACTCTGCACTCTGCACTCACTGTCACTCTGCACTCACTGTCACTCTGCACTCACTGTCACTCTGCACTCACTGTCACTGTCACTCTGCACTCACTGTCACTCTGCACTCACTGTCACTCTGCACTCACTGTCACTCTGCACTCACTGTCACTCTGCACTCACTGTCACTCCGCACTCACTGTCACTCCGCATTCACTGTCACTCCGCACTCACTGTCACTCTGCACTCACTCTGCACTCACTCTGCACTCACTGTCACTCTGCACTCACTCTGCACTCACTGTCACTCTGCACGCACTCTGCACTTACTGTCACTCTGCACTTACTGTCACTCTGCACTTACTGTCACTCTGCACGCACTCTGCACTCACTGTCACTCTGCACTCACTGTCACTCTGCACTCACTGTCACTCCGCACTCACTGTCACTCTGCACTCACTCTGCACTCACTCTGCACTCACTGTCACTCTGCACTCACTCTGCACTCACTGTCACTCTGCACTCACTGTCACTCTGCACTCACTGTCACTCTGCACTCACTGTCACTCTGCACTCACTGTCACTCTGCACTCACCCTGCACTCACTGTCACTCTGCACGCACTCTGCACTCACTGTCACTCTGCACGCACTCTGCACTCACTGTCACTCCGCACTCACTGTCACTCCGCACTCACTGTCACTCCGCACTCACTGTCACTCTGCACTCACTGTCACTCTGCACGCACTGTCACTCTGCACGCACTCTGCACTTACTGTCACTCTGCACTTACTGTCACTCTGCACTTACTGTCACTCTGCACGCACTCTGCACTCACTGTCACTCTGCACTCACTGTCACTCTGCACTCACTGTCACTCTGCACTACCTGTCACTCTGCACTCACTGTCACTCTGCACTCACTGTCACTCTGCACTCACTCTGCACCCTGCACTCGCCCTGCACTCACTGTCACTCTGCACGCACTCTGCACTCACTGTCACTCTGCACGCACTCTGCACTCACTGTTTCTGCACACACTCTGCACTCAGTCACTCTGCACTCAGTCACTCTGCACTCACTGTCACTCCGCACTCACTGTCACTCCGCACTCACTGTCACTCCGCACTCACTGTCACTCCGCACTCACTGTCACTCCGCACTCACTGTCACTCTGCACTCACTCTGCACTCACTGTCACTCTGCACTCACTGTCACTCTGCACGCACTGTCACTCTGCACTCACTCTGCACTCACTGTCACTCTGCACTCACTGTCACTCTGCACGCACTGTCACTCTGCACGCACTGTCACTCTGCACGCACTGTCACTCTGCACTCACTGTCACTCTGCACTCACTGTCACTCTGCACTCACTGTCACTCTGCACTCACTGTCACTCTGCACTCACTCTGCACTCACTGTCACTCTGCACGCACTGTCACTCTGCACGCACTGTCACTCTGCACACACTGTCACTCTGCACACACTGTCACTCTGCACTCACTCTGCACTCACTGTCACTCTGCACTCACTGTCACTCTGCACTCACTCTGCACTCACTGTCACTCTGCACGCACTGTCACTCTGCATGCACTGTCACTCTGCACACACTGTCACTCTGCACGCACTGTCACTCTGCACGCACTGTCACTCCGCACTCACTGTCACTCCGCACTCACTGTCACTCTGCACTCACTCTGCACGCACTCTGCACTCACTGTCACTCTGCACGCACTCTGCACTCACTGTCACTCTGCACGCACTCTGCACTTACTGTCACTCTGCACGCACTCTGCACTCACTGTCACTCTGCACTCACAGAAGGGGACAAACGCAAACCAACAATCGCAAAAGTAGAAACTCTTCAGCAACACAAACCTCCCCAATACCCTCCTCAGGAAATAGAACGCTACTTAACATTTTGATGACCTGATCATTCTTACAGAGTGCAAGTATACTTTTCTCTCACCATTACACTGTGATTACTATTCAACTGAATGATACTACTTTCATCAACCTCACAAGGGGGAATGGTTGAATCGGCTATGCTGAGATTCATACCAGTGGCCTACGTGCATCTTCGGACGGAGCGGGACTTCGATGTGCGGGATCTGGAGCGACTCCGACTGCGGGACCTCGACCGACGACGCCTCCTGGGACTGCGACTCCGGCGTCCATAACTTCCTCCACTGCCTCCATATCTTCGGGGTGGTGGTCCCCTGCGGCTATGGTGTGAGTCTGGTGGCCTTCCATAACGAGCCATCTGCACCCGAAGTTCGCGCCCATCCAGTACGGCTCCGTCCATGGCGTCCATCGCATCCTCGGCATCACGTTTGTCATGGAATCTTAAAAGGAAGTCAGGCAGGCCGGGGGCGGTACTGCGGGACACCTTTGTGACGTCATTCCCGGGCCGCGCTCTGATTGGCTGCTGGCCCGGGACCTGACGTGCAACCAGGAAGAGGAGCCGGCAGCAGGAAGTGGCGTGAGCATTGCGGCCCCGGGGCTCCCGTGACCAGGAAGGAGCCCTGGATACTGTTTCCCTTAAAGTCCCGGTCCCGAGATGGGGGACCGGGTGAAGACCCGCGGGGCGAAGCGGGCGCACTGAGGAGGCGGGGCTCCCATGTGGAGAGAGAGCCCCGCCGAGCGCTACCACCGCCCGGCCACAGAGAAGCCTTCTGTCCAGCAGCGGGCCCCCGTGATGTGGGGAGAGCCTGCAGCTGCGGAGGAAGGGAAGGAGCCTGGAGACCCGGGGAGCGCCCGCCAGACACCGGTGAGTGGAGCCGGGAGGAGAGGGGCTGGTGTGTGTGGAGGGGTCTCTGTGTATGCGTGTAGGTGACGGGGGTGTGCCTGTGTATGCGTGTGTATGTGCGCATGCGTGAGTGCTGTGTATGTGTGTGGCTGTGATGTGCGCATGCGTGAATGTTGGTGCGCGTGCACGCAGCTGAATCCAGCCAAGGATAAGCTCGTCACAGTTTCTTGTCCTTCATTCCCCCGTGTCAGACAGCTTTAAGTCTCCAGCCTGGACGCATCCTTCGGATGCGATTTCCAGGCGAGACCTAAAAAGGGGCTCTGTTAGCTTCCATTCTGTCTTAATTTAGTTTCTAGGGGCTGAATTCGATCTTCAGACTTACCCAAGGATAGTTGGCAGGGCTCACTATGTCCGGTGGTGGGAGCTCCGTCTGACGACTGCAAACGCGGGAAGTGGATGAACAAAACCCTGTTTGCAGACTTAGTATATATAATAGTGTTGATTGGTGTAGATTAATCTGAAGATCGAATTCAGCCCCTAGAAACTAAATTAAGACAGAATGGAAGCTAACAGAGCCCCTTTTTCTCCTTTGTCCCCATTTTTTCACAGGCAGGGAGATCTTTTAATATCAACCCTCTACATAAGATCTGAGAATCTTTTTTAACTTCACCTCATCATAGAAGTAGAGAATCTTGGCTTTCTAGGTAAGATGGTTAAACCAATACTCTTAAAGACATAGTTACCAGAAAATAGTAAAATAGTTAACCTTTATATTGATTATTCTTTTGTAGGCGAATAGGAGGCTACCTAAGATAATACCTCGCCAATTGATCACTCTCTAAAACTGAAGAATTCACCCAGAATATCAGTAGAACATTGCAATTTATAATAGGTAAGACTTAAACCAAATATAAATAAAGGGATATTACTCCATTCTTTTATGCTCATGAGAATCCGCTCTCTACTGTCACCATTAAAAAAGAATACTTCATCATCTTCCTTTTCTTGTATATATCTCCTTATACCTAGATACCAATAATACTTCGAAAACTGCTCAAACGTAGATACGGCAGAGTGGTAATCTAAATGAAGGGCTCCGGTGGGGGACGCTAATTATCAGTCATCTATACTAACCAGGTAAAGTTACCTGAAAATAATTCCTTGAAGAGTAACCATAACCATAATACTCTATAAAATACTAATAGCGAACACACCTCTTCTGGTTTAAACGCAGGCAACACCTGACGTGGAAGAACACATAATAAAGAAGCAGGCATCTTACCTGTTCTTTTCTGTAGAACAAGAAAACATTTTTATAATAGTAAGTATACCGTTTCCAAAAAGATGAGACAAAATAAATATCTTAGCAATTTCTCTTGAAAAGATGAGGGGTAATAATAATGCTGTTTATCGGATATCTATCTCCTCACTTTTATTGGAAACGTAGATAGCCCTCTTAATATATCTGAATGATTCACTGCTTTTCATTAGACACCTGACTTCTTATCAGATATCCAATACTCTGAACCAGAGATTATCTCTCGGTGGTCTCAAAATTTGGGACAACATATATTTATGTCAATTGTCCCATTTTTTCCACATATCATTCATGAACTGTCCCTCCCCCTACTTTATGGGGAACTACAAGGAAATGACAACAATAGAGGAAATTGCAAACTAGATTGTTTTCTATGAATTATATGTGTTTTATTGACTATGGCTGCTAAAACACAAACCTTTTTTGTAAAACAATGTCTTTTATTAAAACTTGCATAATTATGTGAATTTGTATTGATTTACATTTTCATTTTTATAGATATTACGTGGCTACTCCAGGAAGAAGGCGCTGGCCGCCGAAACGCGCGTAGAGTCATATAATCTCGCCACTTATCTACTATAGATAAAGAATTAGCTTTTTAGATTGTCTACTTAATTTTGTTCTATGATGTTTATTTAATTTTATTCCATGATGCTTATGATATGTTACACTGTGGATTTTAATTTTGTGTTATATGAATGAATTGTTTACTTTCTTAATTGTTAAATAAAGAAACAATGTCTTTTAGTCAGCTGTAGTCAATCACTTATTACCCCTTACCAATAGGGTATTTTAATCATTAATTGCCTAGGTTGTTATTTTTCATATGCAATTGCACAACATGGCATTATGGGTATGCAAATGAGCCCAGGAAGCTTCTGTCTCCACATTGCAGTATGCGACCTGTAAGAAGTGAAGCCAACATTTCAAGTGTAGTGGGAAAAAATGACAATTTTGCAGTGAATCTCGCGTTTACGCAAAGACAGTTAAATAAGTCTCGGCACGCTTTCTTTGAGATTTTCAGGACAGGCGCAAAGTACAATTCAGTGTCAAAATTACATTCTGTTCGTTTTTCATAAGTAGACGTGCTCCGCTGGAATTCATTCTCCTTGACCCATCCCCGAGATGAAAGTTAACATTGAAGTGCTTAAAAGTCATTTGTCAAAGGCCAGTGCTGCTGTACGGGGCGCACTTTGTAGCCAGCCAGCAGACACCACTGAAGTTTATTGTCGCCACAATCTGTATATTTCATAAAGTTTCCGGCAAATGAGCCTGTGACTCTGTACAGGGTCCAGAGTGCTTGCACCCCACTTTAATCACAGAAACTTACGACCTCAGTGGCGGCCAGAAAGTGGGTGTGATCTGTTCTGTGTTGCCACCCCTCTGAAGCTCATTGTCTGTACATTTCAAAGAGATGCCTGACAACAGCGCACACGTCCTGCAGGGCTAGCGCCACATCTCTTACGAGTTTAATCACAGAATACACCATCTCCAGTTCCTGCAAGATGGTCTCCAGGGCACCCTGGGGGGCGTGGGGGTGAGTGTCCGTTCTCTGTCTGCTGAAGGGGCGGGGCTCTCTGCACGCCCTCCTGCCCTGTCTCCTCCCCATGGCTGGAAGGCTAGCTCCTTACAGATGACACTGCGCAGCGCGGCTCAAGGCGCTGCTTGGATGAGGGCAGTTCTCTGCAAACTGCTGTTCCGATGACAGGTTGAGGCCGGTTGACTTGGAGGCAGTTCTCAGTATTTTCCACTGCTACGACAGCAGACTGCTGTTCCGATGACAGGTTGAGGCCGGTGATTGACTTGGTCCACTGCTACAACAGTAGTTGTGTGATTGTGTTAATAGATCTTCTTTTCCTTCAGCAGGTCGAAGTGAAGTTCTGGGACTCACTGGGCGCCTTCCTCAGTCATATGGTTTGCTGCCATTTTAATAGTCACTTATGGTGAGATGAATCTAGTGACTAATAGTGAGATTAATCTAGTGACTGCTGGGTTTTGATTGTGAGTGTATTGTAGCCGGAGCGGCAGCCTCAAGTCAGCGCAATGTAACATGCTGCTGGCCAATGATGAAATCTCGCGTTTAAATATGTCTCGGCACACTTTCTGAGAAGTTTTTACTCCGACGCGCTATATAAAGGTCTCATGTGGAAAGATTTTACACCAAGGGCGACTTTGCCATCAAAGGCCCACTGTCTGTGGACTCTGTGCTTTCCATCCCAAATTTAAAAACATATCATTGCACCAGCAGGAGCACAATTAAACACAATAAACCAGCCCAAAGAAGCAATTGCACACCATGGCATTATGGGTATGCAAATGAGCCCAGGAAGCCTCTGTCTCCACATTGCAGTATGCGACCTGTAAGAAGTGAAGCCAACATTTCAAGTGTAGTGGGGAAAAAATAACAATTTTGCAGTGAATCTCGCGTTTATTCAAAGACAGTTAAATAAGTCTCTGCACGCTTTCTTTGAGATTTTCAGGACAGGCGCAAAGTACAATTCAGTGTCAAAATTACATTCTGTTCGTTTTTCATAAGTAGACGTGCTCCGCTGGAATTCATTCTCCTTGACCCATCCCCGAGATGAAAGTTAACATTGAAGTGCTTAAAAGTCATTTGTCAAAGGCCAGTGCTGCTGTACGGGGCGCACTTTGTAGCCAGCCAGCAGACACCACTGAAGTTTATTGTCGCCACAATCTGTATATTTCATAAAGTTTCCGGCAAATGAGTGCTTGCACCCCACCTACTAATCACAGAAACTTACGACCAGTGCTTCATTTGTAAAATATGAAGTGCAGGTGCTCTAATCTTTGTCGGTGGCCACACCCACGTTTTTTCTGGCTCCACCCACTCCCTACACTGGCTCCACCCACTTACTCTATTAGTGCCACCCACATCTTCAACTGGCACTGCTAAAAGTCAGGTGGCATCTGAGTAAAAACTGAGCCCTTTTAGCTGATTTTCTTTTTAGGACTGGAGCCCTTGGGAGGACCTCACCAGCCCCATAGGCATGGCAGAGCAAGCTTGAGTCTGAAAGCCTTCTCTGACAACATCGCAGTTGCATTTAGTGGGGTCAGGCATTTTTATGCCCCACTCCTGCCCCCCCTGGCTACAGCGACCCTGTACACACATAGTGGCCGGAATAAAGACACCTGTCAGCCTGGACATAAAGCAGGCGGAAAAGCGATAAGGTTACAGGCGGGGTGTGGCTCCCAGCCGTAGGCATGCTGCCTTGCAGAGTCGCCAATGTCAGAAAGCTGCTTGCAGTGCTGCAAAACTCAAGACCTATAAGTAGGTACCACCCACTGCCACTGACCAGACTGTGTGTGTACTGTCTGTGTGTTAATAATTACATACATTATTTCTTTCCAATGTTGGGAAACAAACTATTTACATCAGATTCCCTTTCTTTTAGGCCTCATTACTAACGTGCTAGGAACAGTAGTTTCTTCCGACTACAACAAGCACAAACTTTTTTTTTTGTAGGGACTCTGTCAGACATTTTTTGTTGATTCACCTCACTCATGCACTTTAGCCATTAACCCTTCGAAGTAATCTGCTTGGTTCTTAAAGGCACCACGCAGATAACATCACTTTCTGCATTATCATTACACCCATACCTTCCACTGCATGAAGTAGTATGACTGTTCTCCTCCGTTTTCAGCTGCCTCCCGTTAGCGCACATAGTCCAGTGACTTCTTAGACTTTCTCTTTGCTCAATGGAGTGTAATTTCGAATATTTATATGTTTCACTTGTCTTTATTGCTTGTTTTTGCTCACAAAAGTGTCACTTAAAGCACGACCACGCCATGCTGGCTCTGCGCAGTGCACTAAGAAGAGCCGCTTAAGCACAGGTAAGAGTGACTTCTAATAAACCGTTACACCGGGAGTTAATTGTGCGCACATGAGAGCGTCACTCAGACGTTGAAATATCACTTTTCAGTTATGAAAATGTCACACAGCATTCTGAAACCTTGGCAGCTAGTCTGTCCTCCGGTACAGTAAGGAAAAGTTCCCAACCCAGAGGGGTGCAGGGTATAGCCACTGCTTTCCAGTTCTGTAAGGGGGAGCACAGCGGAGGTATCAGCGCTTCTCCCCAGTAACACCCAGATTGTTATATTACAAGAAGGCGACTGGAAGCAAGAAACCATCTACGGGGAAGGGTGGGGCATGGCACGTGCTGCTTAACAACCAGAGTGTGTTGCCAGTGTTTTATTACTATGGGGGGAGGGCTTGAAATTGGACGCTTGGTCAGTCATTGGGCACGTGTGCTGTGCAGCATTGAGGAGTCCAGCACTCGGCACCGCCGCCCATCTGTAGGACCACTCCCTCTATGAGAGCCAATGCACCCGAGGCCTGCTGATTGCTATCTTGAAAGATAGAAAACTGTCCAATCAAAATGAGCCCCCCATGGATGACATCTGGATCCTCTTTTTATTTTATGCTAACCTCGGATTGGCCTTTTAACTTTACTTAAACCTTACCCGGAACTGGCAGACCAATACTGCGGCCTCGCCCTGCCATATCCAGATACATGAAAGTGTTCCGCTACAGACGGCGGGGGTGACGACTTCCGTGTCTGCTACTAGGCTAGGCACACATCCATGATGATTCTAATAATCGTCATATCTCGTGGAGCCTTCAGAGGTGAGCTGCCTGCCTCCCACCCTGCTGGTGATCTTACAACCGGACAAAGCTAAACTAAGCCAACTAACATTCCAGTAATATGCCGTCACTATGCCAAAACTATAGCGGGTTAGTTAGTTTACATTTACTGCTTATTTCTAATCTTACCGTTACTCGTGGTGGGCCGGCCGAAGGGACACACACTGGCTGCACTGCCTTTTCTTTAATTAGTACGATTAGGTGGCCTGGTGAAGCTTCTTGCTACCAAACCGTCAGCCCTGTACTACTGGCTGGCTGCAGATCGATGCCTGCACAGAAAGCCCAGATCTGCCCTTAACGTCGTCGTCGGTCGGGCCGGGCTGACTTAAACGTCGATGACTCGTGAGGAGTTCCAGTGGTCATGCTGGGGCGTGGCAATCAAATGTGAAAAAAATCGGCGCGCACAGCCCCTACCCCATCGGACCCTCATCTGCGGCCCGCCCAAATAAATCAGCGTATGTGTGTGTGCGTGTGTTCCTGCGGCCCGCCCACCGCCAAGTGACAACAGTTAACACTGCACTGACTCACTCACTGAACTAAGAAGGGACGCGGCCGCCATGATCTACATATTATTTCATTTATGAATATTCACTTGGGCTGCAGGCAAAGTTGTTAAGAAGTCTCACAGCAGCAACACTAAACACCGTGACTCACACTCGAGAAACATGAAAAACACGCTGCGGGCCTGCGGCGGCTGCACTTAGTACATAGTAAAAGTACATTTTATAAAACATCAATGTGTGACGTGCGCAGCAAATATGTAGACCCGGCCCTGATAATTAAGTGCCGGTGCTAAGCACCGGAAAGCACCGGCACAAATTAAGCACTGCTTACGACCTCAGTGGCGGCAGGAAGGTGGGTGTGATCTGTTCTGTGTTGCCACCCCTCTGAAGCTCATTGTCTGTACATTTCAAAGAGATGCCTGACAACAGCGCACACGGCCTGCAGGGCTAGCGCCACATCTCTTACGACTTTAATCACAGAATACAACATCTCCAGTTCCTGCAAGATGGTCTCCAGGGCACCCTGGGGGGCGTGGGGCACAATTTGGATGTGGGGGTGAGTGTCCCTCCTCTGTCTGCTGAAGGGGCGGGGCTCTCTGCACGCCCTCCTGTCCTGTCTCTTCCCCATGGCTGGAAGGCTAGCTCCTTACAGATGACACTGCGCAGCGCGGCTCTAGGCGCTGCTTGGATGAGGGCAGTTCTCTGCAAACTGCTGTTCCGATGACAGGTTGAGGCCGGTTGACTTGGAGGCAGTTCTCAGTATTTTCCACTGCTACGACAGTAGTTGTATGATTGTGTTAATAGATTTTCTTTTCCTTCAGCAGCTGGTCTAAGTGAAGTTCTGGGACTCACTGGGCGCCTTCCTCAGTCATATGATTTGCTGCCATTTTAATAGTCACTTATGGTGAGATGAATCTAGTGACTAATAGTGAGATTAATCTAGTGACTGCTGGGTTTGTCGCATCTGAGCTGGGGGATTGTGAGTGTATTGTAGCCGGAGACTGAGCTATCGCTGTTGCTCTGATGCAGGCCTCAGATGCTGCGGCAGCCTCGAGTCAGCGCAATGTATCATGCTGCTGGCCAATGATGAAATCTCGCGTTTAAATAAGTCTCGGCACACTTTCTGAGAATTTTTCACTCCGACGCGCTATATAAAGGTCTCATGTGGAAAGATTTTACACTAAGGGCGACTTTGCCAACAAAGGCCCACTGTCCGTGGACTCTGTGCTTTCCATCCCCAATTTAAAAACATATCACTGCACCAGCAGGAGCACAATTAAACACAATAAACCAGCCCAAAGAAGCAATTGCACACCATGGCATTATGGGTATGCAAATGAGCCCAGGAAGCTTCTGTCTCCACATTGCAGTATGCGATCAGTTTTAGAGAATGATCAATTGGCGAGGTATTATCTTAGGTAGCCTCCTATTCGCCTACAAAAGAATAATCAATATAAAGGTTAACTATTTTACTATTTTCTGGTAACTATGTCTTTAAGAGTATTGGTTTAACCATCTTACCTAGAAAGCCAAGATTCTCTACTTCTATGATGAGGTGAAGTTAAAAAAGATTCTCAGATCTTATGTAGAGGGTTGATATTAAAAGATCTCCCTGCCTGTGAAAAAATGGGGACAAAGGAGAACAAGCATTTGCAATGCAATAGGTCTCGCATTATTTAAATTTGAGCTATTAGCATTGTAAATGGCAATTGTTTTTTGCTTTGTGCTATAGTTTTTTTTACATAAAAAGCTACATATAAAATATGTTTTATTAAAGTTATTTATGCAGTATCTAAATTTTGTTTGCATAAAAGAGTACAATAATATCTTAGTAAAAAAGTCAAATATTTTAATGGTAATTCACCAAATGTTCATTTATGTGTTGGTTTTGAAAATAACTAAATTAATAGCTTTGTCATTTACAATGCCAATAGTTATAACTTTCGCAAATGTGACACCTATAGCATTTGTAATGCAACATTTGTATTTACGTGACTTAGATGTATTGATATTACAAATAACAATGGCTTTAAATTTTTTTTAATACTTAATAAAAGTGATTGTAATTTATAATGGCAATAGCTTAAACTTTTGTAAATAACTTTTGTGAAGATTATGTTCAGTGTATTTTATTGTAACGAAATCCAAGAACAGAAGTGAAATATTAACATCTTTTTGTGACATTTGTAATAAAGCTTGAAACATTGAGAGAACATATTTGTGCTGTGGTGGTGCTGAGTGATGCTGTGGTGGTGCTGAATGGGGCTGTGGTGGTGCTGAATGGGGCTGTGGTGGTGCTGAATGGGGCTGTTGTGATGCTGAGTGATGCTGTGGTGGTGCTGAGTGGTGCTAGGGTGGTGCTGTGGTGGTGCTGTGGTGGTGCTGAGTGATGCTGAATGATGCTGTGGTGGTGCTGAGTAGTGCTGTGGTGGTTCTGAGTGATGCTGTGGTGGTTCTGAGTGATAATATGGTGGTGCTGAGTGACTGTACTCACTGTCACTCTGCACTCACTGTCACTCTGCACTCACTGTCACTCTGCACGCACTGTCACTCTGCACGCACTGTCACTCTGCACGCACTGTCACTCTGCACGCACTGTCACTCTGCACGCACTCTGCACTCACTGTCACTCTGCACGCACTCTGCACTCACTGTCACTCTGCACGCACTCTGCACTCACTGTCACTCTGCACTCACTGTCACTCTGCACTCACTGTCACTCTGCACTCACTCTGCACTCACTCAGCACTCACTCTGCACTCACTCTGCACTCACTCTGCACTCACTCTGCACTCACTGTCACTCTGCACGCACTCTGCACTCACTGTCACTCTGCACGCACTCTGCACTTACTGTCACTCTGCACTTACTGTCACTCTGCACGCACTCTGCACTTACTGTCACTCTGCACTTACTGTCACTCTGCACTTACTGTCACTCTGCACTTACTGTCACTCTGCACGCACTCTGCACTCACTGTCACTCTGCACTCACTGTCACTCTGCAATCACTGTCACTGCACTCACTCTGCACTCACTCTGCACTCACTGTCACTCTGCACTCCCTCTGCACTCTGCACTCACCCTGCACTCACTGTCACTCTGCACGCACCCTGCACTCACTGTCACTCTGCACGCACTCTGCACTCACTGTCACTCTGCACTCACTGTCACTCTGCACTCACTGTCACTCCGCACTCACTGTCACTCCGCACTCACTGTCACTCTGCACTCACTGTCACTCTGCACTCACTGTCACTCTGCACTCACTGTCACTCTGCACTCACTGTCACTCCGCACTCACTGTCACTCCGCACTCACTGTCACTCCGCACTCACTGTCACTCTGCACTCTGCACTCACTGTCACTCTGCACTCACTGTCACTCTGCACTCACTGTCACTCTGCACTCACTGTCACTCTGCACTCACTGTCACTGTCACTCTGCACTCACTGTCACTCTGCACTCACTGTCACTCTGCACTCACTGTCACTCTGCACTCACTGTCACTCTGCACTCACTGTCACTCCGCACTCACTGTCACTCCGCACTCATTGTCACTCCGCACTCACTGTCACTCTGCACTCACTCTGCACTCACTCTGCACTCACTGTCACTCTGCACTCACTCTGCACTCACTGTCACTCTGCACGCACTCTGCACTTACTGTCACTCTGCACTTACTGTCACTCTGCACTTACTGTCACTCTGCACGCACTCTGCACTCACTGTCACTCTGCACTCACTGTCACTCTGCACTCACTGTCACTCCGCACTCACTGTCACTCTGCACTCACTCTGCACTCACTCTGCACTCACTGTCACTCTGCACTCACTCTGCACTCACTGTCACTCTGCACTCACTGTCACTCTGCACGCACTCTGCACTTACTGTCACTCTGCACTTACTGTCACTCTGCACTTACTGTCACTCTGCACGCACTCTGCACTCACTGTCACTCTGCACTCACTGTCACTCTGCACTCACTGTCACTCTGCACTCACTGTCACTCTGCACTCACTGTCACTCTGCACTCACCCTGCACTCACTGTCACTCTGCACGCACTCTGCACTCACTGTCACTCTGCACGCACTCTGCACTCACTGTCACTCCGCACTCACTGTCACTCCGCACTCACTGTCACTCCGCACTCACTGTCACTCCGCACTCACTGTCACTCTGCACTCACTGTCACTCTGCACGCACTGTCACTCTGCACGCACTCTGCACTTACTGTCACTCTGCACTTACTGTCACTCTGCACTTACTGTCACTCTGCACTTACTGTCACTCTGCACGCACTCTGCACTCACTGTCACTCTGCACTCACTGTCACTCTGCACTCACTGTCACTCTGCACTACCTGTCACTCTGCACTCACTGTCACTCTGCACTCACTGTCACTCTGCACTCACTCTGCACCCTGCACTCGCCCTGCACTCACTGTCACTCTGCACGCACTCTGCACTCACTGTCACTCTGCACGCACTCTGCACTCACTGTTTCTGCACACACTCTGCACTCAGTCACTCTGCACTCAGTCACTCTGCACTCACTGTCACTCCGCACTCACTGTCACTCCGCACTCACTGTCACTCCGCACTCACTGTCACTCCGCACTCACTGTCACTCCGCACTCACTGTCACTCTGCACTCACTCTGCACTCACTGTCACTCTGCACGCACTGTCACTCTGCACTCACTCTGCACTCACTGTCACTCTGCACTCACTGTCACTCTGCACGCACTGTCACTCTGCACGCACTGTCACTCTGCACTCACTGTCACTCTGCACTCACTGTCACTCTGCACTCACTGTCACTCTGCACTCACTGTCACTCTGCACTCACTCTGCACTCACTGTCACTCTGCACGCACTGTCACTCTGCACGCACTGTCACTCTGCACACACTGTCACTCTGCACACACTGTCACTCTGCACTCACTCTGCACTCACTGTCACTCTGCACTCACTGTCACTCTGCACTCACTCTGCACTCACTGTCACTCTGCACGCACTGTCACTCTGCATGCACTGTCACTCTGCACACACTGTCACTCTGCACGCACTGTCACTCTGCACGCACTGTCACTCCGCACTCACTGTCACTCCGCACTCACTGTCACTCTGCACTCACTCTGCACGCACTCTGCACTCACTGTCACTCTGCACGCACTCTGCACTCACTGTCACTCTGCACGCACTCTGCACTCACTGTCACTCTGCACCCACAGAAGGGGACAAACGCAAACCAACAATCGCAAAAGTAGAAACTCTTCAGCAACACAAACCTCCCCAATACCCTCCTCAGGAAATAGAACGCTACTTAACATTTTGATGACCTGATCATTCTTACAGAGTGCAAGTATACTTTTCTCTCACCATTACACTGTGATTACTATTCAACTGAATGATACTACTTTCATCAACCTCACAAGGGGGAATGGTTGAATCGGCTATGCTGAGATTCATACCAGTGGCCTACGTGCATCTTCGGACGGAGCGGGACTTCGATGTGCGGGATCTGGAGCGACTCCGACTGCGGGACCTCGACCGACGACGCCTCCTGGGACTGCGACTCCGGCGTCCATAACTTCCTCCACTGCCTCCATATCTTCGGGGTGGTGGTCCCCTGCGGCTATGGTGTGAGTCTGGTGGCCTTCCATAACGAGCCATCTGCACCCGAAGTTCGCGCCCATCCAGTACGGCTCCGTCCATGGCGTCCATCGCATCCTCGGCATCACGTTTGTCATGGAATCTTAAAAGGAAGTCAGGCAGGCCGGGGGCGGTACTGCGGGACACCTTTGTGACGTCATTCCCGGGCCGCGCTCTGATTGGCTGCTGGCCCGGGACCTGACGTGCAACCAGGAAGAGGAGCCGGCAGCAGGAAGTGGCGTGAGCATTGCGGCCCCGGGGCTCCCGTGACCAGGAAGGAGCCCTGGATACTGTTTCCCTTAAAGTCCCGGTCCCGAGATGGGGGACCGGGTGAAGACCCGCGGGGCGAAGCGGGCGCACTGAGGAGGCGGGGCTCCCATGTGGAGAGAGAGCCCCGCCGAGCGCTACCACCGCCCGGCCACAGAGAAGCCTTCTGTCCAGCAGCGGGCCCCCGTGATGTGGGGAGAGCCTGCAGCTGCGGAGGAAGGGAAGGAGCCTGGAGACCCGGGGAGCGCCCGCCAGACACCGGTGAGTGGAGCCGGGAGGAGAGGGGCTGGTGTGTGTGGAGGGGTCTCTGTGTATGCGTGTAGGTGACGGGGGTGTGCCTGTGTATGCGTGTGTATGTGCGCATGCGTGAGTGCTGTGTATGTGTGTGGCTGTGATGTGCGCATGCGTGAATGTTGGTGCGCGTGCACGCAGCTGAATCCAGCCAAGGATAAGCTCGTCACAGTTTCTTGTCCTTCATTCCCCCGTGTCAGACAGCTTTAAGTCTCCAGCCTGGACGCATCCTTCGGATGCGATTTCCAGGCGAGACCTAAAAAGGGGCTCTGTTAGCTTCCATTCTGTCTTAATTTAGTTTCTAGGGGCTGAATTCGATCTTCAGACTTACCCAAGGATAGTTGGCAGGGCTCACTATGTCCGGTGGTGGGAGCTCCGTCTGACGACTGCAAACGCGGGAAGTGGATGAACAAAACCCTGTTTGCAGACTTAGTATATATAATAGTGTTGATTGGTGTAGATTAATCTGAAGATCGAATTCAGCCCCTAGAAACTAAATTAAGACAGAATGGAAGCTAACAGAGCCCCTTTTTCTCCTTTGTCCCCATTTTTTCACAGGCAGGGAGATCTTTTAATATCAACCCTCTACATAAGATCTGAGAATCTTTTTTAACTTCACCTCATCATAGAAGTAGAGAATCTTGGCTTTCTAGGTAAGATGGTTAAACCAATACTCTTAAAGACATAGTTACCAGAAAATAGTAAAATAGTTAACCTTTATATTGATTATTCTTTTGTAGGCGAATAGGAGGCTACCTAAGATAATACCTCGCCAATTGATCACTCTCTAAAACTGAAGAATTCACCCAGAATATCAGTAGAACATTGCAATTTATAATAGGTAAGACTTAAACCAAATATAAATAAAGGGATATTACTCCATTCTTTTATGCTCATGAGAATCCGCTCTCTACTGTCACCATTAAAAAAGAATACTTCATCATCTTCCTTTTCTTGTATATATCTCCTTATACCTAGATACCAATAATACTTCGAAAACTGCTCAAACGTAGATACGGCAGAGTGGTAATCTAAATGAAGGGCTCCGGTGGGGGACGCTAATTATCAGTCATCTATACTAACCAGGTAAAGTTACCTGAAAATAATTCCTTGAAGAGTAACCATAACCATAATACTCTATAAAATACTAATAGCGAACACACCTCTTCTGGTTTAAACGCAGGCAACACCTGACGTGGAAGAACACATAATAAAGAAGCAGGCATCTTACCTGTTCTTTTCTGTAGAACAAGAAAACATTTTTATAATAGTAAGTATACCGTTTCCAAAAAGATGAGACAAAATAAATATCTTAGCAATTTCTCTTGAAAAGATGAGGGGTAATAATAATGCTGTTTATCGGATATCTATCTCCTCACTTTTATTGGAAACGTAGATAGCCCTCTTAATATATCTGAATGATTCACTGCTTTTCATTAGACACCTGACTTCTTATCAGATATCCAATACTCTGAACCAGAGATTATCTCTCGGTGGTCTCAAAATTTGGGACAACATATATTTATGTCAATTGTCCCATTTTTTCCACATATCATTCATGAACTGTCCCTCCCCCTACTTTATGGGGAACTACAAGGAAATGACAACAATAGAGGAAATTGCAAACTAGATTGTTTTCTATGAATTATATGTGTTTTATTGACTATGGCTGCTAAAACACAAACCTTTTTTGTAAAACAATGTCTTTTATTAAAACTTGCATAATTATGTGAATTTGTATTGATTTACATTTTCATTTTTATAGATATTACGTGGCTACTCCAGGAAGAAGGCGCTGGCCGCCGAAACGCGCGTAGAGTCATATAATCTCGCCACTTATCTACTATAGATAAAGAATTAGCTTTTTAGATTGTCTACTTAATTTTGTTCTATGATGTTTATTTAATTTTATTCCATGATGCTTATGATATGTTACACTGTGGATTTTAATTTTGTGTTATATGAATGAATTGTTTACTTTCTTAATTGTTAAATAAAGAAACAATGTCTTTTAGTCAGCTGTAGTCAATCACTTATTACCCCTTACCAATAGGGTATTTTAATCATTAATTGCCTAGGTTGTTATTTTTCATATGCAATTGCACAACATGGCATTATGGGTATGCAAATGAGCCCAGGAAGCTTCTGTCTCCACATTGCAGTATGCGACCTGTAAGAAGTGAAGCCAACATTTCAAGTGTAGTGGGAAAAAATGACAATTTTGCAGTGAATCTCGCGTTTACGCAAAGACAGTTAAATAAGTCTCGGCACGCTTTCTTTGAGATTTTCAGGACAGGCGCAAAGTACAATTCAGTGTCAAAATTACATTCTGTTCGTTTTTCATAAGTAGACGTGCTCCGCTGGAATTCATTCTCCTTGACCCATCCCCGAGATGAAAGTTAACATTGAAGTGCTTAAAAGTCATTTGTCAAAGGCCAGTGCTGCTGTACGGGGCGCACTTTGTAGCCAGCCAGCAGACACCACTGAAGTTTATTGTCGCCACAATCTGTATATTTCATAAAGTTTCCGGCAAATGAGCCTGTGACTCTGTACAGGGTCCAGAGTGCTTGCACCCCACTTTAATCACAGAAACTTACGACCTCAGTGGCGGCCAGAAAGTGGGTGTGATCTGTTCTGTGTTGCCACCCCTCTGAAGCTCATTGTCTGTACATTTCAAAGAGATGCCTGACAACAGCGCACACGTCCTGCAGGGCTAGCGCCACATCTCTTACGAGTTTAATCACAGAATACACCATCTCCAGTTCCTGCAAGATGGTCTCCAGGGCACCCTGGGGGGCGTGGGGGTGAGTGTCCGTTCTCTGTCTGCTGAAGGGGCGGGGCTCTCTGCACGCCCTCCTGCCCTGTCTGCTCCCCATGGCTGGAAGGCTAGCTCCTTACAGATGACACTGCGCAGCGCGGCTCAAGGCGCTGCTTGGATGAGGGCAGTTCTCTGCAAACTGCTGTTCCGATGACAGGTTGAGGCCGGTTGACTTGGAGGCAGTTCTCAGTATTTTCCACTGCTACGACAGCAGACTGCTGTTCCGATGACAGGTTGAGGCCGGTGATTGACTTGGTCCACTGCTACAACAGTAGTTGTGTGATTGTGTTAATAGATCTTCTTTTCCTTCAGCAGGTCGAAGTGAAGTTCTGGGACTCACTGGGCGCCTTCCTCAGTCATATGGTTTGCTGCCATTTTAATAGTCACTTATGGTGAGATGAATCTAGTGACTAATAGTGAGATTAATCTAGTGACTGCTGGGTTTTGATTGTGAGTGTATTGTAGCCGGAGCGGCAGCCTCAAGTCAGCGCAATGTAACATGCTGCTGGCCAATGATGAAATCTCGCGTTTAAATATGTCTCGGCACACTTTCTGAGAAGTTTTTACTCCGACGCGCTATATAAAGGTCTCATGTGGAAAGATTTTACACCAAGGGCGACTTTGCCATCAAAGGCCCACTGTCTGTGGACTCTGTGCTTTCCATCCCAAATTTAAAAACATATCATTGCACCAGCAGGAGCACAATTAAACACAATAAACCAGCCCAAAGAAGCAATTGCACACCATGGCATTATGGGTATGCAAATGAGCCCAGGAAGCCTCTGTCTCCACATTGCAGTATGCGACCTGTAAGAAGTGAAGCCAACATTTCAAGTGTAGTGGGGAAAAAATAACAATTTTGCAGTGAATCTCGCGTTTATTCAAAGACAGTTAAATAAGTCTCGGCACACTTTCGTTGAGATTTTCAGGACAGGCGCAAAGTACAATTCAGTGTCAAAATTACATTCTGTTCGTTTTTCATAAGTAGACGTGCTCCGCTGGAATTAAAAATTTGCAAACATTCGTGACAAGAATTTTCAATTCTATTAAGGACTAGGAGGCGAGGATTATGCTTAGTCTCATTTCTTTACTGACACATAGCAGCCAATCACATTACAGTAAAGAAAAAAACAGAAATAGGGCAACCATAGAGTACACCCCTAGTATATAAACAGTCTCAGAGGTAACCACTTCCTCTTTCTTTGTCCAAAATCCAATATGAAGAACCAAGCAACATCAGAAAAACCAAGGAGAACATCATCCAAAAGGACCAAAATCCGAAGGAGGAGGCGGAGGAACTTCCAAAATCCATAGGAACAGGAGCAGGCCAACGAGGAGTAGAAACTCGCAGCAGAACTTCCACAAGGACGGAGCCGGAGGAACCTCACTTGGGATCAGAGCCTGAAAAGAGACACAAAGCCGTAATACACATCCTGTGTAATCATGAGCAAATAAGGGTGGGTAGAGAAAAAATCAAAGCATTCATCACATATCATCATGAAAGATTTTTGAAGTATTGCATAGTAACAATCTAATCTATACATGCATAGACAACGGGTGGGATAATCCTCGCCTCCTAGTCCTTAATAGAATTGAAAATTCTTGTCACGAATGTTTGCAAATTTTTAATTCTATGTCAGGACAGGAGGCTCCGATTATGCTTGTTTAAAGCTGATCCACCACTACAGAAGCCACACTATCGATAGGTTTAAAATAAAAAGTCTTAAACACAGAAGCAGATGACCAATCTGCAGCCCTCATTATATCAAACAGAGTAACACCCATGGAATAGGCTTTGGACGCCATCGCTCCCCGTGCAGAGTGTGCGCCAAAAACAGAAACATCAATACCAGCTTCAGACATAAGACCCCGCACCCAGCGCGCCAAGGTAGCTGGAGAGACAGGGCGGAAAGGCTTTTGCAATGCAATAAAAAGTGGACCCTGCATGTCAGAGCGCAAAGAAGCGGTACTCACCTCATAATCCTTCAGGCATTGAACCACACAGAGGTTGGGATGAGAAGGAAAAGAAGGATAAGAAATAGAAGGCGTATTAGATTTGGTACGTCTGGAGAGACGAAAGGAAACTCCTTCAGGAGTAAAACTGCGACCCGCCAGGTCCAAAGCGTGTACGTCCGACACGCGCTTGCAGGAGACCAAACATAACAACATAGTTAGTTTTGCAGATAGTTGTTTGCGAGATAAGGACGCATTGGGAGGCCAGGCCTCCAAAAATCTGAGTACAACTGACACATCCCACAAGGTAACATACTTAGGAGTGGGAGGTTTCGCGAAACGAACTCCCTTAAGTAACCTGGAAACAAAAGGATGTTCACCTGCAGGTTTCCCATCTATGTGGGCATGACCCGCCGAAATAGCCGATCGAAAACCGTTGATAGTTGAATAAGCCAGACCAGAGGTGGCTAAGGAGGCCAAGAAATTAACAATCATGCTGATATCTGCTGAAACGGGATCAACTTGTTGTTGTGAACACCAATCACACCAACGCTTCCAAGACCCCTTATACCGTTTGTGAGTATTGGGAGCCCATGCTTCACTAAGGAGCTTGGAAGCGTCGCTTGAAAGGCCTGGGAGCGACCAGCGATCCCCGAGATCCTCCACGCGAGGAGGGGGAGGGAGCCTGAGAGGATCAGGGGATGAGGATCTCCGAGAGGGTCCAACAGGAGATTCCACAATGGGGGAAGGAGAAACGGTGGTGCCGAACACATTTCTAGAAGGACCGGAAACCACGCTTGAGCCCTCCAGAGAGGGGCAATCAGAATCAGATCCGTCTGAAATCGTTTGGAGTAGGCCAATACCCTGGGAATCATTAGAAATGGAGGGAAGGCATAGCAGAGGGTCGATGGCCACTGCTGGAGAAAGGCATCCGTGGCCAGAGCCTGAGGGTCCGGCCTCCAACTGTAAAAATGCTGAAGTTGCGCATTGAGGCGTGAGGCAAAGAGATCTAGTTGGCAAGGACCCCAACGCCGATGGAGAGCACGGAAGACCCGAGGATGCAGCCTCCAATCGCTGTAATCCCGGAGATGCCTGGAGTGCCAGTCCGCTATCTGATTGTGGCATCCCGGAAGGTACTCCGCAATAACAGTGATCTTCTTCTGCAGACAAAAGTGCCAAAAATCTTTGGCGATCTCCGCCAGGATTCTGGACCTGGTCCCGCCCAGTTTGTTTACATAGCGGACTGCCGATATATTGTCCATCCGGAGAAGGACACAACAACTGGTCTGCAGGGGGGAAAAACATTTGATCGCAAAGGAACCCGCCAGAAGTTCCAGACAGTTGATATGAAGCTTCAATTCCTGAGGGGACCAACGACCCCCGGTCGAGACCGAGCCGCACCGGGCTCCCCAGCCCCACCGACTGGCATCGGATTCTATCACCAAATCCGGAGACACACCGAAGAGGGCTCGGCCGTTCCAGGCCTCCATGTGGTCCAACCACCACTGCATCTCCCACCGGACCTCCTCCGTAAGAGGAATCTGATCGGAATATCCGAGACCTTTCCGGAGATGAAGAATTTTCAGGCGCTGCATTGCCCTGTAATGCAGGGGACCCGGAAAAATCGCCTGAATGGATGAAGCCAGCAGACCGACTACACGTGCCAACGACCTCAACGACACAGTCGGTCTGGAAATAACAGACCTCAACTCTCTCTTGATATAACGCATCTTTTGGTTGGGCAAGAGAAGTTGACAAGTTACCGAGTCGATCTGGAAGCCCAGGAAATCGATACGCTGGGCTGGAACCAAAACCGATTTCTGAACATTGATTAGAAACCCCAGAGATTGTAAAAGAGCGATGGACAATTCCAGATGTTGAAGAAGTTTGAGTGGACAATCCGCCATAAGGAGAATATCGTCCAGATAAATAATCAACCTGACACCCAGCGATCGAAGATGTTCCACAACTGGTCTCAACAGCTTCGTGAAGCACCATGGTGCCGACGAAAGACCGAACGGGAGAACCTGATACTCGTACCAGACCCCCTGCCAGAGAAACTGGAGAAACCGGCGATGCGGTTTGTAAATTGGAACCGAGAGATACGCATCTTTGAGGTCCAGCCTGACCATCCAATCCCCTTCTCGAAGGAGATCCCTCAAGAGATGGATGCCCTCCATCTTGAAATGTCGATAGACGACTCCGCCGTTGAAGTCTTTCAGGTTGAGAACAAGGCGAGCACCGCCCCCTTTTTTCTCGACCAGAAAGACAGAACTGGCAAACCCCTTCGGATGACGGGTGGTTGGAATCACTGCTCCCTTTTTGAGAAGAGAGTCTATCTCCTCGGAGAGACAAACCTGATCCTGAAGAGAAAAACGCAGACAAGGAGGGGGACAAGTCTGATGCATCGGGTGATAGAATTCTATTCTGAACCCCTGAACCGTTTGTAGCACCCAAGCATCGCCGGAGAGCATGCGCCAATTCTGCAGGAAAAACTGAATGCGACCCCCCAACATCACATCGCATGCATGAATCAGGCTCACCTGTAGAGTGGGAATCTTGGTATTGTCCCTGATGACCACCGGAACGTCCTTTGCCGTACTGGCCTTTTCCTTTTCTGGAAGGATAAAAGTTGGCTCTCGATGAATAACCAGCGTCGTAGGAGCCTCTGTGCTGAGAGGAATTGCCTCTCTGGGACTGAGTGGCAGAACCACGGCCGAACGAGCGTCCCCTACCTCGTCCGGCCTTTCCAAAAACCGGACGCATGGCTCGCCTCAAGGAGGCCTGCGCCTTGTCGATGCCACTGAAGGTGGATACAAAGCGCGTGAGTTCCTTAAGGAACGGTTGACCAAACAGGAGGCCGTCCGCCTCAGGGCCCGACTCAGAAGTGGCTAATTCAGAGAGTCTAGGGTCAAGCTTTAACAAGATGGACCTGCGACGTTCCGCAGATATTGCACAATTAGCATTACCCAAGGTGCAAATCGCCCGTTGCGCCCATTCGATCATTTCCTTCGGGTTCACAAGGGCAGAAGCTTCCTGTGCTTTGAAACCAAGGTCCAAAATCTTAGTGAGGGGCCCAAGCAGGTCCAACATCTTATCTTGACAAGACCGCCAAGATCTATCCAGGCCCTTTTTCGGGTCCTTGGCATATTTTTTCAAATACGTGACCATCATGGGGTCAACGTCTGGTGTCTCAGCCAAATGGGCAGACAAATCAGGCCTCGGGCACTCTGAGCGCAACCGGGCACGAACTGAAGCCTCAAAAGGTTGGCGGATATGCGCCTCAATGTAGGCAGCTACAGCTGGAGACGGCGCCCATGAGGAAGAGTTCGGATGGATTATGTCTACAGGTTCGAAATTGAGCACCGTAGGACGCTCGGGAGCGTCTACAAAATGCTCCTTACAGACCCGTTTTTTAGGTGGAGGAGAAACATGGTCTGAAGATGCTGAAGATAGCCCATGGTCTGAATCAGCCTCGTGAAGACCAGCAGATGAGGATGGTGCAGCCAAACTTTTAGCCAGGCGCTGAAAGTCAGTCTTGAGAGGGTTAACAGGCGACTTCGCCGTCTTCTTGGAAGCAGGCAACCAGCCTTGCTGTTGGGCATAGAGGTTGAGATGACGCTTCAAAGGAGTAATGGCACGTACTAGTGCTTTGTTAACGGACTGTTGAACACCCTTGTCTAATTGTTCAACCAAGTCCTGTTCCAAGGAGCCTTCCTCCTCATCAGCATAATAATAACAGTCGTCTTCAGCGTCATCAAAATAATCAGCCATTCTACAGCAAAGTAGAGGTAAGTGCCCACAAGACGACTTAAACAATATGGAGTGTTGACAAAAAACACACGTCAAGGGGGAGTGTTGAGACCCCAAAGCAGGCTTGAAAGAAGCAGGAATAAACCTGACTCGAAAAGGTATTAGAATGTGGAGGGAGCCAAAGCCTGCACCAAAGAAAACACTCTAGGCAGAGCCTATGCCACAAAAGCTTCAAAAAACTCCTGCCCCAGCTCTCTGTAAGCCAAAGCGTCACACGGGGTTAAAAGTTCCAGTCAGGCTGTGGGCGCCGACGTCAGAGACGACATTCACTCAACCGGCGTCACTCGAGCCGGAAATCACCAATGCGCATGCGCGACACGGTATGCCTGCTGTAAACAGAAAACGACTCGGAAGCGCTCGCGCTCCCCGCACGAGTCGCTAACCCCTGCTCCCGCTCCACTTCAAGTACAAGACACGGGCAGCAGGCGCCCTGTCATAAGGGAGGCGAACACGCGCTCCCGGTCGAAACTGCAGAAAAAACGGCAACGGACCTTTAAAGAGCAACCGGAGCCTGAGAAACGCCGAAAGACGTGACAAGCAGCGCAATGAAAGCGCGAAGCATACAGCAAGTACGCGCAAGTATAACAAGTAATACAATAACCATGTAAATGCAAGAAAACACAGTTAACAATGAAAAGCACTTAACTGGCTGCGGAGCAGCAAAGAAAGAGGAAGTGGTTACCTCTGAGACTGTTTATATACTAGGGGTGTACTCTATGGTTGCCCTATTTCTGTTTTTTTCTTTACTGTAATGTGATTGGCTGCTATGTGTCAGTAAAGAAATGAGACTAAGCATAATCGGAGCCTCCTGTCCTGACATAGAATTCATTCTCCTTGACCCATCCCCGAGATGAAAGTTAACATTGAAGTGCTTAAAAGTCATTTGTCAAAGGCCAGTGCTGCTGTACGGGGCGCACTTTGTAGCCAGCCAGCAGACACCACTGAAGTTTATTGTCGCCACAATCTGTATATTTCATAAAGTTTCCGGCAAATGAGTGCTTGCACCCCACCTACTAATCACAGAAACTTACGACCTCAGTGGCGGCAGGAAGGTGGGTGTGATCTGTTCTGTGTTGCCACCCCTCTGAAGCTCATTGTCTGTACATTTCAAAGAGATGCCTGACAACAGCGCACACGGCCTGCAGGGCTAGCGCCACATCTCTTACGACTTTAATCACAGAATACAACATCTCCAGTTCCTGCAAGATGGTCTCCAGGGCACCCTGGGGGGCGTGGGGCACAATTTGGATGTGGGGGTGAGTGTCCCTCCTCTGTCTGCTGAAGGGGCGGGGCTCTCTGCACGCCCTCCTGCCCTGTCTCTTCCCCATGGCTGGAAGGCTAGCTCCTTACAGATGACACTGCGCAGCGCGGCTCTAGGCGCTGCTTGGATGAGGGCAGTTCTCTGCAAACTGCTGTTCCGATGACAGGTTGAGGCCGGTTGACTTGGAGGCAGTTCTCAGTATTTTCCACTGCTACGACAGTAGTTGTATGATTGTGTTAATAGATTTTCTTTTCCTTCAGCAGCTGGTCTAAGTGAAGTTCTGGGACTCACTGGGCGCCTTCCTCAGTCATATGATTTGCTGCCATTTTAATAGTCACTTATGGTGAGATGAATCTAGTGACTAATAGTGAGATTAATCTAGTGACTGCTGGGTTTGTCGCATCTGAGCTGGGGGATTGTGAGTGTATTGTAGCCGGAGACTGAGCTATCGCTGTTGCTCTGATGCAGGCCTCAGATGCTGCGGCAGCCTCGAGTCAGCGCAATGTATCATGCTGCTGGCCAATGATGAAATCTCGCGTTTAAATAAGTCTCGGCACACTTTCTGAGAATTTTTCACTCCGACGCGCTATATAAAGGTCTCATGTGGAAAGATTTTACACTAAGGGCGACTTTGCCAACAAAGGCCCACTGTCCGTGGACTCTGTGCTTTCCATCCCCAATTTAAAAACATATCACTGCACCAGCAGGAGCACAATTAAACACAATAAACCAGCCCAAAGAAGCAATTGCACACCATGGCATTATGGGTATGCAAATGAGCCCAGGAAGCTTCTGTCTCCACATTGCAGTATGCGATCAGTTTTAGAGAATGATCAATTGGCGAGGTATTATCTTAGGTAGCCTCCTATTCGCCTACAAAAGAATAATCAATATAAAGGTTAACTATTTTACTATTTTCTGGTAACTATGTCTTTAAGAGTATTGGTTTAACCATCTTACCTAGAAAGCCAAGATTCTCTACTTCTATGATGAGGTGAAGTTAAAAAAGATTCTCAGATCTTATGTAGAGGGTTGATATTAAAAGATCTCCCTGCCTGTGAAAAAATGGGGACAAAGGAGAACAAGCATTTGCAATGCAATAGGTCTCGCATTATTTAAATTTGAGCTATTAGCATTGTAAATGGCAATTGTTTTTTGCTTTGTGCTATAGTTTTTTTTACATAAAAAGCTACATATAAAATATGTTTTATTAAAGTTATTTATGCAGTATCTAAATTTTGTTTGCATAAAAGAGTACAATAATATCTTAGTAAAAAAGTCAAATATTTTAATGGTAATTCACCAAATGTTCATTTATGTGTTGGTTTTGAAAATAACTAAATTAATAGCTTTGTCATTTACAATGCCAATAGTTATAACTTTCGCAAATGTGACACCTATAGCATTTGTAATGCAACATTTGTATTTACGTGACTTAGATGTATTGATATTACAAATAACAATGGCTTTAAAAATTTTTTAATACTTAATAAAAGTGATGGTAATTTATAATGGCAATAGCTTAAACTTTTGTAAATAACTTTTGTGAAGATTATGTTCAGTGTATTTTATTGTAACGAAATCCAAGAACAGAAGTGAAATATTAACATCTTTTTGTGACATTTGTAATAAAGCTTGAAACATTGAGAGAACATATTTGTGCTGTGGTGGTGCTGAGTGATGCTGTGGTGGTGCTGAATGGGGCTGTGGTGGTGCTGAATGGGGCTGTGGTGGTGCTGAATGGGGCTGTGGTGATGCTGAGTGATGCTGTGGTGGTGCTGAGTGGTGCTATGGTGGTGCTGTGGTGGTGCTGTGGTGGTGCTGAGTGATGCTGAATGATGCTGTGGTGGTGCTGAGTAGTGCTGTGGTGGTTCTGAGTGATGCTGTGGTGGTTCTGAGTGATAATATGGTGGTGCTGAGTGACTGTACTCACTGTCACTCTGCACTCACTGTCACTCTGCACTCACTGTCACTCTGCACGCACTGTCACTCTGCACGCACTGTCACTCTGCACGCACTGTCACTCTGCACGCACTCTGCACTCACTGTCACTCTGCACGCACTCTGCACTCACTGTCACTCTGCACGCACTCTGCACTCACTGTCACTCTGCACTCACTGTCACTCTGCACTCACTGTCACTCTGCACTCACTCTGCACTCACTCTGCACTCACTCAGCACTCACTCTGCACTCACTCTGCACTCACTCTGCACTCACTCTGCACTCACTGTCACTCTGCACGCACTCTGCACTCACTGTCACTCTGCACGCACTCTGCACTTACTGTCACTCTGCACTTACTGTCACTCTGCACGCACTCTGCACTTACTGTCACTCTGCACTTACTGTCACTCTGCACTTACTGTCACTCTGCACTTACTGTCACTCTGCACGCACTCTGCACTCACTGTCACTCTGCACTCACTGTCACTCTGCAATCACTGTCACTGCACTCACTCTGCACTCACTCTGCACTCACTGTCACTCTGCACTCCCTCTGCACTCTGCACTCACCCTGCACTCACTGTCACTCTGCACGCACCCTGCACTCACTGTCACTCTGCACGCACTCTGCACTCACTGTCACTCTGCACTCACTGTCACTCTGCACTCACTGTCACTCCGCACTCACTGTCACTCCGCACTCACTGTCACTCTGCACTCACTGTCACTCTGCACTCACTGTCACTCTGCACTCACTGTCACTCTGCACTCACTGTCACTCCGCACTCACTGTCACTCCACACTCACTGTCACTCCACACTCACTGTCACTCTGCACTCTGCACTCACTGTCACTCTGCACTCACTGTCACTCTGCACTCACTGTCACTCTGCACTCACTGTCACTGTCACTCTGCACTCACTGTCACTCTGCACTCACTGTCACTCTGCACTCACTGTCACTCTGCACTCACTGTCACTCTGCACTCACTGTCACTCTGCACTCACTGTCACTCTGCACTCACTGTCACTCCGCACTCATTGTCACTCCGCACTCACTGTCACTCTGCACTCACTCTGCACTCACTCTGCACTCACTGTCACTCTGCACTCACTCTGCACTCACTGTCACTCTGCACGCACTCTGCACTTACTGTCACTCTGCACTTACTGTCACTCTGCACTTACTGTCACTCTGCACGCACTCTGCACTCACTGTCACTCTGCACTCACTGTCACTCTGCACTCACTGTCACTCTGCACTCACTCTGCACTCACTCTGCACTCACTGTCACTCTGCACTCACTCTGCACTCACTGTCACTCTGCACTCACTGTCACTCTGCACGCACTCTGCACTTACTGTCACTCTGCACTTACTGTCACTCTGCACTTTCTGTCACTCTGCACGCACTCTGCACTCACTGTCACTCTGCACTCACTGTCACTCTGCACTCACTGTCACTCTGCACTCACTGTCACTCTGCACTCACTGTCACTCTGCACTCACCCTGCACTCACTGTCACTCTGCACGCACTCTGCACTCACTGTCACTCTGCACGCACTCTGCACTCACTGTCACTCCGCACTCACTGTCACTCCGCACTCACTGTCACTCCGCACTCACTGTCACTCCGCACTCACTGTCACTCTGCACTCACTGTCACTCTGCACGCACTGTCACTCTGCACGCACTCTGCACTTACTGTCACTCTGCACTTACTGTCACTCTGCACTTACTGTCACTCTGCACTTACTGTCACTCTGCACGCACTCTGCACTCACTGTCACTCTGCACTCACTGTCACTCTGCACTCACTGTCACTCTGCACTACCTGTCACTCTGCACTCACTGTCACTCTGCACTCACTGTCACTCTGCACTCACTCTGCACCCTGCACTCGCCCTGCACTCACTGTCACTCTGCACGCACTCTGCACTCACTGTCACTCTGCACGCACTCTGCACTCACTGTTTCTGCACACACTCTGCACTCAGTCACTCTGCACTCAGTCACTCTGCACTCACTGTCACTCCGCACTCACTGTCACTCCGCACTCACTGTCACTCCGCACTCACTGTCACTCCGCACTCACTGTCACTCCGCACTCACTGTCACTCTGCACTCACTCTGCACTCACTGTCACTCTGCACTCACTGTCACTCTGCACGCACTGTCACTCTGCACTCACTCTGCACTCACTGTCACTCTGCACTCACTGTCACTCTGCACGCACTGTCACTCTGCACGCACTGTCACTCTGCACGCACTGTCACTCTGCACTCACTGTCACTCTGCACTCACTGTCACTCTGCACTCACTGTCACTCTGCACTCACTGTCACTCTGCACTCACTCTGCACTCACTGTCACTCTGCACGCACTGTCACTCTGCACGCACTGTCACTCTGCACACACTGTCACTCTGCACACACTGTCACTCTGCACTCACTCTGCACTCACTGTCACTCTGCACTCACTGTCACTCTGCACTCACTCTGCACTCACTGTCACTCTGCACGCACTGTCACTCTGCACGCACTGTCACTCTGCACACACTGTCACTCTGCACGCACTGTCACTCTGCACGCACTGTCACTCCGCACTCACTGTCACTCCGCACTCACTGTCACTCTGCACTCACTCTGCACGCACTCTGCACTCACTGTCACTCTGCACGCACTCTGCACTCACTGTCACTCTGCACGCACTCTGCACTTACTGTCACTCTGCACGCACTCTGCACTCACTGTCACTCTGCACTCACAGAAGGGGACAAACGCAAACCAACAATCGCAAAAGTAGAAACTCTTCAGCAACACAAACCTCCCCAATACCCTCCTCAGGAAATAGAACGCTACTTAACATTTTGATGACCTGATCATTCTTACAGAGTGCAAGTATACTTTTCTCTCACCATTACACTGTGATTACTATTCAACTGAATGATACTACTTTCATCAACCTCACAAGGGGGAATGGTTGAATCGGCTATGCTGAGATTCATACCAGTGGCCTACGTGCATCTTCGGACGGAGCGGGACTTCGATGTGCGGGATCTGGAGCGACTCCGACTGCGGGACCTCGACCGACGACGCCTCCTGGGACTGCGACTCCGGCGTCCATAACTTCCTCCACTGCCTCCATATCTTCGGGGTGGTGGTCCCCTGCGGCTATGGTGTGAGTCTGGTGGCCTTCCATAACGAGCCATCTGCACCCGAAGTTCGCGCCCATCCAGTACGGCTCCGTCCATGGCGTCCATCGCATCCTCGGCATCACGTTTGTCATGGAATCTTAAAAGGAAGTCAGGCAGGCCGGGGGCGGTACTGCGGGACACCTTTGTGACGTCATTCCCGGGCCGCGCTCTGATTGGCTGCTGGCCCGGGACCTGACGTGCAACCAGGAAGAGGAGCCGGCAGCAGGAAGTGGCGTGAGCATTGCGGCCCCGGGGCTCCCGTGACCAGGAAGGAGCCCTGGATACTGTTTCCCTTAAAGTCCCGGTCCCGAGATGGGGGACCGGGTGAAGACCCGCGGGGCGAAGCGGGCGCACTGAGGAGGCGGGGCTCCCATGTGGAGAGAGAGCCCCGCCGAGCGCTACCACCGCCCGGCCACAGAGAAGCCTTCTGTCCAGCAGCGGGCCCCCGTGATGTGGGGAGAGCCTGCAGCTGCGGAGGAAGGGAAGGAGCCTGGAGACCCGGGGAGCGCCCGCCAGACACCGGTGAGTGGAGCCGGGAGGAGAGGGGCTGGTGTGTGTGGAGGGGTCTCTGTGTATGCGTGTAGGTGACGGGGGTGTGCCTGTGTATGCGTGTGTATGTGCGCATGCGTGAGTGCTGTGTATGTGTGTGGCTGTGATGTGCGCATGCGTGAATGTTGGTGCGCGTGCACGCAGCTGAATCCAGCCAAGGATAAGCTCGTCACAGTTTCTTGTCCTTCATTCCCCCGTGTCAGACAGCTTTAAGTCTCCAGCCTGGACGCATCCTTCGGATGCGATTTCCAGGCGAGACCTAAAAAGGGGCTCTGTTAGCTTCCATTCTGTCTTAATTTAGTTTCTAGGGGCTGAATTCGATCTTCAGACTTACCCAAGGATAGTTGGCAGGGCTCACTATGTCCGGTGGTGGGAGCTCCGTCTGACGACTGCAAACGCGGGAAGTGGATGAACAAAACCCTGTTTGCAGACTTAGTATATATAATAGTGTTGATTGGTGTAGATTAATCTGAAGATCGAATTCAGCCCCTAGAAACTAAATTAAGACAGAATGGAAGCTAACAGAGCCCCTTTTTCTCCTTTGTCCCCATTTTTTCACAGGCAGGGAGATCTTTTAATATCAACCCTCTACATAAGATCTGAGAATCTTTTTTAACTTCACCTCATCATAGAAGTAGAGAATCTTGGCTTTCTAGGTAAGATGGTTAAACCAATACTCTTAAAGACATAGTTACCAGAAAATAGTAAAATAGTTAACCTTTATATTGATTATTCTTTTGTAGGCGAATAGGAGGCTACCTAAGATAATACCTCGCCAATTGATCACTCTCTAAAACTGAAGAATTCACCCAGAATATCAGTAGAACATTGCAATTTATAATAGGTAAGACTTAAACCAAATATAAATAAAGGGATATTACTCCATTCTTTTATGCTCATGAGAATCCGCTCTCTACTGTCACCATTAAAAAAGAATACTTCATCATCTTCCTTTTCTTGTATATATCTCCTTATACCTAGATACCAATAATACTTCGAAAACTGCTCAAACGTAGATACGGCAGAGTGGTAATCTAAATGAAGGGCTCCGGTGGGGGACGCTAATTATCAGTCATCTATACTAACCAGGTAAAGTTACCTGAAAATAATTCCTTGAAGAGTAACCATAACCATAATACTCTATAAAATACTAATAGCGAACACACCTCTTCTGGTTTAAACGCAGGCAACACCTGACGTGGAAGAACACATAATAAAGAAGCAGGCATCTTACCTGTTCTTTTCTGTAGAACAAGAAAACATTTTTATAATAGTAAGTATACCGTTTCCAAAAAGATGAGACAAAATAAATATCTTAGCAATTTCTCTTGAAAAGATGAGGGGTAATAATAATGCTGTTTATCGGATATCTATCTCCTCACTTTTATTGGAAACGTAGATAGCCCTCTTAATATATCTGAATGATTCACTGCTTTTCATTAGACACCTGACTTCTTATCAGATATCCAATACTCTGAACCAGAGATTATCTCTCGGTGGTCTCAAAATTTGGGACAACATATATTTATGTCAATTGTCCCATTTTTTCCACATATCATTCATGAACTGTCCCTCCCCCTACTTTATGGGGAACTACAAGGAAATGACAACAATAGAGGAAATTGCAAACTAGATTGTTTTCTATGAATTATATGTGTTTTATTGACTATGGCTGCTAAAACACAAACCTTTTTTGTAAAACAATGTCTTTTATTAAAACTTGCATAATTATGTGAATTTGTATTGATTTACATTTTCATTTTTATAGATATTACGTGGCTACTCCAGGAAGAAGGCGCTGGCCGCCGAAACGCGCGTAGAGTCATATAATCTCGCCACTTATCTACTATAGATAAAGAATTAGCTTTTTAGATTGTCTACTTAATTTTGTTCTATGATGTTTATTTAATTTTATTCCATGATGCTTATGATATGTTACACTGTGGATTTTAATTTTGTGTTATATGAATGAATTGTTTACTTTCTTAATTGTTAAATAAAGAAACAATGTCTTTTAGTCAGCTGTAGTCAATCACTTATTACCCCTTACCAATAGGGTATTTTAATCATTAATTGCCTAGGTTGTTATTTTTCATATGCAATTGCACACCATGGCATTATGGGTATGCAAATGAGCCCAGGAAGCTTCTGTCTCCACATTGCAGTATGCGACCTGTAAGAAGTGAAGCCAACATTTCAAGTGTAGTGGGAAAAAATGACAATTTTGCAGTGAATCTCGCGTTTACGCAAAGACAGTTAAATAAGTCTCGGCACGCTTTCTTTGAGATTTTCAGGACAGGCGCAAAGTACAATTCAGTGTCAAAATTACATTCTGTTCGTTTTTCATAAGTAGACGTGCTCCGCTGGAATTCATTCTCCTTGACCCATCCCCGAGATGAAAGTTAACATTGAAGTGCTTAAAAGTCATTTGTCAAAGGCCAGTGCTGCTGTACGGGGCGCACTTTGTAGCCAGCCAGCAGACACCACTGAAGTTTATTGTCGCCACAATCTGTATATTTCATAAAGTTTCCGGCAAATGAGCCTGTGACTCTGTACAGGGTCCAGAGTGCTTGCACCCCACTTTAATCACAGAAACTTACGACCTCAGTGGCGGCCAGAAGGTGGGTGTGATCTGTTCTGTGTTGCCACCCCTCTGAAGCTCATTGTCTGTACATTTCAAAGAGATGCCTGACAACAGCGCACACGTCCTGCAGGGCTAGCGCCACATCTCTTACGAGTTTAATCACAGAATACACCATCTCCAGTTCCTGCAAGATGGTCTCCAGGGCACCCTGGGGGGCGTGGGGGTGAGTGTCCGTTCTCTGTCTGCTGAAGGGGCGGGGCTCTCTGCACGCCCTCCTGCCCTGTCTCCTCCCCATGGCTGGAAGGCTAGCTCCTTACAGATGACACTGCGCAGCGCGGCTCTAGGCGCTGCTTGGATGAGGGCAGTTCTCTGCAAACTGCTGTTCCGATGACAGGTTGAGGCCGGTTGACTTGGAGGCAGTTCTCAGTATTTTCCACTGCTACGACAGATGACAGGTTGAGGCCGGTGATTGACTTGGTCCACTGCTACAACAGTAGTTGTGTGATTGTGTTAATAGATCTTCTTTTCCTTCAGCAGGTCGAAGTGAAGTTCTGGGACTCACTGGGCGCCTTCCTCAGTCATATGGTTTGCTGCCATTTTAATAGTCACTTATGGTGAGATGAATCTAGTGACTAATAGTGAGATTAATCTAGTGACTGCTGGGTTTTGATTGTGAGTGTATTGTAGCCGGAGCGGCAGCCTCAAGTCAGCGCAATGTAACATGCTGCTGGCCAATGATGAAATCTCGCGTTTAAATATGTCTCGGCACACTTTCTGAGAAGTTTTTACTCCGACGCGCTATATAAAGGTCTCATGTGGAAAGATTTTACACCAAGGGCGACTTTGCCATCAAAGGCCCACTGTCTGTGGACTCTGTGCTTTCCATCCCAAATTTAAAAACATATCATTGCACCAGCAGGAGCACAATTAAACACAATAAACTAGCCCAAAGAAGCAATTGCACACCATGGCATTATGGGTATGCAAATGAGCCCAGGAAGCCTCTGTCTCCACATTGCAGTATGCGACCTGTAAGAAGTGAAGCCAACATTTCAAGTGTAGTGGGGAAAAAATAACAATTTTGCAGTGAATCTCGCGTTTATTCAAAGACAGTTAAATAAGTCTCTGCACGCTTTCTTTGAGATTTTCAGGACAGGCGCAAAGTACAATTCAGTGTCAAAATTACATTCTGTTCGTTTTTCATAAGTAGACGTGCTCCGCTGGAATTCATTCTCCTTGACCCATCCCCGAGATGAAAGTTAACATTGAAGTGCTTAAAAGTCATTTGTCAAAGGCCAGTGCTGCTGTACGGGGCGCACTTTGTAGCCAGCCAGCAGACACCACTGAAGTTTATTGTCGCCACAATCTGTATATTTCATAAAGTTTCCGGCAAATGAGTGCTTGCACCCCACCTACTAATCACAGAAACTTACGACCAGTGCTTCATTTGTAAAATATGAAGTGCAGGTGCTCTAATCTTTGTCGGTGGCCACACCCACGTTTTTTCTGGCTCCACCCACTCCCTACACTGGCTCCACCCACTTACTCTATTAGTGCCACCCACATCTTCAACTGGCACTGCTAAAAGTCAGGTGGCATCTGAGTAAAAACTGAGCCCTTTTAGCTGATTTTCTTTTTAGGACTGGAGCCCTTGGGAGGACCTCACCAGCCCCATAGGCATGGCAGAGCAAGCTTGAGTCTGAAAGCCTTCTCTGACAACATCGCAGTTGCATTTAGTGGGGTCAGGCATTTTTATGCCCCACTCCTGCCCCCCCTGGCTACAGCGACCCTGTACACACATAGTGGCCGGAATAAAGACACCTGTCAGCCTGGACATAAAGCAGGCGGAAAAGCGATAAGGTTACAGGCGGGGTGTGGCTCCCAGCCGTAGGCATGCTGCCTTGCAGAGTCGCCAATGTCAGAAAGCTGCTTGCAGTGCTGCAAAACTCAAGACCTATAAGTAGGTACCACCCACTGCCACTGACCAGACTGTGTGTGTACTGTCTGTTTGTTAATAATTACATACATTATTTCTTTCCAATGTTGGGAAACAAACTATTTACATCAGATTCCCTTTCTTTTAGGCCTCATTACTAACGTGCTAGGAACAGTAGTTTCTTCCGACTACAACAAGCACAAACTTTTTTTTTTGTAGGGACTCTGTCAGACATTTTTTGTTGATTCACCTCACTCATGCACTTTAGCCATTAACCCTTCGAAGTAATCTGCTTGGTTCTTAAAGGCACCACGCAGATAACATCACTTTCTGCATTATCATTACACCCATACCTTCCACTGCATGAAGTAGTATGACTGTTCTCCTCCGTTTTCAGCTGCCTCCCGTTAGCGCACATAGTCCAGTGACTTCTTAGACTTTCTCTTTGCTCAATGGAGTGTAATTTCGAATATTTATATGTTTCACTTGTCTTTATTGCTTGTTTTTGCTCACAAAAGTGTCACTTAAAGCACGACCACGCCATGCTGGCTCTGCGCAGTGCACTAAGAAGAGCCGCTTAAGCACAGGTAAGAGTGACTTCTAATAAACCGTTACACCGGGAGTTAATTGTGCGCACATGAGAGCGTCACTCAGACGTTGAAATATCACTTTTCAGTTATGAAAATGTCACACAGCATTCTGAAACCTTGGCAGCTAGTCTGTCCTCCGGTACAGTAAGGAAAAGTTCCCAACCCAGAGGGGTGCAGGGTATAGCCACTGTTTTCCAGTTCTGTAAGGGGGAGCACAGCGGAGGTATCAGCGCTTCTCCCCAGTAACACCCAGATTGTTATATTACAAGAAGGCGACTGGAAGCAAGAAACCATCTACGGGGAAGGGTGGGGCATGGCACGTGCTGCTTAACAACCAGAGTGTGTTGCCAGTGTTTTATTACTATGGGGGGAGGGCTTGAAATTGGACGCTTGGTCAGTCATTGGGCACGTGTGCTGTGCAGCATTGAGGAGTCCAGCACTCGGCACCGCCGCCCATCTGTAGGACCACTCCCTCTATGAGAGCCAATGCACCCGAGGCCTGCTGATTGCTATCTTGAAAGATAGAAAACTGTCCAATCAAAATGAGCCCCCCATGGATGACATCTGGATCCTCTTTTTATTTTATGCTAACCTCGGATTGGCCTTTTAACTTTACTTAAACCTTACCCGGAACTGGCAGACCAATACTGCGGCCTCGCCCTGCCATATCCAGATACATGAAAGTGTTCCGCTACAGACGGCGGGGGTGACGACTTCCGTGTCTGCTACTAGGCTAGGCACACATCCATGATGATTCTAATAATCGTCATATCTCGTGGAGCCTTCAGAGGTGAGCTGCCTGCCTCCCACCCTGCTGGTGATCTTACAACCGGACAAAGCTAAACTAAGCCAACTAACATTCCAGTAATATGCCGTCACTATGCCAAAACTATAGCGGGTTAGTTAGTTTACATTTACTGCTTATTTCTAATCTTACCGTTACTCGTGGTGGGCCGGCCGAAGGGACACACACTGGCTGCACTGCCTTTTCTTTAATTAGTACGATTAGGTGGCCTGGTGAAGCTTCTTGCTACCAAACCGTCAGCCCTGTACTACTGGCTGGCTGCAGATCGATGCCTGCACAGAAAGCCCAGATCTGCCCTTAACGTCGTCGTCGGTCGGGCCGGGCTGACTTAAACGTCGATGACTCGTGAGGAGTTCCAGTGGTCATGCTGGGGCGTGGCAATCAAATGTGAAAAAAATCGGCGCGCACAGCCCCTACCCCATCGGACCCTCATCTGCGGCCCGCCCAAATAAATCAGCGTATGTGTGTGTGCGTGTGTTCCTGCGGCCCGCCCACCGCCAAGTGACAACAGTTAACACTGCACTGACTCACTCACTGAACTAAGAAGGGACGCGGCCGCCATGATCTACATATTATTTCATTTATGAATATTCACTTGGGCTGCAGGCAAAGTTGTTAAGAAGTCTCACAGCAGCAACACTAAACACCGTGACTCACACTCGGTATACATGAAAAACACGCTGCGGGCCTGCGGCGGCTGCACTTAGTACATAGTAAAAGTACATTTTATAAAACATCAATGTGTGACGTGCGCAGCAAATATGTAGACCCGGCCCTGATAATTAAGTGCCGGTGCTAAGCACCGGAAAGCACCGGCACAAATTAAGCACTGCTTACGACCTCAGTGGCGGCAGGAAGGTGGGTGTGATCTGTTCTGTGTTGCCACCCCTCTGAAGCTCATTGTCTGTACATTTCAAAGAGATGCCTGACAACAGCGCACACGGCCTGCAGGGCTAGCGCCACATCTCTTACGACTTTAATCACAGAATACAACATCTCCAGTTCCTGCAAGATGGTCTCCAGGGCACCCTGGGGGGCGTGGGGCACAATTTGGATGTGGGGGTGAGTGTCCCTCCTCTGTCTGCTGAAGGGGCGGGGCTCTCTGCACGCCCTCCTGCCCTGTCTCTTCCCCATGGCTGGAAGGCTAGCTCCTTACAGATGACACTGCGCAGCGCGGCTCTAGGCGCTGCTTGGATGAGGGCAGTTCTCTGCAAACTGCTGTTCCGATGACAGGTTGAGGCCGGTTGACTTGGAGGCAGTTCTCAGTATTTTCCACTGCTACGACAGTAGTTGTATGATTGTGTTAATAGATTTTCTTTTCCTTCAGCAGCTGGTCTAAGTGAAGTTCTGGGACTCACTGGGCGCCTTCCTCAGTCATATGATTTGCTGCCATTTTAATAGTCACTTATGGTGAGATGAATCTAGTGACTAATAGTGAGATTAATCTAGTGACTGCTGGGTTTGTCGCATCTGAGCTGGGGGATTGTGAGTGTATTGTAGCCGGAGACTGAGCTATCGCTGTTGCTCTGATGCAGGCCTCAGATGCTGCGGCAGCCTCGAGTCAGCGCAATGTATCATGCTGCTGGCCAATGATGAAATCTCGCGTTTAAATAAGTCTCGGCACACTTTCTGAGAATTTTTCACTCCGACGCGCTATATAAAGGTCTCATGTGGAAAGATTTTACACTAAGGGCGACTTTGCCAACAAAGGCCCACTGTCCGTGGACTCTGTGCTTTCCATCCCCAATTTAAAAACATATCACTGCACCAGCAGGAGCACAATTAAACACAATAAACCAGCCCAAAGAAGCAATTGCACACCATGGCATTATGGGTATGCAAATGAGCCCAGGAAGCTTCTGTCTCCACATTGCAGTATGCGATCAGTTTTAGAGAATGATCAATTGGCGAGGTATTATCTTAGGTAGCCTCCTATTCGCCTACAAAAGAATAATCAATATAAAGGTTAACTATTTTACTATTTTCTGGTAACTATGTCTTTAAGAGTATTGGTTTAACCATCTTACCTAGAAAGCCAAGATTCTCTACTTCTATGATGAGGTGAAGTTAAAAAAGATTCTCAGATCTTATGTAGAGGGTTGATATTAAAAGATCTCCCTGCCTGTGAAAAAATGGGGACAAAGGAGAACAAGCATTTGCAATGCAATAGGTCTCGCATTATTTAAATTTGAGCTATTAGCATTGTAAATGGCAATTGTTTTTTGCTTTGTGCTATAGTTTTTTTTACATAAAAAGCTACATATAAAATATGTTTTATTAAAGTTATTTATGCAGTATCTAAATTTTGTTTGCATAAAAGAGTACAATAATATCTTAGTAAAAAAGTCAAATATTTTAATGGTAATTCACCAAATGTTCATTTATGTGTTGGTTTTGAAAATAACTAAATTAATAGCTTTGTCATTTACAATGCCAATAGTTATAACTTTCGCAAATGTGACACCTATAGCATTTGTAATGCAACATTTGTATTTACGTGACTTAGATGTATTGATATTACAAATAACAATGGCTTTAAAAATTTTTTAATACTTAATAAAAGTGATTGTAATTTATAATGGCAATAGCTTAAACTTTTGTAAATAACTTTTGTGAAGATTATGTTCAGTGTATTTTATTGTAACGAAATCCAAGAACAGAAGTGAAATATTAACATCTTTTTGTGACATTTGTAATAAAGCTTGAAACATTGAGAGAACATATTTGTGCTGTGGTGGTGCTGAGTGATGCTGTGGTGGTGCTGAATGGGGCTGTGGTGGTGCTGAATGGGGCTGTGGTGGTGCTGAATGGGGCTGTGGTGATGCTGAGTGATGCTGTGGTGGTGCTGAGTGGTGCTATGGTGGTGCTGTGGTGGTGCTGTGGTGGTGCTGAGTGATGCTGAATGATGCTGTGGTGGTGCTGAGTAGTGCTGTGGTGGTTCTGAGTGATGCTGTGGTGGTTCTGAGTGATAATATGGTGGTGCTGAGTGACTGTACTCACTGTCACTCTGCACTCACTGTCACTCTGCACTCACTGTCACTCTGCACGCACTGTCACTCTGCACGCACTGTCACTCTGCACGCACTGTCACTCTGCACGCACTGTCACTCTGCACGCACTCTGCACTCACTGTCACTCTGCACGCACTCTGCACTCACTGTCACTCTGCACGCACTCTGCACTCACTGTCACTCTGCACTCACTGTCACTCTGCACTCACTCTGCACTCACTCTGCACTCACTCAGCACTCACTCTGCACTCACTCTGCACTCACTCTGCACTCACTCTGCACTCACTGTCACTCTGCACGCACTCTGCACTCACTGTCACTCTGCACGCACTCTGCACTTACTGTCACTCTGCACTTACTGTCACTCTGCACGCACTCTGCACTTACTGTCACTCTGCACTTACTGTCACTCTGCACTTACTGTCACTCTGCACTTACTGTCACTCTGCACGCACTCTGCACTCACTGTCACTCTGCACTCACTGTTACTCTGCAATCACTGTCACTGCACTCACTCTGCACTCACTCTGCACTCACTGTCACTCTGCACTCCCTCTGCACTCTGCACTCACCCTGCACTCACTGTCACTCTGCACGCACCCTGCACTCACTGTCACTCTGCACGCACTCTGCACTCACTGTCACTCTGCACTCACTGTCACTCCGCACTCACTGTCACTCTGCACTCACTCTGCACTCACTGTCACTCTGCACTCACTGTCACTCTGCACGCACTGTCACTCTGCACTCACTCTGCACTCACTGTCACTCTGCACTCACTGTCACTCTGCACGCACTGTCACTCTGCACGCACTGTCACTCTGCACGCACTGTCACTCTGCACTCACTGTCACTCTGCACTCACTGTCACTCTGCACTCACTGTCACTCTGCACTCACTGTC
Organism: Lissotriton vulgaris; assembly: GCF_964263255.1. Taxonomy (NCBI): domain Eukaryota; kingdom Metazoa; phylum Chordata; class Amphibia; order Caudata; family Salamandridae; genus Lissotriton; species Lissotriton vulgaris. The sequence goes on from NC_141698.1 coordinate 445,729,575, forward strand.
ACTCTGCACTCACTCTGCACTCACTGTCACTCTGCACGCACTGTCACTCTGCACGCACTGTCACTCTGCACACACTGTCACTCTGCACACACTGTCACTCTGCACTCACTCTGCACTCACTGTCACTCTGCACTCACTGTCACTCTGCACTCACTCTGCACTCACTGTCACTCTGCACGCACTGTCACTCTGCATGCACTGTCACTCTGCACACACTGTCACTCTGCACGCACTGTCACTCTGCACGCACTGTCACTCCGCACTCACTGTCACTCCGCACTCACTGTCACTCTGCACTCACTCTGCACGCACTCTGCACTCACTGTCACTCTGCACGCACTCTGCACTCACTGTCACTCTGCACGCACTCTGCACTTACTGTCACTCTGCACGCACTCTGCACTCACTGTCACTCTGCACTCACAGAAGGGGACAAACGCAAACCAACAATCGCAAAAGTAGAAACTCTTCAGCAACACAAACCTCCCCAATACCCTCCTCAGGAAATAGAACGCTACTTAACATTTTGATGACCTGATCATTCTTACAGAGTGCAAGTATACTTTTCTCTCACCATTACACTGTGATTACTATTCAACTGAATGATACTACTTTCATCAACCTCACAAGGGGGAATGGTTGAATCGGCTATGCTGAGATTCATACCAGTGGCCTACGTGCATCTTCGGACGGAGCGGGACTTCGATGTGCGGGATCTGGAGCGACTCCGACTGCGGGACCTCGACCGACGACGCCTCCTGGGACTGCGACTCCGGCGTCCATAACTTCCTCCACTGCCTCCATATCTTCGGGGTGGTGGTCCCCTGCGGCTATGGTGTGAGTCTGGTGGCCTTCCATAACGAGCCATCTGCACCCGAAGTTCGCGCCCATCCAGTACGGCTCCGTCCATGGCGTCCATCGCATCCTCGGCATCACGTTTGTCATGGAATCTTAAAAGGAAGTCAGGCAGGCCGGGGGCGGTACTGCGGGACACCTTTGTGACGTCATTCCCGGGCCGCGCTCTGATTGGCTGCTGGCCCGGGACCTGACGTGCAACCAGGAAGAGGAGCCGGCAGCAGGAAGTGGCGTGAGCATTGCGGCCCCGGGGCTCCCGTGACCAGGAAGGAGCCCTGGATACTGTTTCCCTTAAAGTCCCGGTCCCGAGATGGGGGACCGGGTGAAGACCCGCGGGGCGAAGCGGGCGCACTGAGGAGGCGGGGCTCCCATGTGGAGAGAGAGCCCCGCCGAGCGCTACCACCGCCCGGCCACAGAGAAGCCTTCTGTCCAGCAGCGGGCCCCCGTGATGTGGGGAGAGCCTGCAGCTGCGGAGGAAGGGAAGGAGCCTGGAGACCCGGGGAGCACCCGCCAGACACCGGTGAGTGGAGCCGGGAGGAGAGGGGCTGGTGTGTGTGGAGGGGTCTCTGTGTATGCGTGTAGGTGACGGGGGTGTGCCTGTGTATGCGTGTGTATGTGCGCATGCGTGAGTGCTGTGTATGTGTGTGGCTGTGATGTGCGCATGCGTGAATGTTGGTGCGCGTGCACGCAGCTGAATCCAGCCAAGGATAAGCTCGTCACAGTTTCTTGTCCTTCATTCCCCCGTGTCAGACAGCTTTAAGTCTCCAGCCTGGACGCATCCTTCGGATGCGATTTCCAGGCGAGACCTAAAAAGGGGCTCTGTTAGCTTCCATTCTGTCTTAATTTAGTTTCTAGGGGCTGAATTCGATCTTCAGACTTACCCAAGGATAGTTGGCAGGGCTCACTATGTCCGGTGGTGGGAGCTCCGTCTGACGACTGCAAACGCGGGAAGTGGATGAACAAAACCCTGTTTGCAGACTTAGTATATATAATAGTGTTGATTGGTGTAGATTAATCTGAAGATCGAATTCAGCCCCTAGAAACTAAATTAAGACAGAATGGAAGCTAACAGAGCCCCTTTTTCTCCTTTGTCCCCATTTTTTCACAGGCAGGGAGATCTTTTAATATCAACCCTCTACATAAGATCTGAGAATCTTTTTTAACTTCACCTCATCATAGAAGTAGAGAATCTTGGCTTTCTAGGTAAGATGGTTAAACCAATACTCTTAAAGACATAGTTACCAGAAAATAGTAAAATAGTTAACCTTTATATTGATTATTCTTTTGTAGGCGAATAGGAGGCTACCTAAGATAATACCTCGCCAATTGATCACTCTCTAAAACTGAAGAATTCACCCAGAATATCAGTAGAACATTGCAATTTATAATAGGTAAGACTTAAACCAAATATAAATAAAGGGATATTACTCCATTCTTTTATGCTCATGAGAATCCGCTCTCTACTGTCACCATTAAAAAAGAATACTTCATCATCTTCCTTTTCTTGTATATATCTCCTTATACCTAGATACCAATAATACTTCGAAAACTGCTCAAACGTAGATACGGCAGAGTGGTAATCTAAATGAAGGGCTCCGGTGGGGGACGCTAATTATCAGTCATCTATACTAACCAGGTAAAGTTACCTGAAAATAATTCCTTGAAGAGTAACCATAACCATAATACTCTATAAAATACTAATAGCGAACACACCTCTTCTGGTTTAAACGCAGGCAACACCTGACGTGGAAGAACACATAATAAAGAAGCAGGCATCTTACCTGTTCTTTTCTGTAGAACAAGAAAACATTTTTATAATAGTAAGTATACCGTTTCCAAAAAGATGAGACAAAATAAATATCTTAGCAATTTCTCTTGAAAAGATGAGGGGTAATAATAATGCTGTTTATCGGATATCTATCTCCTCACTTTTATTGGAAACGTAGATAGCCCTCTTAATATATCTGAATGATTCACTGCTTTTCATTAGACACCTGACTTCTTATCAGATATCCAATACTCTGAACCAGAGATTATCTCTCGGTGGTCTCAAAATTTGGGACAACATATATTTATGTCAATTGTCCCATTTTTTCCACATATCATTCATGAACTGTCCCTCCCCCTACTTTATGGGGAACTACAAGGAAATGACAACAATAGAGGAAATTGCAAACTAGATTGTTTTCTATGAATTATATGTGTTTTATTGACTATGGCTGCTAAAACACAAACCTTTTTTGTAAAACAATGTCTTTTATTAAAACTTGCATAATTATGTGAATTTGTATTGATTTACATTTTCATTTTTATAGATATTACGTGGCTACTCCAGGAAGAAGGCGCTGGCCGCCGAAACGCGCGTAGAGTCATATAATCTCGCCACTTATCTACTATAGATAAAGAATTAGCTTTTTAGATTGTCTACTTAATTTTGTTCTATGATGTTTATTTAATTTTATTCCATGATGCTTATGATATGTTACACTGTGGATTTTAATTTTGTGTTATATGAATGAATTGTTTACTTTCTTAATTGTTAAATAAAGAAACAATGTCTTTTAGTCAGCTGTAGTCAATCACTTATTACCCCTTACCAATAGGGTATTTTAATCATTAATTGCCTAGGTTGTTATTTTTCATATGCAATTGCACAACATGGCATTATGGGTATGCAAATGAGCCCAGGAAGCTTCTGTCTCCACATTGCAGTATGCGACCTGTAAGAAGTGAAGCCAACATTTCAAGTGTAGTGGGAAAAAATGACAATTTTGCAGTGAATCTCGCGTTTACGCAAAGACAGTTAAATAAGTCTCGGCACGCTTTCTTTGAGATTTTCAGGACAGGCGCAAAGTACAATTCAGTGTCAAAATTACATTCTGTTCGTTTTTCATAAGTAGACGTGCTCCGCTGGAATTCATTCTCCTTGACCCATCCCCGAGATGAAAGTTAACATTGAAGTGCTTAAAAGTCATTTGTCAAAGGCCAGTGCTGCTGTACGGGGCGCACTTTGTAGCCAGCCAGCAGACACCACTGAAGTTTATTGTCGCCACAATCTGTATATTTCATAAAGTTTCCGGCAAATGAGCCTGTGACTCTGTACAGGGTCCAGAGTGCTTGCACCCCACTTTAATCACAGAAACTTACGACCTCAGTGGCGGCCAGAAAGTGGGTGTGATCTGTTCTGTGTTGCCACCCCTCTGAAGCTCATTGTCTGTACATTTCAAAGAGATGCCTGACAACAGCGCACACGTCCTGCAGGGCTAGCGCCACATCTCTTACGAGTTTAATCACAGAATACACCATCTCCAGTTCCTGCAAGATGGTCTCCAGGGCACCCTGGGGGGCGTGGGGGTGAGTGTCCGTTCTCTGTCTGCTGAAGGGGCGGGGCTCTCTGCACGCCCTCCTGCCCTGTCTCCTCCCCATGGCTGGAAGGCTAGCTCCTTACAGATGACACTGCGCAGCGCGGCTCTAGGCGCTGCTTGGATGAGGGCAGTTCTCTGCAAACTGCTGTTCCGATGACAGGTTGAGGCCGGTTGACTTGGAGGCAGTTCTCAGTATTTTCCACTGCTACGACAGCAGACTGCTGTTCCGATGACAGGTTGAGGCCGGTGATTGACTTGGTCCACTGCTACAACAGTAGTTGTGTGATTGTGTTAATAGATCTTCTTTTCCTTCAGCAGGTCGAAGTGAAGTTCTGGGACTCACTGGGCGCCTTCCTCAGTCATATGGTTTGCTGCCATTTTAATAGTCACTTATGGTGAGATGAATCTAGTGACTAATAGTGAGATTAATCTAGTGACTGCTGGGTTTTGATTGTGAGTGTATTGTAGCCGGAGCGGCAGCCTCAAGTCAGCGCAATGTAACATGCTGCTGGCCAATGATGAAATCTCGCGTTTAAATATGTCTCTGCACACTTTCTGAGAAGTTTTTACTCCGACGCGCTATATAAAGGTCTCATGTGGAAAGATTTTACACCAAGGGCGACTTTGCCATCAAAGGCCCACTGTCTGTGGACTCTGTGCTTTCCATCCCAAATTTAAAAACATATCATTGCACCAGCAGGAGCACAATTAAACACAATAAACCAGCCCAAAGAAGCAATTGCACACCATGGCATTATGGGTATGCAAATGAGCCCAGGAAGCCTCTGTCTCCACATTGCAGTATGCGACCTGTAAGAAGTGAAGCCAACATTTCAAGTGTAGTGGGGAAAAAATAACAATTTTGCAGTGAATCTCGCGTTTATTCAAAGACAGTTAAATAAGTCTCGGCACACTTTCGTTGAGATTTTCAGGACAGGCGCAAAGTACAATTCAGTGTCAAAATTACATTCTGTTCGTTTTTCATAAGTAGACGTGCTCCGCTGGAATTCATTCTCCTTGACCCATCCCCGAGATGAAAGTTAACATTGAAGTGCTTAAAAGTCATTTGTCAAAGGCCAGTGCTGCTGTACGGGGCGCACTTTGTAGCCAGCCAGCAGACACCACTGAAGTTTATTGTCGCCACAATCTGTATATTTCATAAAGTTTCCGGCAAATGAGTGCTTGCACCCCACCTACTAATCACAGAAACTTACGACCTCAGTGGCGGCAGGAAGGTGGGTGTGATCTTGTTGGACAGGCCACATGAAGGGCCGCTCTCCCCCGGCCCAACCAGGCCCAAGTCCAGGCCCACAAGTACCACACACCACCATTGCACGTCCTCTGCCCCCTCAGAGACCCCTGCCCTCGAGCATGTCAACCTCGTGGGTCCAATCCACTGCCGGCCCTCGCGCCCATCCTGGGGCGCCATCTTGGACTATCCACCACGAGGCCGCCGGCCCCCGATCGACCTCAACCCTGGGCCTGGCCCGACCTCAGACATCCCGGCACCACCATCCACCCAGGAGGTGAGCGGGCTACTTGGCAAGTCAATGGGAGAAAGAGGTGTCGATGGCTCTCCCCCGCCAAGTGCCGCTCGCCCATCGCCTCCCCGGGCGCCGGCTCCACCCCCCTGCTGGGTGTCTGGACTCCCTCATCCCGGACCTCCCGACCTCCAAGTGCGAGGGTCCGGACATCAAAGCACACCAGCCCTATAACTGGGGCAGCTCCAGAGCAGGAAGGCAGTTGTATCTTGGAGTCGAGAGACGCAAAGAAGAACTCATCCTGGACGGACTACCGGCGCTGCCGTAGCTCTGTCTTGTGCACCATCGTCTGGCCTGCTGGTGCTGCCGCAACCTTCGTAACCTTCATATCCTTCATCGTCGTCGGGACCTGCTGGCGTGGCCGCGGACCGTTTGTAACCATCATCTTCATCGGGACCTGCAGGCTCCGCCGCGGACCGTCGTTTTCCTTCGTCCATCTCGGGACCTGCTGGCTCCGCCGCGGCCCGATCATCTAGAACGCCGAGCTCGAGGATTGAGAGCTATTTTCATCTTTGTGGTAACAAGACTGTCCCGCTACCCTTTTCCCAAACCAGAGACTAGAATCGAGGGGACCCCTGAGTCCAGACCTCCTTGTACCAGTCCATCGTAAACTTAAAGAATTGCCTATAAAGTCTCGTTGAACTTCAACCTTGTGTGGTGTCCGTCTGTGGGGGGGGGGGTTACTTGTCTGTACGATCGCTGGAGACGGCTCTCCCCGGAGACCTCTCCCCTTATTCTCGGCCGACCCTCCCGGTCCGTCTAACATTGGTGGCCAGCGGCGCGATCCGAATCACCGCATAAACGTACAGAGAGTAGCTCACCCCACGACGAAATCACAATGACAACTAAAGAAAGCGGATCAACCGAGAAGTTCCAGATGGAGAAATTGGATGAGTACAGCCATCGTGAACTAAAACAATTCTGCATCGAACTAGGTATCGCTACCACCGGACTAAGTACCAAAGACGATTTTAAGCATGCCCTAGAGTCTTGGGCAGAAACCGGGGCCGCCGGAACCCCCGATCAGAGCACCGCAGCAAAAACCACCACGGCCCCTGAAGAACAAAGAACGGGTCTCTCGCAAGACGAGATCCAGGAAAGAGAAAAAACCCGACTACACGAGCTGGAAATGGCCCGACTCAAGATGGACATTGAGCTCAAGTTGGCCGAACAAAAAATCAACTTAGAGCACCTGCGTCTCCGAGAAGAAAGAGAGGAGAAACAGAGACAAAGGGAGCTCGAGGAAAAGAAACTAGCGTACGAACACGAGCGGAACCTAGCTGAGATCAACCTACGCAAGCAGAATAAAGGAGTAGGGGTGCACGAACAACCCCACTCCCCAGGGGCAACAGAGAAAAAGGTACACATCCCCAAGGATGTCGTTCGAGAATACTTCCGAGAGGACGACATCCAGCAATGGTTTAAGGCCTATGAAATCGCTATGACTGCACACCGGATCGATAGAAGCGATTGGGGAGCCGGTCTATGGGGGAGATTCCTCAATGAGGGCCGCGATGCCCTGCTACAGCTCCCGGACCACCAGATGACCTCCTATGACCATATGAAAGCTGCACTCCTCACCCGCTATGGCCTCACACCCGAAATGTACCGTCAGAGGTTCCGAGACTGCACCCGCATCCCGGGTACAACTTGGGTGGACTATGTAAACTACTTTAGCCGAGCCTTCGAGGGCTGGATCAAAGGAAGCAACGTCACAACCTACGAACAACTGTTTAATCTTATGGTATGGGAGCATCTGTCGAACAATTGCTTCATTGAACTCCGCCAGCACCTCCTCGACAGCAAGTTAACGGATCCCCGGCAGCTCGCAGCCGAAGCTGACCGGTGGGAGATCACCAGAGTGGGCCGGAATGGGTCCTACGAACAGAACCGGAACAACAATGGTCAGCACCGTCCCCGAGGGGGAGGAGGGGGCCAAGGACGAGGAAGAGACAACGCCCCGGTCGCCCCCGCTACCAGCACCACCCCCCCGGCCAACCGGGGCAGCACCCCGGCGCGACCGGGATATCGAGCCAATGTTACGTGCCATCGATGCCAACGAGTCGGCCACTATGCGAACGACCCAAACTGCCCCCAGTACCAGAGCCCAAGGCCCCGCCAGGTAGCTGCTGCTGCCCTAGGGGAGGAACAGATCACAGAGGAACAAGAGGAATATGAACAAGAGCATCAAGAATGGGAGCCAGCCGCCATGGCCCTAGCCTGCTTAGGGGGGAGAGACATGGTCCCGCGGGTCCCCCTACCCGCTAACACCCAGAAGTACAGCCAATGGGTGAGCATCAATGGACGCCGGGCCGAAGCCCTTCGTGACACCGGGGCCAGTGTAACAGCCGTCCGCTGTCACCTGGTGACCCCAGAACAATATCTACCGAACATTCTCTGCCCGGTACGTTCAGCCGATAACTCAGAAAGTCTGTGTCGGATGGCCTGCGTCCCCTTCGAATGGGGAGGGGTCTCCGGCATGTTGAAGGTAACAGTCCGAGACGACGCCCCCGTAGACTGCCTCCTGGGGAATGACCTTGAAAGCTCTCCGTGGGCAGCCGTAGAACGAAGAGAACACCTGGGGATGTTAGGCGTCCCAGACTGGGCGTGTGTCACCACCCGGTCCATGGCCGCCCGTGCCAACCACCGCCCAGAAGAACCCGAATGGCCGGCGCCACCGCCTCCGGTCGCCCCAGCAGAAACCACCGACCATGACGTCCCCCCCGAACCAGCTCAACCTTCCGACCTCGCTAACCTCGACCAGTGGCCTCAAGAGGGGGGGCCCACGCAAGAGCAATTTCGCCAGGAACAGAAGACCTGTCCCTCCCTCGAGGGACTCCGCCAGCAAGCGCTCGCCCAAAGCGCAGGGGATACCTCCGGAACTCACTGGGTCTACTGGGACAATGATCTGCTGTACAGTGAGCAAAGAATCGCAGAGCTGGGGGCCAGCCGAGTACTAGTGGTGCCGCTCCGTTTTAGAGACTTTCTGCTAAACCTGGCCCACGATGTCCCCCTAGCAGGACACCTGGGACAAGATAAAACCTACAGTCGCCTAGTGACCCACTTCTTCTGGCCCAAAATGAGAAACGATGTACACCAGTACTGCCGATCTTGTCCCACATGCCAAGCCAGTGGAAAGAGCGGCCGCAAACTAAAGGCCCCCCTGCAACCTTTTCCCGTGGTCACCACCCCGTTCGAGAGGGTCGGGATAGACATCGTGGGACCCCTGGACCCGCGTACCAAACAAGGCCATCGATTCATCTTGGTGCTAGTGGACCACGCCACCCGCTACCCTGAGGCTGTTCCCCTGCGGACCGTGACAGCCCCGGTAGTCGGCCGGGCTCTAATGGGGATCTTCTCCCGGGTGGGCTTCCCCCGAGAAGTCGTCAGCGACAGAGGCACGAACTTTATTTCTAAATATATGAAATCCCTCTGGCAACAGTGCGGGGTTACCTACCGATTCACGACCCCCTATCACCCTCAAGGGAACGGACTCGTTGAGCGGTTCAACCGCACGCTAAAAGGGATGATCGGGGGGTTGGAAGAACCCCTCCGTCGCCAATGGGATGTGCTGCTACCGTGCCTCCTCTTCGCCTATCGGGAGGTCCCTCAGAAATCCCTGGGCTTCAGCCCGTTTGAACTGCTATATGGACACCCAGTGCGGGGACCGCTCAGCCTAGTCAAGGAAGGCTGGGAGATGCCCCCGCTAAAGAACCCTCCAGATGTCTTCCGGTACCTCCTAACCCTCCGCAACCAGACCCGGCGGTTCAGGGAGCTGGCGAAAGCTAACCTAGAAGCCAGCCAAGAGGACATGAAAAAGTGGTATGACCGGAATGCCTCTTCCATTGAATTTGAACCTGGCCAACAGGTATGGGTGATGTCCCCCACCGAGCCATGCGCCCTGCAAGACAAATGGACGGAATCGCTCGGGGTCATCGAGCCCTCAGACAGCCCCTGGGCCAGCCCTGTAGTACTGGTCCCCAAAGCAGCTGCCCCCGGCACCACACCAGAACTCCGGTTCTGCGTTGACTACCGGGGCTTGAATGCGGTCACCAGAACAGACGCACATCCCATTCCCCGGGCAGATGAACTAATCGACCGCATGGGAGCTGCCCGCTACCTCAGTATCTTCGACCTGACGGCGGGCTACTGGCAAATCGGCCTTACACCCCGGGCGCAAGAACGCTCTGCCTTTTCCACCCCCGATGGCCTTTACCATTTCACAGTCATGCCCTTCGGCATGAAGAATGCCCCAGCAACATTCCAACGGCTCGTCAATCAGGTCCTGGCGGGGCTCGAAGAATTCAGCGCCGCCTACCTAGACGACATCGCTGTATACAGCCACCATTGGTCCGAACACCTCCACCACCTCCGAGCAGTGCTGCAAGCCCTTCAGCGAGCTGGCCTCACGATCAAGGCCAGCAAGTGTCAAATTGGGCAAGGGTCTGTAACATACCTCGGGCACCAGGTGGGAAGCGGCCTGGTGGCCCCTCTGCAGCTAAAAATTGCCGCCATCCAATCCTGGCAGCCCCCCATCACCCAGACCGAAGTACGAGCCTTCCTGGGCCTCACGGGCTATTACCGAAGGTTCGTGAAAGACTATGGTACGATGGTGGGGCCCCTCACAGAACTCACGTCAAAGAATCAGCCCAAGAAAGTCAACTGGACCCCCGAGTGTCAAGCTGCATTTGAACAATTGAAAGCCGCCATGTGTTCCGCCCCTGTGCTCCAGGCCCCCGACTACAGCCGGGAGTTCGTCGTCCAGACGGATGCCTCCGACCACGGCATTGGGGCGGTCCTGTCGCAATTGAACACCGAAGGCCTTGATCAGCCAGTGGCCTTCATCAGCCGGCGACTCCTACCACGGGAACAACGCTGGAGCACCATAGAGAGGGAGGCCTTCGCTGTAGTCTGGGCCCTCAAGAAACTCCGGCCCTACCTTTTTGGTACCCACTTCCGGGTGCAGACCGACCACCGACCCCTGCAGTGGCTGATGCAGATGCGGGGGGAAAACCCGAAGTTACTACGCTGGTCCATCTCCCTGCAGGGTATGGACTTCACAGTTGAACACCGGCCTGGGCCGGATCACGCCAACGCGGATGGCCTGTCCCGATTCTTCCGCCTCGACGAGGAGAGTCCCCAAGAAGATGGGTAACTCTCCCCGCCTTCAGCTGGGGGGGACGCATGTTGGACAGGCCACATGAAGGGCCGCTCTCCCCCGGCCCAACCAGGCCCAAGTCCAGGCCCACAAGTACCACACACCACCATTGCACGTCCTCTGCCCCCTCAGAGACCCCTGCCCTCGAGCATGTCAACCTCGTGGGTCCAATCCACTGCCGGCCCTCGCGCCCATCCTGGGGCGCCATCTTGGACCATCCACCACGAGGCCGCCGGCCCCCGATCGACCTCAACCCTGGGCCTGGCCCGACCTCAGACATCCCGGCACCACCATCCACCCAGGAGGTGAGCGGGCTACTTGGCAAGTCAATGGGAGAAAGAGGTGTCGATGGCTCTCCCCCGCCAAGTGCCGCTCGCCCATCGCCTCCCCGGGCGCCGGCTCCACCCCCCTGCTGGGTGTCTGGACTCCCTCATCCCGGACCTCCCGACCTCCAAGTGCGAGGGTCCGGACATCAAAGCACACCAGCCCTATAACTGGGGCAGCTCCAGAGCAGGAAGGCAGTTGTATCTTGGAGTCGAGAGACGCAAAGAAGAACTCATCCTGGACGGACTACCGGCGCTGCCGTAGCTCTGTCTTGTGCACCATCGTCTGGCCTGCTGGTGCTGCCGCAACCTTCGTAACCTTCATATCCTTCATCGTCGTCGGGACCTGCTGGCGTGGCCGCGGACCGTTTGTAACCATCATCTTCATCGGGACCTGCAGGCTCCGCCGCGGACCGTCGTTTTCCTTCGTCCATCTCGGGACCTGCTGGCTCCGCCGCGGCCCGATCATCTAGAACGCCGAGCTCGAGGATTGAGAGCTATTTTCATCTTTGTGGTAACAAGACTGTCCCGCTACCCTTTTCCCAAACCAGAGACTAGAATCGAGGGGACCCCTGAGCCCAGACCTCCTTGTACCAGTCCATCGTAAACTTAAAGAATTGCCTATAAAGTCTCGTTGAACTTCAACCTTGTGTGGTGTCCGTCTGTGGGGGGGGGGGTTACTTGTCTGTACGATCGCTGGAGACGGCTCTCCCCGGAGACCTCTCCCCTTATTCTCGGCCGACCCTCCCGGTCCGTCTAACAGATCTGTTCTGTGTTGCCACCCCTCTGAAGCTCATTGTCTGTACATTTCAAAGAGATGCCTGACAACAGCGCACACGGCCTGCAGGGCTAGCGCCACATCTCTTACGACTTTAATCACAGAATACAACATCTCCAGTTCCTGCAAGATGGTCTCCAGGGCACCCTGGGGGGCGTGGGGCACAATTTGGATGTGGGGGTGAGTGTCCCTCCTCTGTCTGCTGAAGGGGCGGGGCTCTCTGCACGCCCTCCTGCCCTGTCTCTTCCCCATGGCTGGAAGGCTAGCTCCTTACAGATGACACTGCGCAGCGCGGCTCTAGGCGCTGCTTGGATGAGGGCAGTTCTCTGCAAACTGCTGTTCCGATGACAGGTTGAGGCCGGTTGACTTGGAGGCAGTTCTCAGTATTTTCCACTGCTACGACAGTAGTTGTATGATTGTGTTAATAGATTTTCTTTTCCTTCAGCAGCTGGTCTAAGTGAAGTTCTGGGACTCACTGGGCGCCTTCCTCAGTCATATGATTTGCTGCCATTTTAATAGTCACTTATGGTGAGATGAATCTAGTGACTAATAGTGAGATTAATCTAGTGACTGCTGGGTTTGTCGCATCTGAGCTGGGGGATTGTGAGTGTATTGTAGCCGGAGACTGAGCTATCGCTGTTGCTCTGATGCAGGCCTCAGATGCTGCGGCAGCCTCGAGTCAGCGCAATGTATCATGCTGCTGGCCAATGATGAAATCTCGCGTTTAAATAAGTCTCGGCACACTTTCTGAGAATTTTTCACTCCGACGCGCTATATAAAGGTCTCATGTGGAAAGATTTTACACTAAGGGCGACTTTGCCAACAAAGGCCCACTGTCCGTGGACTCTGTGCTTTCCATCCCCAATTTAAAAACATATCACTGCACCAGCAGGAGCACAATTAAACACAATAAACCAGCCCAAAGAAGCAATTGCACACCATGGCATTATGGGTATGCAAATGAGCCCAGGAAGCTTCTGTCTCCACATTGCAGTATGCGATCAGTTTTAGAGAATGATCAATTGGCGAGGTATTATCTTAGGTAGCCTCCTATTCGCCTACAAAAGAATAATCAATATAAAGGTTAACTATTTTACTATTTTCTGGTAACTATGTCTTTAAGAGTATTGGTTTAACCATCTTACCTAGAAAGCCAAGATTCTCTACTTCTATGATGAGGTGAAGTTAAAAAAGATTCTCAGATCTTATGTAGAGGGTTGATATTAAAAGATCTCCCTGCCTGTGAAAAAATGGGGACAAAGGAGAACAAGCATTTGCAATGCAATAGGTCTCGCATTATTTAAATTTGAGCTATTAGCATTGTAAATGGCAATTGTTTTTTGCTTTGTGCTATAGTTTTTTTTACATAAAAAGCTACATATAAAATATGTTTTATTAAAGTTATTTATGCAGTATCTAAATTTTGTTTGCATAAAAGAGTACAATAATATCTTAGTAAAAAAGTCAAATATTTTAATGGTAATTCACCAAATGTTCATTTATGTGTTGGTTTTGAAAATAACTAAATTAATAGCTTTGTCATTTACAATGCCAATAGTTATAACTTTCGCAAATGTGACACCTATAGCATTTGTAATGCAACATTTGTATTTACGTGACTTAGATGTATTGATATTACAAATAACAATGGCTTTAGAAATTTTTTAATACTTAATAAAAGTGATTGTAATTTATAATGGCAATAGCTTAAACTTTTGTAAATAACTTTTGTGAAGATTATGTTCAGTGTATTTTATTGTAACGAAATCCAAGAACAGAAGTGAAATATTAACATCTTTTTGTGACATTTGTAATAAAGCTTGAAACATTGAGAGAACATATTTGTGCTGTGGTGGTGCTGAGTGATGCTGTGGTGGTGCTGAATGGGGCTGTGGTGGTGCTGAATGGGGCTGTGGTGGTGCTGAATGGGGCTGTGGTGATGCTGAGTGATGCTGTGGTGGTGCTGAGTGGTGCTATGGTGGTGCTGTGGTGGTGCTGTGGTGGTGCTGAGTGATGCTGAATGATGCTGTGGTGGTGCTGAGTAGTGCTGTGGTGGTTCTGAGTGATGCTGTGGTGGTTCTGAGTGATAATATGGTGGTGCTGAGTGACTGTACTCACTGTCACTCTGCACTCACTGTCACTCTGCACTCACTGTCACTCTGCACGCACTGTCACTCTGCATGCACTGTCACTCTGCACGCACTGTCACTCTGCACGCACTCTGCACTCACTGTCACTCTGCACGCACTCTGCACTCACTGTCACTCTGCACGCACTCTGCACTCACTGTCACTCTGCACTCACTGTCACTCTGCACTCACTGTCACTCTGCACTCACTCTGCACTCACTCTGCACTCACTCAGCACTCACTCTGCACTCACTCTACACTCACTCTGCACTCACTCTGCACTCACTGTCACTCTGCACGCACTCTGCACTCACTGTCACTCTGCACGCACTCTGCACTTACTGTCACTCTGCACTTACTGTCACTCTGCACGCACTCTGCACTTACTGTCACTCTGCACTTACTGTCACTCTGCACTTACTGTCACTCTGCACTTACTGTCACTCTGCACGCACTCTGCACTCACTGTCACTCTGCACTCACTGTCACTCTGCAATCACTGTCACTGCACTCACTCTGCACTCACTCTGCACTCACTGTCACTCTGCACTCCCTCTGCACTCTGCACTCACCCTGCACTCACTGTCACTCTGCACGCACCCTGCACTCACTGTCACTCTGCACGCACTCTGCACTCACTGTCACTCTGCACTCACTGTCACTCTGCACTCACTGTCACTCCGCACTCACTGTCACTCCGCACTCACTGTCACTCTGCACTCACTGTCACTCTGCACTCACTGTCACTCTGCACTCACTGTCACTCTGCACTCACTGTCACTCCGCACTCACTGTCACTCCGCACTCACTGTCACTCCGCACTCACTGTCACTCTGCACTCTGCACTCACTGTCACTCTGCACTCACTGTCACTCTGCACTCACTGTCACTCTGCACTCACTGTCACTGTCACTCTGCACTCACTGTCACTCTGCACTCACTGTCACTCTGCACTCACTGTCACTCTGCACTCACTGTCACTCCGCACTCACTGTCACTCCGCACTCATTGTCACTCCGCACTCACTGTCACTCTGCACTCACTCTGCACTCACTCTGCACTCACTGTCACTCTGCACTCACTCTGCACTCACTGTCACTCTGCACGCACTCTGCACTTACTGTCACTCTGCACTTACTGTCACTCTGCACTTACTGTCACTCTGCACGCACTCTGCACTCACTGTCACTCTGCACTCACTGTCACTCTGCACTCACTGTCACTCCGCACTCACTGTCACTCTGCACTCACTCTGCACTCACTCTGCACTCACTGTCACTCTGCACTCACTCTGCACTCACTGTCACTCTGCACTCACTGTCACTCTGCACGCACTCTGCACTTACTGTCACTCTGCACTTACTGTCACTCTGCACTTACTGTCACTCTGCACGCACTCTGCACTCACTGTCACTCTGCACTCACTGTCACTCTGCACTCACTGTCACTCTGCACTCACTGTCACTCTGCACTCACTGTCACTCTGCACTCACCCTGCACTCACTGTCACTCTGCACGCACTCTGCACTCACTGTCACTCTGCACGCACTCTGCACTCACTGTCACTCCGCACTCACTGTCACTCCGCACTCACTGTCACTCCGCACTCACTGTCACTCCGCACTCACTGTCACTCTGCACTCACTGTCACTCTGCACGCACTGTCACTCTGCACGCACTCTGCACTTACTGTCACTCTGCACTTACTGTCACTCTGCACTTACTGTCACTCTGCACTTACTGTCACTCTGCACGCACTCTGCACTCACTGTCACTCTGCACTCACTGTCACTCTGCACTCACTGTCACTCTGCACTACCTGTCACTCTGCACTCACTGTCACTCTGCACTCACTGTCACTCTGCACTCACTCTGCACCCTGCACTCGCCCTGCACTCACTGTCACTCTGCACGCACTCTGCACTCACTGTCACTCTGCACGCACTCTGCACTCACTGTTTCTGCACACACTCTGCACTCAGTCACTCTGCACTCAGTCACTCTGCACTCACTGTCACTCCGCACTCACTGTCACTCCGCACTCACTGTCACTCCGCACTCACTGTCACTCCGCACTCACTGTCACTCTGCACTCACTCTGCACTCACTGTCACTCTGCACTCACTGTCACTCTGCACGCACTGTCACTCTGCACTCACTCTGCACTCACTGTCACTCTGCACTCACTGTCACTCTGCACGCACTGTCACTCTGCACGCACTGTCACTCTGCACGCACTGTCACTCTGCACTCACTGTCACTCTGCACTCACTGTCACTCTGCACTCACTGTCACTCTGCACTCACTGTCACTCTGCACTCACTCTGCACTCACTGTCACTCTGCACGCACTGTCACTCTGCACGCACTGTCACTCTGCACACACTGTCACTCTGCACACACTGTCACTCTGCACTCACTCTGCACTCACTGTCACTCTGCACTCACTGTCACTCTGCACTCACTCTGCACTCACTGTCACTCTGCACGCACTGTCACTCTGCATGCACTGTCACTCTGCACACACTGTCACTCTGCACGCACTGTCACTCTGCACGCACTGTCACTCCGCACTCACTGTCACTCCGCACTCACTGTCACTCTGCACTCACTCTGCACGCACTCTGCACTCACTGTCACTCTGCACGCACTCTGCACTCACTGTCACTCTGCACGCACTCTGCACTTACTGTCACTCTGCACGCACTCTGCACTCACTGTCACTCTGCACTCACAGAAGGGGACAAACGCAAACCAACAATCGCAAAAGTAGAAACTCTTCAGCAACACAAACCTCCCCAATACCCTCCTCAGGAAATAGAACGCTACTTAACATTTTGATGACCTGATCATTCTTACAGAGTGCAAGTATACTTTTCTCTCACCATTACACTGTGATTACTATTCAACTGAATGATACTACTTTCATCAACCTCACAAGGGGGAATGGTTGAATCGGCTATGCTGAGATTCATACCAGTGGCCTACGTGCATCTTCGGACGGAGCGGGACTTCGATGTGCGGGATCTGGAGCGACTCCGACTGCGGGACCTCGACCGACGACGCCTCCTGGGACTGCGACTCCGGCATCCATAACTTCCTCCACTGCCTCCATATCTTCGGGGTGGTGGTCCCCTGCGGCTATGGTGTGAGTCTGGTGGCCTTCCATAACGAGCCATCTGCACCCGAAGTTCGCGCCCATCCAGTACGGCTCCGTCCATGGCGTCCATCGCATCCTCGGCATCACGTTTGTCATGGAATCTTAAAAGGAAGTCAGGCAGGCCAGGGGCGGTACTGCGGGACACCTTTGTGACGTCATTCCCGGGCCGCGCTCTGATTGGCTGCTGGCCCGGGACCTGACGTGCAACCAGGAAGAGGAGCCGGCAGCAGGAAGTGGCGTGAGCATTGCGGCCCCGGGGCTCCCGTGACCAGGAAGGAGCCCTGGATACTGTTTCCCTTAAAGTCCCGGTCCCGAGATGGGGGACCGGGTTAAGACCCGCGGGGCGAAGCGGGCGCACTGAGGAGGCGGGGCTCCCATGTGGAGAGAGAGCCCCGCCGAGCGCTACCACCGCCCGGCCACAGAGAAGCCTTCTGTCCAGCAGCGGGCCCCCGTGATGTGGGGAGAGCCTGCAGCTGCGGAGGAAGGGAAGGAGCCTGGAGACCCGGGGAGCGCCCGCCAGACACCGGTGAGTGGAGCCGGGAGGAGAGGGGCTGGTGTGTGTGGAGGGGTCTCTGTGTATGCGTGTAGGTGACGGGGGTGTGCCTGTGTATGCGTGTGTATGTGCGCATGCGTGAGTGCTGTGTATGTGTGTGGCTGTGATGTGCGCATGCGTGAATGTTGGTGCGCGTGCACGCAGCTGAATCCAGCCAAGGATAAGCTCGTCACAGTTTCTTGTCCTTCATTCCCCCGTGTCAGACAGCTTTAAGTCTCCAGCCTGGACGCATCCTTCGGATGCGATTTCCAGGCGAGACCTAAAAAGGGGCTCTGTTAGCTTCCATTCTGTCTTAATTTAGTTTCTAGGGGCTGAATTCGATCTTCAGACTTACCCAAGGATAGTTGGCAGGGCTCACTATGTCCGGTGGTGGGAGCTCCGTCTGACGACTGCAAACGCGGGAAGTGGATGAACAAAACCCTGTTTGCAGACTTAGTATATATAATAGTGTTGATTGGTGTAGATTAATCTGAAGATCGAATTCAGCCCCTAGAAACTAAATTAAGACAGAATGGAAGCTAACAGAGCCCCTTTTTCTCCTTTGTCCCCATTTTTTCACAGGCAGGGAGATCTTTTAATATCAACCCTCTACATAAGATCTGAGAATCTTTTTTAACTTCACCTCATCATAGAAGTAGAGAATCTTGGCTTTCTAGGTAAGATGGTTAAACCAATACTCTTAAAGACATAGTTACCAGAAAATAGTAAAATAGTTAACCTTTATATTGATTATTCTTTTGTAGGCGAATAGGAGGCTACCTAAGATAATACCTCGCCAATTGATCACTCTCTAAAACTGAAGAATTCACCCAGAATATCAGTAGAACATTGCAATTTATAATAGGTAAGACTTAAACCAAATATAAATAAAGGGATATTACTCCATTCTTTTATGCTCATGAGAATCCGCTCTCTACTGTCACCATTAAAAAAGAATACTTCATCATCTTCCTTTTCTTGTATATATCTCCTTATACCTAGATACCAATAATACTTCGAAAACTGCTCAAACGTAGATACGGCAGAGTGGTAATCTAAATGAAGGGCTCCGGTGGGGGACGCTAATTATCAGTCATCTATACTAACCAGGTAAAGTTACCTGAAAATAATTCCTTGAAGAGTAACCATAACCATAATACTCTATAAAATACTAATAGCGAACACACCTCTTCTGGTTTAAACGCAGGCAACACCTGACGTGGAAGAACACATAATAAAGAAGCAGGCATCTTACCTGTTCTTTTCTGTAGAACAAGAAAACATTTTTATAATAGTAAGTATACCGTTTCCAAAAAGATGAGACAAAATAAATATCTTAGCAATTTCTCTTGAAAAGATGAGGGGTAATAATAATGCTGTTTATCGGATATCTATCTCCTCACTTTTATTGGAAACGTAGATAGCCCTCTTAATATATCTGAATGATTCACTGCTTTTCATTAGACACCTGACTTCTTATCAGATATCCAATACTCTGAACCAGAGATTATCTCTCGGTGGTCTCAAAATTTGGGACAACATATATTTATGTCAATTGTCCCATTTTTTCCACATATCATTCATGAACTGTCCCTCCCCCTACTTTATGGGGAACTACAAGGAAATGACAACAATAGAGGAAATTGCAAACTAGATTGTTTTCTATGAATTATATGTGTTTTATTGACTATGGCTGCTAAAACACAAACCTTTTTTGTAAAACAATGTCTTTTATTAAAACTTGCATAATTATGTGAATTTGTATTGATTTACATTTTCATTTTTATAGATATTACGTGGCTACTCCAGGAAGAAGGCGCTGGCCGCCGAAACGCGCGTAGAGTCATATAATCTCGCCACTTATCTACTATAGATAAAGAATTAGCTTTTTAGATTGTCTACTTAATTTTGTTCTATGATGTTTATTTAATTTTATTCCATGATGCTTATGATATGTTACACTGTGGATTTTAATTTTGTGTTATATGAATGAATTGTTTACTTTCTTAATTGTTAAATAAAGAAACAATGTCTTTTAGTCAGCTGTAGTCAATCACTTATTACCCCTTACCAATAGGGTATTTTAATCATTAATTGCCTAGGTTGTTATTTTTCATATGCAATTGCACAACATGGCATTATGGGTATGCAAATGAGCCCAGGAAGCTTCTGTCTCCACATTGCAGTATGCGACCTGTAAGAAGTGAAGCCAACATTTCAAGTGTAGTGGGAAAAAATGACAATTTTGCAGTGAATCTCGCGTTTACGCAAAGACAGTTAAATAAGTCTCGGCACACTTTCTTTGAGATTTTCAGGACAGGCGCAAAGTACAATTCAGTGTCAAAATTACATTCTGTTCGTTTTTCATAAGTAGACGTGCTCCGCTGGAATTCATTCTCCTTGACCCATCCCCGAGATGAAAGTTAACATTGAAGTGCTTAAAAGTCATTTGTCAAAGGCCAGTGCTGCTGTACGGGGCGCACTTTGTAGCCAGCCAGCAGACACCACTGAAGTTTATTGTCGCCACAATCTGTATATTTCATAAAGTTTCCGGCAAATGAGCCTGTGACTCTGTACAGGGTCCAGAGTGCTTGCACCCCACCTGCTAGGGCTTTAATCACAGAAACTTACGACCTCAGTGGCGGCCAGAAGGTGGGTGTGATCTGTTCTGTGTTGCCACCCCTCTGAAGCTCATTGCCGCCCCCGTCTGTACATTTCAAAGAGATGCCTGACAACAGCGCACACGTCCTGCAGGGCTAGCGCCACATCTCTTACGACTTTAATCACAGAATACAACATCTCCAGTTCCTGCAAGATGGTCTCCTCCAGGGCACCCTGGGGGGCGCGGGGCACAATTTGGATGTGGGTGTAAGTGTCCCTCCTCTGTCTCCTGAAGGGGCGGGCTCTCTGCACGCCCTCCTGCCCTGTTCTCTTCCCCATGGCTGGAAGGCTAGCTCCTTACAGATGACACTGCGCAGCGCGGCTCTAGGCGCTGCTTGGATGAGGGCAGTTCTCTGCAGACTGCTGTTCCGATGACAGGTTGAGGCCGGTGATTGACTTGGAGGCAGTTCTCGGTATTTTCCACTGCTACAACAGTAGTTGTGTGATTGTGTTAATAGATCTTCTTTTCCTTCAGCAGGTCGAAGTGAAGTTCTGGGACTCACTGGGCGCCTTCCTCAGTCATATGGTTTGCTGCCATTTTAATAGTCACTTATGGTGAGATGAATCTAGTGACTAATAGTGAGATTAATCTAGTGACTGCTGGGTTTCGATTGTGAGTGTATTGTAGCCGGAGCGGCAGCCTCAAGTCAGCGCAATGTAACATGCTGCTGGCCAATGATGAAATCTCGCGTTTAAATAAGTCTCGGCACACTTTCTGAGAATTTTTTACTCCGACGCGCTATATAAAGGTCTCATGTGGAAAGATTTTACACCAAGGGCGACTTTGCCCTCAAAGGCCCACTGTCTGTGAACTCTGTGCTTTCCATCCCAAATTTAAAAACATATCATTGCACCAGCAGGAGCACAATTAAACACAATAAACCAGCCCAAAGAAGCAATTGCACACCATGGCATTATGGGTATGCAAATGAGCCCAGGAAGCTTCTGTCTCCACATTGCAGTATGCGACCTGTAAGAAGTGAAGCCAACATTTCAAGTGTAGTGGGGAAAAAATAACAATTTTGCAGTGAATCTCGCGTTTATTCAAAGACAGTTAAATAAGTCTCGGCACACTTTCGTTGAGATTTTCAGGACAGGCGCAAAGTACAATTCAGTGTCAAAATTACATTCTGTTCGTTTTTCATAAGTAGACGTGCTCCGCTGGAATTCATTCTCCTTGACCCATCCCCGAGATGAAAGTTAACATTGAAGTGCTTAAAAGTCATTTGTCAAAGGCCAGTGCTGCTGTACGGGGCGCACTTTGTAGCCAGCCAGCAGACACCACTGAAGTTTATTGTCGCCACAATCTGTATATTTCATAAAGTTTCCGGCAAATGAGCCTGTGGCTCTGTACAGGGTCCAGAGTGCTTGCACCCCACCTCAGGCCCGGCTCCAGGAATTTTTATTTGGGTGGGCCAAGGGTGCATTCGGGTGGGCCAATGCGGGCCCGATTTGTCTCTTATATGTCTAGCCAGGCCTGCTTCTGGGCCGTCCTTTATCTCTTCTTAGTCTTACTAAGCCAAGTAAAATGCGCTCTTTTACAAATCTCTTTCTAACTGTTATCACTCTCAAAAAGTGTTTTTTCCATGTAATGGCCTGTCCCTTTGATGGGAAGAGGAGGTTTCTGAGGTGGGTGTATCAGGCATGTGACAATACTCGGGCTCCCTCTGTGTGAGCCTTCAGGGTGAAACCCTCCAACTGACCCCTAACTCTGCAGCACATTCCCTTACAGGCTTGATTATCCACTTTTCTACCACCCCTTTCCAGTGCATATTATCTCACAGTTGACCTGGGTCCACAGCCCCATACCAGCCACCATCTGGTTACACTTTCATTATTCCCAGTCAAAACATTAATAAAATCACCTCCAAACTTGAAACATTGAATATAGCAGTCAATATAATTAGCACACACTTGTATGTTCCACAGTTGCCATAATGACATTACTGCTAATTAAAAAAACACGCATTTGCAATGTAATAGGTCTCACATTTGCAAGAGTTTAAGCTATTGGCATTGTAAATGACAATGACTTTTATTTATGTTTTAAAAACCAACACCTAAATAAAAGGCACTGTCATTTACAATGCCAATAGCTCAAACTCTAACAAATGTTAGACCTATTGCATTGCAAATGCTTGTTTTAAACCTTGCGCCTCTTCTGGCCATGACGCTCCCTCGTTCCTGCGGGTCTTTAAATTCTTCACTCACAACCTTCGTTCATTGAGAGAGCACTTCTGTAATGAGGACATGTGTGAACAGCAATTTATTTATATAGCACTTACTACTTCTGATGAGGCATCATGATTTAGTTGTTTCGGCTCTGAATGTACATAATATACAGTGTCTAGTGTGCCTTTTATTAAAGGGCTCTGACTTCAACTCGGACTACATGCGTACCATATAAAAGAAAATAAGCATTTCTGCAGTATGAACACTCTGGCTGCCCTTCAGACAGAGCCTGTCTGCCACCCGTTCACAGGCTTCAAGCACCTAGGCCATGCACTGAATGAACATGACTGCCCCTATGTCTTCCCCGCATGTCCACATCAGTGTTCCGACCTGCCATTGGTTGTGAAGGGATTGTTGGGTGTAAAGTGATAGGTGCTGCACCGAGTAGATAGACTTCTGGACTGAAAGTGCCTGTGCAAAAAAATACAAATCAATGTTTTTAAAATGTGTTATCAATTGCATGACTTTGTAAAAAGTCAAAAGTTATTTGTTTTTATGTATATTTTTGTATGTTTGTACCTGTAGGGGACAGGGGTGCAGTAAATCTTACGTTTATTTTAAATTGAAATGTCCCTTTTGAAGGATGTTAGTTTGAATCGGGAGTGCTGCCTAGAAGGATTTAGGCAAGCGCCACGGTATTGTTTCACATTGTAACTCATTCTCAGGGGACGACCATACAGGACTAGGTCATCTGTGGGTACACACAACGACGAATTCACAGTGCCCATTTCAAACTCAGAGGTATGAAAGGCAAAGCTGGTCCAGTAAGAATGTCCGTCTAAGCTGAATGTTGCACAAAGCAGCAGCAGGTGCATTGACACGATGAGCTAAACTGCCTCGCTTTGTATCCTATTAAGTCCACTGCATTGTATGGTTTCACCTAATCCTCGACTTTCTTTTGATATACAAATCTCACCACTTCGAACCCCATTTACAACGTAAATGGCCTCTTCGTGTTGATTGTCAGGAGGTCGGAAGCAGGGTGAGGAACGTATAGAGTCTCTGTGACAAAGGCCGTTTCCCATTGAGCTATCCACATAAAATTCTGTTTATCTGCATTTGAAAACTACCAACAGAAAAAATGATTGCTCTCCAGCAGGATCATAAATCACCAGAGTTATCAGGACATTATCGTTGTGTATTGTTGGCAGAATCACTGTGAGGGCCCAGGCACTTGTTTGGGTGGGCCAGGCTCAAGTTTGGGTGGGCCTGGCCCACCCGGCCCACCCTCTAGAACCGGGCCTGCCCCACCTGCTGCTAGGGCTTTAATCACAGAAACTTACGACCTCAGTGGCGGCCAGAAGGTGGGTGTAATCTGTTCTGTGTTGCCACCCCTCTGAAGCTCATTGCCGCCCCCGTCTGTACATTTCAAAGAGATGCCTGACAACAGCGCACACGGCCTGCAGGGCTAGCGCCACATCTCTTACGACTTTAATCACAGAATACAACATCTCCAGTTCCTGCAAGATGGTCTCCAGGGCACCCTGGGGGGCGTGGGGGTGAGTGTCCGTTCTCTGTCTCCTGAAGGGGCGGGGCTCTCTGCACGCCCTCCTGCCCTGTCTCTTCCCCATGGCTGGAAGGCTAGCTCCTTACAGATGACACTGCGCAGCGCGGCTCTAGGCGCTGCTTGGATGAGGGCAGTTCTCTGCAGACTGCTGATCCGATGACAGGTTGAGGCCGGTGATTGACTTGGAGGCAGTTCTCAGTATTTTCCACTGCTACAACAGTAGTTGTGTGATTGTGTTAATAGATTTTCTTTTCCTTCAGCAGGTCGAAGTGAAGTTCTGGGACTCACTGCTACAACAGTAGTTGTATGATTGTGTTAATAGATTTTCTTTTCCTTCAGCAGCTGGTCTAAGTGAAGTTCTGGGACTCACTGGGCGCCTTCCTCAGTCATATGTTTTGCTGCCATTTTAATAGTCACTTATGGTGAGATTAATCTAGTGACTAATAGTGAGATGAATCTAGTGCAGAGGTCTTCAAACTTTTTGATGCCGAGACACCCTTGTTAAACATTTTTAGGCGTAAGGACCCCCTTCTGACAAAAATTTCTAGAACCCGGTACTCCTCCTCATTGACAACTATCAACAACGATAAACGCCCCCAATTCCCACAGCAAATAACTTTTACGGTGGGGAAATTATATTAAACAGTGTGTATCAAACCAAAGGTCAGTGAGCGTGGGGTGTACTCAAAGGTGTAGCTATAAAGAACAGGCCTCATTTATGAGGAATTGGCGTTGGGCATCACTGCATATCTTCTTGCTCCGCTGGCCTACGCCAATGTGAAAGGGCAGGAATGCACTGCATTTAGAAAATATGATGCATTCCTGTCCTTTTTCCTTGTGTTGGTGCACAACTTTCTGCCTAGCACCAACATATGAAGGGTAGTTTTTTTTTTTTTACAGGAAGGGGCGTGTTCCTTCACAGAAACAATCCTGAGAGGCGTTTTCCTCTTTCTATGCGAGCTGCAGAATGTTGTTCACATGGAAGGAATAAAAAACTAGGAGAAATGAAAACATTTCTCCTTGTTATGTATCCGCTGGGGAATTAAGCGTTTCTGGAGATGCCCCAGGTTTACGTGATTTTGTAAATATGGGACAGCATCAAAATCCATGGTCGTTGCATTGGGACCACAAGCAAATCCTACGGAACTCCTCCTTGATCTAGTAAGACAGTACAGTGACTTCTGCTGCTATGTCTTATATCTATGAGGCGGTGCAAAGCCATGCTGGTGGCTTTGCACCGCGTCATAGGTATGGTCGAGAAGCTTGCGCTGCCGAAGCCTCAAAAAAAGAGATGCTCTGATGATGCAAACCTCTCATAATTAAGTCCCAAAATATTCTGCACGTCTTTTTCAGGTCTTGCACCATCAGATTACTACATATAAAATAATGGGCAGCGTAAATGAAAAATTAATATTTAAAAGTTGTAACTCAGTGGGAAATGCACTGTAGTGATAGAGCGCGCAGGTCACCCAACTATAAAATTTACCATATACGCAATGGGCCCATAAATTCAAATTACCATATTTATAAATCGGGTAACCTTACACTCTACTACCAGTAACCCTGTTCCTTCCTATTTATTTCTAGTGTACCCGACTTACCAATCCACTGTTACGGGTACCTGTGATCACACTGGATCAGGGAGCTAGCTGGAAAAGAAAGGCAGACACAAAAAAATGCAATATGATTTTCTTTACTTGCTCTCATATAATAACCAGAGACACGGGAAGTTTTCAAAGTCTTTATCTAGTCTTCTTCAAGTTCAGAGAGTAAAAGATTTACAGCAATTAAACTATCAATAACTAAGATTGTAAAGAGCACATATCCAAACAGGAAGTGAATAAGACCAATCATTTATAAGTCTAAAGGGAGGGTAAAAACAGGGAACAGAGCTAGTGAGAAATTTCAGAAATTTTTAGACTTGATATGGAGTGACTAAAGGACGGGAAGAATAAGGAACATACTAAAATATCACAGTTGAACAAATACCCCTTGAAGGTGGGTAGGAAAAGAACTTTAATTTATACTACAGAAATTTTGAGATACCATGTAGCTATAGGGAAGGTAAGACTGGAACATGCTAATATTCAGAGCAATTGATTTAATTCCAATAAAAAGGTTAGGTAAAGAGAAGGAACATCTATTAATTCAGAGACAGTATTTTATTCTTCTATAAGGTAGGGGGAAAAATGGAACAAGCTAAAGAAGCACTTTCACGATTTCAGTAATTATAAAAAGGTAGGGTAAGAATCAGGAACATGTGCAATTCATGATTTAGCAAAAAGAGTTCAAGCAAGATAAGGATAAAAGAGGCAAGTGTTGTTTCCCTAACAGCTATATATTTACCTAGTACGATGTGGAGACCAACCCTGGCCACGGGTCAGTTTAAGGACAGTGGGAACCCAAAGAAAAGACAGTTGCCAGTAGGCCACCAGGTGCAGAATGGAACCCTCAGGTTAGGACAGGAAGACCAGATTAGGATCAGGACAGGACCACCAAGGTAAGACCAGCACCCGCAGTTCGGAAGCAACGCCTGCGCTCCACCCTCTCTGCAGCTATCAGTCAGAACCCCGATTGGGTTATCGAATTTCCCAGCAAAGTTCTCCACCAGCACTTAAGGTTTCCCAAAACCCCGCTTGGGTCTCTGGAAATTATGGACAGAGTGCTCCGCAGCTCTCTGTATCAGTCACCTATTGAGTGCGTTGGGTCAGTGACAGGTCAGCTACTCGGACAAGTCGGACAATTTCTCTAGCTAAACCTAGGCTAGTTATACTATTTTCGGGTGAGTGTACCACCCCCCGAATGTTGCAAGTGTAAGAATCCCCAATTTCGATTGGT
Organism: Lissotriton vulgaris; assembly: GCF_964263255.1. Classification (NCBI taxonomy): domain Eukaryota; kingdom Metazoa; phylum Chordata; class Amphibia; order Caudata; family Salamandridae; genus Lissotriton; species Lissotriton vulgaris. Next base: position 445,756,653 of record NC_141698.1, read on the forward strand.
CCAAAGAAAGGATAGGTCATCACACCAACCAGGATTTGACTTTCTCAAGCTTCATATTTACATATCTGGGACCTCCCATTGAATTTGGGGTTCCCATGACATCTACGATTCACCTAACAATGGTTAATACAATATTCATATACAATTGTTTCAAATGTAGTACAGTTCAGCTTCGTTGTGCTGGGTCACAGGTTGGTTCCCATGAGCATCTTGTCTGTGGCAGCCAGCTGGCTGGGTTCCACTGGTACAAGGTTTTCTTCCCTCTGCTAGGATGACATGCGCAGTAGGGACTTCTAAGATGGAGTAGTAATCATTCTCCCCGGCCCACAAGAGTTGATACATGAAAAGTAAAAGAAAACATTTTAGAACACAGAAATAAATGAGTACACTGTATACCAGGGAATCCCTATATAACTCTCATTACTTTAAAAATACCTATAGCATTAGGATTAGTGCAAAACTAACAGTATTGCGAAAAGCAGCAGTGCAAGCTTCAGCATGTGAAAACATAAAGCAGCCATCTTACGTCTAATGCGCAAGTGCAAAAGATTCCCACCAGAATTGCGAGTACATCACGTCACATGAGTGTGACCGACGCATGCCCAGAAGAAATTCCCGCGTAGCAGCAGCCATTTTAGTGGCAAGCGGTTTTAAGATGAGTAAACACATAGGCAAGTTTCGCTGGGACACCCCAAATGTCAGAATAAAGGGTAAATTAGTGAGACAAACAAACTGATTTAGTTCATTAGGGTTATGCGAGGTTCTTGAATACAAGCAAGTCGCTTTACGTGCAAATCCTTGCTCCATCAATCCCCTCTTTGATGATATTTTATATCATCACAATTTCATAGAACCAGATGCCAACTTTTAAATTTTTCCCAGTTCAATCTCATCAAACATTCGGTTCAGTTTTTCTTTAGTCTCTTTATTAGGGTGAGAATTTTTCACCCTTTTATAAATCTGGTTATTCAGTTCCTCTAATTCAACTTCATCCACATTTCTCTTCATTCCTCTCTTGTTCACAGCGTATTTCTTTTGGTGCTTTCGACATTTATAACAGATGAATATGATGAATACTACTAAACCTATTCCCGCAATTGGCATCAGTACTTTAATCCAAAAACTTTTACCTAAGTTAGTAAACCAATGACCTACGGCGGAGAGACCATCAGTAAGTCTCTTCCAGGCACTGTCAACCTCCAGTGGTTTAAGCTTCTTTGCCAAATTTGTAATGTTCCTCACATACCCTTTGATTTCAACACTTTTGTCAGGTATGTAAGTGCAACAATATTGCGCTTTCAACATTCTACAGACTCCGCCCTCTTTTGCTAATATGGTGTCAAGGGCAAGTCTATTCTGCAAAACCATTGATCTGACCGCAACCATTTCGGTATTGACCATCAGGAAACCTCCAGCAGTGTCAGTAGACAACCGATCCACTACTGTTGACAATTTGCAAATTCTGTGTGTATTCAGAACCACTCCCACTGTAGGTACCATTGCACTAAAAATATCTCCTACAATTTCAGCAGCACTTTCTCTTCTAGTACGTACTAATTGGTTAGTCTGTTCAGTGCTTCCAGTGATTTTCCCCACATGGTATATCTTTGGGAAGACAATACCAAAATAACAGCTTCCGTACCAATGGTCGGGCAATTTGAAGTAAGCCTTATTTCCACATATAAAATAAATTCAAGGAAACACAGGCTCTGTCCCATCCTTGAAACCCCAACCCCCAATTACCTTGTAATTATGTTCGCATTCACTGGAACCAATGAAAATATTGTTATAATAACTAGTCATTTCTCTATGAAGACAAAGCTTCCCTTTCTTTTCGAAATCCAGAAGCATCGCAGCATTAGCTCCACCATTTGAGGTGCTCCCTATACTCTCTGCCCACTTAGGAACCTTCTGGTTCTTGTCTTTGGCTTTCTTTTGGAAACTTTCTCTTCTCTTTTCTACCATATCTAGAAATTCTTTCTCCTTTTCGTGTAAAGAACAGGTCAAGTTATTTTTGTGTGCGTCATCTATATTTATTTTTCCTACAGTTAGAAAGTAATCACTCATGTATTTAGCTACATCTCTAGTTGTATTTACAGGGTTCAGGTTTCTTCGAACAGGAAGTTCAGAAAATGTTACGTCAAGGTTTGAGTAATAATACTGTAACGGTCCTCTTTTATAAAAATAAACTGGTTAGTATACTACAGGAAATTCCATAGGTTAAGGGGTGGTGGTGATAAGTCACACCTCCAGCTACAGAGGTAGGTAGCTTCATGCAGACATAACAGTCGTCTATTTCCATAGTTTCTACATAATGTACTAACAGGTTTGCGAAAACATTTAAATGAGTCTTGTTCTTTATTTTGTTAAAGTGTAATCCTTCCTCATCTGGTGCTTCTAAATCTATACTTGTTTGTTTCAGGCTAAGTGGTTTGTCTAGTACGTCTATTCTTTGTGGTGTACTTCTAGTGTGTGAATCTACAGTGTCATCAGGTAAGTTATTGTTCGGGTACAAACTCGGGTTTTTACTCATTACAGAAGGAATAGTTATAGTTAGTCCTATCCAAAGTATCAGTACTATTGCTACACTACATAAACATACCTGGCAGCATGTTTTGCAACAACTTCTTCTCGTTCTCCCATTCTCAGAAGAATCAGACATTTTTGATTAAACAGAAGCTTTTAACCCCTCTTTGTAACTTTACACAGCTTGCTTACTCGAGTAACTTTTCAGGTTGGGTTTGCTTCTTCACTGGTCTGTTCAGTAATCAATTCTTCATCACTTTCATCACTTATTTCTAGATTCTCAAATTCCTCCAATACAAAGTAAGTCCATTCAGGGCTCGAGTACTTGTTATTCAGTTTCCTGATTCGAGCACTTCTTCTCTTTGGTTTTGTCACCACTGGGTCAGTTTGACTTGAGACCTCATTTATCTGTTCAGGCTTTTCGTTTATCGTCTTTAGACGCAATCTCAGCCTCTTCACAAATCTAGGTACTGAGTCACCTTTTCTGAGTCTTTTAACTGGTACTGTGTCTTGGCCTTCTTCAAACTCTCTTTTGTTTTCGTTTAGTTGTGGCACATTTGAATCAAGTTCGTCCTCAGTATTTTCCCCTAACTGACTAGGTCCAGGTCTTTCATTTGTTTCTTCTGCCTGGTCCCTAAACTGGCCTTGTTCAGGGGTATGCTGATTTTGGCTTTGATCTGTTTCGATTTCTTCTTCCTGAACACAATTGTCTACTCCTATCTGTTCCTGCTCAAGCTCTTCGAACTCTTGATTTTCGTCCGCTTGAACTTCCGCCCTAATTTCTATTTGTCCCTTTTCTGGTGTAGGTGTTCTTGGTGGAGTGTCAATTACCTGCTCTTTCCCTACCTGTTCCTCCTCAGAATCAGATTTTACGTGGATTTCGATGATCTGAGTAGCTTCTCCTTCACCTGTCTCGTCCTCACTATTCCACTGTCTATCTAATTGGGCTTGACTTCTCGTTCGTATAGGGTCGATTGTCAGATCGATTAATGGGACCCAATCTTCTTGACTGGAGCTTGGTTGTTCTTCTTCAGCTACTTCAGGACCGATATCTTGGGAACCTTCAGCTGGGCAACCTTCAGCCTCAGTTTCGTCAGGTTCAGTCACTTTCTTCGTATGACTGGCATGGATCCAGCGAGGTACTCCTGCACACTTTACAGCTGTGGTGGTTACCAGGATCACCTGTCGTGGCTTTCCCCACCTGGGCTCAAGGCAACTTTTCCGAGTGTGCTTCTTTATTACGACCCAGTCACCTGGATTCAGGCCATGCACTGGAGTCGTTGGCCTGGCGACGTCTTCTCCCCCAACCTGGCGAGAGATAGAACGCACTTGGTCAGCCAGCTATTTACAGTATTCCAGTACCAAATCATCAGATATGCTAATTATTTTGTATCCTGGCACCCATGATTGCCGCATTGCTCTTCCCATCAGGATTTCATGGGGACTCAAGCCCGTGTTCCGATCTGGAATACTTCTGAGTCCCATCAACACAAGAGGCAGAGCATCTGGCCATTCCAGTTGAGTGTATTCACACATCTTCCCCAATCTTGATTTGATTGTGCCATTTATCTGTTCTACCACTCCAGAAGCCTCTGGACGATATGCACAGTGCAGTTTTTGCGTGATTTTGAATGCTTCACAGATTTGACGTATTATTTCATTCTGAAAATGACTTCCTCTGTCAGACTCAATTAAGACTGGGAAACGGTAACGAGGTATAAGTTCCCTAAGTAATAATTTTGCTACTGTGATGCTGTCATTTCTACGTGCAGGGAAAGCTTCCACCCATTTTGAAAACAGGCAGACAATGACAAGTAGGTATTTCATTCCTCGACAAGGGGGCAACTGAATGAAGTCAAGTTGTAGTCTAATAAAAGGGCCTTCTGCCTTTCCAATTTTTCCTGGCAAAACAATAGTTTTCTTTCCAGTGTTAAATTGTTGACAGGTCAAACACCTCTGGCAGAGTGCCTCTGCTACACTTCTGAATTTCGAATTGAACCATGTCTGGCGGAACATGCGAATCATCGCATCCCTGCCTATATGGGTATCTCCATGTATCAGCCTAGCCATAGGAGCAAGCATACAGTCTGGCAACACAGGCATCTCATCAAGGTAAACAATGACACCATCTGCATTTCTCCTTTGACAACCAAAGTTTCTCCATCTTTGTCTTTCCTGTGGTTCTGCTGCAAATCTCTCACTTCCTCCCAGGTATTCACTCCCTCTAGCATTAAAAGTTGGCAGCTGTTTCCACTTCCCCCAACCTTTATATTAATTGAAATTCGGTATTTTGCACAATGTTGGGCTAATTGGTCAGCATATCGATTACCTGCTGTTACTTTGTCATCGCCAGATTTGTGAGCAGCACACTTAACCACAGCCAATTCTTTTGGTAACTGGATTGATTCCAGTAAATCCTGCACGTATTTTCCATTTCTGATAGGGGTGCCTGAAGAAGTCAGGAACTCCCTGTGCATCCACAGCTGGCCAAAGTCATGCACAACCGCATAACCATACTGGCTATCAGTATATATGGTTATTTTCAAATTTCTCCCAAATTTACAAGCTTTTGTTAGTGCAATTAATTTGGCTACTTGTGCAGACTTGACTCCATACAAATAGGATGCTTCCACTGGACAATCTAAAGTGCACACTGAGTAGGCAGCACTTAGGCCACCGTCCTCATGTCTCATGCATGAGCCGTCTACAAACAGCTCATAATCTTCTGAACAGAGGGTTCTCTTTGATGTCTGGGCGTGGTTTGGTACTGAATTCAGTCAAGTCAATGCAATCATGTGCAAACTCTTCCCTCACTTCAGCTGCAAATGAACTTGGTAGTAAGGTAACTGGATTCAAAATGTTACATCGTTCAAGGGTCACGTTTCCTGCACCTACAAGGATTCTTTCATACTTAGTCAGCCGACTAGGCGTGAGGTACTGGGTTTTTGTTCTTGCGAGTAAGATTACAACAGAATGTGGAACATACACAGTTACCGGATGTCCCATAACAATGGATTCACTCTGTTCAAGACTTATGCAAGTTGCAGCTACAGCTTTCAAACATCCAGGTAATCCAGCTGCTACAGGGTCCAATGTGAGAGAAAAGTATGCCACTGGACGTCGAGTCAAACCATGAATTTGCGTCAGGACTGAAAGTGCACAATTGTCTTGTGTGTCACAGTACAGTGCAAAATCTTTTGAATAGTCAGGTATTCCTAATGCAGGAGCAGTACACAGACATTCTCGTAATTTTGTAAAAGCTGTCATGCTTTCGTCATCCCACTCTACTGGGTCACTTGCTCCTTTCTTTGTCATTTTTATCAATGGTCTTGCTAGCACTGCAAATCCCACAATCCACTGCCTACAATATCCTACAACTCCAAGGAACATTCTAATTTCCTTCTGGGTATTTGGTAATTCCATGTTTCGAATTATCCTCATTCTTTCAGTGGTGACTTTTCTGATACCTCTCTCTATCTGGTGCCCCAGATATTTCACTGATGCGGTACAGAATTGCAGCTTTTCAGGTGATACTTTATGTCCTCCCTCACCTAAATGGTTCAGCAAGGCAATGGTGTCAGTTACACAGTTTCTTCGACTTTTAGACGCCACCAATAGGTCGTCTATGTATTGCACCAAAACTGATTTTCCGGGCAAAATTAGGGTCTCAAGGCACTTTTTCAGAATCTGATTAAAAATTGAGGGGCTTTCTGTGTACCCCTGAGGGACACGATTCCAGACTTATACGTGACTGTCGAACTCAAATGAGAAAAGAAACTTGCTGTCTGGATGCAAAGGAATTGAAAAGAATGCATGACATAGGTCAATGACGGTAAACCATCCAGCATTCCATGGAATTTGGTATAGTATCACTGCAGGGTTTGGCACAACAGGACAACAAGGAACCACAATTTTGTTAACCTTGCGCATGTCCTGTACTACCCTGTACTTACCACTAGGTTTCTTGATTCCAATTATGGGCGAGTTACAAGGACTGCTCATCACTTCTTGTATGATATTTGCTTCTAGCAATCTTATTATTTCAATGGCAACTCCTGCTTTTACTTCTGCACTCATTTTGTACTGTTTAATATTTGGGTATACTGCATTTTCCTTTATGGCTATTTTAATTGGGTCAACATTTTCCATTAATCCTACGTCTTTTCCAGTAAAGTCCCATACCTCTGGTTTCACTGTTTCTTGGAGTTCTTCAGGTAAGTCTTGTATTGTCAGTCTTTTAATTTCTGAATCAGGTCTTGCTAACATCAATTTGTAAATTCCATCTTCGTCAGGAGTCTGAATTTCGACGCCATTTGGTGTACAAAAGATAGTACAATTCATTTTGCACAACAAATCTCGTCCTAGCAGGTTTACAGGACTGGAATCACAGACAACAACCCTATGCATTTCCTTAAACTTCCCAATTTTAATCTCCATAGGTTTTGTAACTGGGGTACTAATTAACTGATTTGAAACACCAACTACCTGGATTGCTTCTCCCGAGAGGGGTAGGTTTGGAACGTCTGCTGTTCTCACAGTAGAACGGGTAGCACCAGTGTCCAACAGAAAGGTGACATCATTTCCTTCAACCTTTCCTTCAATGTATGGCCCTGACTGGTCCACCGGCAAGGAGGCGCCAAGCACGCACTCCTCGTCCTCCCCCCTCAGGCACCGTCAGTAGGTGTCATCACAGAGAAACGTGTCATCTAACAGAAATTGTGAAGTTACCGCATTCCTATCCTCCCTTCCTTCCCACACTTCGGTGTTTTCACCCTGTTGTGCTTTGCTCCTATAATTTTGTCTAGGTGCACGAGGCAAGTGATTCTGCTTTACCTGTTGCTGGGTCTTCCGTGGTTTCTCATTCTGCGTCTGTGGATTTAAATCATTTATTTGGACGTTACCATTTTGTACAGCTGGACACTCGTCTCTCCAGTGACCTATCTGTCCGCACCCGTGACAAGGGAACTTCTTTTTGGCCTCCTCTCGGCTCATTTTTACTCTGGGCTTTCCCGCTCCCCCAGGGCCTTGATTCTGATTACTGGTCAATTTATTTAACTGCTGTTCTTGGTGTTCAGCTAATTTTACCTGAGCCCACATGACCTTTTCTTTTAACTCCTTCCGTTTATCTGCCAATTCATCCTCGCAATACTTAGCATATTTCAGGACTTCATCAATTGGTTTAGACTGCCAGCAGATTTTATTGTCTTTGATCCACTGGGAAATTTCAGGTCTTAATCCTAACACAAATCTATAAATGAAGTGGGTCATGTCTTTCATTTCAATGTTGTCCAGACCACTGTACATCTTGAACACCTGTAACAGTCGTTCATAATAGGAGTGCACAGTTTCATCTCTATTCTGGGTAGTCCTGTCTATTCGGGTCCAATCAGTTTCCTTTGCAGGCACTTTTCCTTTTAGATGTAATATTACCTGGTTGTACTTTTTCATTACTTCTGCTGAAGGAGCCCCTGTGTTTGAGTCCCGCGGATATTCCTCACTCAGCCAATCAATAGCAATTTTACATTCTGTCCACAAATCTACAGGAACTACAATGTCAAAGAACCCATCTAAATCCTTCCAGAGACACTTCTGCACCTTCACAAATCTCTCGACCTGTCTATACCAATCTACAGGTTTTTCTCGCAATTTTGGGAAGTCATTTGTAAAGGACACAATATCTTGTCTGGACCATGGAACATGCACATATTTTCCCCCTGGCACTTCTGCTTCTTTTAACACGTACTTTGACGTCATTTGCTTTGATCTAATTTCCTCTTTTTTCTTTGCCCACCTGGCTTTCCATTTTTCTAATTCTCCCCATTTTTGTCACAGGTTTAACAATTCTCTGATCTGTACCTTTTACCCTGACACATTCATGTTTTCCAAATCTTTGTCTGAGAACTCTGCTCTGTAGGGTTTTTGCAACACTTTAGATTTACTAATATCTATTCCCATACTAGCCGCTGTGTCCACTAATTTCTCATGGAACACTCCGGTATTACGGGTGATACTTTTGCAAATGAATAGCAATTCTTCCTCGGTCAGGGTGTTCAGTCTGTCTATACCCACGTTTCCAGCCATTAGTTCTTCCAATTCTATTCTTAGTTTGTAAATATCTAATGGTCTCGGCTGAGGATTTTGTTTTTCTAATTCTCTGCTCCATCTTTCAATTTCTTCAGGAGTCACTACCGTGGCACTTCTAGTACCCGTACAGGACTCAATCTGCACTTCTCTTGGTGTGAAAGGAGTGTTCTTTCTCTGTGAACCCCTTTCTGGTTCCCTCACTGGTAAGTCCATTAAGAAAATCACAGATTAACACTCACTTGCCTGATCATCTACAATTAAAGGCTCTTTTCTCAGTGGTACTACAGATGGGGTAATAATTGGAGTCTTTTGACTCCCCTGGTTATCCCCGTACAAAGGAACAACTGGTCCAATAGTTACTGGGATTGTCAGAGCTTCAGGACTGGTACTCAGTTGGGAGATTTTCTGAATCAATTCCGTTCTTTGTTTAACTAACGCTTCTCGTTCTCTATCCTGTAGTACTCTTCCCAGGGTTGTTTTGTGCAGTACTTGCGGAGTTAGAGTGGGAGCAAAATTCGGGGCAGTTGGATGTGTCAAACTCGGTCCTTTGCCATAATTAGGTTTCAGAAATGGATTTCCCGTACTTAAGGGTCTTGTCTCCTCCTGATAAGGAGGTCATAGGCAGGTATCTCTCGCATCTAAGGATCTTGATCCCTCCAGGTAAGCTGGTCTTGGGCAGGTATCCCCTACACTTGAGGATCTGGGTCCCTCATTATAAGGAGGTGGATTCTTCATTAATAATTCCTCCAAATAATCATCATCTGAATCCCCACAGGTCATCAAATGCTTTGTTTTCTCTGTCCTTTTCTCTCACAGGGGCGCTTCTAATGCTAATACAGGATACAGTCCTTCTACCATCATATTCTGTCTCCACTCTTTCATTCGTTTCTCTCGGGTTTCTTTATTTACTTTCGGGTAACATTTTGTTAACCCTTTGTCATTTCTGGGTCTGTCTCGCTCAAAAGTTCTATCTCCCATTCTTCTAAGGCCTCATATTGTGTTAATCTGGGTCTAGGATGTAAATCATTCATTCGGGTCCTCAAATTGAATAGAATCCTGCTATTAAAAGTACCATCTAACGGAAATGCCAAAATCCCGTCATTTTTAGTATATTCCACCCAATTCTCCAACCATACACAAGCATGGTACCCTCTGTCAAACATCATAAATGATGCTGGAGTATTAGGTGATGGAATGATAACTCCTTCTCTAGTTTTGATAGGCTTGTCTTTCTTGAAATAATTCTTTACTTTGTTTACAAGAGTCATTTTCCTCTTGCTCCCGTACATAATACAATTTCTATTCGTTCTCCACTGATCCCTTACAAATCCTTGATATCTAGGATCCGGTCGGGACTCTGGATGTCTCGAATACCACATATACTTTTCTGCAAGTTACTTTTTGTTTACAAAAATCACTTCCAATCCAAATGCGTCTCTTGTTTCTCTGCAACTAATCAAGTGAGTGATTTCAAAATATTTCAACCAATGGGTGCGCGGCCTTTTCGTGAGACAAGTTCTCACGCTCCTGCGCTCACCCCTCCTTCACAATACCAGCTCCGCTACACACCCGCTGTTTCGACCAATACCAGCGCGGCACAGAGTGACGTCAGAGCAGCTTCGCAACTGACTCCCTCCTTCACAAGGTAACGGAAACTTGATTTATTTCTTAAAGTGCAAGTGCTTTATTTAATTTACAACGTAAAACATTCGCCACTGTACTCGAGTGTCTAGAAAGAAAAGATTTGTTTCGCTGCAAGTAAACTTCTTCTGTCTACTTTTCATGTACTGCGGATAGATCTCTTCTGCCTACCCTTCACTCAAGCATTAGAGAACCTGCTACTCCTTCGACTCATCCACTCTGGGATATATACTAAGCCAAAAGTTTCACCAGCGAACCCCTTTGCTACCAATCAAGCTCAGACGAACCTGCTACTCCTCTCGTGTGACCCTTACTAGGTTATATCATAATAGAAGTTTTGCCAGTGAACTCTTTGCTACCATTTACTCAAGTTCAAGTAAAAAATTTGTATAGCGCACTACTCACCCAGAGGGTCTCCAGTTCTGCCTAACCTGCACCAATTTTCCTCAAGTAAGTGACCTCACTGCGACGTGGATTCTCCTCACCACCCGCTATTCTGCCCCCGGGTATTCCAGACAAACATATAACAATTACTAACGAATTGGGTTAATACATATATCAATATAGCAGTATTTCAGAGACAATTTTCAAACATTTCATAAAATTTCAAAGCATTTCAAAACAATTTTTCTTTTGATCAATCAATTAATAAACTTTTAGCAGCATATAACCTATCTACCTATCTTAACTAGTCCTACCTAACTTTAACTAGTCCCTAACCATTTCCTCTGCTACCAGAAAATTACTGATAGAGCGCGCAGGTCACCTGACTATAAAATTTACCATATACGCATTGGGCCCATAAATTCAAATTACCATATTTATAAATCGGGTAACCTTGCACTCTACTACCAGTAACCCTGTTCCTTCCTATTTATTTCTAGTGTACCCGACTTACCAATCCACTGTTACGGGTACCTATGATCACACTGGATCAGGGAGCTAGCTGTGAAAGAAAGGCAGACACAAAATAATACAATATGATTTTCTTTACTTGCTCTCATATAATAACCAGAGACACAGGAAGTTTTCAAAGTCTTTATCTAGTCTTCTTCAAGTTCAGAGAGTAAAAGATTTACAGCAATTAAACTATCAATAACTAAGATTGTAAAGAGCACATATCCAAACAGGAAGTGAATAAGACCAATCATTTATAAGTCTAAAGGGAGGGTAAAAACAGGGAACAGAGCTAGTGAGAAATTTCAGAAATTTTTAGACTTGATATGGAGTGACTAAAGGACGGGAAGAATAAGGAACATACTAAAATATCACAGTTGAACAAATACCCCTTGAAGGTGGGTAGGAAAAGAACTTTATTTTATACTACAGAAATTTTGAGATACCATGTAGCTATAGGGAAGGTAAGACTGGAACATGCTAATATTCAGAGCAATTGATTTAATTCCAATAAAAAGGGTAGGTAAAGAGAAGGAACATCTATTAATTCAGAGACAGTATTTTATTCTTCTATAAGGTAGGGGAAAAAATGGAACAAGCTAAAGAAGCACTTTCACGATTTCAGTAATTATAAAAAGGTAGGGTAAGAATCAGGAACATGTTCAATTTATGATTTAGCAAAAAGAGTTCAAGCAAGATAAGGATAAAAGAGGCAAGTGTTGTTTCCCTAACAGCTATATATTTACCTAGTACGGTGTGGAGACCAACCCTGGCCACGGGTCAGTTTAATGACAGTGGGAACCCAAAGAAAAGACAGTCGCCAGTAGGCCACCAGGTGCAGAATGGAACCCTCAGGTTAGGACAGGAAGACCAGATTAGGATCAGGACAGGACCACCAAGGTAAGACCAGCACCCGCATTTCGGAAGCAACGCCTGCCCTCCACCCTCTCTGCAGCTATCAGTCAGAACCCCGATTGGGTTTTCGAATTTCCCAGCAAAGTGCTCCACCAGCACTTAAGGTTTCCCAAAACCCCGCTTGGGTCTCTGGAAATTATGGACAGAGTGCTCCGCAGCTCTCTGTATCAGTCACCTATTGAGTGCGTTGGGTCAGTGACAGGTCAGCTATTCGGACAAGTCGGACAATTTCTCTAGCTAAACCTAGGCTAGTTATACTGTTTTCGGGTGAGTGTACCACCCCCCAAATGTTGCAAGTGTAAGAATCCCCAATTTCGATTGGTCCAAAGAAAGGATAGGTCATCACACCAACCAGGATTTGACTTTCTCAAGCTTCATATTTACATATCTGGGACCTCCCATTGAATTTGGGGTTCCCATGACATCTACGATTCACCTAACAATGGTTAATACAATATTCATATACAATTGTTTCAAATGTAGTACAGTTCAGCTTCGTTGTGCTGGGTCACAGGTTGGTTCCCATGAGCATCTTGTCTGTGGCAGCCAGCTGGCGGGGTTCCACTGGTACAAGGTTTTCTTCCCTCTGCTAGGATGACATGCGCAGTAGGTACTTCTAAGATGGAGTAGTAATCATTCTCCCCGGCCCACAAGAGTTGATACATGAAAAGTAAAAGAAAACATTTTAGAGCACAGAAATAAATTAGTACACTGTATACCAGGGAATCCCTATATAACTCCCATTACTTTAAAAATACCTATAGCATTAGGATTAGTGCAAAACTAACAGTATTGCGAAAAGCAGCAGTGCAAGCTTCAGCATGTGAAAACATAAAGCAGCAATTTTACGTCTAATGCGCAAGTGCAAAAGATTCCCACCAGAATTGCGAGTACGTCACGTCACATGAGTGTGACCGACGCATGCGCAGAAGAAATTCCCGCGAAGCAGCAGCCATTTTAGTGGCAAGCGGTTTTAAGATGAGTAAACACATAGGCAAGCTTCACTGGGACACCCCAAATGTCAGAATAAAGGGTAAATTAGTGAGACAAACAAACTGATTTAGTTCATTAGGGTTATGCGAGGTTCTTGAATACAAGCAAGTCGCTTTACGTGCGAATCCTTGCTCCATCAGTAGTACATTATGAAACCTCTATTATGGAATATACTGCAGAGGTCTGTGTATAACCAGAGAGCCACAGAATTAAATCTTGATTTGTGCAGTGGAGAATAGTGATGTTTATTTTTCGTGATACAAGGTCACAGCATGTAACAGAAAGCACTGTGAATATGTAAGTCATTCTTTTATACTTGCATTACACACAGTGTAAGATAGACTGCTACAAAATGTGCAGAAGGTTTTCCGATAAATTGGTGCTTCCAAAATTTTGATTTTAGTAATACCAGTGCGTATTTAATTCAATTCGTTTTTTTTTTCAAAGCTGCCCCTTCAACGCCTTCTTAGGGGTACTAAGGGCTGTGTAAATGCAGTTACAATTAAAAGCACACACATCACAGCCCAGTTGTTAATTCTTGGCACTACCACTCAAAAAACCCAAATCTTTGTCATTCCAAAACTTGAAGTGATTGCATCAATTAAAGTCAGAACCAGCTCCCAAGCATCCTTTACACTTGCAGATTAAGTAATAGTGCACATTTGCATTTCATTCAGGCAAGCAGTCATCCTGGCATGAAGACTTTTCAAACACAAGACACTCAATTGATGAAACTTCATCTGATAATGATCTAAATTAGCCATCCCCGGACTGTCTTTTCGCAAAAGAAAGCAAACATTTTCAATTGCTGGCACAAGTGAATCTGGGGAATGAAGGACCCCCTTCCCAGGACTCCACGACCCCCATGAGGGTCGCGCCCCACAGATTGAAGACCTCTGGTTTAAGGTATGTTGCCTAATGGCAAAATGTGGAGTTTAATAGAGATCTGTTCATCATAGGTGGAGATTGATTTGGGAATGACAGCAAGGCACTGGAAACACAATACAGGGTGTAGGAGACTGAGTAGGAGAATGCAGATAGCTTTATGGTCTTGTAAGAAAGTACTGCTGGGGGTGGGTTATCGCTAGGATAATTAGAAAAGACAATCATGCAGTGGTGACAGATCATAAGAATGTTGTTGCAGCTAGTTATAAAAGTGTCTAATGTTTAGTTATACAATTAGCAGGAGAGAACAATTATGGAAAAAAATCTTAAGTTGGTATAACTGGAGACAAAAATGGAAGATGTTTGGAAAAGTGTAATTGAAAGAGGCATTTGGAAATGCTTTGACGGGTAAGTAGTGTGAGATGCCAAAAGGGAGGGAGGGGGCTTAAGCAGCTCGGGGGACTTATTTCAGGATAAAGTAGTACTCCCTTTTGATCTCTTTATTGAACAAATGTTTCTACCACCGGAACAGTTTTAAACACACTGGCCCTTGGTTGCGGAGCTGAAGCACCTATGAGGAATATCACATACTGAGCCATCTACTCACCTATTACTCCAAGTACTGTTTAGCATGGTAACGAGCTGTATACTTGTCTTCTGGATTACTAAAGCCATTATGCTTGATCCTCGGACCCTTTAGAGGTATTATTCCAGGGGTGGCAATTAGACCTGGGACGATCACTATCACAAAAGGAGTCAGAAAAAGCGAATATCGACCCAGACAAAGTATCCTGCAATGCGCACTTTTAATACATACAAGACAACATATTAATCAGAGCTTACCTAACTCCAACGTGGACCCATAAGATTTATCCCACAAGGTCATCAGAATGCCCCGGATGCCACACCCCACATGCTGATATAAAACATATGTTTTTGTAATACACTACGGCCCAGATTTTCTGGACAGAAGTCTGTACAATTCTCTCTGAGATTACTGGTCTCAGTGAACTGAGTACCATGGAGGGCTGTATACTGGGGCTGTACAAGGGTGGGAAACCTGGGGGAGTGCCGAATCTCTTCCTTGATCTAGCCTCACTTCTGGCCAGGCACATGATCACGATGCGATGGAAGGCATCATCCTTGCCTGGGATCGCACAGTGACAGGACTGTGATCTCGGACCCCGAGATCGCCCTATCTGAGACGATCTATCCCCTCTATTACCACCTCGCACCATATCCCGTCCAGGCAGACGCGTAGAGTCCCCAACAATAGCGTCCCTGACGACAGGCATCCCGCCCCTCTCTCCTTTGCAGGAACCAATCAGAGGTACCGAAGGACCGGAAGGGATAACCCGTGAACCCGGAAGTCCCGCCTCTCCACCGACGGCCGGATACAGAAAAGCCGGAAGGGAAGACACAAGCGTCGTCGAAGGATTGTGGCAGGAGATTTCGGCTGGACCGGTGACGGACGGAGAAGACGGGAACGGAGAACGCGAGGAGTGGTCCGAAGAGTGGTGGAGTCCCACGGAGGTGGCTGGAGAGCGGCCGTAACTCGGAGGAGAGTTACGGCGGAGCGCGTGAGTACCAGTTACTCCCTTTTGCCTGTGTACATAGTTAGAAACCCCTCCCAGTGTAAATTGTTCCCGCTATCCTAGGCACGTCACCAGTAGCACTAGTTAGGTTGTAAATACGCACTGCATACTGTATAAAGAGCACCCCTCTCCCCCACCTCCCGGAACACTTCTATTTCTTTCCGTCCCGTGACCCATACCTATACCGCCCTCACTTCCCCTTCATTTCCACACACCCCGGGTTAACGGTGGAGGTACCGGATCGTGAGTCCAAGCACAGCTAACAGCTCCCTCTTTTCTCTTGTTTGCCCTCCGAGGTGTCCTCCGACCACAACGAGGCAGCTACACCAAAGACCCGGACGATCCTTGGACCCTCATCTCGCCCGGACAACAGAGAAGAAGACGTACACACCTTCCTGGGTGTTGGACCGGACTCTCCTACTGTCCCCGAAAAACTTTGTACAAAAACCCCAATAAATCACTATCGCCCACTATATCCGGCCTCCTCGCCTGCTTTACCAGTCCGCCGACCGCCCACGATCACATCTGGTGTCAGAAGTGGGATTAACTGGAGGAATGGAGGCCGTGATGAAAAGGATGGCGGAATCCCAAGAACAACTGGGAAAGTTAATGGAGCAGTTCCTCAAAACTGCCGAGGACGATCGGGGGCAGCTCCATGATGTCTTGAAGGGACAGGGAACCTCCCACGACCAGGCTATGGGGAAACTGACCGATGTCCTGGGTCAACCGCGCCCGATGTCCTCCCTCCCGTCAGTGGTACTTCAGAAATACGTACCGGGGGAGGACCCTGACTTTTTCTTTACCAACTTTGAATGGCTGGCCCAGGCCGCCACATGGCCGTTAGACCGATGGGCTCATTATCTAGGGCCCCTGCTAACGGGGGATCTACAGGCTGCCTACCAGCAAGCGAATATTCAAGGCAATACCCCATATGACGACGTAAAGAAATGCATTCTTGAGCGGCTGGGTATAGATGAGGAAACCTACCGGGTCGTCTGCGCCAAGTAAAAGAAGGACCCCAAGAGACTCCCAGGGCCCTCTCCTTCCGAATCAAAGACCTCGCCAACCGCTGGCTGAAACCCGACAACTCTACTAAAGAGAATATCCTGGAAAAAATTTACCTGGAACAATTCCTATCGTCTTTGCACCCAGGCACGCAAAGATGGGTACGCCAGCATGCTCACCTGACCCTGGATACAGCAATAGAAATTGCAAGCGCTTATAGCAGGGCCCAGGAGGTCCAGAGAGGAAAGGACGATCACCCCCACAAACCTCATCCCCCTACAGGACTACGGCCTCCACGTCCCCCGGTCCCAAGAAGACCTGATCCTCCTCTCTTTTTCCCCACACAGGTGATGCATCGTCCTGTTAATCCCGGACCACAATGCTATAGCTGTGGCGGATTCGGTCACATTGCCAGGAACTGTCCACACAAGGAAGAGCCGATGGAAGTGGGGCTGGCACGTAACTATGTGTGCTCCGTACCAGGGGCCCCTCCTCCCCCTTTCCGACGTCCAGTGAACTTTGATGGACAAACCCTCATGGCCCTTACGGACACTGGGTGTCGACAGAGTGTCCTCAGGCCTCAAGACCTAACGCACCCGGTTAAACCTTCGTCCGGCATGGTTGCCATCCAATGTGTGCACGGGGACACAAAGAGTTACCCCACCGCCCAAGTGATGGTGCAGCATGAAAAAGATCCCGGCACAGCTCTTACAATGGGACTGATCCCCGCCCTACCAGAACAGGCGATCCTAGGAAGTGATTACCCCGGATTGCCCGGAATGTTGCATGACACCACGGAATCCCTGACACACTGGTGGGAAGAAGCACCCTTCCCAAAGGGATTGTCCTCCCCCATGCAGACCCGTAAACCAGCGAAAACCAAAGCACAGAAGAAAAAGGAGAAAAGGGAATATACGGGCGCCTACCCAGTGCTTCCGGATGAACACCCCTGGCAAACGGACCGTGAATTCCGGGCAGCACAGCAGGAAGACCCTCTGTTACAGGAAGCCTGGGGAAGGGCAGTGGATCAAGAGGACCCCCTTCACGTAGGTCCCTACTTCTTTAAGAAAAACGGCCTTTTATACCGGAAAGGGGGGATCCAACAGAAACCCCAACTCCTGGTCCCCGGTCCCTTTCAGGAGAAAGTGCTCTTCCTAGCACATAGTCATCTTCTGGGAGGGCATTCCGGAGAAGAAAAGACCAGCCAAACAATCCTGGACAAGTTTTATTGGCCTGGAATTTATCAACATATCAAAAAGTTTTGCAAAGAATGTCCGGTCTGCCAAAAGCATAGTAGATACCGACCCCCTAGGGCCCCGCTGCAACCCCTTCCCATCATTGACATCCCATTCAGCAGAGTAGGGATGGACATAATCGGACCCCTATTACCGTCCCGGAGTGGGTGTCGTTACGCCCTGGTTATTGTTGACTATGCCACCCGCTTCCCTGAAGCCCTGCCCCTGAGACAACCCACCACCCAGAACATTGCGAAAGCCCTCATTTCTGTATTCACTCGGGTGGGTTTTCCCAGGGAAATACTAACAGATCAGGGTACTCCTTTTGTCTCCTCTCTGATGAAACAGGTATGCGCCAACCTGGGGATCAAACAAATTCGAACCTCGGCATACCACCCGCAAACCGACGGCTTAGTCGAGCGGTATAATGCCACCCTAAAACAGACCCTTAAGAAATTGCTGGGCTTAGAAGCCAAGAGGTGGGAAGACATGCTACCCCTTGCCCTGTTTGCTATCCGCTGTGCCACCCAAAGTAGCACTGGGTATTCCCCCTATGAATTGTTATACGGGCGACCCCCTCACACCTTTCTTGATATGGCCCAAGAAGCATGGGAAGCAGAACCAGACCGTACACGGCCCCTTCCAGAATACATGGAGAACCTGAAAACCCACCTAGCCCTTATGAGAGATATAGTAAGCCAGAACCTCGAGAGTGCCCAGAACAGGCAAAAAGGACAATATGATAAAGGCACCAAACCCAGAACCTTCCTGGCAGGGGATCTTGTGTTACTTATGCTTCCATCCTCCGATCAAAAACTCCTGGGACAGTGGCAAGGTCCATATAGCATCTTACGTCAGGTGACCCCAGTCACTTACGAGCTAGACATAGATCCCATTCGTGGAGTCACTCAAATTTATCACGTTAATCTTCTAAAAAAATGGGAAGGCCCTCGCCCCGTCTTAAGTGGGTCGGCTAACACCGATCCCCTCTCCTTCACCCCTTGTATCGATCCCGATATCACCCCACAACAGAGACAGGAACTCGAAACAGTACTATTTCCATTGCGACAGGTGTTCTCCTCCTCCCCGGGACATACCACCATCACTGAACACGCGATACAAACCCTTCCCGGGAAGGTAATACGACAAAGGCCATACAGAGTCCCCGAGGCCCGCAGGGAAGTAATACGACACGAAACGGAACAAATGCTGAAGATGGGTATCATCGAGCCCTCGGTAAGCGAGTGGAATTCCCCGATAGTACTCGTACCCAAACCGGACGGGTCTGTCCGGTTTTGTATTGATTTCCGGGGGGTAAATAAAATATCCTCCTTTGACACCTACCCCTTACCCCGCGTCGACGAGATGGTTGAACGCATAGGGAAGGCCCAATATATCTCCACGCTAGACCTCTGTAAGGGGTATTGGCAGATCCCCCTCCGTGAAGAAGATAGAAAAAAGACGGCCTTCTCCACCCCTGATGGGTTATACCAATTCCTGGTCCTTCCTTTTGGTCTTCATGGCGCCCCAGCCACCTTCCAACGGGCCCTGAATAAAATCCTGCAACCTCACTCTCTCTATGCTGGTGCATATCTTGATGATATCGTGATTTACAGTGACAACTGGACCCAGCATTTAGAACACCTGTACAAGGTCATCTCCTCCCTAGGGACTTATGGTTTTACCATTAATCCCTCCAAAACCACCCTAGCCGCACAGACCGTGAAGTACCTAGGCTACCTCCTGGGGGAAGGCTTGATCAGACCCCAGGAGAGCAAAATCGAAGCCATACAGTCCCTCCCCTTCCCTCAGAGCAAAAGAGACCTTCGTGCTTTCCTGGGACTCCTGGGTTACTACCGACGGTTCGTCCCCAACTTCTCACAAAGAGCGGCCCCCCTCACTGACCTCCTAAAAAAATCTATGAGAACAGACACCCTCCTCAGATCCCCTACGGTAGAATTGATGCAGGCATTCTCCGACCTAAAGAACGCTCTGACCTCCCATCCCGTGTTAGTAAGCCCAGACTATACACAGCCATTTATTTTACAGACGGACGCCTCCGAACAGGGACTCGGGGCGGTCCTATCCCAAAAAGACCCCCAAGGAAACGAGAAACCTATTCTCTTTCTTAGCAGAAAACTGTTCCCCCGAGAGAAAAACTACGCCGTGGTGGAGAAGGAAGCCCTGGCCATCAAGTGGGCAGTAGACAGCCTACGTTATTATCTGGAGGGGAGACAATTCACCATCTACACTGACCATGCTCCCCTGGAGTGGATGGCGCGGAACAAGGGCCACAACGATAGAGTCCTCCGATGGTTCCTATCCCTCCAACCATATCACTTCGCCACTGTACACAGGAAGGGCTTAGAGCAAGGTAACGCGGACTACCTTTCTCGTTACCCTGTGTCCACAGAGGGTACAAGAAAGACAGCTAGGGGAAGGGAATGTGATCTCGGACCCCGAGATCGCCCTATCCGAGACGATCTATCCCCTCTATTATCACCTCGCACCATATCCCGTCCAGGCAGACGCGTAGAGTCCCCAACAACAGCGTCCCTGACGACAGGCATCCCGCCCCTCTCTCCTTTGCAGGAACCAATCAGAGGTACCGAAGGACCGGAAGGGATAACCCGTGAACCCGGAAGTCCCGCCTCTCCACCGACGGCCGGATACAGAAAAGCCGGAAGGGAAGACACAAGCGTCGTCGAAGGATTGTGGCAGGAGATTTCGGCTGGACCGGTGACGGACGGAGAAGACGGGAACGGAGAACGCGAGGAGTGGTCCGAAGAGTGGTGGAGTCCCACGGAGGTGGCTGGAGAGCAGCCGTAACTCGGAGGAGAGTTACGGCGGAGCGCGTGAG
Source organism: Lissotriton vulgaris (assembly GCF_964263255.1). Classification (NCBI taxonomy): domain Eukaryota; kingdom Metazoa; phylum Chordata; class Amphibia; order Caudata; family Salamandridae; genus Lissotriton; species Lissotriton vulgaris. The sequence continues at coordinate 445,777,289 of NC_141698.1, forward strand.
TACCAGTTACTCCCTTTTGCCTGTGTACATAGTTAGAAACCCCTCCCAGTGTAAATTGTTCCCGCTATCCTAGGCACGTCACCAGTAGCACTAGTTAGGTTGTAAATACGCACTGCACACTGTATAAAGAGCACCCCTCTCCCCCACCTCCCGGAACACTTCTATTTCTTTCCGTCCCGTGACCCATACCTATACCGCCCTCACTTCCCCTTCATTTCCACACACCCCGGGTTAACGGTGTAGGTACCGGATCGTGAGTCCAAGCACAGCTAACGGCTCCCTCTTTTCTCTTGTTTGCCCTCCGAGGTGTCCTCCGACCACAACGAGGCAGCTACACCAAAGACCCGGACGATCCTTGGACCCTCATCTCGCCCGGACAACAGAGAAGAAGACGTACACACCTTCCTGGGTGTTGGACCGGACTCTCCTACTGTCCCCGAAAAACCTTGTACAAAAACCCCAATAAATCACTATCGCCCACTATATCCGGCCTCCTCGCCTGCTTTACCAGTCCGCCGACCGCCCACGATCACAAGGACATACTGATCCAATGGGCAGAGGCAGAGGGCTTGATTTAGATCTTGGCGGGACTCCCGTCGTCCTTCCGTGGCAGTGTTTACAAGTACTCTGTGAAGCTTAGCGATTACTGCCACTCCCTATTTAGATGTAAGCTGACTGATCTTCCATCTGAGTTGACAGTGTTTTCCGTTGTATAAGTGGCTCACCTCCGTTGACGCGGCGGACTCCTCTGCTGGCTAATATTACTCCATCACTGTCAAGGTGGTAGCTTTGTGCCGAGCCTATATAACTTTCTTAATTGTGCTGGCATTGTCTTAGCATGGATTCCTGACAGAGATTCCGTTGCGGGTCGCGTTCAGTGTTGTACTATTCCTGTGGCTTTTGGATGGATGCAAGCATCACAAACCTGATGTGCTTTGGCTAATTGTTTTCATCTGCATACCACACTGTAAAGCACACTCCATTTTAGACCATGATCCTTTGCTATTCCACTGCAGCAGAACATTGTTCATGAGAACGTTTTCAGTAAGGTCAGCTTTTCTTTTGCTTTCTCTGTCTCTTGTTCATTTTTTCTTTTTCCATTTATATTCTTATGGGTTATTAAATGTATTTAAGTTTATTATTTGATAATGGCAGGGAGGAGAAATCCCCGTTTTACTGAAGAAGAATTGTCAGTCATGGTGGATAAAATTATTAGGGTAGAGCCACAACTTTTTGGAGCACAAGTACAAAATGTAAATATAGCTCAGAAAAGGCAAATGTGAGCCAGAATAGTTGACCGAGTGAATGCTGTAGCAAGCAACCTCCGCACGCAGGAGGAAATTAGGAAGCAGTGGGATAACTTAAGGGGTAGAGTGTGTTCCCTGGCCTCCAAGCATCACCTAGAGGCCCAGAGGGCTGGTGGTGGTTCTACCAGCCCTCCCTCACAACTATATCCCTGGGAGAAGAAGGTCTTGCAGTTCCTACATCCTGAAGACTTGACAAAAAATCCCCGGTGGTTTGGAGACTGGTAAGTTATACTTTTGAATGTGTCACTAAACCTAAATGTTGTTTTTGCTTTTAATTTAGCGGTTTCTAATTTGTTTTGTACCTTATTTAAACATATAAACCTGTATCGATTTTATTTTGTATTTTTGGGGAAATTTGTAGCATTATTTTCTTTCCTCGTTTTACTAATTGTTAATATGTGTCATCAATATGTGTGTTTTTCTTCATGTTTCTTTCTTTTTGCGTTGTTTGTTTGAATGCATGTTGTATTTGAGTTTACAGGTTTAAATCTCCATTAAATTTTACATGATGTTATGGTGCCTGTAAGTGTTTTTCACTTAATAACATATTTAATATTTTACTGCATATTTTTACTAGGTATGTTTAACCTACAATTTTGCAAGTGCTGTTAATGATTATTTAAAATGAGCACAACTGCCATGAGGCCTTTTTTTGTTTTGTAGAAATAATATTGTAATGGTATTTTGATCATTCTCTTTTTTTGTCATATTTTCACATATGTTAAAGTGTTAGGTGTGCATACATCTCTATTTTATGCTATGTTTTGAAATGTTTTTTGTTTAATTTTGTATGTTGTTATTTTCTGGGTTTATTATTGAACTGATGTTATTTCCTAAATCAAAGTCTGTTGACTTAAATATTTTGATTATGTTATTTTGTATGCTGAGTATACATTTTTTAATAAATGTACTATGACATGTTTATGTGATGAATAATGCTAATCATCCTTCTAAGTTATATAATTTTCAGAATGTGACCCTGCTAGGTTTTGAAATTGTTTTTTTCACATTTCTCCTCTCTACTGTGTTGTGTTAAATGTTTGGAATAGTTCATGTATACTTTCTAAAACTTTTTTCATTTCAGAACAGCATTTTACCTTCTTTTTTTAAGTAGATTTGTGTGTATTTTAAACTGGTTTCTAATTTATTATACTACTACTGAAATGTATACTAATTATATTACTTTATTTTTCCTTGTAGGTTGCTTCATTTTTTGCTTCAAACTCATTTGACGTAGAATCCAGACTTTAAAAAAGAAAATGTTATTTATTATAGGTCCAACTATCTGCCACTGTTACTAATGATACCTGAACTCCAAATCAGGAAAAAGCCTTCAGTTAGGAATCCACTCCTGCAGTTCAGGTGACGAGGAACAGGCTGGTCCATCTGGTCTGCCTGGGCAGATCATTCCAGTGAGTCTCACTCGGTCTACACCTATACCTCCCACCCCAGCTGTTACCTCACCTTAGCCTCTGGATACCTCCACTTCTGTGTCCGAAGACACATCACACCAGTCGGGTGCCTGCCAGTTCTGGCTGCTGTTGATAAACCACCACCCCCACCTCTAGTTCAGCCAGGACCCAGTATGATGGGGCACACTGGGTCAAGGGCACAGGGTAGTGGGGATAGGGTTTGTGGGAGGGAACTTGTGGAGCAGCTAAGTGAGACCCAGGGTTCATTGTCACACCATCGACCAATCAGTCCCAAGACATGATGGGCCAGGTATTTACAGAGCTCTGGAAAATGAAGCAGTTGGAGAGGGAGGACAATGTTCAGATGGAAAATCTCAACTCGAATTTGGACTTCCTGACTCAGGTGCTGCAGGATTGTTCGACGCATATGTGCAGGGAATTTCCAGCAACATCTTGCCCTTTCTGTGGTCCAACAACATCTGGACCTACTATATTGGCCTCCGTCACAGAAAGGGAGGCCCTGACAGAAGAGGAAATACCTGCACCTACCTCTGTCCCTGCAATTGTGGATCCAACAGTCTCCTTCAGGAGAGGGCTTTCATCCAGACCAACAGGAAAGGATGGCAAGAGCTCCACCACCAAGAGACGCAGAACCTAATTTCCTCCAGTGTGTGACTAGCATTCACTTGTGGACTATTTTCTGGACACATTTACCATTTTGATGCCAGTTGTATTTTGTACATTATATTTCAAACAATTTCTGCTGTTCGGTAATAGTTTCATTCGCCATGACTGACTTTTTTTTTCTTTCAACTTGTTTTTATTTATTTTGCTTAGTTGAAATAAATAAAAAATTCAAAGACTTGTGTTGCATTTCTTTTATCAATTTGTTTAATTTTTTTGTTCATCATACATTTTTAAAAGTTAAAATTTAAAAAGTTAGTTTATTCATAAATACATTACATGGAGGTAATGCTTTTCAATTTTAAATGACGACAAAAACTACAAATCGAAAAGTATTTTTTATTAAATAGTAATAAAGAATTGTTTTTCATATTTTTCAATTACATTAGAACACATACATAATCCAAATACTTCATGCTATATTTTCATTTACAGTTTCGAACCTTGCTACCATTGAAGAACGGGAAATAATAAAAATAATTCAGATTAAATAGGCAAACTGTTATTGATTCATGTCATCAGCTGGAGTCAGATCTTCTGCCTCACAATAGGAATCCCACATCACTAACACCATATGTTGGAGTACTGCCATTATTTTCACTATTGGTGTTATTGGTATGGGATTCCTATTGTGAGGCAGAAGATCTGGCTCCAGCTGAGGACATAAATCGATAATAGCTTGCCTATTTTAACTGAATTCTTCCCATTCTTCCATGGTGACAAAGTCTGAAAATTGTCTCATAACTTGAGCCTATTGTCTTTTCCCTGGGTTCGTATGCCTTAAAATTTACGAAATTGTTATAAAGTTTGCTAACATATTTTTTAAATAAAACACACATTTGATTTATTTCCCAAATAATTATTTTTTTACATAATTTTACACAATTATTTGAGAATTATTTTTATTACATATTTGACATGTCCATTTAAGAAAAAGAAATATGTAAATAATACATTTTAAATGTATTATTTCCATTTTTATTTTTTATTTTTTTATATCTAAAATTCCGTCAACAGAAGTATAAACAAAACTGTGCTCCAATTAACCACAGTAATACACTACGTATTGCTTTTTTGGCAAAACGTATAAATAACATTAACATTTTGTATATTTAAATAAAGTAGCCACTATTTTGAGTGGTGATGACACACTTAAGATTGACAAACACACTATTTAACATTCTAAAATGGCGGAAGCCTGACCTCGCTGTCAGGACATTAGCAAATAGCAATTAGACAGAAGTCAGCGAAAGTTGACTGGGTAGTGGGTGTGAAATTCCACGACGGACACAGCCATAGGCTCACTTGTGTTAAAGCAACATATACAAAGGCCTATGCAACAAGTAGCAGGGAGCAAGCTAGAGGTCACAGCTGCCACCCTTGACTACCCCCACATGACGTACATTCTAGAGATGCTGGCAAATGAAGTTCTGTCCCTGTACAGCAACCAGTATGGCCTACCAGAGGAACAGGTACATGTTTTAAATGAAAATGTAATTATAACAAAAAATAATTTTATTTAAACACCAGCTAGAATGTCCCTTTTAGTTTCTGACTGAAGTGTAGTGATTGAAGTGAAGTTTCAGTTTTTTCTTATTTACACAGAACAATTATGGTGTGTATTTCAAACACATTTACATTATACAACACCACAACATTATGTTGTGTGTTTGACGCCCTATTTCTTTTTGGTGCATATTACCTCCGTAACCGCAGCAGTTTTTCTGCCGCGGTGCGGGCGTTCTAAAGGGTGGGCGGGGCTGCGTCGGCCGTTGGCTGACGGCAGCACTAGGGAGGTAGTGCTCCCGTCAGCCAACGGCCGACGGCAGCACGGACAAAAAGTCACAAAAAGTTTTTTTGGTACCCTTACAGGTCAGCTCCCATCAGAAGAAGGATATTTGGAAGGCCGCCGCCAAGTAGGTCCGGACCATGAAGATCTACAAGTAGCGCAGCATCCACTGCCGCAAGAGATGGGAGGGACTACGGGGCTGGACCAAGAAGTCAGCAGAAGTCCAGCTTGGCAAAGCCTCACAACATTCTAAGAGTGTGCGCCGCACCCTCACATCCCCAATGGCCCGCATACTAACAATGGCCTATTCCCATCTTTATGGGCAGTTGAAAACAAGACAGCAGCATGGAAGGGGTACATTTTTTGTGCTTTTCATTTTAAATATCTATTTTTTGTTACAGCAATAAAATTTGGCATCAACATAAAGGTTCTCACATGTCCACTGGACAAAGAAGAGTTCTTGAAGGTGTACGTTTTGCACAAGGGGTATCGGGAAGTGTTTTTTTTTATTTGTTAAGACTTAAACAAATATATTTTTGATCACTTACAGAGGTCTGTTTTGAGAAGACGTATGCCTGCCTACAGTAAATTAAACATGATTTTGTTAGTTTTTATAAGGGACAGTTGTCCAAAACGGACCAAAGGTTTTATTTGTGTCAGGTGTGATGCTCTGTCACAATTGTGAATGATGTTAACTTTTACCCCTATTTCAAGTGACATAGCATAACATGCACTTATGATACAGTGGATGTCCCAAACTTCAAATTTGTGAGTTAGTATTATAGACAAACAATATTAAACACGTGACCCAAAATAACTAAAAACATAAGTTTAAGTGGATACAATTTTGATTTAAAGCATATTAAAAATTTGTTTTTAATAAAAAAATACAATTTAAATTATAATAAAAATTAAACTTTTTTGCATCATGTCTTACTCATTCAGAAATGTGCATGTAAGCCAGTCTGTTTATTGAAAAATTAATTCTACAGGCATACATTTTTTAAAAGAACAGATAGGGAAGTGAACACAATAGTGACTGCTCGTAATTGACGTCCCGTGCTCGTGACTGACAAATAACTGTGAACGCCTTGGAACAGTACCGCGAATTGAACAAATTACCAGAACCTGTTCACTGCAATACCGCCGTATGCACAAGTGCTTGATACTCAAAACTGAGTTTGCACACTGCCCGCTTCTAAAAGAAATTAGCGGATGCCGTCACTAAAGCCTAAAATTATCGTGATCTGGAACTAAAAAAGGGTCAACCATTGTATATAGTACTACTCCGTCCTGATGATGGTCTTGTAAATGATCAAGATAAGACCAAAACGTCGACCTACCTAGTCCAATTCTGCACAGTTTGATTTGTATCGACTTTTGATTTTCTCCTGATTGATAGTGGAAATCAAGTTATCACCTTTTCTTAGCAGTCTGGACTGTTTTCTTGGATATATTATAGGAAAAGTAACCAATACCTTAAATATCCAGTGTATATCTTTGTATGTACCCTATCTTATGTTACTGTTCATTTTTTGTATAGAACTACTCTTTGTCTTGAATCCAAAATAATAACTTTTCAGACAAACAAATTATCCTGGTTTCATGTTTTATTATTCATTTACTGTACCCATGATGTAGTGTGGTAACATCCCTTGTTTCTCATTGTTAGAAACTTTTTAATTTAATTGAACAGCCGCTGATTAAACTCAGATTTAGGTACTTTGATTGCCCTTCAACGGGTCCTAACTAGTGCTGAAACCTCATATAAATAAAACCCCTTGCTGGCCACTTCATATTATACTACAATAGTGACAGAGCAACACATACTAAAAAACATTCCTTTTATTTCCTTTGTTATGGCCAGATGATAAATCAATAATGAACAAAAATAGAATACTTAAAGTCACTTTTGCAGATGGAATGTTCCGTCACAAATGAAACAGATATTTTGTCCAACCTATTCCAAGGGCAATATTTTATGATACACTTGGAAATTGATGAATCGAAATTTTGTCACGTATATGTTGGAATATCCCATCTGCAAAACTCAAAATCAGGCACAAAAATTACTAATTTAGAACAATTTGAAATGTATCAAAGTTACCATTTTTTTTAATTGTAAATTGCATTTATATTCTTAATGTTAAAAACATATATGTTATGTTATGTTATGTTAACTAAGCTTGTAGAGCGCACGGCTGCCCCAGCAAATGGGCGTCCCGGCGCTTTCACCAACAGAGACCAATCCTGAAAGCCACAGCAGAGGGACTCCAATAAGGAACCGACGGCGGAAAACTATTGTGATGGAAAGAGATAAGTTTTAATAGCTCTCCTGAAATCCGACAGGCCTTCCAGACCGCGAATCTGAACTGGCAGGGAGTTCCATAGTTTGGCCGCCAAACAATAAAAAGAACGTCCTCCTGCTCAACAGCGCTTCACACGGGGAACTGTGACCAAGTACTGCCTGAAGGAGCGCAACGCTCGTGATGGAACATACGGAGTCAGCAGATTGCAAAGCAAGCTGGGCGAAGCAAGTTTCAGTATCTTAAATGAAAGACATAGAGTTTTAAACTTGATACCCTCCACCATAGGAAGCCAATGGAGTTTCCGAATGGTGTCGGAAATGGGACAGAACCGAGGAAACCCTAACAGGGTTCTAGCCGCCTTGTTTTGAATACGTTGGAATCAAGTAATCTCAGCTTGATTAGCCCCCAAAAGCAAGGAGCTGGCATAGTCCAGTCGAGATAAAATAGTTGACTGGACAATCAGCTGACGCGTTGAGGGTTCAAAAAACTTTATAAGAGGTTTAAGACCTCGTAATAGACGAAAACATGTATTGGCAACTTTTTTGGTATGGACCTGAGAACTGAGGGAGGAGTCCATTCACACCCCCAAGTTCTTGACCTCCTCCTTAGGTTCAGGAGTCTTGCCTAACGCCGTCGGCCACGAGTGTTCACCCCACAGGTTAGCATTGTTACCAAATAACAAAACCTCAGTTTTGCTTGCCTTTAACTGTAGGTAGTTGGAAGTCATCCATTCCGCCACGGCCGTCAGGCCGTCTCTAAACCTATGGGCGTTCAGGGTGGAACCTTCAGTCAATGCCTTCACTAGCTGCGTGTCGTCTGCATAAGAGACGATGGAAAGATCCCACTGCCTTGTAATGTTGTGCAGTCTAGTAGCTGGGATGGGAGGAGTGTCGGGGCTGGGGAAGAGGGGGAGCATGGACAGGAAAGGGGCAGATAAAGTAGGGACAGGAACGTAGAAGGAAGCAAGTGATAAAGCTCCTCGAAACATAAGTATTTGTCTGTCATCATTTCATGTCACGACATGACAACTGGCGACGAGGGTGGGATGGAAAAGTAATCATCCCCAGAACCCAAGGAGAAGCGTCCTGTCCCTGGGCACACCGAAGAAAGAAAAGTTCCTCTGCAGGACACGTGTGCCCTGAGGAAGCCGCCGCCTACAATTCTAGGCCAGCAGTATGTGAGCTGCTGCCCTCAGTGAATCAGCGCGAGTGTAGCGCTGCCTTTCCGGGCGACCGACGCGTCAATGGACTGGGCCCAGCAGAAGGTACTGAGAGCCCACCTCAGCCCTCCTGAAGTGTCCTGAGGGAGTGGGGAGTGCCAGACGAAGCCCGCGACCCCCGCAGAGGCGCCGAGAAAAAATACCGACATCGGGTCTCACCCCCGATGCGTGAGGAACGACACGCGGCAGACGAGTGGAAACGGAACTCGCTTTTGGCCTACCTGGACGGTGAAAGTGGCCTGGAAGTCAAAGCTGAGCTGCAAAGATCTGCTGTGTGAGCGAGAGACTCTCTGTGAGTGCCCCATGAGACTGAGTGAACTGCAGGATGCATGAGAAGTCAAGCCTCGTGGATGATATGTGGCGGCCATCTTAGAGTCAGGCAGCTGTGCAGGACATCCCCTGTGAAGTGCATGAGCAGGCATCTCACGTTTAAAGCTAGAACAAGCATCTCAACATCCAAAGAAGCATTGATAAATACAAAACAAGCACTGGTGAGTGCAAGGACAAGTAACAATTGCCAGATAAGCATTGGCGAGTGCAAGTAAAAAAAAAAAGGGAGAGAATAAAGGTGATAACTGCAGACACAGGCAATGAGCAGTGCAGAAGCGAGCGCCCTTAAAGAACATGCGTGTGCTGTTGCCACATCAGTCCAGCCATGTCAACATCACCCACTAGAAACGGAGGTGGAGCAACCGCGGCCGTGGCTGCCCAGGTCGCGCCCATCATCTCACATTTACGCCCTCCTGAACCGCTGACACTGGTGGCGGGCGGAAGCATGGGCCCTCGGTGGCAGGAGTGGCTGGAAGATTTTGAAGACTACCTAGAAGGGTCGAAAGTTGCAGGAGACAGAGACAAACTAATTGCACTCCGCAATCTTTTGGGCAAAGAAATTGGGAAAGTGATCAAAGAACTGCCGACAGATGATAAAGGGACCTATGATAAAGTACGTGATGCACTAAATAGAAAGTTTGTGCACAAAAGAAATGTGGACTACGAGAGGTATGTGTTTCATCAGGCACGTCAAGACAAAGAGAAAATGATGAGCACCTTCATCTCACGCCTGCGTCGACTATCACAGTATTGCAATTTTGACTCCTTTTCAACTGACAATGCCATCCGATTGAAAGTCATCGATGGCTGTCATTCAGAGATCCTTCGCAGGCGACTACTGAGAAAGAGTCATACCCTCGACGAGATTGAGGAGATGACGAGAGTGCATGACCAGGCAGAAGAGCATGCGAAGGTCATGGAGACCGGACGGGGCGAGAAAAAGGAGCAGGCGTACTGGACTCAAAGCTCTGGCCCTCAGAGAAGGTCCAGTGACCATCAGAGAAAGTCTCGTCCAGCGTCTAGACACACACATCGGAGTCATCAACGCCACGACTCGCGAAGGAGAGGAAAGAGATCGAGCTATACCAGGAAGCCAGAACGGTCAAGAAAATGTTATCGATGTGGGTACGATTTCCCACATACATACACGTGCCCAGCGATGGGACAACAGTGCCGGAAATGTGGGCGCAGGAACCACTTCGAAGTCATGTGTGGAGTGTACAACAAGGAGAGAAAGAGTGAGAAAACTAGATCTAGGACGGATGAAAGGCGACACCACGCAAAAGCCGTGCAAGACAGGGCAGTGTCGCCCTCTGGCTCTTCACGGTCCAGCAGAGGGTCTCACAGTTCGCATTGGACCAGAAGATCAGTGTCAAGGGAATCGAGGTCAAGTTCTCGAGAAATAGCATACACTGACGAATTCGTCTGCATGGTGGCTGACCCGGATAAACTAAAAAAATATCCTCCGCTGGATATTGAAGTGGGGACTCATGCTACCAAATTTGTGCTTGATAGCGGGGCATCACTAAACTACATGCCGGTGACTAAATATAACAAAATGAGACCGCAGCCTAAGTTAAGCCCTGCGCATGTCAGAGTGTTCACTGGGATGGCAAAAAAACCATTGCAGTGTCTGGGCAAGTTCGCAACAACACTCAAACATGAGTCCACAGCAATTCAAGCGTATATTCACGTCATTCATGGACCAGAGGCTGATTGTCTCCTCAGTTTGCCCACGGCTGAGCGACTCAGTTGAAATATTATACCGAGTGCATGACAATCCAGACATTGTCCGGAAGTTTCCCAAGCTCTTCCATGGACTTGGCAAAATGAACAAGTGCCTGATTCACCTACACATAAACAACCAGGTGCGACCTATTGCTCAACATCCACGGCGAGTGCCTTTTCACTTACAGCAGGCAGTGGAGGACGAGATTCAGGACCTGCTTCAAGCGGACATTATTGAGAAAACAGACAGCCCCACACCATGGGTGTCCCCAGTTGTGATCGTCCCCAAAAAGGGTACCCCTGTGAAAGTGAGACTCTGTGTGGACATGAGGCTCCCCAACACAGCGATAGAACAGGAACGACATCCAGGGCCTCACCTGAGCGACATGATAGCGGCATTAAATGGAGCTAGGGTATTCTCCAAGTTAGATCTCAATAAGGGATATCATCAATTGGAGTTACATGAACAATCGAGATACATCACTACTTTTGCAACTCATCTGGGCCTATTCCGCTACAAAAGACTAAGTTTCGGAATCTCTTCCGCAGCCTAAATCTTTCAAGAGGTGATCCGTCAAACTATCAGGCATATCCCGAATTCCCTAAATTACAGTGACGATATACTGGTGTATGGATCAAATACTCAAGAACATGATCAAGCCCTGGATCGCGTGTGTCATGCCCTCCTGGAAGCAAACTTAACACTAAACAAAGACAAGTGCGAGTTCCACCAGTCAACACTCAAGTTCTTTGGGCACGTCTTTTCAGGAGCTGGGATGAAGCCTGACCCCGAGAAGGTGACTGCGCTCAACACCACCAAGAGCCCTCAGGATGTCAGCGATGTCAGGTCCTTCCTGGGCATGGCCAGCTACTGCTCCAGATACATTAAGGATTATGCAACGATCAGCCACCCCCTTCGTGCTCTCACGAAACAAGGTCAACTGTTTGTGTGGAGCCCCTCGTGCGAGAGGGCCTTCCAAGAAATCAAGCAAGCAGTGGAGTCAGCGGAGAATTTGGCCTATTTCAACACCAACAGGAAGACGGAAATAACTGTGGATGCCAGTCCTTTAGGTCTGGGTGCCATCTTGGCTCAATATGACAACGACACGGAGTGACGACACATCGTGGCATACGCCAGCCGCAGTCTCTCAGATACTGAGAAAGCCTACTCGCAGCCCGAGAAAGAGAGCCTAGCGGTCGTGTGGGTGTGTGAACATTTCCACGTGTTCATCTTTGGCAAACATTTTACCATGATCACGGATCACCAGGCCCTTGTCACTATTTTTGGTAACCCCAAGGGCAAGATGCCACCCCGCATTGAAAGATGGGGTCTGAGATTGTAGGAGTACACTTTCACAATCATTCCCAACCCCGGGAAGGGTGAGAATCCGGCGGACTACATGTCCAGACACCCCCAGGTATCCCAGGAATCACGCTCATCGATGGCTGAAGAGTACATTCATTTCGTGGTAGGTATAGCCCGACTTCCCGCCGTTCCCCTAGAAGCAATCAAGGACGCCACGGCCCAAGATAACATCCTCCAGAAAGTGATGCGCCGACTGCGCACACATCGATGAAGACATGAGAGCGAGGATGAAATGAAAGACGCACAGATGCGTCAAGAGATGCAAGCCTTCCGTCATGTCAGGGACGAGCTGTCAAACACCTCAGAGGGACTTTTGCTGCGAGGCCATCGGATCGGCATCCCGAGAGAGTTACGTCAAGGAGTGGTTAACTTGGCACATGAAGGCCATAGGGGAGTGGTAGCCACCAAAAGAACATTAAGAGAGAGAGTCTGGTTCCCACAACTAGATCAAATAGTTGAGTCCACTCTGAGAGACTGTCCACAGTGTCAACTGGTAAAATCAGGCGAGCCTCCAGCTCCTCGAAAATCAGGCCACGAAGAGACATAATCAAGCCAAAGAGACTGATTGAGGAGATAGACTAGAAGCTGGTCCAGTTATTTGTTAACAAAGGGGGAGATGTAATGTTGTGCAGTCTAGTAGCTGGGATGGGAGGAGTGTCGAGGCTGGGGAAGAGGCGAAGCATGGACAGGAAAGGGGCAGATAGAGTAGGGACAGGAACGTAGAAGGAAGCAAGTAATAAAGCTCCTCGAAACATAAGTATTTGTCTGTCATCATTTCATGTCACGACATGACATGCCTGGCGACCGCAGCTAATGGCTGGACATACAGGTTGAATAAAGTGGGACTCAGAGCAGAGCCCTGAGGCACCCCCTGTTCGATAGAGTGCGCCTGAGATAGAAAAGGGGGAGCAGTGACTCGAAAAGATTTTCCGGACAGAAAGGATCTGAACCATCCCAAAGCCAGGCCCGAGATACCTGCTTCCTCTCGTCGTTGTATCAATATGCCATGAGAGACCATGTCAAAGGCGGCACTAAGATCCAACAGGATCAGTGCCGCCATCTGACCTGCATCAAGAATGGTCCGCAGGTGCTCAGTCATGGCCAGGAGAGCAGTCTCTGTACTATGGCCGGAACGGAAGCCATTTTGCGACATATCCAGAATGTCATTGGAATGCAAAAAGTTAGTTAGTATGGTGTTGACATTTGACTCTGCCACTTTCGCCACCCAAGGAAGGAGAGATATGGGCCTAAAGTTTTCAGGCTTGACCGGAACCAATGCTGGTTTCTTAAGGATGGGGGACACCCATGCCTGTTTCCACTGTGTAGGCACCATGGCAGAAGAAAAGGAAGAGTTAATTATCTGCCAGAGAGGGGCTAAGAACCACAAAAGAGATTCTTTAAAAAGAGCAGGCTTTAAAGGGTCGGCTGGGGAGCCTGATTTAATTTTCGTGCTTAACCTAATCAGCTCCTCTTGAGAAATCTCAGGAATAACCATGAGACTAGAACTCAGGCCTGTATTTGAGAGAATCGTTCTACACGAAGAGGTCGTAGAAGGAAAATACCTATATATAGCATGCACCTATTCCACGAAGAAGGAGGCCACTTCTTCACACTGCAATTCCAAAGTAATTGCAGGCACCCGAATTTTTCCTGACTCTAAGATCTTTTAAAATCTTAAATGAATAAACATGTTTAAACATGTACTGTAATGTACCAATTTTTGGCTAAACTGAAACCGAGAACATTTATTTTTTATTTTCACAATGGTAAAACAAACTAAAAATAAATTAGGATATTTTAGAGAAAAATGTAAACATTTTATATCTGCACCAAAGTGGATAAAAATGTATCAAGCCCTATGTATTTACTTATGTTGTAGAAATAATTTAAGACTTTAAAAAAGAAGCAATCAAGGACGCCACGGCCCAAGATAACATCCTCCAGAAAGTGATGCGCCGACTGCGCACACATCGATGAAGACATGAGAGCGAGGATGAAATGAAAGACGCACAGATGCGTCAAGAGATGCAAGCCTTCCGTCATGTCAGGGACGAGCTGTCAAACACCTCAGAGGGACTTTTGCTGCGAGGCCATCGGATCGGCATCCCGAGAGAGTTACGTCAAGGAGTGGTTAACTTGGCACATGAAGGCCATAGGGGAGTGGTAGCCACCAAAAGAACATTAAGAGAGAGAGTCTGGTTTCCACAACTAGATCAAATAGTTGAGTCCACTCTGAGAGACTGTCCACAGTGTCAACTGGTAAAATCAGGCGAGCCTCCAGCTCCTCTTCAGATGACTCCATTGCCGGAAGGAGTGTGGCAGGAACTTGCCATGGACTTCTATGGCCCACTCCAATCTGGCCGATATGTGGTGGCAGTCATGGATGAATATTCGCGATTCCCAATAGCTCAATTTGTGTCGACCACCAATGCTTCCAGCACAATAGTAGTACTGGATGAAGTGTTCGCTGCATGGGGCGTTCCCAAGGAACTCAAAACAGACAATGGCCCTCCTTTCAATAGCCATGAATTCAGTGACTTTGCGAAGCATCTAAACTTTCGACATAGAAAGGTTACCCCGTTGTGGCCCCAAACCAATGGCACCATTGAACGATTCATGGCCACTCTGAAGAAGACTTTTCAACAGGCCACGCTAGAAAAGAAAGACCTACAGGTGGCTCTGAATGAAGTATTGAGGGCGTATCGAACCACTCCACACGCCACCACCGGCAAATGCCCTGCGATACTCATGCTAGGTCGACCCATCAGGACAAGGATCCCTACATGGGAAGGAGCTCCGGCACCGGTGTCCCCGACACGCACTCACCAAGAAACAGCCATGGCTGACTGTGCGGAGAAGAACAGAATGAAGATATATGCCGACGCCCGACGGCATGCCAAGTCTCCCTCCCTGCAAACAGGAGATTGTGTGGTAGTCAAACAAGAGCAGACCAAGAAAACGGATTGTAGGTTCAAAGATGAACCCCTCACTGTTACTAAGCACAAAGGCACCATGATTACTGCTGAATCGGAGCAGAGGAGACTTACCCGCAATGCATCTCATTTTCAGAAATGCACACCAGGTCTGAAAGAAATTCTTGAGAGAGACTCATTGCAACCAGAAACTGGCAAATCAAGTCAACCAAGCCCATCCCTGAAATTTGACCGGGCACAGGAAAATGCGCTGACCGACACCGAACCACGTCTCAGGCCACGAAGAGACATAATCAAGCCAAAGAGACTGATTGAGGAGATAGACTAGAAGCTGGTCCAGTTATTTGTTAACAAAGGGGGAGATGTAATGTTGTGCAGTCTAGTAGCTGGGATGGGAGGAGTGTCGAGGCTGGGGAAGAGGCGAAGCATGGACAGGAAAGGGGCAGATAGAGTAGGGACAGGAACGTAGAAGGAAGCAAGTAATAAAGCTCCTCGAAACATAAGTATTTGTCTGTCATCATTTCATGTCACGACATGACATGCCTGGCGACCGCAGCTAATGGCTGGACATACAGGTTGAATAAAGTGGGACTCAGAGCAGAGCCCTGAGGCACCCCCTGTTCGATAGAGTGCGCCTGAGATAGAAAAGGGGGAGCAGTGACTCGAAAAGATTTTCCGGACAGAAAGGATCTGAACCATCCCAAAGCCAGGCCCGAGATACCTGCTTCCTCTCGTCGTTGTATCAATATGCCATGAGAGACCATGTCAAAGGCGGCACTAAGATCCATCAGGATCAGTGCCGCCATCTGACCTGCATCAAGAATGGTCCGCAGGTGCTCAGTCATGGCCAGGAGAGCAGTCTCTGTACTATGGCCGGAACGGAAGCCATTTTGCGACATATCCAGAATGTCATTGGAATGCAAAAAGTTAGTTAGTATGGTGTTGACATTTGACTCTGCCACTTTCGCCACCCAAGGAAGGAGAGATATGGGCCTAAAGTTTTCAGGCTTGACCGGAACCAATGCTGGTTTCTTAAGGATGGGGGACACCCATGCCTGTTTCCACTGTGTAGGCACCATGGCAGAAGAAAAGGAAGAGTTAATTATCTGCCAGAGAGGGGCTAAGAACCACAAAAGAGATTCTTTAAAAAGAGCAGGCTTTAAAGGGTCGGCTGGGGAGCCTGATTTAATTTTCGTGCTTAACCTAATCAGCTCCTCTTGAGAAATCTCAGGAATAACCATGAGACTAGAACTCAGGCCTGTATTTGAGAGAATCGTTCTACACGAAGAGGTCGTAGAAGGAAAATACCTATATATAGCATGCACCTATTCCACGAAGAAGGAGGCCACTTCTTCACACTGCAATTCCAAAGTAATTGCAGGCACCCGAATTTTTCCTGACTCTAAGATCTTTTAAAATCTTAAATGAATAAACATGTTTAAACATGTACTGTAATGTACCAATTTTTGGCTAAACTGAAACCGAGAACATTTATTTTTTATTTTCACAATGGTAAAACAAACTAAAAATAAATTAGGATATTTTAGAGAAAAATGTAAACATTTTATATCTGCACCAAAGTGGATAAAAATGTATCAAGCCCTATGTATTTACTTATGTTGTAGAAATAATTTAAGACTTTAAAAAAGTAGTTTTGGATTTCTTCAATAGCATAAGTAAATATATAAGGTGTGCTACATTAATAAGCAACTTAAGTACTAAATCAAAAACATTTCTTTTAACATTTAAAAAAATGCCCAAACAAAATAAAAACAGGCGTTCGGTTTTTACAAATATTGGTACAACAGTGCAGTAAATATTGAGACACATTGATTTGAATTTTGCCTCGTACACACAATGTGCAAAATGATTTTTGTCTTGTATTACATTTTTGTAACATAAGTTCACTATTCAGAACAACATATCAGGACCATTCAGAAGTGTAAAACAGTTTAATACTGTGACAGTAGGTTTCTGAAGATGTTCACTAAATGTAGGAGATAAAGCTAAAAATAAACCAAAGTTTAAAAGCCTTCAAGACGGTGAAATGTACAAATTTAGAAAATGTTTTGAGAAAAATCTTCATGATCAGTTATATTTACACAGATACAATAAAAATATAGTATGTTTTTATATCATCTTCAAGAGCAGGTGAAGGATATATTGGCCAGAAAGGGTGGAAATCGAAAGATATGGGTGCCGTGGATAAAATACTATGGGTTAGAACTGGGTGATAAAGAAGGAGAATTGCCCTTACCAATGGGTGGAGCGGGGAAAGAGTCTTGATGATTGTGAGACCGGACTTATTTTTGATGACGGGGATTCAGCTAGATCTGACCCCTAGCGTATGTATATGTACTGTGTTAAACTCTAACCTCGTGCTCTCTTTCAGAGGAAATGTAGATATACTTTTTGCCCTATGCCAACTGTGATTGCCCAACTACCAATCTGTATTGTGCATTCATGAGTTTTTTTATTGTAAATTCAAATTATTAAAAATAAATAAAAAATTGTTTTAAAAGGGTGGAAATCAGCTGGCCACTGTGTTTCAGGAGATGAAATGTCAGACACTGATGGACACAGTGGCATGGAGGTTGAGGGGCCTACTGTAACGGAGGTCATCACATTGTCATCTTCATCAGAACCCTCCACAAGTGACCAGTCCCTAGTGGTGGAGGACCCTACTGGAAGTGTAACAACCTCATCCACTACCCAAAGACACATCTCCACCCTCCCTCTTACTCACCCCAGTTGGCCAAACCCAAACCCCTAAGAGGGCAGGGGGTCTCCTTTGCCACAGGCACCTAATCCTCTCCCCTGTAACCTGGGCTGCGCTGAGTGCGGAGGCTAATGACCTATTACACAGCATCTCTGTAGGCAATGATGGTTGGTGAAATTTGAAAATAGGGGGCATAAATCACTGCCCACATTTCTCACAAACATGAGTGCAGCAAGCGGTACAGAGAGTGCCTGACCTACATAAAGGGGCTTCTGCCACTCTGTGACATTTTTCAGTGGGAAACACATGGGCATGCATGGCATTGTATGGCACTTTCGAAATTGATTGACCAAATAGCTCTAGGTTGTACCAACATTGATTTTACATTTATTTGAAAGAAAACGTTTTATCTTGTCTAGTGCAATAAGTCAGTTATGCTAAATTTTTATTATTTAAAAAATGTGTAATGCATATGTTTATAATTTGATAGTTTATGAAAACACACCTGTATGAACACATTATTAGTTTTGATTAATGTTAATTAT
The DNA here is from genome assembly GCF_964263255.1 of Lissotriton vulgaris. Classification (NCBI taxonomy): domain Eukaryota; kingdom Metazoa; phylum Chordata; class Amphibia; order Caudata; family Salamandridae; genus Lissotriton; species Lissotriton vulgaris. Next base: position 445,795,630 of record NC_141698.1, read on the forward strand.
TTGTGTAATTGTCCATTATCATGAAAGAAGCTTGCACCAAGTTTAGAAAAAAAAATAATACAGGTATAATTCTTTAAATTTCTTAAACAACATTACACACATATGCTTTACATATTATAATTTTTTTTAAATGCATGAGTCCGGAGCAAATGTAAAGAGACAATTCAAAAGAAAACAAGTAAAAAAGAAGCCTACCTTTGATTCCAGCGAAGACGGGGTTGATTTGCTTCTTGGTCAAATAGCTGGAGCAAAGGAAGGACTTGGACGGTCAAGTTCATGACTGAAAGGGAAGTGGAAAAAATAAAAAAAAAGGTAAGTTTCTACCTTATAGCACTTCGAAACCAACAACTCAGGTGTGGAGGTTTACTTGCCACAGTTACGTCGACAGGAAGGCACATCGTGATTGGCCTGGTGGAAATATTGCTGGACTCCCTTCATCAGCCACTTTTGCCTATGATGCCTTCAAAAGGGGAGGAAATTCCGGCAGAAACGGCGGTACTCGAAGAGACTATTTTCCATAGACCCACCAGCTTCTAAATTGAGTTGGAAGACGGCCTAGTTAGTGGACGGATAATCCGAAGTAAAAGTGAAGGTGGTACCAGATCCACCAAGATCTAAATCAGACTCAGAGTCTGTAATTGCGCCATGAGGAGGCGAAAGGCCTCGGCAAACACCCCATTGTGCCTGCATGAGACCCCCTGATCCTCACTCCCAAAAGTAACACAAAAGATACCACCAGACTTCCTTAGCCCGGCCTTCTATGCCCGCATCCCCAAGCAAGTTCACTGCAGCTAACATAATTGGCTCAAACTCAGGGCCTCCTATAGATGACATATTGGGAATTCTGGCTTCAGGCCCACAGGTAGTCACACTCGAAACCCACTCCTAACCTACTTCAGATCTTGCATATACCTTGTGGTCAGGCTTGTTACTGTTATTTTTGTTGCTGAGTTGCTACTTACTTTGTGATGTTGCATACCTATTGTACTAACAGTTATGATGAACCAAAACCTAATACCTGTATATGCTCTGATGTTTTGTTTATGTACAAGAGAAAATTCAATAAATACGGATTTCAATAAAAAGTGATAAACTGAAAGGATGGCAGAGCTGGTTGTGAAACATTTATGTAGAGATGGAGGCAAGGAAGATGTACAAGGGCAAGTAAAGAATAACATGAGCTTAATCAAATGTAAGTTGTATTATGTGGGATCTGGGATTTTCTGAAGGCAAAGTGAAGGGTTATGAACCTGTGAAACTTGATATAAACATTATGGCTGACATTCATTCCATTATTTTCAAAGCGTCTTTACTTACCTTTATCATTCTAATATATTTCTTTTGGGAGGAACATATTGATGAATGTAATGACTTGCCATTGTTGCTCGAAGTACTTATTGCATCTTTTTGTATTTCTTGTCCAGGAGAGACCCAATGAGCCTGCAGCGGTTGAAAACATTATGGATGAGATTGGTGAGTCAGTCTGTAAGACATAACAAATCTAGTAACCACCAAAATGGATGCCATATCAGTTGTCCTGTCAACTGTCTTTCTGTCATGCATGTGGCCCTTACCCACTAAAGAGCATATATTATTCCAGATTATTCCAGATGTATCATGCAGTGTTCAGAACCTTACTTAGATTTAAATTAAGTCGTTCATTTGTGGTGCACATATAAATATTAAGTACCAGGCAAAAGCATACCTGTTTTAAAAACTATTAAAAAAATACAACATAATCCATGTCCCAGCAGTTTGAATTGCATTTAAACCTTGTATGCTAGAGCATATGCCCGTCAGAAGTCACGTGGCACGCAAATTGACATTAACATGATTGTGACATGTTATATGCCAATGGAATATGTGTGCTAATGCTGTTCACAGCAGAGTAATTTTGCTCATGAGCAGTGGAGTGGGAACACTTGCTCGTAACAACATGATGAAAGAATGTAAGCATTTGAAAATACAAACCTATATCTTTCAGAGATGTTGAGGAATGTATCTTCACCAGTGTTTCTCTTCTTCTCCTCCACTGCTCTGTGTTTCCCTTCTTCGTCTTCAGCCCTTTGTTCTACTTTCCTCGCAGTATACCCCCCCCTGCTCTTTGTTTTTCCCTTCCCCATCTGTAACTCATTTCCTCTACCTTCCTTGCAGTGTAACATCCCCTCGGGTTCTATTCTCCAACCCGTGCTGTGCCTTGATTTGTGCCTGTTTCTCCTTCATACCTCTTTCTCTATCCATTCCCTATTAATTTGTTCCAGTTATCCTTTGGTGTCTCTGTTACATGTTCTCTGTGTGTGTCCTGTTTCTCTCCATATTCTGAACATAATATTTTTGTGCTCGATATTCTGACACAACCATGTGTTGCATCTGCATTGCTGGCATCACTGTGCCCAAATCATGAAGGAAGGCTGGGCAGGCAGGCAATAGGTCATGCATTCTACCTGAAACGTGGATTTTAAGGTAGATGCTGTCCGTTATGATCAGGGCCATCGGAATTATGATCAATTGAGAACCAAATTATGTGGCAGGGTCGACTAAATCATGCTGCAAGAAGAAGCAAATTATGCAGTGTAAAGAGACACACTGGCTGTATTTCACTGTTTTCTCATTTTAACATGTATTGATACTGTATGGGCAAATGTTTTGCCTCATTAGTAGAGGTTTAACACCTGAGTACAACAGTTAGCCACTCAAAGGTGACTATTTAGGGCCCAATTACGAGTCTGGAGGTCTGAGGACCGCCAGCCTCGAGTGGCGCAGTGGTGGCGGTTCAGCCACCACGGCACCTGCGATCTGACTGCCCTATTAAAACTAGGGAGGTCGGACCGCGATTGCACCACCCCAACCACCAAAGATCAGAGATCCCTGGTGGTAGCGATGCGGTCTCGAGGCCGCAGTATGCTTTGCAGGACCACTCTGGTACCGCCAAGCATATTAGGACTTTCCTCTCTGCCACGGTTTTCATGGCGGTTCCTACACCATGAAAATCGTGACAGAGAGGAAACAAAGAGGGCCATACAGGGACCCCTTCTACACCAGGCCCATGGGCCCAGGCAGGGGTGCACATGTGTGCTCCCTTTGTGCTTGCACCCTAGTACCTGCACAGCATGGAATGCACCAGTCAATGCCGTGCAGGTACTGTCTTTGACGTTCCCATTTGGGTGCCTATTTTATAGGCACCGCCGTAGGATCGCCAAAGAACCGCCCGCCAGTGACTGTCAAAGTCCTAATCTGGCTTTTAGACAGTGACTTATATAAAGTTCATATAGTCAAAGTACACAATTATACAATGGATACAATAACCAACAATATCATGGCTAAACATTATAATCCTACGCGCATTTCGGCTACAGCCTTCATCAGGAAGCCATGATTATCATTTCCAACAGAAACCTGGACAAAAATACAAATGATCAAGTATACTAATCAAATCAAAGCATTGCGTCGGTCCATTATCTATTTGCATTTACCTCGTTAGAAACATGATGTCAATATTTACAAAACTATGTTACACAACATAAAAAATTGCTACTAGTCACAATATCTACCAAATATCCTCACTTAAAAATCCAAAGGGATTTGTACCTTTAGCTAAATAATACCAAAAATACATGATGTGCTATGTGTGCCTAAACACCTAGACCCTAATTATTGTATCTGGAACCCATGAGACTCTCTAATAATATTGATCAGCGCCCAGCTAGAAAATTAGATTGCAGTAACGAAAAATCTAAAAGGGATGACTACTAGGAATGCCAGATAGGAGAAGCGCCTAATTCATATAATTCAGACTCTATTGCATAGGTAGCAGATTAAGGTGAATTTACTTGTATGATGAATGAACAATTCTTGTAATTGGAACACAAAATTATTAGAGAGTCTCATGGCTTCCAGATACAATAAATATGGTCTAGGTATTCAGGCACACATAGCACATCATGTAGCTTTCTGTCCTACTTGTATTGAATTCAAATTCTTAAGCTGGGGGCTGAACAATAACATCAGAGAACTTTATTGCTTCCAGACACAGGATCTATTGTCTAGACATTCAGGCACACAAAGTACATCATACTGCTTTCTGTCTACCTTTCCCTTTCACTTTATTCTTTTCAATTTTTGTCATTCCTTTTCCGCTTTTTCCTTTCTTTGAATTAATTGTTTCACCCCTGAATATGAGCTGTATATATCTTGTTTTTATTGGACACTTATGATACATACTGTACATAGTGAGAATTCACTTGGTGATGGTATTTTTGGTGTTATTTAATGTGAATGCGAAATACAAAATCTAATCAAAGAATAAACATAATAATATATTCAAATATTGATTAATCTATCCTTTTTGACATTTATACTGACTGTTTCATTGCTGATTACTAAGGTCCTCATTGATATTTTCTGTCCTAAATGTATTACCTTACATATTACATCACTGTTGACATCTGAAATCTATGGAGGCACACGTTTATCTTGTGTGAATGAAGGTCCAGTGTCCTTAAAAGCAGTTCTGTCAGAACAGAATTACGTATCCAGGCTCGTGTTATCAGATTTAACAACAGGGGCATATCACAGGCCTGCAGTACATGACAGTAGCATCAAATGTGACCAACAGGTCCTCAGTCTTGTCAACCCACAGCAAGTAATGCTGGTAAGTGAACAATTCTGCTCCAAGCCTGCTTGCCTTTCAAACATGACTCTGACATGTGCCTGCAATGCTGCCATTTGCCCTATGTGTCTTTAACCAAAAAAAAGAATCAGCAAAAACAGGAGGTAAGCTTCCAAAATGTTTGGGGGATGTTAGAATTGGGGGTTTCTAGTTAGCAGTGGTATGCACCCTATCCTATTAGGGGCCCTTCCTTCTAGTCAGGATGAGTAAAGTACACACCTTAGTTTACCTGTGCTTACCCTCTGGTAGCTTGGCATAGAGCAGTCAGGCTAAACTACAGAGGCAATGTGTAAAGCTTGTGCACATAGCCCACAGCAACACAGTGGAAACACCAAAAAATGGACACCACAGCAGTTTAGAAAAATAGAGGATCTTTAGCTAAACCAATGAAGACCAAAACAACAAAAATCCAACATACACAATTTGAAATATGATTCTTAAAAAGTAGAAAACAGTTCTGTCCGTAGAAAACTATGGATGCATGAATTTTGCGCTAAGTACATCAAATGCGTTGAAAATCCGGGACGAAAACAAGCGCAGGGAAGGTGATGCATCGGTTCCTTGCTCCAGGGAGGTGATGAGTGGGTTTCTTACTGCCACGCAGGGGAGGTCATGCTTTGGGTCCTTACTGTAGAGGAGGTGATGTGTCAGTTTCTTAATAGCAGCCCAGCGTGGTCCTGTATTTGACACACACGCAATGCGTGAGAAAATTCGGCCACTAGGGATCGATGTGGAGGTGATCCAGATGCTGCATCAATTTCTGTAGCCACTGACAGGTGATGCGTCTATTCTTTTAGCAGCACAGCAGGCCTGTGTCGGAGTCGGCGTGGTGATATCGGAGATCGGTGCACAGGACTCTTGTGTGGGCGATTTTCTGGGCCGAGGGAAGGTGCTGCTTTAATATCTTCCACACACGTGGCTGTGTGTTGGGATTTTCTCCCACATAGCAGTGTAGCGTCATATAAAACAGCTGCAAGAAAAGCAAAAAGTTGATTTTTCATATTCTTGAGTTTTCACGCTCTCTGTAGCAGAAACAACAATTTCAGGGCCCCAGAACTGGAATAGGCACCCCCAGGCAGGTCGGAACTCCCAGCAGTGGAGATATAGAAGGCCTTAGGTGATGTCTTCATGTCCCTGAGACTTCAGAACAGGAGGCAAGCACACGCAAGCCCTTGAAGATTCTTCTCAAGCAGGTTTCACAGCAAAGTCATCATTGTCCTCTCCTTGGCATAAGCAGCAACTGCAGGCCGAACCAGCAAAGTAACACACTGCAGAGGGGCAGTACTGCTTCCCACAGCTCTTCAGCTCTTCTTCCTTGGCAGAGGTTCCTCTTGATTCCATAAGTAATCTAAAGTTGTGGGATTTTAGGTCAGTGACAACTTCTCCCACCACTTTAGACCACTAAAACCCACCAGCATATGCAGGGCACACCTCAGCTACCTTTGTGTGAGTGTCTGGGTCTGGAGTGAATGCACAAACAGCCCCTGTCAGTTTGAAACCAAAACAGTGAATCCACAAGTATGTAAGGGCAAACAGGATGGTCAAACAAGAAAATGGCCACTTTCTAAAAGTGGCATTTTCAAACTCACAATTTAAAAACCACCATCACTAAAAAGTTGTGTTATTAAATTCTAAGTTCAGAGAGCCTAAACTCCAACTCTCTAGCTGTTCCCAATGGAACGTTACACAAGTAATATTGTATAAGACTGCTCCAATGGTAGGCTATGCGAGAGCTAGTCCTTTGCAATAGTGAAAAAGGAAATTGGCAGCATTTCCTTATCAGGAGATGTAAAACACACCAGTACATGTCCTGCCTTTCACATACTCTGCACCCTGCCCATGGGGGTACCTTGGGCCTACCTTAGGGGTGCCTTACATGTAGAAAAAGGGAATGTTAGGGCCTCACAAGTGTATGCACTTGCCAGGTTGACATGACAGTTAAAAACGATGCGTGCAGATACTGCAGTGGCAGGTCTGAGACACATTTGAAAGGCTTCTTGGGTGGGTGGCAAAATTAGTGCTACAGGCCCACTGGTAGCATTTGATTTACAGACCCTAGGCACACACAGTGCACTTTTACTAGGGGCTTACCAGGAAATCAAATGTGTCAATCAAGGAGAGACAATCAGAATTACAATTTACACAATGATCACTTGCACTTTGGCACTGATTAGCAGCGGCAAAGTGCTCAGAGCACCTAAACTAGAAAAAGCTAAGTCCAGCACACAGCCAAAAATACAGTAGGCAGAGGCAAAAAGTCAGGGGAACCACACCATGGATGCCAAGTCTAACAGGGGAAGACCTCCCTAAGGATCACAGGACTAGCATATGTTCCCACCAGCTGAAAGTGGGGTGATATTCCCAATCTTATGGGAGTTCTCGTCACTAAGGCTGGACAACCAGGATAGACCATCAGCATTGGTGTGGTGTACCCCATGTCTGTGTTCCACCTTGAAGTCCATACCCTGTAGGGACTTCAAGGTGGAAGTCCATACCCTGTAGGGAAATAGTTCACCTCAACAGTTTGGGATTTTCATCCCTCATTTGCATGAGCCACCTGAGGGGCCAGTGGTCAGTCTGAATGAGGAGGAAGTGAGTGCCAAACAGGTATGGCCTCAACTTCTTCAGTGCCCAGACCACAGAAGATGCTTCTCTTTGTATAGCATTCCACCTTTTTTCCCTAGCAAATAACCTCCTGGAGATTAAGTCTGTAGGTTGGTCTAGGCCCTCTTTATTTAGCTGTGACACTAGTGCCTTGAGGCCATGTTCTGAGTTATCTGTATGAACAATAAACTCCTATAAGTAAGGAGCCTTGAGCACAGGAGCAGTGCATATGGCCTGACTGAGGGAGTCAAATGCTTAACATGCCTCTGTCCAAATCACACTTGCGGGCCGCTTCTTAGAAGTCAGCTCTGCCATGGGGCAAAAATGGTGCCATATCAATTGATAAATCTTATTTTGTACCCAGCAGGGGCGGCTCATCTGCTAAGGAGGAGGAGCGTCGCCCCACTAGGTGGAAAAAGAAAAGGATAACGCAACATTAATAACATTACGCTATCATAATTTTATTCTTCTAGAAGGAGAGAGCCAGGTTGGGGTGGGGCTGGGCTCGTCACAGGGAGAGGACTTGAGGGAGGAGGAGTGGCTGCTGCTGCATCATAAGTGTTCATGATGGTTTGGCCAGCCACGTCAGGCCGGCCAAACCGTCATGCGCACCTTGCATGTTCTCCACAGGCTGCATTGTACAGCCTGGATGGAGAACATGCACAACCTCCTAGTCCCCGTTTGAGTGCTGAACCACGGCACTCAGACCAATCACGATGCTGCTGTCATGGTGACAACAGCGTTTTGACTGGCTTAGGAGAACCTGGGAGCCTGGGTGCTGCCGGAAGCCAGAACAGTGAGGACAGAGAAGAGGCTGCCAGCGACAACAAGGGAAGTCTTCTTTTTTTTCAATTCTAAATGCCCCCACCACCATTCACTACCAGCATCCACTGGTACCCATTGACACCCAAAAATGCTCTGACCTCAGACTGGGTTTTGGGTAGCTCCCAGGATAAGATAGTCTCTATCTTAGCCTGGAGGGGCTGTGTTGGGAATTAGGTATGGTGGAGCCCTAGTCCTCTCTCTACGTGTATGCAGATGGTCACGCCCCTATCCCTCCTCAGCCCCTGTGACGTTATTTAATGAAGCCTGGCTGGGCATTCCTTGCTTGGTTTCTAAACGGTCACGTTGTCTTTTTGTCATTACCCTTCTTGATCTCAGCGTTGGATTTCCTGCCGTGTTCGTGTGGTGCATTATTGGACACTTTTCGAGAGAGCAGAGCGAGGCTTCGCTTTGCGTAGCGAAATGGACAGATTACCGTGAGATCTATCTGGTGATCAGAAGCTTGGGTATTGCGAGTTGCACTTTGGACCTGCATTGGGATTCGTTATGGTCTGTGCGCGGCTGCGTGCAGGCTGAAGAAACACGTCAGAGACTTTACATCGGGTGTTGTACGTTCTATCCGCATCCTTGTGTGGTTTTGGGATGCTTTCACGAACCGGCAGCTAGTCGGTGTTTGTTTTTCTCGTTTGTTGGCTACTGTTTTCGGGTTTTCGGGAATTGGGTGTTAAAAGCGTACCACGCATGAATCGTTAAGGGTTTTTTTTAGTCTAAGGACTTTTTTCCCCCAGTTGCCATTAAGAAGGTAAATTACGTGGTACTATTATTTTGGAAGGCTCAAGACCAGTTCCAATTCATGGAGTCTCCGATATTGGACTACTGAATCCCTCATCGGGTAAGAAGGAGAGAAGGGGTTGTTGTTGTAAGATAATATTGCATGCGCAGAGAGAAAGGGCATACAGGTTATGTTGATTATTGTCTTGTTTCTTCTCTCTCCTCTGCAGTGTGGGAAGTCAGTCCTTTCTTTCTCTCGAGACTAAAGGGAGCTGGAGACGTACTGGGTCCATTGAAGCCTTCTCCTTCCCCTTGTTTCTTTTACCCTTCTCTCTCCCCGGGCTCAGACTGTAGTTGGTTGTTGTTAATATCTGGCAGGCTGCAGTCTGTGCGGGGTAGAGAGTTGGGAATATCGTCGCTCCTGCAGCGTGGTTCCTAGTGGGTGACAATCTGACAGGCTGCACCCTATCCCTGCCCATCACGTGCCCCAATTATACTACAGACGTCTGCCCTATCTGGCACTTACTGGCCTTGATAGCCAGGCCTGCCTGTTGCAGAGCCTGAAGCACTTCCCGAAGGTGAAAGAGGTGCTTCTTCTAGCTGCTATTGTAGACAGCTATGACATCCAGAAAGGCATCTGAGAAGGCTTCCATGCCTTTGAGGACCTGGTTTACCAACCTCTGGAAGGTAGCAGGGGATTTTTGAGTCCAAAGGTTATCACTCTAAACTGATAGAGGCCCTCTGGAGTGGAGAAGGCTGACCTCTCCTTTGCTCTTTGTGTTAGAGTAATCTGCCAGTACTGTAATGTAAGATCAAAAGTACTTAAGTAATGAGCAGCTGCTAACCTGTCAATCAGCTCATCAGCCTGAGAAATGGGATGAGCATCTGTTTTTGTTACGGAGTTTAGCCACCTATAATCCCCACAGAACCTCAGTTCAGGTGTGGTGCCCGGTGGGGTGGTTTTTGGTACCAGAACCAAAGGACTGGACCAGGGGCTACTAGAGGATTATATCAGCCTCAAATCCAGCATTTTAGAGACTTCACTCTTAATGCTGGCCACCACCTTAGCCAAAAACCTATAAGATGTATTCTTAACAGGGAGGTTGTCCCCTGTGTCCACATCATGGGTACACAGGTGGGTAGTCCCAGGAATAAGGGAGAACAGAGAGAAGTACTTTCCCAGCACTTGGCGGCAGTCTCTTTGTTGTTCTGGACTTAGATTGGGAGAAAGGATTACTCCCTCCACCAACCCATCTTTCTCCTTGGAGTCTAAGAGGTCAAAGAGAGGTTCACTCTCCTCCTCCTCTTCTCCATCTGTCAAAAACATCATGGTGAGCTCAAACCTCTCTAAGTGGGGTCTAAAGCAATTGGTGTGGAGCACTCTGTGGGGGCTGCCTAGAGATTTTTAGGTCCACCAGGTAGGTGGCCATACCCTTCTTCTCAACAACCTCATTAGGCCACGTCCAATGGTCCTGGAGAGCCCTGGGCTGCACCAGTTCCATCACCCACACTTTCTGTCCAGAAGTCAACTCCACACTGTTAGACTTTTGGTCATACCACTGCCTCATGACCTCCTGACTTACTTCCAAGTTGTCAGAAGCTTGCTTCCACAACTTATCCATTTGTCTTCTGATGGGAGCATGTAGCTCACTGCATCCTGGGGGCTCTTCCTGGGAGCTTGCTCCTACCCCTCCTTCCCCAAACTCAGAGGACCTTTAACAGGGTTCTCGGACAGAAGCTCAAAGGGGCTGAAGCCCACTCCCTTATGTGGTACCTCCCTGTAGGCAAACAATAGGCATGGAAAGAGGATGTCCCACTTATTCCCCAGGTATGCCTCTAATCAAGCCCTTCAAGTCTTGTTGAATCTGTCAACAAGCCTTTTGTTTGTGGATAGTAAGGCGTGGAGAACTTGTATGTTACCTCACACTCCTTCCACATTGACTGCACGTATGCAGACATGAAGTTTGTGCTCCTGTCAGACACAGCTTCCTTGGGGAAATGCACTCGGGTAAAGATCCCCATCAGGGTCTTTGCCACTGCAGTCATGGTCCTAAGAGGGATTACCTCTGGGTACTTAGTGGCATGATCCACTAGAACCAGGATAAACCTGTTGCCTGATGCAGTCTGGGGATTCATCGGCACAACAATGTTGATGCCCACCCGCTCAAACGGTGTGCCAATGACACACAAGGGATTAAGGAGGGCTTTTAGCCTCTGCCCTGTCTTCCCACTGGTCTGGCAGGTCACACAAGTCCTACATAATTCTTGGTCCTAGGCCAGTAAAAGTGGGGTTTAAGCCTTGCAACAGTCTCGTCTTGGCCTAGGTGTCCAGCCAGGGGAATATCGTGAGCAAGCTCAAGTAGGAAGGCCCGCCCTGTAGCATTGGGGTACCACCAGGGTCCTTGTAATCACATGCACAGGAGCCTTAGGCCCACAGTAAAGGAGGTTGTCCTCCCAGTAAATGTGATGACTCCCAGAAGCATCACCTGCTACTTGGGCTTCGCCCTTGTTGCCTCAGTCCCACAAGGGTTAGGCACTCCCTCTGTGCCCTACAGAACTCCTCCTTGGTGGGACCCCCTTCCACATGTCATCCAGCAAGCTCAGGCAAGTTACTAAGGGGAGCACTGCCCACCTCAGTGAGCTCTGGGGTAGCCACTTCAGGTATCCCATCCACCTCACTGGGAAGACACTTGAGGTACCGGGTTTTTAGGGACCCGGCGGTGCCAGGGGAAAAACACCCAAAGACCTCTTGAGTTCTTCCTGTTCTGGACCACAGAAACACGGAGTCTTCTAGGTGATGTCAAAGATCGAGTTTTATTGGATGCAACAAAGTAACAAGCGTCCTAGAAGTACAACAGCGTGTAGGTTCTCAGGAGACTGCTCGTTTTTACAGAGCCAGCCTTCTCTTTTTATACACAATATTACACTTCAGGCAAGAATTCCTTGTTTTTATGATGCAACCATATACATATTTCTAAAACAAAGAAAAAGCAAAGTCATGATGGCCAGCCTACATTTTTGTATGTCCAGTTCATGATAGATTACCCGGCCAGGCCCAGAACTACCATCAGATATCGATGAAACCCCAATAAAATCGGGCACCTCCTCCTTGTAAAACTAACCATAAAGAAGAAACAGGGACAGGTGTGTGTATGATAAGCGTGGTTTGTATGCAGTGAATGGTTTATGACATGTTGTGCCTTGATGTTAATCTTGCTCGGCCATTGGGTTGGTGACTGCCCGAACAGGTTTGGCTGGAGGCAGTGAAGGCAGCTCGCCCAGGTCAGAGAGGAGTCAGGAAAGGTGGACGTGTCCTTTCAGCTTGAATTCGGCTTGGGTCAATTGACTATATGAGGGCGACCACAAGTTGGATGCCGCTCGCAAAATAGAACCCGAGGGTTCAACACAGGAAGTGCGATTTAGGGGTATTCCCGTCACTCAATCGTGACGCAAATGCACAGGCATAATGTCCTGATCATTACCGGTCTGCCGATACCAAATTCGCCATGGTTTTCTGACACGAGTGTTGGACCTCGGTACCATATTACAGCAGGGCCCATAATTTTCAGAACCACACACTCAAGGGCTGGGTTCCGACACCCTCAGGCTATCGCCTTCCTAACAACTGGCTGGGCCATTCCAGGCTCCAGCCCTTTTTGACTTCCTTCCTGGACAGCCATGGACAGCCATGGACAGTGTGGTGGCATAGATCCAGTCAGGTAATCCAAACATCTCCACATGAGCCTTGAGTTTCTCTTCCTTCCAGGTAGTGTGCTCAAGGTTATTACCAAACAAACAGTCCACAGGTATGGCATGGCTCAGAAGTCCTGAACCCCACTCCCCCACTGAAATGGAACAAGGGCCACTGGGTAGTGACCTTCTCCGTTGTCAATCAACACAAATTGGTGAAAGGCATTGGGAATCACCTGTTCTGGGGACACCAGCTGACTCCCTACCATAGTCATGCTTGCACTTGTATCCATCAGAGCTTCAACACCATGCCCATTAATGGCGACTCAATGCCTTTGTAGTATCTGAGGGCACATAAATCTTAGGAGCCATGTAACTGTCAACCAGAGACACTAAGGTAACCCCACTAACCCCTCCTTATTAATTGAAACAAACTCCCCCCCAACATTACACTAACCACCCCTGGAGTCTTTCCTCCAGTGGGAGGTGGTGCTCTTCTTGGACACTTGGGATCCCTTTTATAGTGCCCACACTCCAAGCACTTATAGCACCCGAGAGTCTTGGGCTGCTGACTCTTGTTACGTTTGTTTTTCTTCTGGTGGCTAGATTGGGAATGAGAACCAGACCCCTACGCCTGTGAGTTGTTTTGGGGACCTTTAGAGAACTCTGTTTTTTTATCTCCCCCTTGATTCTTCTGGTGGGAACCCTGAACACTCTTTTGGGAGTCCCCAGCAGATGCCTTCTTTGACATTCTGATGCTGAGCCAGTTGTCCGGCTCCTCAGCAATTTTCAATGAGTCAGTTAACTTGCTATCAGCCAGGTGTTTGTGCAGCTCTCGAAAACAAATATCAAGCATGTGCACCTTTAAAATCCTGGGAAACCACCCATGTTGGTGATGAGATCTTTTGGCTGCTCCTGAATCTGAGCCTATACCTCTCAGGGGTCATTCCAAACTAAGGACTAAAGTACTAAACTGGTGGATGGGCGCAGCTGTCTCCTGACTGCCCTATTACGATTAGGGCTGTCAGACTGCCATTGCCCCACCACAGCCGCCAGGGAAGCGTTGTGGCAGTCAGGAGGCATCAATACGCTTAGCAGGACAACCGCCATTCTGCTCAGCATATTTGGAGTCTCCTCTCCACCATGGTTTTAATTGCGGTTCCTCCTCCATGAAAGCCCTGGCGGAGAGGAAACAGAGGTGGCCCTACAGGGCCCCCTTGTGCCTCTGCGCCCTGGGGTGCATGCAGGGGGAACAACATGTGCCCCCGTGTATGCATACACTCCAGTTCCTGCACAGAATGGACATATCTGCCACTGCTGTGCAGGAATTGTTTTGAGCGTTCTTATTGCAGTGACTATTTTCAGGGCACCGCAGTGGGAATGTCAAAACCAAAGCCTTCCAGACAGGAGGAAACTCCTAATCTGATGGGCGGCCTGACCATGGCTTTGGCGGTGGGGTGGCAGGGCAGACCTGGTGCATCACCGCCAAAGTCGTAATCAGACCTTTACTAACTAGAATGACCTTCATAGAAGAGTAGCATGTCTGGTCCTCTATCTCTAGTGTAAGGAGTGTGTCCCTTCCCACTGTGGGCATATACCTCCATAAATTACACCCCAAACTCCTCAGGGACCTTGTGCCCTCTTAGAGCCACTTTATAGACTGTAGACCATTTGTATATGTCATTCCCCACCAAATAACTAGGCACAATGCAAGGGAGGCTGACTACAAGACTCATGCAGGTCTCACTGAAAAAGTACCTTGGAAAGAGGAAGCATCGATGTCGAAGCTTTGATGTGTCGGTTCCGATTCGAGCAGGTGATGAAGGCTTTATCGACAAACCCTTTTATGATGCGGGCGATGCATCGTCGTTGAGCTGCGCTGTCTGTTGTCATCAAGCAGCGCAGTGTTTCGAACCAATGTCGTTGATCAGCTCTTGTGTCAGAATTAAAATGCTAATGCGTCACTTCTGATCGGCCCAAAGTTGTCACTGTGTTGAATTTGATGGTTCTGCATAGCAGAAGCTCACTTTCAAGGGCTAAGGACTAGATTGGCACCACTTGGCAGGACTCACAGATGGCAGAGGCCAAGTGCTGTTGTAGAGTTGAAGGGAGTCTTTGATGGCCCTGAGACTTCAGTACAGGGGTCAAGTTAGCAAGCCCTTGGAGTCACCCTGGGTTCAAGTGAGATGGGTCCAGTCCTTGTCCTCAGCAGGGCAGAGATCAGCAGGCAGCAGGGCAGCACATCAAAGCAGAAAAGCAGTCCTTACATAGCAGCAGCCAAGCACAGCAGTATTTGCTCCTGTTCTTTACAGGTCTAGTAGTGGTCTGTCTTGGTAGGGCCAGAACCCCAGTACTTATACCCAGTTGTACCTTTGAAGGGGGAATGACTTCAAAGAAAGGCCTTTAAAGTGCGCACAGGTAGTTTCTCCCCAGACCTGGCTCCAGACTATCAGTAGGGGGTAATCATCCCTTTGTGTGGGAAACAGGACACTGCCTATTCAGGTGTAAGTGTCAACCCCCCTCTCTTCCTGCTGAGGAAGAGCTATCCGAATGCAAATAAATGCAGATGAGTTCTCTGTCACACTAACCTTCCTGTGTTTGTGGATGTCTAGAGGGAATGCACACTTTTGTAGCTGTCACCCATCCCAGGCGTGTATTGGAGACAGAATATAGGCGCACACAGCAGTAAAACTGAAAAATGCCAACGTTCTAAAAGTGGCATTTCTAAAATAGTAATGTGAAATCCATTTTAACCATTAAAAAGATTTATCATCGCAGATTGTGGTGTTCCACAAGCCTGGAAGACCCCTGGATCAGCATGCATCTTATCGTCCTATATCCCTCCTCAATGTGGAGGCCAAGGTGTTGGCCAAGGCACTGGCCAATCGCCTTCATGCCCATATTACATTTTTGGTTCATCCCGATCAGGCTGGGTATATGCCCCAGCGGGCGACCCGCCACAATATAAGGTGTGCACATGTTGCAGTGGCGACTGTCCAGAGCTGGGGGAGCGGGCAGTTCTGTTACTTGCAGATATGGACAGGGCTTTTGACTCCCTTAGCTGGGTATGTTTATTCGCACTTCTCAGTAGATTAAACTTTGGACCACGCTTCCTGTCTTATCTGACCCTTCTCTATGCAGACCTGATGGCGTCAGTACGAGTGGCAGGCGCCGTTTCCTCTTCATTCTCTATTGGACGGGGCACTAGGCAGGGTTGTCTGCTGTCCCCCTATCTGTTTGCATTGGCAACCTTTAGCATTCTGGGTACAGATTGATGCCCAAGTCACTGGACTGGAATGGGCGACAGGTCTATCGGATCGGATTGCCTTATATGCGGATGATGTACTCTTTTTTTTCTTACAAATATAGATAGGTTGGGGCCGCGTCTACTACATATTATGCAGATTTTCGGTGAGACGTTGGGCCTGCACATGAACCCTTGTAAATCTACACAGTGGGTCCTGGGGGGAGGGGCGGGCCCTGGTCCCTAGGCCTCCTCCGTTCAGGTAGCCTCTGTGGGTTGAAGTACTTGGGAGTGTTTTTATCCGATTCACTGATCACCTCTTGGGGAAGGAATCTGGCTTCTGTATGGGAGCGGGTGCGGGAAGATATTAAAACCTGATCCCATATGCCTCTTTCAATATATGGCCGATTGGCCATTTTTAAAATGGTGTCGCTTCCCCACTTCCTATATCAATTACAAAACCATCCCTATCCGATTTCCCCCGGCTGGTTCAGACGTGTCAACACAGCCCTGGGTCAGTTTCTATGGGCTGGCGGAATGGCGAGGGTAGCTCTGCAGACTTGCTTCCAGTCCACGTATTGTATGGGATTGGCAACCTCTGATATCCTATCCTATTATATGGCCTCCCATCTCCTGGACCTCAATGAGTGGTCGTATGGCGATAGGGTCGACCCAGCCTACGTGGTCGAGAGGCGTTGTATGGGAGATCACACCCTACATACTATACTATACTCAGCAGCGCTGCACAACTCCTTGCCACGGCTATGAAACTTAACTTTCAAATATGGCGACAGGCTTTGCGGAGGACTGGCTGGTGGAATAAGTTAACTCTGGAGACTCCCCTTTGGTCGAATGGGCGACTACCGCCGGTTTTCGGAGCTGTGACCGCATTGGCATCTCTACTTTCAGAGACGTCATGCGGTGACCAGTTCTAAAGCCCTTTCAGGATTTACAAAAGGACTTCCACATGCCTAAAACTCAATTTTTCCAATATCTACACCTCTGACATGCCGTCACTCCTTACATCGAGGGGTTGGGTCCCTGGCTGAGTTTAGTCCCATAGAGGCAAAGGTATTTATGGGAGACCTCCATGACCACATGATCTCCAAGATTTATCAGTCCCTCGTTAAACATTGTTCCCCCACACTGTAGCGCCTTCGGGAGGCCTGGGAGGAAGACATAGGCCCACTGGAGAAGGAGGACTGGGTGGTGGCTCTGGCCTCCCCGCGGGGGTTATCTATAGCCTTAAGTTTTCGTCTTATTCAGTTTAAGTATCTCCACTGGGTCTATTTCACCAGTGTTAGGCTCTGGAGGGCGGGATTGGTGGCCTCCCCGGTGTGTCTTCGATGTCAACATGAGGAGGGTACTTTGCTCCACACAATCTGGCAATGCACCGCCTTGGCATGATTTTGGCAGGGAGTCTTTTCGTGCTTATCCTAGGTACTAGGCTGGGATCTCCCCAATTCCCCAAAGTTGGTCCTGCTGCACGTTATGGATAATATAGGAGGTAACATATACAAATGCCATCTTATGCTCTTAGGGTTCACCTTGGCTAAAGGGATATTGCCAAAGCCTGGAAGGCTCTGAGGGCGCCCTCGGTATCTGTGTGGAAAAATAGCATGGATTTCTGTATGGGGCTGGAAAGTCCCATCTTTGTAGCCAGGGGATGCCCGCTTAAACATTATAAAATCTGGAGGCGATGGGCAGAATATTATGGCGTGGAGTTAGAACCTGTTTCAGTGCCCAGGCCGACGGACTTGGTGTCCCTCCCCCTATAATTGGTATGTAACATCGCTCTTTAGATACAGGTGCAATGTGTCTGGATGAATGAGATTGTTCATGTATGGTGCTGTTTTGAGGTAGGCGTGAGTGCAACGGGGGTGGGTTTTGGGGTTTGTTTCTTTGTATTTATATTCGCTAAATATTTCAAATGTATTGCTCTTCATTTGCCCTATACTTTCGTTGAAATTGTCAACGTCAATTCAATGTTCATTCTATATGCATGAGTTGCTGGGTTACAGTGCTCTGTGATGTATTGTTTATTTGACAAATAAAATCTGTTAAAAAAAAAACAAAAAGGATTTATTATTACCATTCCAATAATATAAAACATGATGCACTACTCCTTTCTAATCAGGAATTGCATCTTAAATGTGTATTAACAAATTCCCACTGCTAACCTATGAGAAGAGTAGGTCTCACAGTAGTGAAAATTAATTTGGGTGTTTGTCACTACTAGGACATGCAAAGTTAACAGTACATGTCCTACCTTTTATTTACACAGCACCCTGCCCCATGGGCTGCCTAGGCCCTACCTTAGGGGTGTCTTATGTGTAATAAAATAGAATTGTAAGGTTTGGCAAGTAGTTTAAAATGCCAAGCTGAAGTGACAGTGAACTGCACACACAGGCACTGCAATGGCAGACCTGAGACTGGTTTGAAAGGCTACTTGTGTGGCTGGCACCAATAGTGCTGCAAGCCCACTGATAGCATTTAGGTTACAGGTTACTTGACAGGGGACCTACAAGTAAACTAAACATGCCAATTGTGTATACACGAATGTTACCATCTTTAGGGAAGAAGCTTGTGCCGTTTAGCACTGGTCAGTGGTGGTTATGTGCTCCGAGTCCTCAGCCCAACAAAAAGAATCAGCAAAAAACAGGAGGTAAGCAGGCAAAAGGTTTTAGGGAAGACCACCCTAAGTATAACAGATTTAACAATCTTCAATCAAGAATTGCATAAATAGCACAGCGTTTATTCCTCCTTTATCAGTTTTTCCTCCTAGTTGTAACCCTCTGAAGAAGACACCTGTCACTTGTGACATACAATATTCTGTGCAGTAGGCAGGAATCGTCCTGTCTTCAGGTTATGTCGACAGGCACTCAACAGATCTACTTCGCATCCAGGAAAATGTGGTTTTAAAACAAACTTTGGTAACATGGTCCACAGATATTCCAGTAGTCCTTTCGTGTTCCTTCAAGTGACCCATAGTTTAAGTCCAGTTTAGTAACAAGACTTTTTCCTCTTATGGCCTTCTGATGCATTTGTCCTGCATGATTTAAATTACAATCAAAACAAAGTGGGTTATTTGCTTAGTTGCCTTTCTGGGCCTGCTGTGGTGTGGGTAACTCTATTAGTTACCAACTGCAATACTAGTTAATAATTTAGCAATATATTTTTGTCAGCTTTTAAAAAGCGTGAACTTACTGATTTGGAGTACTCTGCTGAAGAAGCTTTATATGGGGTTCAACCAGTAAAAATTGACTAATCTTTGTCAATTGGCTTCTAAAATTCCTTCAGTAGAAAGAAAACAGATTGCTCTTTTTCATTGTGGATTAAAATAAATGATTAAGGATGAGCTTCTTCGATCTCAGTGTCCTACTTCTTTTCTAGAACGTGTTGATTGGACACTTTTGATTGAACATGGAGTGTACCAAGAGCAAGAAAGTGACAAAGGGAAAGGAAGAAGTTTTGAGTGGGTCACTCAACTTTATCTAAAGCCTTGTCCTCTGGGAAAACTAAAATCTCCACAGATATTGTCCATGAAGGGCTTAAGTAGGTAGGAACTGTTCCGTGACCTTTGTCTGAGAATGAAACCGAGTGTCAATGTAAGCCTGGTCCGTGCTTCTATTGTGGCTATGAAGGGAATATGTTATTGTCTTGTCCTAACAGGCCTCTAATGAAAGCTGGAGATTCAAAATCCTTTCCTGTTCACTGGCTCCATTATAATGTGTCTTCAATTAATAAGACTGATAATCATATTTTTGTTACCAATTGTAATAAGAACTGAAGAACAGAACTGAAGAAGAAATGGTTAATACATCTGCTTTGCTGGGCAGAGAGGCATGTGTAATGTATTTTATTAGGATTATGCCCTAAATAATGATATTCCAAAAGACTAACGATGACTCTGAAATTGATTAGAACTGTTGACCTTTGACTTCTAATTCAATACATGTATTCTTTCTCCACTACAAGTGTCTTTTGGTGATCATGTGGAGATCTTATCTTTTGATCCTATTGCCTATCATGATTATGCTGTAATTTTTGGAATTCCGTAGTTGACGCATAACCATTATGTCAATTGGTCAACACCCACCATATCTTTTACTTAATAATATTGTCCCGATAACTGATTTGCCTGTAGCAGTTATTGGTCACTGTCAGATAAATTGGGAGATTATTCTCCAGTTTTACCTAAACATGCAGCATGTGTACTTTCACCATATGATTGTGCCCATTTAACTGAACCGGGGGCTACTGTTCCATTTCACCTCATTTACTGTCTAAATAAGAAAGAAAAAGAACTTGCAAAGGTTTAGCTGCAGGATAATCTGCAGAATGGGTTGATTGTTTCATTCTCATCACCTGCTGGGGCACCTTTGTTTTTTGCAATGAGGACACATCAATATTTAAGACCCTGCATTGATTAAAGTGAATTAAATAATATAGAGGATGGATATCAGTTGCTGTGTACCAAGTATATTTTGGAATCGCTTCGTAGAGCTCGAATCATTTCCAAACTAGGGGCCAGATGTACTTTTGCAGTCTCACGTACTCAAATGTGGAGTTTGTGTCCCCAAAAAGGTATTTCCCATCTACAAAACCCGTTACGGGATTTGGTAAAGTTTGACAAACTCCTAAAATGAGATTGCAACTGGATACCGAATAACCCTTTGGGAGGGGCTTTTTGTTGGTGTCACTTCCCAACTTCAACTTGGTACCAGATGTATCAGTAGTTTGCGACTGGCTTTCCGGTCACAATCCATTAAAAAGTATTGACTCCATGGAAGATATGGTAACATATTCGCAAAAGAAAAGGGGTCCCTTTTGGTCCATTTCTCTTTTGTGTACTGGGAAGCAGGTTTTAGGCAGAGTAGGCAGTGTCCCAGGGACCAAGGCCATCTTTCACTGAAACCTTTGAAAAATGTAAGACTTTTCTTGTAAGCTCCGCTGTATCCTTTAAGGATACAGGCTGCTTTTTAAAACAAAAAGCAAAATGGTGGCATTTTCGAGAGCCGTCACAGGCATAATGATCTGATGACCCTTGCAGGCTACTATTCATGTCATTGGGGCCAATCCTAGAAAGTCGCAATTTGTACTCTGCCCAACAATCATTTTTTTGGTAGGTTGGACTCTGATCTATCATGAATCATCATTTTGCAAACCGGCCTAATAGTATGTAGGTCGGGATGCAAAATTAGATACTGGTCTCGACAATACTGGTTGCAAATTGCGACCACTTTTTAAAACCAGTATCTTGATCAACTTGAACCTAGATTTATTAGGTGCATATCATCTGCTGCTCATCAAAGATGGTGATCAGTGGAAGACCGCTTTCTGCACACATTTTGGGCTTTATGAATATTATGTGATGGTTTTAGATTATGCAATTCAGAGCTTCATGAATTCACTATTCTCTAATATATTGAATACATTTATCCTGTTGTACCTGGCTGCGTATTTTGGATATTCCAGATTTGTTGGAAGATCAAGAGCATGTAGGCATGGTACTGTGTAGGCTTCAGCAACATTGTTTATTTTGTAAACCAGAGAAATTTAAGTTTAAAAAGAAAGGATGTGAGTACCTTGGATTTAAAATAAGTGCATCTTGTTTCTCCAGGGATACAAACGAGGTATTTGCTATTTTTGACTAGCCATCTCCTAAAAACATTAAGGAAACTTAGAAATGTCCTTGGATTTACAAATTTCTTTCAACAATTTGAGAACGTTTTTGCATAAATGTCTACCTTCAGGTAGCAAGAGTCATTAGTAACTGCGGATCAGATATACAAAAATATGGAACACTAATTTACTAATTGTGATTATCTCTGAATCGTAATTTGAAAATCACTATTGTCTGAATGTTTTTATTACCAAATAGCGATTCCTAGGAGGTCGCAAATCAACCTACCAAATGAATATTAATGAAGTCGGTCGAAATTTGCAACCCATTAGGAATTGCCGCCATCACAGGGAAGGTGGCTTGCTGGAATCAGCAGACAACCATGTCTGTCATTGCTTTTTATAAAAGCAATCTTTTTTCTTTTTTTTTTAAAATGCAACCCGTTTTCCTTAAAGAAAATGGAATGTTTGGAAAAAAAGAAAATTACGTTTAAGTTTAGTATTTTAGGAGTAGGCAATGCTCTGTGGGACCTCTGCATGCTCTTAAAAATATATATTTTTAAACATTCCTAAAGGGGAAGGGGTCCTACAGGGACTCCTTTCCATTTGCGAATGGATTACCACCACTTTAGAATTGGTGGTAAAGCATTAATGTTTTACATTAATGCTTACTACTGCGATTCATTATTTGGCAGGGACGCCCTAAACATTCTCCTTCCAAATACCGAATTGCAAACGCAAATTGCGATTCAGTAACAAGTTACTGAATCTCATTTCGCCTTTTGTATATTAGAAGAAGACTTTTTGCGGTCACAAACTGCCCAATTATGCAACCTCAAAACACCTTTGTGCGTCTGGCCCTAAAATAGTTTTTGAGTTGCTAGACAAGAGCAGGGAAATTAGGGAGGGTACTGAGGAGAGGGAGGGAAAGAAACTGTGTATTAAGGTATTTTAAGGCATGGGCAAATTGGGCTCTGGCCCAGGTCACCCACCTTTCAATGGGCCACCTTGTCAGGCTTTGGTAACTATCCGAGACTGCTTGGAGTTTGTAAATAACCAATTTGTTTACTTACTTTTTTTTAGACAGCACAGGATGCCAACTCATACCTGAGAGATAGTGAGGGTCAAAGAAAAATCCCTATTAGATTTTGGTTAGATTCAACAAGCGGTTAATATTTAAAAGTGCACCAGCCTTTTCCTTTATACAGTATGTGGCACTTACTGTGTAGTAATGATTAGCATTGCGTGATCCCTCTGTGACTGCATCATCCTTTTTGGAGCTACTGCCAGGCAGGTGCGAACACATCTTAGTACCACCAGTCTCCGTATCCCAGTTCCACACAGCAGAGGCATTGCAGTAAACAAAAGCACCCATCAGCACTGTAGGCCTGAATATTGCTAACAAACAAACAACACCACACATTGTTGGTAGAAGGCTTCGTCGGACCACCAATCTTTCTGCTTGATGAACTTTTATGATTTTAATTAATCGATTAAAGTGGTTTTTGATTGATTTGCTTTTCTGTTGCAGTCCAGTTGAAGACTACTTTCACTGAGGTAGGACCCCAGGGCAAGTTTATGCCGCATATCAATATGCAGTGGAGAGAGGCATTATATGCTTCCTTCTTAATTGTACCATCCTTATGGAGCTGCTACTGGGCCTATGACATCACATCATAGTGCCAACTCAGAATCCCTGATGCTCGCACAGTAGGGAAAGAAGTGCATTAAACAAAAATGCGCCTTTCATATGTACAGGCCCAAATGATAAGACACCAGTCCGCTGCACCACATGCAGCAGGCTTGTTCATGCCACTAGTCTTTCTGCTTCTCATGTGCTGGCCAGTCAGAGAGGAACTGTTGATTTGATTATTTTGCCTATATCTAGGCTGGCCAAGGAAGAGGGTTGTCTGTGATTCAACTGTAGTTGCCGCGATCATGAATGAGTGGAACATTTATAATAAATTCAGAGTTTTTCCGAGGAGGCTGGCCTAAATTATGCTTGGCCCAGGGCTCCTAAAATCCTTAAGATGTCCCTGCACAGTAAAGGTTATCACTATTGTCTAGAGCTTACATTGACTGCGACTTAGATATCAGAGAGCCTGACATCATCCAAGGAGCTTTGTAACATCCAACAGCCCACGGTCTTGGACTCGGTGGAGCCATCTCAGGCGCTCTGTGATAGGCTTGCCTCCTTTTTCTGCTCTAAGATATCTGACATTTATGCTCAATTGGATTCTAAATGTTAATCAGCTACCCGGTGTCTTATCGGAAATCTATCCTTGTGATAGCCCGAGAAATATGGCATCGGCAAGTCTCTCTGTCTTTCCAAAGCTTACCCCGGAAACTGTCGAAAATGTCCTTGATGTAGTCAAGTCGAGGTCGCCTTTGGATCCTTCTCGCCTTAAGATTCTGAAAATAGCTAAGGTGGAGCTGATTCCGCATTTCACCACGGTTTTTAATCTAGCCATCTCACAGGGCCAGTATCCTCTTAGTTGGAAAGCGGCAGAGGTCAGGCCTCTTTTAAAAAAGCCCTCACTAGACCCGTCAAATTTGAAAAATGTACGTCCTATCTCCCTTCTGCCGGTCCCCGCGAAAATGTTAGAATCCCACCTGAATTCTCATTTGAGTGCTTACTTGAGTGAACATCAGATTTTGGATGGCTCGCAACATGGCTTCAGAAGGTCTCATAGCACGGAGACTGCCCTCACTGCAGTTTTGGACAATATTCGAGTTCAGGTGGATGCAGGTTATACCACTCTCTTGATCTTACTTGACCTCACTGCAGCATTCTATACCCTGTCCCCCCATAGACTGATGGAGCCTCTCAGGGAGATAGGGGTCAGGGGCTTGGCTTTGGACCCTCTGGCTTCCTTCCTGGAAGAGTGGTCCCAAATAGTCAAATTGGGAAGCTTCTACTCGGAGTCTATCCCCCATGTCTGCAGTGTGCCTCAGGGCTCCTCCCTGAGCCCCACTTTATTTAATATCTATTTGGCCCCGCTGGTAAGGGTGGTTAAGTCATTTGGGTTGGAAGTTCTGTCTTATGCGGATGACACCCAAATTATGGTGTCAATCACGCAAAACGCTATGGACTCCGCACGGAACTTTAAGAACTGCATGTTAGCAGTCTCGTCGTGAATGATACAAAACTATCTTAAATTGAATGGCGAGAAGACAGAAGTCTTGATTTTTGGAGACAGGCCTGACATCTGGTCTAGGGAGTGGTGGCCTGACTCCCTGGGCACCTCACCAACTCCCGTCTCCCATGGGAAAAATCTGGGAGTGGTAGTGGATGACTCCCTATCAATGAATCTGCAGGTTTCTAGGACAGTTGCCACCTGCTTTGGGCTTATCCGGATCATAAGGAACATTTCTCAGTTCCTTTCACTTGAAGCACGCAAAAGAGTGGTGGTTGCATTAATATAGTCCAGATTGAACTATTGTGACGCCCTCTATTTAGGCATCTACAAAGGCCAGCTGTGCTGCCTGCAATTGGTGCAAAACACCGCTGCTAGGCTGGTGATGGACCTTCCGAAACATCACTCGGTCTCGTCTTCCCTTGGGTCGTTGCACTGGCTCCCGGTGGATCGTAGAATTGTGTTTAAAATCCTCTGCCTTATTCATAACGCATACTATGGCCTGGGCCCTTCGGGCCTAAAGACCATCTTTCAACAGTATGTGCCCTCTAGGAACCTGAGGTCAGCAAAAAAGAACCTCCTTGTCCAAGGGTGAAAAAGATGAGATGGGGCGGGAGGGCCTTTTCATTTGTGGCTGCGAATATTTGGAACTCCCTCCCAGACTTTCTCTCTGGGCAACGAGTACACTCAATCTTTCATAAAGCCCTGAAGACATGGTTGTTCCCTGAGAGTCGGGTTTGAGTAGGAATTGGTTTTGCTTGCATGCTGATCTGTGCTAGCACCTTGATGCCCTTGGGCTAAGTCCGCGCTCTAAAAGTCTTTAATTCATTCATTCATTCACTTATGGCTTCTTGGTGTATCACTCACAGAATTCTAAATGCTTTTACCCTAGGCAAGCAACAAATACTTTTCAGTACAATGAAATTCACAACACAAGTTGTGACAAGCATTTTCATCTAAAAACATATATTCACTTGCTTTTGCACAAGTGGCAGCAATTCAGATCTAAACAAAGGAGATATTGTTACTTTATGTTAATTAGAACTTTGGCAGCTGTTACAGAGCTGTTAAGTCCTCGAAACTGGTCCTTGTGTGGCATCACACAACAACGCATTCACGTCTCGATTCTCACAACTCCATTCTCACAACTGTTCTCTTTGAGACATTTTATACTCACACAAACAATGGTTTTAGTCCCGGATTTTTGTGATGCAATAAAACAATAGAATTATACTGCTTTTTCCATTGTAAGTTTCATTCATCACTAAGGAGTGGGGGCAGAACTATAGCCATAAAACAAGAAATGTTTACACCTTACTACAATGTCATGCGTTGATCCCAGCTACGGAAGGGTCTCCTCACCATCCGCACCTCACATCAAGGCAAGAAAGAACCCTGGTCTCCGGCAAATATCTGGAACTGCAGTAATAACCGAAATGTCCAATGATCCAGAATAAAAAAGGAATGTGGTTAGGGTGTGGCTTATATTATATAGTCCACTTTCATACTGGCCACTAATGTTTGCCTTGTTTTCTCTCACTGAATCTGCCTATTTCTTGATGTACAAGACCAGAATCCAGGGTTTATCTGCTTATCACACCTACTGCAACCTCAGGAGGCAGTTTCACGGCACCATAACCTGTTTGCAGCTGCATGAATGTGCCTGCAGACACACTCTATGGATGGTTTATAGTGCAACATGGATGTGACATAGACAGAGGCCACATGGGCGTGAGTGCCAACCATGAAAGAAGGTTTTTGGTTGGAATAATCTGGCTGCAAGAACTTTCAATGTAGTAAAACTGATTGTGTACAGTCCCCAACCCTATGCACCCAGAGGATTCAAAGGAGTTCATTGTGAAGAGAGATGCTTCGAAAAGAGCAGTTGGAGTAGAGAGGAACTGTTTATTGGAGTATTTTGCCTAGATCTAGGCTGGCCAAGGAAGAGGGTTGTCAGTGATTCCACTGTAGTTGCCAAGATCATGAATGAGCTGAAAATGTATAATAAAAAGTCTGAGTTTTTCCGAGGAGGCTGGCCCAAATTATGCTTGGCCCAGGACTCCTAAAATCCTTAAGATGTCCCTGCACAGTAAAGGTTTTGACATTTTATTACTGATCTTTCACCTTCTGTAGATTATTGTGTGATAATGGTGCCAATAAACCCTTTCAAACATGGCTGATTTTTCTCCATGACAAAGTTTACCCACAGCTTAAGAAATGGCCCAGTGTTTTTTGAAATATAGATCTCGCCTTCATGGATTACCCCGTACAATCTTCTCAGGTAGTGACATTCAGTATATGTCTTGTTTTTGGAAGACTATGTACAAAGCATTAGGTATTTAACAAATTCTGTCTTCTGGTTATTACCAGAGCAAACTAATCAGAGTTTAGAAAGATATCTGTGGTGTTACTGTAATTCTACTCAAGATGATTGCATGTCTTATCTTCCCATGGTATCATTTTCTTACAATAATGTATTTCATAGTGCTACACAGGCTTGCCATTTTTAGGTCTCGCCTAGACGAAAGCAAAGCGAAGCTTTGCTGTCTAGGGAGACAACTAATGTTGTCACTTTCCGGGGAATGTGGACTGCAGACTGTGACGAGCTTGTCCTCCTGGAGATTGTAGCTCGTGAGCGCGCACGTCGCGTCGCCGTGCCTGATATTCCCATGCACAGAAAGGCTCCCGCACGCCTGCGCACATACACACACTGCATACACACACACGCACCCCCCTTAAAGAAAGGCTCACGCACGCATGCGCACATACACACACTGCATACACACACACACACGCACCCCCCCCTTAAACAGACACACGCGCAGACAGACACACGCACGCACAGACACATGCACGCACAGACACACTACAGCAGACACACGCGCACACCCCACCCCCACTCACCCCACCCCCACTCACCCCTCCTCTCCCTCAACACACTCACCTGTTCTGGCGGTGCTCGGCGGCGGTTCTGGCTCTCGGGCGGCGGTAGCGCTTTGCGGGGCTCTCTCACCACATGAGAGCCCCGCCTTCCCCATGAGCCCGGCCGCTCTTCACCCGGTCCCCCATCTCGGGACCGGGACTCGATCAGGAGCCCTCGGGGCTCCTCGGACAGTGGCTTTTCTCTCGCGCCACGATGGGGGCGGGACTTCCGGTTGGGGCCGCGCTGCGATTGGCCGGCTGCCCAACCGCTTCCAGGTCGTCGCAGGCAGCGCGGCGGCCCGGCGGGAACTTGAAGAAACTCGAGGGTCAGGCTGGTTTAGTTTGAGCTTGTATAACGTGTAGATTCCAGTTACAAACTTGCATCTTTATTTTTTATGCGTGTGTTGTGATTGACAGCCAAGTGCCTCCTGGCAAGGGACTGGGGGGGGGGGAGCAATGCCAACGTCCTCGTACTTTTGTAGACCAGGGGTCATCGCGCTCCGGGAGTGGGTCGAGAGGTAAAAACAGGATCGTTATATGTATTTCTTTCGCGCCACGCACAATTGAAGTGTCAGCAGAACTGTGTGATCACCGCCTTCAACTCAGTAAGAGGGGCGTGGAGTGGCCATCGTTATGTTCAAAATAGCAGGCACAGGACAACGCAAGTCTTCACCCAAATTTCAACAACTCTTACTCTCGCACAAACAAGTGACAATAATCCCAATATGGCTACACAGCACCTTCCCCTATTGTTTACCCAGTTGCTAACTACATTCTCCTCAAAACTATACGCCCCTCCTCCAACACTCTCCCCTCCTATAGTTGGGCTTTCTTCCTCTTCAGAACCCCTCCGCCCTCCTTCCTTACTTACGGGAGAGCCGTCCGGTCACGGCAACAGAGGCTGAAGACAATACAAAGATCTCCATGTTCAGGCTACAACTCTAGTTGAATCTCCAGAGTTTGGCAGGGACTCGTGCTCGTCCGATTCGCATGCTATAAGGGTGGCAGATTTCTTTCCCATTGTACACCCGGGGCAGTAAATGTAATCCCTTATAGAGCTGCACACCGCAGTAGTAGTAACTGAAAAACTAGTTCGCCCTGCACGTGCCACGCTCCTGAGTCACAACCCTGGTAGCCTCTAGCCGCCATGACAGCCCCCTGCCGCTTCAGTACCTCGATGACCTAGACCCATTTGTCTGCACCAATTTCCCGGAGCCGCGGCGGCCGCTGGTGCACAACCTGTTGCTGAGCGCCGCCCTGAGTGAGCAAATCCCAGGACTGCACCGGCTTCTACAAGCTCCACTAAAGGTATTTTGGGCTGTAGACGGACGGGGAACTGGTACTCAAACTATTGGTAGGAGAGTGGGTACTGCGAGCAATGGTGGACATGTGAAGGTATTTGGAACTACACTAATCGGCCTAAAACACTGGGGTCAGGGAGTATCCTATTGTATCCCTGGGACGTCCTGGGATATGAACCGTAGCCTGGGGTTAAAAGGGAAGGTTTCTGGAGGGAGGTGGCAGAGAGGGTATTTTATTTATTTATTTATTTTATGCGTTTTTATATAGCGCAGACTTCATCCGAAGGTGTCCGAGCGCTTCACGATAGGAACAGTAGTGAAACATGAGGAAAAATCACAAGTCCGCATGTTACAAGAGCAAATGTTACGTTGCATAAGGCAATGGTGACAATTGTGCATGTATCAAGAGCAAACAGAATACAAGAGGTGGCAAACGATACGTTACAAGAGGAAAAAAGTGACGTGTGTATGTTATAAAAGAGTACAAAGTACAAATAGAGGTATAATACTGCACTAAATGGCAGATACTCAAAATACTGGCTAAGGGCAGAGGTGCAACTAGAGACCAATTTCGGGGGGGTGGGGGGTCTAATATAAATTTCAGGGGGGGGCTAATTCTTCCAGCAATATGCAAAGTGAAAATTCGGCTGCGGTAAGACTGCGCCAGACCCCAACAGCTCAACAAAATAGCATTTGTAATGCAATAGGTCTCGGAGTTATGCGAGTTTAAGCTATTGGTATTAAATACCAATGCCTTTTACTTATGTTTTAAAAACAAAAATAAAAGGCATTGTCATTTGCAATGTTAATTGTCAATAACAAATGCCTTTTATATTTTACAGAAAAAAAAGAAAAAAAGTAATTTACAATGTCAATAGCTCAAAATAATGTCATCGCGAGACCTATTGCATTGTAAATGCTTGTTTTGTATATAAGGTTTCCATCCAAGAGTTGTTCAACTCCTTCTCGAGTTGATCCTTTATGTGCTGCAGCTTCTAACTACTTGAGTCAATTGAAGTGAAGAACATAGAAACCTTCTTGGGGGTCTCGCTGATAAACCTGGTTCTTTTAAACCAACAAAGAAGAGATTGGCGCAGAAGCTGAAATATAAAAGTAACATCTTTAATAACCTCGGATGAGGGAGACTACGTCACACAGTACCCTCAGAAACTGTATGAGGCAGTCTAAGGAGTACAAAAAACAGGGACCTTATATAAGTCACATAGTCAGCATAAGACCAAGGGGAGGTCCTGGTACATGTAAGCATGCAAAATGACTAATATGGGTATACAAAATTTGCTTGCTCAACAAAGAGGGAGGAGAGTTACTTCTCCATACATCAGCAAGAATAGCCTGACAGTTCTTTAAGAGGAGCAGGTGCATTCTACTAGCTAGGCCTCTTTGAGCATGTGTGTGCAAGGCTCTGAAGAGGGAAACAGCACATGACGAGCACATGGCTACCTAAAATGGCTGCCAAATACAAAATGACTTTCAGCTCATGCTAATAAATCCCTGCAATCTTTAACAGATAGTCCTTTTAGCATGAGCTAAAGACATTCCTATGATCAAGTAGGAACATAGAAAATATTTGCACATTAATTTTCATAAATTTATCAATATCTTAATTCATTGCTAGGTGGGCATTTCCCATTCTAAACATTTCATTAAGCGGGTATACATGAGGTATAAGCAGGAATACAAAGGGAACAGAGCATCGGGTCATAATTAACATACAGATAGCAGGAGAGAGTAATGACTTTTATCACAAACAGCATTATCAGTTTCCACAACCCTAAGCATAAGCAAATCCTAGAATCATCTAGTAAACATTTTTAGGGCTCCTATGCATTTCAGTGACCATTCATTTCAATTTCAGAATAGCCAACAGCACATATCGAATAAAAACATTTTCAATAGACCTTTCCATTTGCCTTTTATGAGGGCTAGAACATTAATAATTTTTGGGATCAGGAGGACCACACGGGGACATAGGAATTAGAATGAAGAGCTGCAAAGGGCTGCTCCTCCTTAAAAACGGGACGACCAAAGGGGCACATTATTAACAAGAAAAAGAAGAAGTTCTTGAGGAAATTGAAGCCGCTGTACAACCAACCAGAGGGGAGTCTTCTCCCTGTGTCTGTTTGAGCCTCACAGGCAGGGTCTTGTTGTTTCCACGGTGGAGCTGCACAACTCGCAACTCAAGAATCACGGCCCAGTTTCAAGGAAAAAGTTTCTTCTTTCAGGATAGGGCAATCACCCACCAGGGCAAATGCTCTCAGCAATTCTGTCCAGTGTCTCAGGCAGTGCACCAGTTTTCTTCACTTCAATCTAACAGGCACCAGAGACACAGCACCTGTACCCTAAACTCAAGTCCTTCCCTAACTCCTGCATTACTCTGCTGGCGCACTGCTCATTCGTTGGGGCCACACATTGCATCCAGTGTGCTCAGGTATCTCTTGACCGACAAACAAAGGAGCAAACTTGCATTCACTTTGGGACCAGGATTCAGAGGCCTGATGCTAGGATCTCTGAAGCAACCCTTGTTTCAAAAGGGGTCACCTCAAGCAAAGCTGTCATGCCTGTCGTATAAACTCGAGAGAGTAACATCTGACAACCCTTATACCCGAATTCGCTCCTTATTAGCGTATTTTACTTGATCAAGTGCAGAGAAAGAGATACATGGTTGGCGATGGTTGGCAAAGTAACATACAGGGGCCTTGAAGCATGCGCAGTTAACGCGCATGCGCAGGGGAATTGTGTTCGGCTTTTAAACCCGCCCCAAATGCTCAGGAAATGCTTTGCATTTAGCCAGCTGTTCCCTATCTCGTTCCGGGTCACGGTGACGGCGTCCGAGGAGCTAGTGGTTCGTGCTTGGAAGGAGTTCGTGTCTTCCCGCGTTTCTGAGCCTGATTATTGTATCGTGAGTCCTAAGAAGCGCCTCGCTTCTTGGATATTGTTTCTTCTTGTGCGTTACTTTATTGTTTATACCGCTTTTTGGCAATTGCGGTTGGCAAGCTATTTGGTCTACAGCTTGCTAGGTGTGCACACCACGTTTCTAGTCGCTCAGTTCTGAGTGGTTGTTATTTTGATATTGCTCTACCGATCCTTGTGAGCTTAACAAGGGTATCTTTTTTTACTGTGTTCTGAGGCAATTCCATGGTTATATTCTCTTTTTTTTTTTTTAAGTATTTTTATTGAAGAATTTTTCCCCCATTTTTTTTTCCCCTTACAACATGAGCAGGGCACAATGGAATTCATAATCGTAGAGCATTAAATCAAATATACAACAGAAATATAAAACCATATAATACAAAAAACCATACATAATAATTCCGGTATAAACAATATTCAATATATTACATTCTCCATTTTTTCTTTTTCAGTGATCAGTTCCCAACTTCCACCGAATAAAAGAATCCCAAATTTGCATACCTAATTTCTTACCCTTTTTTCCCTACCTAGCATAGATAGCAGTTTCCAATTTTTGTATTGATAATACCTTGCCAAGACATTGATGGTATGTGGGAGGGTTGGGATCCAGCCATGCCGAAGCTACTAGCAGTCTCAAGATAGCCATCGCTACAAATAATTTTTTTTTACAATTTACCTGTCCGTCGGGGCTGACCCCCAATAACATAACAGCTGGATTTAATTATATTGTAGTTGATAGTGCGTTCTGGAAAAAATGCCTAATATCCTGTTTTACCCTATCTAATTGTGGACAAAGCGAGAAGATGTGTATCAGATACGCCTCTGCACTACCACACCTAAAGCAAGTAGTTCCCGATACACCCCCCCATTGAGCAATTTTTCCAGGTGTATAGTACAAATGATATAAAATCTTATAGTGTTGAGCCTGCAGGGATGATGAACACAACAATTTTCCTCCCATTTCCAATGACTCTGTGAAAATATCCCTAGCTATATCCAGATCTGTAGACCATTTATCTATCCATTTATCTAAATCATCTTTCTTTAATTTTGTCATTTCCAAATAAAATCTCTTTATAGTGCAGTCAGAGCCATCTTCTATAAGATCCATCATTATATTTCTTTCAAAACCCAATGATCCCCCTTTTTTATTTGATATACAGCTTCTTATTTGGAGGTATTTGTAAAAATGTTTGGTGTTCAAAGTGTATCTGCTTTGTAAGTCTGTAAATTGTAATATGCCATGACCTCCCAACATGACTCCAATCTTTCTTATCCCCCGCCTCTCCCAGTCTTGGAATACAGCTCCTGAGAATACCATGCTAGGTAAGGAGGGATTATTTTTAAATCTGGTGTATGCGTTATATTTCCCAATTCCAACCTTTTTGGAAATTCCTTTCCATATATTATAGGCAGCCATAATTGTCTTGAATCGTGTTCTTTTGTAGTAACTTTCCTCCGTGAATCTCAAAAAAACATTTTCTGCATTTCTACCCAAAACCAAACCATAAATAGCAAGAGAGCCAATATCGTCCCAGGCATCCACCTCAGCCCCCCCGACTAGTCCCAACATGTTTTGTAATGCTGCAGCCCAATAATACACCTTTAGATCTGGTAACGACCAGCCCCCTCTCTCCCGGGGTAACGACATATACCTCAGTGCCCTGCGTGTCTTACCTTTGGCCCAAATAAAACGATTAATCATTTGTTCACAAATTTTAAACCATTTGTTGTCAACTAAGAGTGGTACTGCCCTGAAGATATACAAAAATTTTGGCAACACCATCATGTTAATAATGTTAACCCGACCTACTAACGAGAGGTGTAGGTTCTCGTAACGATCCAAGTCTTTCTTTGTTTTATTTATTATTGGGACAATATTTTTTTCCACCAAGGTATTTATATCTGCTGAGATAATGATTCCTAAATAGGTCCCTGCCTTAACCACTCGGTTATCATCACAAATAGTCGCTGAGTTTTTAATAATCTGAGTCTTAGAGGCATTTAAGGCGTAGCCTGAAACTTGTCCAAATCTACGAGCTTCTACTTCTACTAGTTCAGTCGCTTCCGTGGGGTTTGGTGTTATTACCGCCACGTCATCAGCGTAAGCAAGTACTTTACAGGGTCCCAGTAATGTATGTAGTGGAGTAATCTCTGGACATAAATCTATCCTGCGAATCAGAGGGTCCATATGCATGGCAAATAGCAGCGGGGAACATGGGCAGCCCTGATGCGTACCTCTTTTAATCGTGAATTGTCCCGTAATACCCCCATTCACTCTAGAGGCTGAAACCGGTTCTTTGTACAGAGTCTGTAAAGCTTTAATGAAACCACCCTGAAATCCAGCTCTTCCTAAAGTGTGCCACAGATAGTCCCAGGAGACCCGATCGAATGCTTTTTCAGCATCCAGCAACATTACTGCCATCGGATCTCCTGTGACCTCAGCAGCATCAAACAAGGTTATAACTTTCCTAGTGTGGTGCGTCGTTCCTCTTCCGGGGATAAATCCGTGTTGATTCCTGCTAACTAAAGCACTTATCACTCCCGCAAATCTCATTGCCAAGGCTTTTGAATATATTTTGGTGTCATTATTCATCAGCGTAATGGGACGATATGATCCTGGCTCAGTTGCCGGCTTCCCTTTTTCTAATATTAAAACTATGTCCGCACCCCCCCAAGACTTTGGGATAGACTCACCCAGCTGAGCATCTTGAAAGGTTTTGCATAAGTCTTGGCCCAAACTTCCCCAGAAAGTTTTATAAAACTCTAAGGGTATTTGGTCCGGACCAGCTGCCTTTCTTGAGGGGAGACTACACATAGCCTCTTTAATCTCAAGGTTATCTAACGGGTTTTCTAATCCTTCTGCGTCTTCGTTGGAGACTCTTTCAACCGGGATATTCTGGAGGTACTCCCTTATCTCTTCCTCACTACAAGAAAGTTGGGTATCATATAATAACTGGTAGAATTTCCTAAACACTTCCCTGATTTCTATAGGATCTGAGTGCAATTTACCATTTTCATCCCTGATTTCCCTAACCGTCCCATCTGCCGCTATCTGTCTAGTGCGCATGGCAAGAACATGCCCAACTTTTTCGTTATATTCGTAACACTTCTCCCTTCTAATAGTGTAATATTGTGCTGCCTTTTTCGCCAGATCTTCTTCAGCTTCACTTTTTACTTTCATTAAGTCTACAATATATTGTTCAGTTGGTTCACCTCTGACCACACAGTTGTTAAGTTGTTCTTCTGCCTCTGCCACAGCTCTTTCTATCTCCCTTTGACGGAGCCCTTCTACTTTTCGTTTATATGCACTGTAACTGCATGTTTCTCCACGTACACCCGCCTTAAAAGCATCCCATATAACTCCCACTGGAGCACTCCCTCTATTATTTTAAAAAAATCAGTGATCCATTTTGACATATGTAAAATATAGTCATCCTCCAACAATAGCTTCCTTTCAAATGTCCATACCCGATTTGGTCTTGTTCCTCCTTCTACCTTCATCGTTAATACTAATGGATTGTGATCACTGAAAATTCTTGGGAGTCTGTCAATTTTAACTCCATTCATTAGATCCTTGGATATCATAAAATAATCTAATCTAACACAGATTTGGTGTGGTGCAGAGTAATATGTGTATCCTTTTTGTTCCGATGTAATTGTACCCCAGACATCTTGCAGATTATTATTTTCCATGAGTTCCACAAGAGCCTTATGTACTCTTTTCTTCCGACCTTTATAACTTCTAATCTGTCCTAATCCCAGTCCCTCCGCCCCATTGATATTCAGGTCTCCTCCTATAATGACCTGTGGGGACCAGGTAGCTAACTCGGAATCTAGGAAGTGCATTATTTCTGGGTCATCCTGAGTTGAGCCATATACCGCCACTAATGTTATCCATACTCCTTCTATCAAAATCTCCGTCATGGCCCACCTACCCCATTTATCTTCTAGTTTCTTCCCTGTTGTCACATTTTTACTCCTTGACAAGATAGCTACCCCTCTATTTTTTGTACCTTGTTTAGATCTTGCTAATAAGTGGAACCCCAGCTGATTAAGACAAAACTCCTGGGTGCTCATTATATGTGTCTCTTGCAAAAATACAAAATCCACATTCTTCTGACGCAGTCGGACTCCTATCTTCTGTCTTTTTTGGATATCATTTAGGCCACATACGTTCCACGTTACAAGTCTAAGAGACATGTTTTAGGTTTTTGGGTACTGTCGGATACCTGCTCACTTTAGTTAATCAGATTATCAGATTCATTCGTTATTACATCTATTGCACAGATAACGCAGCCTTTATTTTTCGTGTTCCCTTCCTTACAATCACCATGGTTATATATCTGTTTCAGAGTATGCTCTACATAGTCCCAATGTATTTCAGTACTTTTGTGCCCTTTGTGCCCTGCCCTTGTACCCTCCCTCCCCCACCCCAGGAAACCCTCCCTCAGGAACCCTCCCCCCCTTCAGGCAAATAGGTCCAAGGGACCTATGTCTGGCTGACGTTTGCCTACAGGATGTCACACCCTCTCTCCCCTGATTTTCCCAAATTATATATGCTACTAGAAGTGCTCAACCCAAAAAATAATCTTGATCCCTGTTCACCAATCTTTAACTACTAGTACCTGTCACAGCATCAATATATCAACAGATCAAAAACCGGCCTGTATAACTCTAAAACTTCAAAAAATAACACATTAAGGATATACCCACTTAACTCCAGTTTCAGAAATCTAGCTCATAATAACATTCTGTTTTTCCATAACCATTTTACAGTTGATACACTCTCCCTTT
Organism: Lissotriton vulgaris; assembly: GCF_964263255.1. NCBI lineage: Eukaryota > Metazoa > Chordata > Amphibia > Caudata > Salamandridae > Lissotriton > Lissotriton vulgaris. The sequence goes on from NC_141698.1 coordinate 445,832,104, forward strand.
TTTATTTTTATTTTTTCCGGGGTATATCTCTGGTAGCAACAGTTTGTATATCTTGTCCCTCAGGGACTTTGTGGTGAGTCTTTTTTTGTCCTCTGTTTTGGCGCAAGAAGTTAAGATATTCTTGTGCCATGATTTCAGAGTAAAAAACTCTAAAATTTCGATTTAAACCAACCTTTAACCGTGCAGGAAACATAAGATAAGCCTCACACCCCAGATTTTGAAAAGGAGTAATAAGTTGCCTCATCCGCCACCGTCTTTCCACGGTGGTATGGCAAAAATCAGGGCGGGCAAAAAATTCAATATCCTTATAAGTACGTTTAGACTGAGGTTTTGCCTTACTGATTATCTCTTCACGCAAAAGGAAATTCCCAACATAAAACAGTATTGCGTGAGGCTTACTCTGTGTTTCTTTCCGCGTAAGCGGAAATCGATGAGCTCTTTGTATCTCATGTTCCCAGTCCCATGAAGACAGATCTGGAAGAGCACCTTTCAGCAGTTCAACAACGAAACCCCGCACATCCCCTCCCTCCTTTCCCTCCTGAATACCAAGTAATCTAACGTTGTTTCGCCTTTGCCTATTTTCAAAATCCTCTAGCTTCCAGAGCATATCCGCCGTTGTCTTATCTTGATCTCTGCTAGCATCTTGCATTTTAATGAAGTCATCTTCCAATTTTCCCGTTCTTGCCTCTACCTCAGATACTCTCCCTTCCATTTCTTCATACATTTTGTTAACTTTATGCAGAGAGGATTGTATTTTTTTATTTGCATGCCTGGCCCTCCTGCTTGCTCTCTGGCTCTCAGCACGAGCCTCGCCTTGTATCTGTTTTAAGGTAGAAAACAAAAGTTCGAAGTTAGAGGCGCCCCCTTCAGATCCTTGAGAGGTAGCCTCATGGGTGCCTATATCTGCGCTCACAAGTTCTCCCATGGGTGGCACACCACTCTCCAAAGTATTATCCCAATCAAGTTTCTTTACCACCGTTTTCACGGGTGCTTTGCGGTGTGTTCTAACTTGATCCTTACTCCTGAGATTATTTTTAATTTTACTTTTACCCTTATGTTTAGGTTTATTGTTCACAGATTTATTCATTTCTTTGGTAGTAGTTTTTGATTTTGTTTTTATAATTTTCTGAACAGTCTCTTGCGCTGACTCAATAGGTTCTGTGTCGCTGCCTGAGGAAATTGAAATACTATCAGATTTAGACAGATTAGTTTCTGAGCCTGTCCCAGCTGCGGAATCTACTGAAGTGCCTGGCTCCAAATCCGAGTCTGAATCTGAAAAAGACTCCTGAACAGAACTGCTGTTCTCACTTTCATCCTCTTCATCATCCACCTCATCGTTTCCAGTGAAGAAGACCTCCACACTAGGAGATGCCAATATAGATCTTGAAGCAAGTTGTGCATTCCTGTCAATTCTGTAGCCTATAAGTATATTGGCATTTGTATTTTCACTGCTAGGATTATTAGATTCTGGTTGAGCTGGTTGTGCTGAGTCGAGCGCTATCTCCTTATCAAGTACATTTTTGAGTGGCTGCTCTGTCAACACATCCCCATTCTCGCTAATTTCCCTATTGTAGTCAAAGTGCTCATTCAGTACTTTCACTTCAATGCCTACGGCTGGCTCTAAAGATGTACTTGTCTCTTTAACAACTGGGGAAATGTCAGGTATCTCCTTCCCCTTTAAGTGGTCAGCCCCGCCCCTTACCGTGGCTGTAGAAAAGGAAGTTACTCCTGCGGGCTCTGTAACCTCATTCTGGATCGGTGTCTCCATCGTGCTGCCTGTGTTCTCGCTGGCTCCAACCTTCTTTACGTTTGCAGCGCGCTGTATCTCCTCACACAAAGACACTAACGTTGGAACAGAAAACACTCTCTGTGCTGCTGGCTGAGCGCTCGTTGCAGCGCATATCACTGGTGAGAATGTCTCGACTATTGTAGTCTGTCGCAGCGCTACCTCTTTTCCAGCCATTTCACCGGCAGTAGATTGCATTTCGATATTTCTTTTTTTTTGTAAGGCTGATGCCACAATTTTCTTCTCCACTTCCTTCTCACGTATCTTCCGTGTTTTAGCCTCTTTAGCAGCTTCCCGCCTCAGCTGTGCCTTTGATCTTAATTTACCTCTCAGATTAGAGGCTGGAGCACCAGATTCTTCTATATATGCCTCCTCTTCCTCATTCCCAGAAACATCCCGGTCATGGGTTTTCTTAGACGATCGCATTAATTTAGGGGCCATTATTTTGGATAGATACCTCCAATGGGCTCGCCCTGACTGATAGGACCGTGTGATTAAATCAGCAATAGTCCCAAGCAGAGTCTTCTCCTTAGTCCGGATCTTAATTTGAGGCAGACCCTCAATCAATGCTGGTATAAAGATGAACGCTCCAAGCATCACCGTCAGTAGCTACTGATAGTCGACGACCCGTCAACTCATCAATGACTCGCCGTGTTCTCCTTACACTGCGACACACTGCGAAGCCCACACGATCTGATGTCTTCTCTCTCTGATAGCAATCAAGTCCGATACAAATTTAGCTCAGTAGTTCAATGGGACATTGCTAAGGAATATAGGCGATTTACTAATCACAGTGTAAGCCAAGGGTGAGCACTATGTATTCGATCACACTGTCATCAGGAGGAGAGCTTAGGTGCGACTGTCCTCTACGGCATCCCAGCGGCCATCTTGCCTCTCCATGGTTATATTCTCAATTATTAGCGATTTCTGCTGAATCTGATAAACCGTATCAAAGCTGATACCAGAGTACAAGTTTTCCTGCTTTATTTCATTACTGTCTCCCTCCAATTTCTAAAGTGCCAGTTAGAGAAGATCAAGTATCCTATGATTTGGAGAAGACTGTGGAGTGCCTACCCTTGTTTTGTTCCCCTGTTTTCCTCCTGATTACCTTTTGGGTGTTAGTGTTTTATCCTGACCCCCGGAGGGTGACGCAGGGTGTTTAGCATCGTGACTCCAGGACACTTCCGAGACAAAGAAGGTGCATGCATGACAAAAGCCTCCTCGCCTTTCTGGTTGGTCTGTGACTCTCAGCTGGGCATCAAAAACTTGATCCACGATTTTTCCTTTCTGATTTGTGACCCCGTCTTTCGACCAAGACAGTGGCAGGGGTACACACTTCATCCCAGGGCTTCCCCCTTCACTGAGATCCTAGTTGCCTGCAGCGCCTGTGCTGGTTACCTTCACCTTGACTTCAAGCTGGACTGCTGCTGACGCTGACTCCCCAGGCTGAATCTGTTGTCCGGGCCCCTCTGGCAATGGTTGTAAGGCAGCAAATATCTACTGGTGGACAGAACAAAAGGTCTTTAGGCACAGAAACAGTCTATCAACAGAGAGGATAGTCTCAGAATACTTCCTAGTCTTGGGACGCCCATATATTAGCAAGGCACCCAAGAACCACTTCATTTATCTATTTGAGAGTAAAAAAAACAACAGCCTGGACCTATTGGGAAGTATAAAAGGAACTCTTTGGTGAACTGACAAGAGTAATACATCATCCAATCCCAAGCAGCCAAGGAAGTCTGTATTAATTTACTAAATTCTGAGGAAAAGAGAAAAACAACATAGACATACTCTAAATCCTTACATTGGTGTATTCCTGTGTACTCATCTGAAAACCCTCAAGAGAAAAGGAAATGTTCCACACTTTTACTCATAGATTTTACATTACTTTTACAGGAGTGCAGACACTTCTAAAATGATTTCTCTTAATAAAAGCACCTACATTGTACGCTTAGGACCATGCTCTCATGTTATAGGAGCAACAGGAAAGTCTAAAACTGCTAATTTAGCCAGGATTACATTTTCTCCAGCAGAACAAGTTATGACAAACAAACTCCTATAAAACAATATTTTCTTCTAAAATGTTTGCTAAGGATCACATGGGCATCTTCCCTGCATTCTACTTTTCACATTCCAAACTATGCAACATCAGCTCTAATAAGGACTGTCAGTTTATTTACACAGACTAGCTAATAAAAACTAGCAATGCCCTTGCAAAGCTATGTAGCATGAGAATAACATACAATAATGGTGTTATCTCCTAAGAATTTTAGAACACAAACTACCCACATCTAGCTCCCCTTGAAGGTCAAATAAGGGAACAACAATCTAGACTATTCATCCTGTCATAATGTCATCAAACAGGATGGGCAGTAACATAACATATATACTTATTCATTTTATTAATGCTAACAATGTTTAAAACAGTATTACTGAAAAGCCAATTAAATGTCTCATTTCTATTTCACAGACAGCTTAGACAAGCTAAAATAAATTTGAGAAAAAGAGAGAGAAACATACATTTTGCCTTCTGTTAATTTGTAGAGGAGCCAGCCTCCTTCCCCCATTTTGACAGTAGGAAACCTGAAACAGGTTTCACTTCTGTCAACACTATCAACCCCTATTTGTAGCAACTGGGCATAAGCAAAGTCATAGGAGGTAAATAACATATTTGAGAAAGCTAAAACATGAATAACCAACCCCCAATCCCTCTAGCAAATGTACAAGTGTAACATGAGGGCACATGAATTCAAACTAAATCCCATTATCTCAGCCCCCACACAGTAATCCTCAAACTAAAAGCATTAGTGCTGTATATATATCAAGATTATCTGTTAATCAAAGTGCACATATACCATTATATTGCCGTTTTCTTCATATCAGTGCATCCCTGTCGTCTTTCAAAAAGTTTCAGAGGTCAAAATGTCAAAGCAAACCTTACTCTGGGAGCCCTGCTAGGCTTCTAAATATATAACTGGAACTTTAACCCATTAGCAGCTGTCCCATTTTGTGTCCAAGGCTTTCCATGTGATTCCCCTAATTCAAAGTGACTATGGATACTGATAGCTGAACAGCAGACCTGGTCCCCTGTCTGCCAGTTTAGAGGTAAGAGAATAACTTCTGCTGGTTTTTTATATTTATTTCCAATTGTAAGCAGTGTGTAGTATACTTTTCTAGCAACATAGAAGTCATCTATTTGTGTTATACCTAAATGTATGCATGTACTGAAGCCTAAGGCAGTTTAAAAGCTGCTCTGAATGGCAGAACTGCATTTTAAATAGTGAATTGGACCCAATTTTGACTTTGATATTTGGGGCACTTAAAAATGAATATCCTATAATGTTTTTGCATAATAGGCATCCTCAGAATGTTCTCTACACATTCCAGAGATGAGGCATCAGAAATATATCATGTATACCCTTTTTAAAAAATGAGTTTTTACGCCTGCGCAGAGTGACATTTCACATGCAAGTTTCTTTATTATGCAGTACAAAACAACTTATATTTATGTGTAATGCTAGGAGGTTACAGTGTGATTATTAATCTTTATAAAGATTAAAAAACAAATGTAATGCATTATTTTAATAATTTAATTTCATATACATTTTTTTCTTAGAAAACCAATCATTTTGGTAATTCCACATATGAAAAGCAAGCTGCATCTCTTGCCTATCATATTTAAACGTATTCATTCATAAGCCTAAGCACAGAAGCCTAACTTGAAACATGAAAAATTTTGCGCCACTTTTTAAAAGACAGTCATTATTTAACATCAGAACCACGAATGTGCTTATGTAAAAAGGCATTAAGAAAGGAAATCCCTACTTTAAATGTTTTCCTGTTATCCAAACTAATTACCCTGATTTTTGTAACTTTTTAAAACAGCAGTCTGAAATGCCGGATTTTACACCGTATTTGCACTGACTTAAGATTTAGTTGAGTCAGCATCCCTTTCTCTCCGTGGCCTACAGTCAAAAAGGCAGCTGCTGCTTAGTGACAGTTCGGTACAAAAGGGGGTGGTGATGGACGGAGCATCTGAACCAATCAAACACTCACACTGAGTCAAAAGATCTGGGTTTAATCTATCACCGTTCTTTAGCCCACTCTGCCACCCCATTTCAGACATCGCCATATGCAAATCAGTCTGACCCTGTGCCTCATGGGAACAGTCCAGCCCGAACTGCAAAGCCATGCCTTCCCTGGTCTGGATCCAAGCTTCCTAGGACCGGTTTCTGGCATTACAGCCGTCTTCAGCCAGGCTTGCTTGAATCCAGTGGCAAAGTGAGCAAGGGACTCACGTCTGAGCATACGCTGCCAACTTATGGCGAACAAAGCGGTACAAAAGGGGGTGGTGATGGACGGAGCATCTGAACCAATCAAACACTCACACCCAGCCAACAGATCTGGGTTTAACCAATCACCGTTCTTTAGCCCACTCTGCCACCCCAGTTCAGACATGACCATATACAAATCATTCTGACCCTGTGCCTTATGGGAACAGTCCAGCCCGAACTGTCAAGCCATGCCTTCCCTGGACCGTTTCCAAGCTTCGTAGGACTGGTTTCTGGCATTACAGCCGTCTTCAGCAAGGCTTGCATGAATCCAGTGGCAAAGTGAGCAAGGGACTCACGCCTGAGCAAACCCTGCCAACTTATGGCGAACAAAGCGGTACAAAAGGGGGTGGTGATGGATGGAGCATCTGAACCAATCAAACACTCACACCCAGTCAACAGATCTGGGTTTAATCCATCATTGTTCTTTAGCCCACTCTGCCACCCCAGTTCAGACATGGCCATATGGATATCAGTCTGACCCTGTGCCTCATGGGAACAGTCCAGCCCGAACTGCCAAGCCCTGCCTTCCCTTGACCGTATCCAGTGGCAAAGTGAGCAAGGGACTCGGGTGCCACGACACAATGATAACACTATCTTGCCAATGCCGACTGACTATTGCTAAATTCAGCGCAAGTACTGTGCAATGTCTGGAGTAAAAACTACAGGTTGAGAAACAATGGAGAAAGATAATGAAAAAAAAAAGCACGCTACGGCCTGCTGCCCGAACTGTCAAGCCATGCCTTCCCTGGACGGGATCAAAGCTTCCTAGGACCAGTTTCTGGCATTACAGCCGTCTTCAGCCAGGCTTGCTTGAATCCAGTGGCAAAGTGTGCAAGGGACTCACGTCTGAGCATACCCTGCCAACTTATGGTGAACAAAGAGGTACAAAAGGGGGTGGTGATGGAGGAAGCCTCTGAACCAATCAAAAACTCACACCCCGCCAACAGATCTGGGTTTAATCCATCACCGTTCTTTGGCCCACTCTGCCACCCCAGTTCAGACATGGCCATATGCAAATCAGTCTGACCCTGTGCCTCATGGGAACAGTCCAGCCCGAACTGCCAAGCCCTGCCTTCCCTTGACCGTATCCAGTGGCAAAGTGAGCAAGGGACTCGGGTGCCACGACACAATGATAACACTATCTTGCCAATGCCGACTGACTATTGCTAAATTCAGCGCAAGTACTGTGCAATGTCTGGAGTAAAAACTACAGGTTGAGAAACAATGGAGAAAGATAATGAAAAAAAAAAGCACGCTACGGCCTGCTGCTCTATAGAGAGGCAGGGGTGGGGGGGGGGGGGCGGGGTTGGAGACCAGCAGAGTGACGCGATCTGTGGTGGGGGAGGGAATTGAAGCACGGAGAGAGGCACGCAAGGCTTAATGAGCCTTTACAGAAACACATATGGTGGCTGCGCGAGTGCAGGCGCCAGTGCTCACAAGCCTGAGGCCAGGAAAAGCCTCTAGTAGCACTTTTAAAAGCCCGTTTGCTAAATTTCTCACAGAGCAGCGCATGCGCTGGCTCAGTGAGACCTAAAAAGGGTGAGTTTGCACTACAATTCAATACAAGCATAAAATCACTCTGGAGTCCCTTTAACTCCGACTTTTCCTGCAAAAAGTGTGTTGGCAAGAAAGCACAATGTGGCATCAACAATCACTCGCATATAACTGTAGATTGGAGAACCACAGCCGAAGCTGTGGTCCTCTTTCAGTTAATTTATGCCATTGAAATGCATCTAAAAAAGCTTATCAACGCATTTTTTTTAAACACTGAGTTAGGCTGCAAGGACCACATATTCATGGCCCCTGTCCCAGAGTATAACTTTTTATATCATAAAATACTTTTGTTTGGCTTGGATTAGAACTCTATATTTGCCATTCCATATTTGATGCCTTAAATAACCTATTTGTTTGCTGTGACTTCTCGTTTTTCTAAGTAAAACACTTCCAAACATTAGCGCGGCACCTCATCCCTCTAGCCATCTATCCCACTATTCATGTGACTGTCCATTTTTGTAGCCTTTCCATTTCCTTGATAACCGTTTTCTTGTACGACACTTTGCAATTTGACACATTAATTATAACAAGGCTCTGTACATGAGCTGTCCTCAGAATGAGAATTATTATGTTTCCCCTATTCTTTTATTGTGTTCTGTTTCTATTATTTGCTTCATAACTTTACCTTGCTGTCCCGTTTTTGCGGAATCTGAAAATAACTCATCACTGAGGGATACTTCCGTGACCAACTCGAGTGCTCTTGGCATTCGATACTACACAGGACTTCTATGTGTGTATTAAGGAAGCATCACATTTTTAGCATTTTACTTTCTAGTGTCAGAGACAAAAATAATGGATTATAATGACCAGAGACAAAGTATGATGGAAGTAGGGTATTTCGTCTCTGAGTGAGTAATTCATGGGTAGAAATTAAATATTTAAAACTACAGCCTTAATTCAGATGGATAGAGGGCATAGGGCTACTTATTTATGCGTGTGATAAAGGTGGTGTAGCAACAAATGATGGACGTAATGCAGAATAAATCAAACATTCACCCCCAGTCAAGAGATCTGGTTTAAATCCATCATTCATTTGCTCACCATTCCACCCCAGTTTAGACACAGCCATATGCAAATCAGTCTTGAAACTGTTTCTTATGGGAACAGTTCAGCCAGTACTGCCAAGCCGGGTAAAGGCAGAGCAGTAAGAACAATGACAACATAAGATAATGCAATTGAAGCTGATATATTGCCAATGGATTTCAGTGTTTTCAATAGATTAGTAAACATAATTATGACCGTGTTTTGATCTTTAGGTGTTAAAGTACGTTTGTAAATAGCAATTTATAATGATGCATCTCTGAAGAAGGGTAGTAACTAATTCTTTAAAATGAATTGGAAACACTAGTGAGCATCGTTACATTCATTAAGAATAAAAGGCTGCGTAAGCAATCATATTGAAAAAAACGAATAGTGTCACACAATACAGTAGAATTTCACCTACCTTGTTCAGAAACACAAAATATGGTGCAGTAATACGACCCTAGAAATCGTGAAAAATAATACATATGCCAAGGGCATTGTGAGAGTGCTAAAAAAAGTCTCTCCCACTAGTGAGTCACAACCAATCCTCAGGCCAAACTTTCTTTAGTTATTCTAATGCCAGTTACTATCTACCCTGCTTTTTAGCCTTGATGTAATGGCACTTGCCCAGTTCATCGTTTACATATTGAATTCTGTGCATACGCTAATAGGATTAGGGTTCAGCTATTGGATTATTTTGCTCAGCATCCTTCATCTATTGGCTTGGGACGCTGGCAATAACTTCTTGGATCAGCCCAGTATTTTATTCTCACATTCTTTCTATTGACTTTGTGGGTGTATACTTGTACTATTATTGAAATTAATGTGAGACTTCACTCTGTCACTGCCTATTTAATTATTTATCTAATCCATGCATCGAATGAACTCCAGACGCATTTTAATTTCTTGCGTCAGTGCTAAAGTGAACATAATAATAGGGATAACTTATTGGGAGATAGGAATGTCAGCTATCCGCTGATAATTAGTGGTGATTTTAATGTTACATTCGAACCCCTGGATTGGATCATGTCCGAAGAGGACAAAGTTTGGAGGGTACCCTCTTTGGAACTACCCCCAATCTTTCACTTTCAAATAGTCTTTACTTCGATGCACATATCATAAAAGACAAAACATTAAAATTTAAAAAAATACGAGAAAATTGGACTTTCCATTCTCATAAGAATAACAGGACAACACAGCAGGAGAATACATCATCAAGTTAATCCATCCAAATACACAATAATTTATCTAAAAACAAATTAAGAACAATAAAAAAACGTATGCAATCCCGGCCCAAAATATCATAACATTCACAGAATTAATATCACTATATAAATATATTTATGTAACAAACGCTAAGTTCCGTGTTAACTTACGCGCACAAATTGCCCACATCCAATGTAGAAATTTAGCAACAGCAATAACAGTAGATTCTGAACGATCTGTTTTGAGTATCCACAGCGCCTCTGTACCAGTGGTAATGCCCTTCAACAGGCAGATAGTCTTCAACCAAGTGTGCCTGGGATGTTTATACACTGTTCAGATAAACAGAATGTGTGCTATACTTTCCGGCTGTGGTGGACAAAATGGACAACTTGTGCTAGTTTTAGCATGCCATTTGCGGGTAAATGAATTGACTGAAAGCGTTCCCACCCTAAATTGGTGGTACCGTTTCCTATCACAGGAAAGTGTAATGAAGTCCCAGTACCCTCTGTAAGCAATATCATGTTTTAGCTCCAGAAAGTCTCTTGTAAGAGATGGACTGATGCTGATCCTAAAACGTTTCATAGAAACCATGTTCCAGTATAACTCCTTAAAGGCCTTTCTGGACGGAAAGAGGTTAGCTGCGGGATTCTCCCACAGAGAATTTAAGCCCATTGCTGTGTAAACTGCCTTGGCCTCTTTCATCTATGGAATTCTACAAGCGCTGCCAGCATCTCTAACTTCGAGAAAAGCCTGAGCGTACTGGGAGAGCTCAGGGGTAACCCACAGTCTCCTCCAGTAGGCGACAGGTCTAAATCGTGCTACGTCCTCTATACTTTGGCATCCCAGATCATAAAAGAGGGGCAATAATGACGTAGATGGGGGAAGCCAGTTATTCCCCTCACAAACTTATTTTGGGAGCTCATTAATGCTGCTAAATTACTAAACCCCCAGAGTTCAGCCCCATAGAGGACTGACGCACTGATTTTAGTATTGTAGATTTTAAGCGCTGGGGCTATCGGTTTTGTAGCTGGGAGGTGGAGTTCCTTTGTTAGGGCACCAGCTAGTTGTGTATGTTTAATAGCAAGCTGGTTGATATGAGGTTTACAATCTAATTTAGAACCAAGGGTTATACCGAGGTAGGAGAAAAACTTGGGTCTGCTGTAGCGCGACACGGTACATAACCACCCTCCCTCTCACAAACTTGTGCTTGTGTAACACCATGAACTTTGTCTTGTTCACATTGATGATAAGACCATGGTCCTTGCAGAACACCTCAAAATGCACAATAGCCTTCTGGAGACCTTGCTGCGTTTTAGAAATTAACAAGGTGTCATCTGCAAACATTAGCAGAGGGATCTTCCTGCCATCAAGCTTAGGGGTGTCAGTAGGATAGTTCTTAAAATACTGAATCACCCAATTAATGTACAAGGAGAAGAGTGTTGGGGCTAGTACACACCCTTGTCGGACCCCTCTAGCGATGGGAAACCTATCAGTTACTTTCCCTTGCTGTCCCCACCGGACTTGGGCAAAAGTTGCATCGTGGAGATTGATTAAAAAGGCCAATACTTCGAGTGGCATACTCTGTTCGGCAAAGACGCTCCACATCTTTGCACGCGGCACTAGATCAAATGCCAACTTGAGGTCGACAAATGCGGCATAAAGCGTGCCTCCCCATAGGATTACCACCCGCAAGCAGATTAAAACAAATCTAAAAACCTGATCGATAGTTGTTGTGTGTGAGCGGAACCCAGCCTGTAGAGGAGACAGAATATCCTGCTCTTCAAACCAGCCTTGGATTCTGCTCAACACGAGCCTGGAGATCACTTTCTGGATGCAATCTATTAAGATTATGGGCCTGTAATTTCCAGGATCTGAACGATCCCCCTTTTTGAAGATCGGGATGATCTCAGCACCCTTCCAAGTATTAGGTATAGGGGAGCCTTTTGCAATAGCATTAGCCAGGGACTGAATGTAAGTCACCCATACTTCCTTATCGTGTAAAAATAGGTCAGCTGGCACACAGTCCAACCCGGGCGCTCTACCCCTCGGGACCGTGTTGAGCGCTCTTTCGACCTCCATCTTGGTGAAGTATAGGGGTGTGATGTCAGTGGGGATATTGGGGGAATGAGTGCACAGCTCTGAATCCTGAGCTGGGGAAGCAAATTGGATCGTAAAGTGCGGTACCCACAGCTCAGGTGCTACGTGATTGGATGGTTGTTCCCTAGGCTTCCCCTTCCCCCATTTAATCAAATTCCCAACAAACCATATTCCTATCTCTGCTGGCATGATACAGCTTAATCCAGTGCTGCTCATCCCAGTCCCTTTTTTGCATCAAGTTGAACTTTCTTATACTCCACCCTAGCCTTTTTGATCTTGTCCCTGTTTTTGGTTCTTATCGCCCATGCCAATGCTTTATAAGCATCCCTACATGATTTCTCATACCAAGTTTCTGCCCTGGAATTAGGCCTATTCTTGGGATTTTGTACATTAGTTATAAAAAAGCCCTTGAGCTTGTTAAAAAGTTCGGTATGGTTAGGAATAACTTTAGATGCCATATCCTGCTGCGTGACACAATTTTTAAAGGTCTACTGTAGCCTCGATAACCAACTCACTCAATGCAGCAAAATGGTCCTCTTTGAGAAGGCTGTTCGACCATTTTACTCTCCTTGTGTCGTTGCTGAGTTATGTGTCAATACCCACTGAGCAAGTTTCTAAAGGGAGACTTCCTACTAGGTAAAGAGACAGTACAAGCGGATTATGGTCACTTTCCACCCTTTCCAATACGACCATATCCTTGATAAAAGACCAGTAGTCCTTATTAAAAAGTATGTAGTCTATGCGACTACTACGCAAGCCATTATTGAATGTGGGAGCACCTTGCTTATCAGATTCCGATCTCCCATTCACTGCCCTTAACCCCTGTTTCAGGCATAGTACTTTAAGCTGCAAAGCAGCCTCTGTCCACTTCTTGATGGGAGGTAGGATTAGTCAGTCAGTCAATCACTTTTATTCGATTAATAAAAATCAGAAAAAGACACAAGATACAAATAGTCACAATTAATACAATACAACAATACATATGATTACAATCAATTACAAAGATAAAAAGTAAAAACATATCAAATTTAAAATGAACATATCTCATGTGTTCAATAAAACATTTTAAAAATATATATATTTCCATTTGAGAGTCATCTGCAAACATTAGCAGAGGGATCCTGCTGCCATCAAGCTTAGGGGTGTCATTAGGATAGTTCTCAAAATACTGAATCACCCTATTAATGGTCAAGGAGAAGAGTGTTGGGGCTAGTACACACCCTTGTCGGACCCCTCTAGCGATGGAAAACCTATCCGTTACTTTCCCTTGCTGTCCCCACCGGACTTGGGCAAAAGTTGCATCGTGGAGTTTGATTAAAAGGGCCAATACTTCGAGTGGCATACTCTGTTCGGCAAAGACGCTCCACATCTTTGCACACGGCACTAGATTGAATGCCAACTTGAGGTCGACAAATGCGGCATAAAGCGTGCCTCCTCTAATGATAACCACCCGCCAGCAGATTAAAACAAATCTAAAAACCTGATCGATAGTTCTTGTGTGTGAGCGGACCCCAGCCTGTAGAGGAGACAGAATATCCTCCTCTTCAAACCAGCCTTGGATTCTGCTCAACACAAGCCTGGCGATCACCTTCTGGATGCAATCTATTAAGATTTTGGGCCTGTAATTTCCAGGATCTGAACGATACCCCTTTTTGAAGATCGGGATGATCTCAGCACCCTTCCAAATATTAGGTATAGGGGAGCCTTTTGCAATAGCATTAGCCAGGGACTGAATGTAAGTCACCCATACTTCCTTATCGTGTAAAAATAGGTCAGCTGGCACACATTCCAACCCGGGTGCTCTACCCCTCGGGACCGTGTTGAGCACTCTTTCGACCTCCATCTTGGTGAAGTATAGGGGTGTGATGTCAGTGGGGATATTGGGGGAATGAGAGCACAGCTATGAATCCTGAGCTGGGGAAGCAAATTGGATCTTAAAGTGCGGTACCCACAGCTCAGGTGCTACGTGATTGGATGGTTGTTTCTTAGGCTTCCCCTTCCCCCATTTAATCAAATTCCCAAAAAAACATATTCCTATCTCTGCTGGCATGATACAGCTTAATCCAGTGCTGCTCACCCCAGTCCCTTTTTGCAGCAAGTTGAACTTTCTTATACTCCACCCTAACCTTTTTGATCTTGTCCCTGTTTTTGGTTCTTATCGCCCATGCCAATGCTTTATAAGCATCCCTACATGATTTCTCATACCAATTTTCCGCCCTGGAATTAGGCCTATTCTTGGGATTTTGTACATTAGTTATAAAAAAGCCCTTGAGCTTGTTAAAAAGTTCGGTATGGTTAGGAATAACTTTAGATGACATATCCTGCTGCGTGACACAATTTTGAAGGTCTACTGTAGCCTCGATAACCAACTCACTCAACGCAGCTAAATGGTCCTCTTTGAGAAGGCTGTTCGACCATTTTACTCTCCTTGTGTCGTTGCTGAGTTATGTGTCAATACCCACTGAGCAAGTTTCTAAAGGGAGACTTCCTACTAGGTAAAGAGACAGTACAAGCGGATTATGGTCGCTTTCCACCCTTTCCAATACGGCCATATCCTTGATAAAAGACCAGTAGTCCTTATTAAAAAGTATGTAGTCTATGCGACTACTACGCAAGCCATTATTGAATGTGGGAGCACCTTGCTTATCAGATTCCGATCTCCCATTCACTGCCCTTAACCCCTGTTTCAGGCATAGTACTTTAAGCTGCAAAGCAGCCTCTGTCCACTTCTTGATGGGAGGTAGGGTCAGTCAGTCAGTCAATCACTTTTATTCGATTAATAAAAATCAGAAAAAGACACAAGATACAAATAGTCACAATTAATACAATACAACAATACATATGATTACAATCAATTACAAAGATAAAACGTAAAAACATATCAAATTTAAAATGAACATATCTCATGTGTTCAATAAAACATTTAAAAAAAATATATATTTCCATTTGAGAGTCAGCTTCAGAATGTTAAAAAGGCACCAAGGCTACTAAAATGAATTGATTGCAATCGGTCTGAGTCGTAAATTAGAACTCTTCTTGTTATTTCGAACACCTGCACTAAGAAGCTTGCTACATGAAATGTTACACGTGCACTAGATAAAAGTTGTAAAAACAGGAGCGCTGGCCTGACCCGTAGAAAGCCCGCCTCCCGCAAAATAGGTAACAAGTATTTTTTCCTAATCTGTGCATAGTGTTCACAAAAGATAATAAAGTGAAGTGTGTCCTGTGTGGAAAAGTGATCGCAATCGCATGGTTTAGGATTTGATGGAGTATCCCAAATAGGATAAGATCCCAACATAAAATGTATCAAATTGAAACAGAATCTAGTTAGGAGAAAGCGATGAAATGGTCTAGTTACAAAAACAAGATACGGTTCAGGACCTGGAACAGTTATGAGTGCATAGTTCCTTCTAACAAGTGGTTTTCTCATCTCTATCTCCTCCCGCTCTGCCATGAAAAGGTTTACCAGTGCGGATTTTATCTCCAAGACATCCTCTTTTTTTATACGTTCTGGAAAATGAAACAGCTCAACACATTCATAAGCATTGCTTTAACATAAACCAACCATGGGACTCTGTGAGCTCTGTCCAGAGCAAGGCAATCTTTAAGAATCAGGTGATTCAAGGAGATTTCCTGGTTAAGCCATGTTTTTTTTTTCACAACAGCTTTTATTGAAAATTTAGGCAGAGTATAAGCACAGCTCTCCACAGTCAGGAGGTCACTGTCATCAGTAAACAGATAGCAGAAGGAACATACTGCCTAGACTTTTGGAATCACCCCCCTCCCAGACCCCAACACCCTGCTAGCCACCCCAACAATAACCCCCCCGCTACCCACCCCTTATCCCACCCTAACCCAGTGCACGTGTTCACATTCCGCCATAGTACACAAGTATTGCACGATAGGCATCTGATGCCGTTTTAGGCCCCAAGGCCCCCTTCCGGGGGCAGTACATCATCCAAATCAGCTGGTGGTTCTAGAGTCAACCACCTGTAATCCGCCCACCTCTTCCAGATCTTGTAATGCTTCCGGGGGCATCCCCTGGCCTCAAACACAGGCAACTCAAGCCCCATGAGAAAGTCCAGGCCTGCCTTCCAGGCGCAAAGCGGGGGGGCCCGGTCACTCTTCCAGGCTTTCGCCAGGTCTCTTTTGGCTACAACTAGACCCAGCAACAGGAGGTGACGCTTGTAAATGTTTCCACCCACATTCTCTAGGACATGAAGGAGACCCAGCCTGGGTGTACGAGGAAGGTCCCACCCCAGTACCTCCGACAGGCAACTCCACACCCCATTCCAGAAGCGGGTGAGACCCACACAAGCCCACACCGTGTTCAGCAGCGTACCTCGTTCAGTCCCACAGCGCAAGCAGTCCGGGCAGCAATGAGACCCGCCCTCCACAGTCTCTCCCTCGTATAGTAGGCCCTGTGTAGGTACTTAAACTGTATAAACCGGATCCGCACAGCATTGGCGGCCCCACGGGGGGACTCAAGGGCCTCCCTCCAGTCGTCCTCATCCAAAGAACCAACATCAGTCTCCCAGGAGGCCTTCAGCGACAAGAGAGAAGAGGAGCAGTGGGTAACTAACGTTTGATATATTTTGGAAACTTTTTTATCACCCAGGTCCCCCATAAAGAGTTTGGCCTCCACAGGGCTAAATTCGGGAAGCTGGTCCAGCCCTACCAGACTTGGCGTTAGCGCATGGCGGAACTGTAGGTATTTGAAGAATTGGGTTTGGACATGCTGAATTCGGTGCTGAGGTCCTGAAAGGACTTGAGGGTAGTCCCTGCGAGGACATGGCCTAGTGAGGAGATCCCAATGGCGTCCCAGCCACTAAATCCCGACAAGGAAGCCAGCGCAGGAAGCTGTCCGTTATTCCACAGCGGAGTCTCCGCTGTCAGCCTGCCCCACCAACCCATGCGGCGTAGTGCCTGCCTCCATATTACAAAAACCACCTGAGTGACCCGCGGTAACGCCTTCCGCCGCCTGGCCGAAAACAACAGTGTATGGAGCGTGGCATCCCCCATCAAGAAATGTTCCAGTGCATATGCCGGGTCGCTGTGATCGCCGTACCACCACTCATTCAGAACTAGGAGGTGCGAGGCCTGATAGTAGGACAGGAGATCAGATGTAGCCAGGCCTCCACAGTACGTGGCTAGGAAGCAGGTCCGCAGCGCCACTCTAGAGATGCCACCAGCCCACAGAAAGCGGCCCAGCACCGAGTTCACGCGACGGAACCACTGTGGATCAATTCTAAATGGATGGTTCTGTAATTGATATAAGAGCCGCGGGAGGGCGACCATCTTAAATATTGCGGATCTGCCGTAGATGTTAAGGGGCATGCGAGACCAGGTTTTGATGTCTGATTGGACTTTGTCCCATACGGGCAGCACGTTACGCTCCCATGCAATTACGGCGGACTCGGACAGAAAGACCCCCAAGTATTTTAGGCCACCGACCGCCACCTGTAGGGCCGAAGCCCAGGGATACGTCTCAACCTCCCCACCCAGCACCCACAGGGTTGACTTGCGCGGGTTGAGGAAGAGTCCCGATACTTCGCCAAAGACCTGCATGATGTCCAGTATTCGAGGGCCGGAGCGGTGGAGGGCCGTCATAAAGAAGAGGACATCATCCGCATACAGAGCGATTCTATCGGAGAGTTCCTCCCCCCACACAAAGCCACGGTACTGTGCATCAGCGCGTACCCATGTGACCAGGGGTTCCATGGCCAGAGCGAAGAGATAGGGGGAGAGTGGGCAACCCTGCCGGGTCCCCCTGGCAATCGGGAACTGCTCCGAAATCGCCCCGGAGATGCGTACCGAGGCAGTGATGTCCGTATACAGCAGCCTAATATAGGAGATGAACACCGGGCCCAGGTTTAGACGCGGCAAGAGGGCGAAAAGGTAGGTCCAGCTGACCGAATCAAACCCCCTGTCAATATCTGCCAGCAGCAGTGCTGCCCGCTCCCCGGTCGCCCCTACAGTGTCCACCGCCGCCTGTGCACGCCTGATGTTGTGTCGCGTCGCTCGATGCGGCATGAAGCCCGCCTGGTCCGGGTGGACCAGATCTGTGATATAAGGGAGAAGACGGTTCGCCAGCGCCTTGGCCAGTAACTTGGCTTCGAAGTTGAGCAGAGATATAGGCCGATATGAGTCATGTCTATCTGGGGGTCTACCTGGCTTCTGGAACACCACAATTTCGGCCTGACGCCAGTCCGACGGCAGGCTACCACGCTCCCGCGCCACCTCCAACGCCCGCCTATAGTGCGGCCCAAGCAGCAGGTGAAATTTCTTGTAGAATTCGCTGGGGAACCCACTCGGTCCCGGCGCCTTGCCCACGTTGAGCTGGCCCAGCGCATCCCCCAGCTCCTCCGCCGACAGGGGGAGGTCCAAGGCCTTCCTGGCCTCGTCCGAAACTGCGCGGGGGGGAGGTCAGCAATGAACTTATCCACAGCATCCAACGGAAGGCTGTCTCGGGGAGCATACTGTTCCGCATAGTAGGTGGCAAAGCTCGCTGCAAGGGTCGCGGCGTCCGTGATGGCGACGCCCTCCCCGTCCATAAGGCCTGGTAGTGTGAGCGGTTGTAACGTTGGTTGACACAGTCTGTGGAGCATAGTGCAGGACTTATCGCCCCACTGGTATACTCTACTCCGCGTAGCCAGCCAAGCTTGTCTGGCCTCGTCCATCAAAACCGAGGCATAGGATTGCTGCGCCTGCAGGAGCAGCCGTATCGTCAGTGCATCTCCATCCCTCCGACACTGATTCTCCAACAATTCCACGCGCCCCGCAGCCGCGACAATAACCTCCCGTCGGGTACGCCGGGCAGCAGCGCACCAAGCAATGTCCACGCTCCGCAGGGTGGGCTTCATGGCCTCCCAGACCGTCACTCCATCAACCCCCTCAGCCACATTCTCCTGCCAATATTGGGCAATCGCACCACGCATATGTTGTGTGTAGTCCGCCTGCTGGAGATGCCACGAGGACATCCTCCACCGAAACGGCCGGCGCGGCTTGTGCAAGTCTATCTGTACCGCGACAGGGGAGTGGTCCGACAGCCCCCGGGGCTGAATCACAGCCCGTTTTACCCTGTCAAGGAAGGCCCCCGGCACAAACACACAATCCAGCCTGGAGAAGGAGCCATGCACCGCGGACACATACGTGTACTCACGCGTCCTTGCATGCAAATGTCGCCAGGCATCCACCCAGCCCAACCCCTCAATCAATGCTTTCAGCCGTGTGGGGGAGGTCGCCGCCACAGCCCCCTGTGACCTCTGCCGATCTAGGTATACATCCACAACATCATTCTAGTCACCCCCTATCACAGCCAAGGAGTCGGGGATATCGGCCCACAATTCAAACAGTCTTTCTGCCAAGGACCATTGCATAGGGGGAGGAGCATACACACTGCCAAACACCACAGGCTCCGCACCAATCAGGCCTTTCACAAAGACATACCGACCCTGGGGTCAATCCAATGGCGTTCATGGGTGTAAGACAGCCTACGGTGGATAAGGATAGCCACCCCTCTCGAGCCCCTGGAGAACCCCGCATGGAACACTTGGTGAAAACCAAACCTCTGTAAACTCAGCGCCTTCGTACCCAACATATGCGTTTCCTGAAGTAGCATCACATCAGCTGAGCTTCTCTTACCCCAGCGCAAAACTGCCCCACGCTTGATTTTGTCTAACATCCCCCTGACATTCCAACTCAATATCTGCATAGAGTCACTAGTTAGTTCCTGTCCTTGGGTGTCAACCATTGTCTCGATGGGGAAGTCTCTGAGGCCACCGGGACCCGGCCTCGGCACCCAATACCATATACCTCAATACAGCAGAAAACACGTGCACCCCCTTCAAACCCCCCACTACCCCCCCCATCACCAACCACCAACCCTGCCCCCTCAACAACCCAACTCCAGAACACCACCCCCCACCCCTATACCTCATGGAACACTGAAGTACCTGTCGCGGCATGGCGAGCTTCGGGCCCAAAACGGAGCGCCCAAAGCCCACCATACCAATGGATCCCAACTACTCCCCCCAAGAACCAGAACCGTCCCCCAGGGCCACCCCCCAAACCGTGGGAGGATGAAGCTGCCCATGAGGTTAGTTCCCCGAACCCCCTAGTACCACAATGTTTGGACCACAGAAAGGACGAGGCAGCCAGATGCCTCTCAGGCGACGTCCCATGCGCCCTACCAGAGACCATTCCACCGCTGAAGCCTCCACATCAGGCCCTCCGCATAGCCCACCAGCGGACTGAGTGAAGCTAGGACGGCTGAAGCCGCACGTTGTTCAGTTTTCTTTCCCCGAATGGTCTGTGTCAGGTTGCGTCCCATCCAGGAGACCATCACGGGACAGGGAGCGTCGCCTGGATCTGGATTTCCGATGTCGTTTGCCTTTGCTGGTGGAGTCGCCCCTCTCCCGCGACGACCCGCGCGATGGTCCAGAGCCCAGCCCCGGCTGGGCGTTCGGCCGGATCCTGACCGTCTCATCCGTCCACCTGAACACGTCTTCCGGGGAGTCGAAAAAGTGAGTTTTGGAGTTGAAGACAACGCGTAGGCGGGCCGGGTACAGCAGTGAATATTGAATTTTCAGGCCACGCAGTTTGGCCTTCGCCGTCAGGAAGGAATGGTGCTGCTGTTGTACTAGCCTGGTATAATCCGGGAAGATCATAATCTTATGATTGTCATACAACAGTGTCTCTTTGGCCCTCGCTTCCCTGAGTATAGTGTCTCTGTCGTGGAAGTTCAGGATTTTGGCTATTCCCCTACCGGCGGTTTCTGCGTTAAGGCTCTGTGTGCGCGCTCCACTACGAAGCAGCGCGACAGGATGTCTGGGGGTAGCCAGCTCTCCAGCCACTCTGTGAGGAATGCAGCCATGGGCCCCTTCTCGCAATCCTCCGGAAAGCCCACGAAGCGTAGGTTATTCCGTCGCGCTCTCCCCTCCGCGTCCTCCACGCGGAGAGCCAGCCCCTTCTGGATCTTGTCCATCTCCGCCACCTTCTGTTTGAGGGCACCGACGTCTCCCTCCACTCCTGTAATCCTGGTCTCGGTCTCCGCAATGCGGGCGACGGCGTTGCGGAGGTCTTGTCGCAATAGCATAACGTCAGCACCCACCGCACCAATTTTTGCATCAAGCATGTCCCTCGATTGCGTGATGGCCGCCATCAAGGCCGCGTTATCCGGGCCAGCATTCTGACCACCTCCGGCGGCCCCGGCTCCCCCACTGGGTCCAGTGAATTTGTCGATCGGCCCCTGCTTGGCGGAGCCAGTGCCACCTCCGCCCCTGGTCATGGTGGGGAAAGTTCAAGCAGGTTGTTGCGTGCCCTTGGCGGACCCTCCTCTTACTGCCTCGCCGGAGTAAGGATGACCCCCGGGGTACCCCGCCGCGCCAGGTTGCCACTACAGGGGACCAGCAAGCAGCTATCGCCAATGTCACTCGGGGCCACCACAGGGTCTCCTATCACGGGCCCCCAGGCAGGGCACTCCCACACCCAGAGGAAACGCTGCCAGGCACCCGGCTCCTCACCTTCACGGGACCGCTCCGGCCACTACAGTCCTCTCCGGTCCAGCCCTCCACCACAGCTGCAGGCCGGGACGGGTCCAAGCAATCATTCGTGGCCAGGGCAAGCAGGCGACACCGTGTCCCGGGGCCACACCAGCTGTTGGTCCGGGCCCGCGCAGGATACACACAGGAGAAAGGCGCCCCAAGATATGGCGCGAGCGCCGCACTGCTCCACTCCGCCGGTCTCCTCCGCCGTCAGGGGCCACACCGCAAGGATCCACACACTCAGGCAATCGGGCGGAACATGCCCTCACCGCTTTCGATGGCCCGGCTCCAGCCCCAACACCACCACAGCCTCCAGCCGCCCGAGGGGGCCCGACCTGCACCGAGGCCCGTGCAGCTCTCCACAGCGCCGCTCTGCTCTCCCGCAGCCTCCCACGGCGCCTGTAGCTCTCCAGGCGGTAAGGGACACCGCCGCCCCCACTCCGGCTGCCAAAAATCAACTGACTCGGGGCCCATGGGGCCCGCCGGCGAGCAAGCCGGCCGGCACTCAGGGCCGTCCGTCGGGCCCAGCGTCTAATCGAGGCCCCGGCTCTCCACGCGGCAGGTAGGCCCAGTGGATGTCGCTGCCAAAAGGTCCGCCAGCCAGGGACCAGGGATCACGAACGTCGCACCGGAGGGTGCCCCTTGTTGTAGGCAGCTGCCGTCGCTCAAGAGTGGCCAGTTAGGGGTCCGGGGATAGGATAAATGACAGGATTAATTACGGGCCGGCGGGAGCTCTAGAAAGCCACGTCCGCCATTGTCGCCCTCGAAGCCACGCCCCCTAAGCTATGTTTTTAACCAGCAAATTACAGGTGCGGATTTTTTTTTTTTTTTTTTGAAAACCTTTATTTGTATAGATGGTTGCATACAAATACGGGCCTACAACCCAGAGGCCGGCCACAGAACAAACTGGAAAGCACCAATGTCAATAAAAATACGGAGTGGTACACAATCCTACACAATGCTGCGAGTCCATAATGCTAACTGAGTGCAACCCTCCGGCACAGGATCACAGAAGGTTAATTTTATTTTGAAGAATAGAGGATCGGCTGTATAATAAGCATACTGGTGCGCATGGCGGGGAACAGAACCAGCAACATTACAATAGGGAATCCATAGATCTATCATAGGAATAGTACAAAGCGTTCAAGCCATAGATGTCCCTGCAATTCTTCTTAACTCAGTGTCCACCCGTAACCCCACGTGCCCAAAGACAAGCAAAACATCAACCTCATGAAAATCAAATTAACAATGAGACGGATAATGTTGCAATCACTATACAGCCCAACCCGAAGAATAAAAGAAAACGAAATTACTAGAAAAAAGGGAAAGGGGACTCCACGTTACTGTACCCGCTTCACAGCGATAATGGCGATCAACAATCCAGACAGCAAGCATTCTTAGGGGCGGGGCGGCTAAATCAGGATAAGCAGAACCTGAAAGTACCATATTATATAGGATTACTCAAAGCTCCCCCCCCAGGAACTCACCCCGCGGGAATCACGCACAGTCATGGAGACCCAAGAAAAGGACACAAAAGAGCCATAGAAACAAGTAACTATCTAATAGACCCCAATCCACCCGCCCCACCCTGCACCCCTGCAGAAGGCTATGGCCTACCCCTCCCAGCAGCGTGCCTGTCGCCCTAAACATGAACCCAAAATATAGAATAAGATGATATAGGGAAAGGTAAGAAAACAGATAAAAAGGGAAAAAGGAAAGCCAGGGGGGGAGGATACTATGTAACCAGGCGCACAGCCCCCACCCCCCGCCCATATAAACAATTAGTGCAGCCCAAAACGAAACTGGCATGTTTTCAGGTAGCCATACATAGTAAGGATTCAACAAATTGTCTCAATGTGGGGCAGTCCATATCTCCGTGCACCGAACAGCAGTCATCCAGATTAAAAACCCGGTCTCACCCCAGTCCTTTCTTAGCAAACGCCACGATGTATGTCTAAGTAGCGGGCACAAAACAAAGCGGAGAGAAAAAGCCACGGAACAGCCGCTGAACGGCCAATGGAAGCAATCCATAAGATCTCCTCCGCCGACGGTGATGCAAAAGCTGTTCACGGCAGTCATGTACTCCAGTGTCAATGATCCCCTGCGAATCCTCCCGCAGGCAAACCAAGACATCGCTACCCCCACCAAAAAGCGGGAAACGAACAGCCAACACCTCGGGCCCAGCAGCATCTCTGAGGGACGGCCCGGAGCAATGGCGGTTACCATATTGTCTTGCACAGAAGAATCCCGGGCCAAGGTCACTCGCCAGATCTTCAGCGCTCGTAGAACGTCGCCAATCGTGGGCTCACGCTCCCCAGTGCAGGCCCCATCACCGTACATAGGTGCAGCATCGGCATCCCGGGGCGGTCCACAGCACACGGCAGCAGTCGCCATTTTGTGATCACCGCGCCGTCTCTTTGTAACCAACTCCTGATGCGGGCTCACAAGCAGGGCCCCAACGGGATCCCCCTCAAGCACCAAAACAGCAGCCTCGGTGCAAAAATGAGGGCCACAAAAAGAGGGGGACCCGCCGGCGCCTCCGCTACGCCAGAGCCACTCTCCACTACCGAGCGATGAAATCCGGAATGGCCGGGCTGGGCAACAAGAGGGGGAGCCACCAACACGGCGTCCCCCACACCCAACTTGCCGCACCTCACCTCTGGACCACCGGACGGTTGTCCCAGGCGCGTTCAGTTGCCTCCGGCCTTTTCGCACAACGACCTCCGCCGGCCGGTCTCCATCCTCCACCCGAGGCCGCCACCGACACCGTCTCGCCGGCTACTCGCTGAAGGCGAGGCCCCGGTCTCCACACCACGGAGGCCACACTTACTGGGAGGACGCCGCTGCGGACCCACCGAATGCCGCAGCCACCAGAATGGGTGGTAAGTATCAGCGGACCTTCATCTACAAAATGTTATCGTTTTTGGGCAGGATGGGCGGCAGAATAGATGAGTTTGGGCAGGGAGGCCGGCGAAGCCGAGCTACCGTGCGGCCATCACAATGTCGAGCTTGGCTCCTCCCCCAGGTGCGGAATTTATTGAGTCTGTTACAAACCCCATGCCTAGCTCTGAATGTATTGTGAAAGTGGGGGTTGACTGGGGAACAGAGAGCAAAGATATAAAAAATGTGTTCATTACCTTCGGGATGTTATCAGGTTTACTGTAACCCCAGATAGCAGAACCATAGGTGGCTATAGCCAAACATTTGGCTTTATATACTTTAAGGATAGCCTCCATTGGTCGGGCCCCCATCCTTTTAGCAAAGCTTAACAGGGCCGCAGCCGATCGTGCTACTGCATTGCTTTTTGACTTATATTGGGGACCCCAGGTTCCTCTATGATCAAAGATGACCCCCAGATAGGTGAAAATTGGAACCCTCTTTACTTCTTTGCCTGTGCAAGAAAAAGTCATTAATTTCCTTTTTCTGCTGATCGGTCCAACTATCATGACCTGAGATTTTTGAGTATTATTTTCAGGTCGAATGAAGTCATGAAGTCTCCGAAGAAAA
This sequence comes from Lissotriton vulgaris, assembly GCF_964263255.1. Taxonomy (NCBI): domain Eukaryota; kingdom Metazoa; phylum Chordata; class Amphibia; order Caudata; family Salamandridae; genus Lissotriton; species Lissotriton vulgaris. The sequence continues at coordinate 445,857,156 of NC_141698.1, forward strand.
CCAATAGTCTATTAAGAGCCACACCTGTGCGTGCCAAAAGAACGGCGTCGTCCGTGTACAAGAGGACCAGGATATTGGTCTCCCCTGCACGCGGAACGTCCACCGTTGAGCCCCACACTTTTTAACGTCTACATGTCTCCTCTAGAGGACATTATAACCCCATTCAGCTTAAAAACAGTCATGTATGCCGATGATACCCAACTGGTGGTGTCCATAAACCAGTCGAGTAAAAGCCTGGTCAACCTGGCAGCTTGTCTCGAGAACATCTTCCACTGGATGTGCGAATCACGCCTGAAATTAAACGGAGAGAAATCCGAGATCCTCCTCTTGGGAAACCCACGCAAACTCCCTCCATCCCTCTCATGGCCACTCTGCATGGGTTCACCTCCCACACCCAAATCCGAAGTCAAAAGCCTTGGTATCTGGTTGGACCAAGAGCTCAACTTTAAAGCCCAGGCCAGAAAAACCACAGGCATCTGCTTCGGCCTCATTCAAACAGCACGGAAAATCCTCCACTTGATCCCCTTCCAATCCAGGAAACTGCTTATGCAGGGGCTGGTGAACTCCAGATTGGACTACGGAAACGCTCTTCATTTAGGGGCCCCTGCATCGGTCATTAACAGACTGCAATGCGCCCAAAACGCCGCCGCCAGACTCTTAACCGGGACCAAATCTAGATGCTCTGACAAACCAGCCCTCAAAAGCCTACACTGGCTCCCGATTAAGGAAAGGATCACCTTTAAGACCCTCTGCATTTCACACAAAATAATGCAAGGCAGAGGCCCGCCGATCCTGAGATCCCTCGTCAAACCACATCAGTCTAACAGACAACTCAGATCAGACTCCCTTTCCCTGGCCAGCGTCCCCAGAGTAAAAAAGGCCCGCTCCGGGGGGGCGATTGTTCTCCTACAATGCTCCAAAACTGTGGAACTCCCTTCCACTTTCCATCCGAAGAGAACACAACCTTCTTGCCTTTCGTAGGCAACTAAAGACATTGCTCTTCCCATAATTCTTCACCTCCTCTTCCCCCCTCCGGAACTATAGGTCGATTTACAGCGCTGGGACGCCCCAGGGTAGCTACGCGCTTTATAAATCCGCATTCAAATTCAAATTCAAACGGCCAGGGCTGGCTCGAGGGCGTTTATATATAATGTAAAGAGGAGGGGGGCAAGGATGCACCCTTGCCGCACCCCCCTCTCCGAATTAAAGTAGCTGGTGCACCTCCCCTCACAAGTGACTCTGACAGAGGCCTGTAATCCGCAGTGAAGGTCAGCTAAAAAACCAACCAATGGTGGGTCGATGCCCATGTCCAAAAGGACCCCCCACAGTCTCGACCTGTTGACCAGATCGAATGCTGAGGAGAGGTCCATAAAGGCCATGTACAAGGACCCCTCCTTCACAATTGTGTATTTGCTGATGAGCATTTGGAGGTTTAGGCATTGACCCAATGTACTCCTTTTAGCCCTAAAGCCATACTGGGCATTAGACAGGGTTCCTCTGCCTTCTAGCCAAGATCTCAATCTACCTAAAATGACTCTGCCCAAGATTTTAACGGCAGAGTCTATTAGGGAAATAGGCATATAACAGGCAGGATCACCCCTTTGGCCTTTTTTAAACATTGGAATAATAGTGGACCTTGCCCAGGAATCAGGAAAGTTGTTTTCTCTTGAGGCGTTAAAAACGTTGGTCAATATCTTTGCCCAAAATTTCAGTGCACACTTATATAGGTCCGCAGGGACCCCGTCTGGGCCCGGGGCCTTATTTTTAAGTGTCCCATTTATAGCTTTTTCCACATCTTCCTCCTCAAAGGCCAAAATTGGCCCTATACGGTCGAAAAATAAAGACTCCTGTGTGGGTCCCGGGTTTGGCTGGATATAGATGCTTCCAAAGTGGGCGAGCCACTGCTCATCTGGAATGATACATTCCACCCCCCAATTTTCCACCCCGAGAAATAGGGCTGGTTGACAACCGCCCAAAATTTGGAACTATCCCGCAGAACTTCTTCTGATTGTAGGTGTTACAATGGGAGCGGGTTGCGGCGCAGGAGAGATAGGCAATAGGCGTGCTCTTGGAAGTTTAGGCTTTATTGTGGCATACAGTTGATCCGTACAGCTTTTACGGGCCGGGTATTTCCGTGGTGACCGGCTTCTGCTCCTGCGTCGGTGGACGGTCTTTCCCTTCTTCCGTGTCCCTTCCGGTCTTCGGACAGGCGGCTCCTCCTCCTCCGAGTCCGTCCCGACTGTCGGAGTGGCTCTCCAGCGATCACCCCGTCCGAGGGAAAGATAGAAAGAAAGAAGTGTCAGGTGCTGTACCACTTCGCACACGGTGCAAGGGGGGGGTAAGTGAGGGGACTCCCTGTGCTCAGTTTAACGCGTGAACGGCAGTGAAGGGTGATTTCCGAATCCCGTTAAACTAAACGTCCCTCGGGGTTGTACCTAACGTACGCTGACCTCCTACCCAGCCCCTGAAACGATCACGTACCTGGAGGAGCCACGCACCTCCCCTGGGTGAGTGGCTGGGCGGCTCGTGGAAACGGTGGCCTCCTGGCTTTCCTCCGTCCTGTGCAGGCGCCGACTCTGCTCGCTTTTCGTCTCCAGTCGTCCGACTCTCCACCTCTTCTCCTGCTCCTCGAGTCTCAAGGTCTTACGAGTCGTCTCGCGTTCTCTCCTTCTGCTCGTCGATCTTCCTACGTTCGAATACCTCCTCCTCCTCCCGAATCGTCGTCCTCCTTCCTCTTTCGCCTTCCGTCCTCCAGGTGTACAAGCACACCTGAGAGGCTTCTGGTTCTCCTTTTGATGGGCAGGGTTGAAATGCTGACTCCTCCCACTCGGTGTTGTCCTCGCAGTTAAAGGGCCAGTCCATAGCGTTCGACTCAGTCCATGTCGTCGCTGGTTCCTGTGGTTGAGACAGAGAGAGGGGAGGGGAGGGGACAAAAGTTAAGTTGGACCTCCCCTGGTTCGTTCCCGGGTTGATGGGTAGTCCCGCACCGACATCCTGCTGGCCCCGACTGTACACCCCGTTACACACCTCCCCCCTAGGACGCTCCCGATCGGGGAGCGGGTGGCGGGACAGGAAGTCCGCATTAATGTTCTCAGTCCCTTTTTTATGGTGTACTGTAAACGAAAACGGCTGGAGCGCCAGGAACCAGCGCATGACCCTGGCATTGTTGGACTTGTTCCTAGACATCCATAAGAGGGGAGCGTGGTCAGTGTACAGGTGGAACGGTCGGCCCTCGAGGTAGTAGGCCAGTTTCTCAATAGCCCATCGGACAGCTAAACACTCCTTTTCGATGGTAGCATATTTCAGTTCTCGGGGGAAGAGTTTCCGGCTGACATAAACTACAGGGTGCTCCAGCCCATCTTTGCCTATCTGTGACAGAACGGCGCCTATGCCGTATTCTGAGGCATCGGTATGGAGGAGAAATGGGACAGAAAAATCTGGGGAGGCGAGGACAGGGGTCGTGGTAATGATGCGTTTCAGGTGGGAGAAGGCATCTGTCATACACTCAGTGGGCTTAATGGGAGTGTTGGATTTCCCTGTATGGCGTAGGGCGTCTGTAAGGGGGGCGGCAATGTCTGCAAAGAGAGGGATGAACCTTCTGTAATACCCCACCAAGCCTAGGAAGGCCCTCATCTCTTTCCTGGTGGAGGGGAAAGGGGTGTCCGCGATAGCCCTGACTTTCTCAATCTGGGGCTCAATCATGCCATGTCCCAGTACATATCCGAGGTACTTCACCTTCTGGTAGGCCAGTCTCGATTTCTTGGAGTTTACCCTTAGTCCGGCTTTCTCTAGTTCCTGAAACACCAGATGGATGTGGCGTAAATGTTCCTCCCAGGTCTTGCTGTGGATGACTATATCGTCTAAATAGGCTGATGCCATGGAAGCTACAGGGGCGAGAACGGTGTTCATCAGTCTCTGAAAGGTGGCTGGAGCCCCGTGTAGCCCGAACGGGAGGACGGTAAATTCGTAATGTCCTTCGTGGGTGCTGAAGGCGGTCTTTTTCTTGTCCTCCTCCCGTAAGGGCACCTGCCAATAGCCTTTGGTAAGGTCAAGTGTCGTGATATACCGGGCTTCTCCAAGGCGTTCTATGAGTTCATCCACTCGTGGAATCGGGTAGGCATCAAATTCCGAAATCTCATTGAGGGCTCGAAAGTCCATACAAAAACGCCGACTACCGTCCGGCTTTGGAATCATGACGATCGGACTCGACCATTGGCTGGTGGACGGTCTTATCACCCCTAGTCCCAACATGTCCTGTACTTCTTTCTTTATGGCATGTCTTCGGGCTTCGGGAACTCTGTAAGGTTTGACGTTAATGACTTTTCCGGGAGGAGTGTTTATTCGATGTTCGGCCAGATTGGTCAGTCCGGGCTGGTCTGAGAACAGTCCCTCATGCCGGTGGAGGACGGTTTGAATATCCTTCCTTTGTGCTTGGGTTAACTCATCATTGATGTTCAGTTGGTCTTGAGTGGAAGGCGACGTATTACTGCCAGTCAGGACTCGTACGTCGGATGCGGGCGGAGCTCCCAACCATTTTTTTAGGGAGTTGATGTGGTAGGTTTGCGTTTTTCGGGGTCCGATTTGTAGCTCATAGGTAGTTTTTCCAATGGTACGTACGACTTGAAAAGGTCCGGTCCAACTGGCACGGAACTTCTGAGTGGAGGAGGGCAACAATACGAGAGCCCATTCCCCTATCTTCAACTGTCTCCACTTCTTGCCTTTATCGTAGCAGAGTTTTTGTTTCTGTTGACTGTTTCCCATGTTCGCATATGCCAGATCTCGGAGCTTTCCTAGTTTGGATTTAAGGCTCCGTGCATAGTCCAGGGTGGCTGAGGTTTCTTCTGGAACCTCGTTCTCCCACGCTTCCCTTGTCATCTCCATCAGGGAGCGGGGTTGTCGACCATACAAAAGCTCAAACGATGATACGCCGAGACTGCTTTGGCGTTGCCCTCTTATCACATATAGAGCCAAGGGAAGTATCTGGTCCCATTCACTCCCATTCACTTCCATCATTTTCCTCAATGTTGTCTTCAAGGTGCGGTTATAGCGCTCTACGAGGCCATCCGTCTGCGGATGGTAGGCGGAGGTCCTGATTTGGTGCACGTCCAGACACTTGCACACTTCTTTCATCAACCGTGATACGAATGGGGTCCCCTGATCCGTTAGCAGTTCCTTTGGGAATCCCACACGGCTAAATAGTTCGATCATTCTGTCCGCGACTTGCTTCGTCGTGGTAGCCGTGAGGGGGAAAGCCTCGGGGAACCTCGTGGCGTAATCCACCAGAACTAGTACATACTGGTGTCCTTTTCGGGTTTTTGGTAATGGTCCGATGATGTCCATACCGACTCGTTCAAACGGTTTCCCGATAATGGGGAGAGGTTGGAGAGGCACTGCCGGTGGTCGTGTCATGTTCATTGTTTGGCAAATGGTGCACTCCTGACAATAGCGTTGAGCGTCCTTATATATACCGGGCCAGTAAAAAAAACGTAAGATCAGCTGCGTGGTCTTTTCGCTCCCGGTGTGCCCAGCTACTAGATGGGTGTGGGCGAAAAAGAGAATTTGTTCTCTGTAAGATACCGGCACCAAAAGTTGCTCGGGTTCGTCCTCCTTAGCCTGCCGGTATAGTAGCTCTTTGGAGATGAGAAAACGGGGGTATCTGGGGTGAGGGTCGTCCATCTCACGGTGGGCCTGCTCCCAGGCATTAAGGAGTGTGGTGTCATTGATTTGTGCAAATTTGAAACTCCGGTCCATTACCCAGGGTTCAGGGGTCAGAAGGGCCGGCTTCACTGACTGCATGCTGGGTTCCCCTCTTCCCATACTCTGCCTGAACCAGTGAAGGAAACGCGGATTGTCAGTACCTATGATCAACGGCTCTGGGAGGGTATTGAGAACACCTACTCTCACTCGCTGTTGGGGCCCTCCCTTGGGGACTATGGGAATTAAGGCAAGGGGGTAGGTCTTAACATCCCCATGCACACATCTTATTGCCACGTTTTGGTTCTCTAGGTATTGAGACTTTAGCACATGAGGGGCCTGAATAACCGACTGCCTGCACCCTGAGTCTGAGAGGGCCTGAACGACCGCTCCATTCACCTGCACACTCACCCTATACGTGCTCCCCATCTCCGCGGAGTAAAGCACAGTCCGTGGCAGGTATCCCACCTCCATCGGTTCCTCTTGGGTTTTTTTCGTGGGGCAGAATCGGGCGATGTGGCCCCAGTTCCCACAATCAAAGCATTGGGGTCCAGAGCTAGATGGCCCCTCAGGTTTCCAGCTACGGGGCTTCGGAGGGTCGACGGGTCGCTGGACGGGGCGTCTCTCTGGTTTCATGGGCGGCTTTGGGTGGCGCTCACTTTCCCACCCTGTGGAGCGGGGTTGGGCTCTGGAAAAGGTAGTGGCCATCTCCACGGCTTCCGCAGTTGTCAGATTGTGGTGTTGGCGAAGCCAACGCTGCGTCGCATAGGGAAGGGCTTCCAGGAATTGTTCGAGATATATCCGGTCCATAATCTCGGTCTTGGTGCTAGTGTTAGGGGTCAGCCATTTATCGGCGGCCATTTTCAGCCTCACGAATAGGGTTTTAGGGGTCTCTCCTGGGGTGCCCCGTTCTTTCCGAAATCGTATTCGGTAGGCCTCAGTGTCCAACCCTAGGTGATCGAGAATTATCTTTTTTATCTCTTGGTAGGACGTATCCCCGTTAGGATTAGCAACCTGGTAGGCGGCTTGGGCCTCCCCTGAAAGGAGGGGTGCCAAGAAGAAGGGCCATTTGCTGATGGGCCAGCCACAGGCCCTTGCGGCCCTTTCAAAGTTTAGCAAGAAAGCATCTGGGTCGTCTCCGGTATGATACTTCTGTAGAGCCACTGCAGAGGAGCCATGGGGGATAGTTCCTTCACCTCTAGTACCCCCGGTGGCGACGGGATCTACCCAGGGCTGTTGAGACTCCTCTCGGGCGGCTAGGGCTTTCTTTAGGATCTCCCGGTCAGCCTGGGCTGAAGTCAGTTGCTGTTCCGCCACCCAGCCGAGCTTCTCCTGTCCTTTCACGAGCTCTTGAAGAATGGTTTCCATATCTGTGTCGAGATTTAGCCTGCCCGCATTCTCCACCACTGTTACAATGGGAGCGGGTTGCGGCGCAGGAGAGATAGGCAATAGGCGTGCTCTTGGAAGTTTAGGCTTTATTGTGGCATACAGTTGATCCGTACAGCTTTTACGGGCCGGGTATTTCCGTGGTGACCGGCTTCTGCTCCTGCGTCGGTGGACGGTCTTTTCCTTCTTCCGTGTCCCTTCCGGTCTTCGGACAGGCGGCTCCTCCTCCTCCGAGTCCGTCCCGACTGTCGGAGTGGCTCTCCAGCGATCACCCCGTCCGAGGGAAAGATAGAAAGAAAGAAGTGTCAGGTGCTGTACCACTTCGCACACGGTGCAAGGGGGGGGTAAGTGAGGGGACTCCCTGTGCTCAGTTTAACGCGTGAACGGCAGTGAAGGGTGATTTCCGAATCCCGTTAAACTAAACGTCCCTCGGGGTTGTACCTAACGTACGCTGACCTCCTACCCAGCCCCTGAAACGATCACGTACCTGGAGGAGCCACGCACCTCCCCTGGGTGAGTGGCTGGGCGGCTCGTGGAAACGGTGGCCTCCTGGCTTTCCTCCGTCCTGTGCAGGCGCCGACTCTGCTCGCTTTTCGTCTCCAGTCGTCCGACTCTCCACCTCTTCTCCTGCTCCTCGAGTCTCAAGGTCTTCCGAGTCGTCTCGCGTTCTCTCCTTCTGCTCGTCGATCTTCCTACGTTCGAATACCTCCTCCTCCTCCCGAATCGTCGTCCTCCTTCCTCTTTCGCCTTCCGTCCTCCAGGTGTACAAGCACACCTGAGAGGCTTCTGGTTCTCCTTTTGATGGGCAGGGTTGAAATGCTGACTCCTCCCACTCGGTGTTGTCCTCGCAGTTAAAGGGCCAGTCCATAGCGTTCGACTCAGTCCATGTCGTCGCTGGTTCCTGTGGTTGAGACAGAGAGAGGGGAGGGGAGGGGACAAAAGTTAAGTTGGACCTCCCCTGGTTCGTTCCCGGGTTGATGGGTAGTCCCGCACCGACATCCTGCTGGCCCCGACTGTACACCCCGTTACAGTAGGTCACTCCAGGCCTGTTCCTTAATCTGGGTTTTACGATCCTGAATGGCCTGTTTATATTGCTTCCTAAGGAATGCTATGTGTGCTCTGTTTCTAGGTGTTTCCTTAAGTGCTTTTAAAAGAGCGGAGTGTGCCTTAGTACAGTTTAAGTCAAACCATCTCTTTTCACTTAACCCACCTGGTTTAGATTTAACCGTTAAGTCTATATTCACTTGTTGGCATATTGTGTTAAAAGCGTTGATTATCCTGATATTGGAGCCAACATGATCTAGACAAATACCAACCTCCACTTCAACCTTGGCCGAAACATCTTGTAGAAAGGTGACCGGGGTCACTTTGGACCATTTCAACCTCCTACCCTGATCTCTTGGTATCAAGTCAGTTGCACAAGAAGCCTGAATGTCTTTAAAATCCAATAACCCCCCTGGGGCAACCTCTAATGTTACCGGGTTTTGGTCACTAAAAGTAGAGTCTTCTACCCTATAGATTAATACCATAGGCAAAACAAGAGAAGATAGGAAAATATAATCTATAACTGATCCTGTGTCTTTTTCTTTAAACATGAAGGGTCTAGGCCCATCTACACAACAACCTGATTTATAAAGATTGGAGGAGGCCAGGAGGCTCTCCAAAGCCTCCCCTTGTTTCGTATGTTCAAAGTGCATGGGCAGTGAGTGAGGAGGCCCCCCGTTATCTTCCATAATGCACTACAATCTGCATGGATGTGTATTGAAATCATCCATAAGGATGACCTCAAAGCTATTATGTGAGGCTTTATACATAGCTAAGCAGTGTTGAGAACCTGACTCTAGCTGTTTTGCTGTACCTTTCATATTCAATGAAATTAGTAGGGCTAGTCCTCCCTTCGCCCTCCCCGCTAAACTAGGTTTGGCGGGAATGCTAAAGTGGACGTACCCGTCCAAGGAGAGGCTATTTGCTGTGTCCCAGGTTTCTTGGAGGGCTATTATATCGTAACGTGTAACAAAACCCATCCAGTTCTCATCCTGGCTTTTCAATCTGCTACCTGCGATATTCCAACTGAGGATTCTACAAATATTCCTGTTGCGTAAATTAGAAACAATCAAGTTTGTAGTGCCACATGGAGTTTGTAGTCAATCAGAATTTTCTAACTGAAGCAGGGGTGAGAAACGGTTTGACAAAGGCAAGCCCCCACTCTGTATAACTTCAGGGATCTGGAACGCTATGGGAAGTGAGGGGGGACGCTGAGGTGGAATGACAGAGACACTACTCTCGGGGTGCCTGGCGAAATCACACGGTCCTAAGGTGGGAGTATCTCTTTTAAGTGTTAATCTCTGGGCTCGGAAACATGTTTTCTGACTACCTCGTGGCGGATAAAAATAGCCAAGAAGTAGTGGTCTGATTCCAGTATTTGTGAGGTCAGACCCATCCCAGAACAATCTTTCAGCAACATTTCTCCCACTAAAATTTACAACAATACAGTCCCCTGTGATGGTCTTGGCTCCGTGTCCTACCAACCTCACCCTTCTGGCCATGATGATAGAGGGGGATATGTCGCTTTCCTCACTTGAGTAGTGTCTGCACAATTCCTTGGATTTCCCTAAGAGATCCTCAGTTGTCTCTCTCCCATTTTGTTCTAGAGGCGGGACCCCAGTTAACTCTGCCACAAAGGGGGCAGCGTCCGGCGGAAGATGCAACCTGGGGCTACTAGAATTAGATGCAATATTAGTGGTGATAGGAAATAGAGCTTGTTTCTTATGAGTAGTCATTTTAGCTGGTGCGGCTCTTGGATGTGCCAAGAGGCTTCCGGTGCCAGATCTTGCAACATCCAGGTTTCTTGATGGGGACAAAGATTTATGAGACGCATGAGGGCGCGGACTCCCTGATTGTACCATAGGCTCTATATCTTGATTGCCAACAGTCTTCTGATCAATTACCAAGTTGCGCTCTAGGCTGCGATATTCTTTTATAAAAGAGTCAATTCTTTCGCACCTCTTAAGTAGACCAGCTACGCATGTATTCATACAATCAATAATGTCTTTGCCAATGCCCACCAGCAGAGGCTCTATTCGTGCATTGATCAGTTCCTCCATCTTATCCTCCAGATTTGTAAGAATGACGTGGTCCTGTTCATAGTGCAGATGGTTAACTTTGCGAGCGCATTTTTTGGTCTTTGGTCTGTCTGAGCTTAAGGGTTCACTAGAGCTGGGTCCCTCTACAGGTCCAAACAAAGAAGTGTGAGGCGCAAAATCCTGAGTGTTTGGCACTTCGGCGTGTGTGCGCTCACACAAGACCTCTGTAGATACAAATGGTGGTTCTAGGGTAGGTGATTCATTCGCTCTTTCCAGTTCAAGCTCTTTTTGTTCATTAGCGATTTTTGATTAATAGCACCTACTGCAGACGTTAGGTAGGAGATTATAGTATCAGCCTTACGTGGAACTTTGGCGTTTTTGGCCCCTTGACCCTCATTACCCAGATGTTTGCACTTACCCATGTCTGTAGCTTAGGGGGGTGGCCCAGCCCGGCCTCCTCTGGCCCCTGATGGCCACAAATGGCCCGCCCTCTGCCCAGGCTCAGCCCGGCTGCGTCCCGCGGGGGCGGGAGGCCCTCCTCGCTTTTCTAGCACCTCCGGGCGCAGTGGTGATGTCAGGATCGCGCTGAATACGCCGGGGCACCTGGGAATTGTAGTTCCCGCCCTCGCGGCGCTCCGGTTGCCGGTGTTGCTGCCTTGTTGTTTTCTGGCAGGAAAGTGCAAGGGCCGTTCCCCTCACGGCCTGCGGACACAGGAAATTGCCAGGTAAAGTGAGACTTGTGCCCCCTTGTGGAGGTAGGGACAGTTGCGGAATATCCCAAGAACAGTCTTCCTCAAGGGTAAGATCTATATCGTTGCTATCAAGGGGTTCGAAGCAGCAATTATAATCTCCCGCTACTAAGATATTCCCCTTTCCTACGAATCTAGAAGGGCAATAGTATCCAAAGCTTTACCCCCAGGCTTCCCCCTTGCGTAGATATGAAAGATAAAAAGGTCCTTAGACTTCGGGAATTGGATTTTGATTATTAAAATGTCACTACTCTCGGAGACTATCTGTTTGACATCATTTCTGTCTATAAATGTAAACCAATCAAGTGATATTATTTTAATTTTTAACCCTGCAATGTTCCAAGGGACCAAAGACAAGTGTTTGCGGCCAGAACTTAGATAGCTCCATTGGTAATGCCCGTTAGCACCACGGATTGCGCTAGGAGCAGTTATGCCCAGCACTGGACATACAACAGCCTTTGAGACCTTATGTGTACTACTTGCCACCCCTGAGTGATCTTCCCAATTAATAATGCCCTTGGGTGCATCGGTTGTTGTTAACAAAGTGCCCCCTTGGCTCTGGTTATTCATTGTAATTTTAATCTCACTAAAGCCCTGGGTTACACTTTCCCCATATATTTTGAGGTCTATTTTTGGAAGCAGTCAATCATTTTCATCCAGTGTGCTAAGCACCTAAAATCTATTGGCGGTCGGGGCTGCATGAAAAATGGGTCCCGGCAAGTTCCTAGTTGTCCTCTCCCTTGCAGCCCTGGGATGTATACCAGATTGGTAAAAGTATCCCAACGGGAGAACACTGATAGCCCCTGTGCTAATCTGAAGGGGGCTGCCGGATCAGGAAACACTGAACCATGTTCGGAGACCTGAAGCTTAAGATTACGCAGTCCCCATCCAAACCTTTTTGAGAGTGACCTACTCAAGCAACCCTTCTCACCATTTTAAACTCACTAAAGAGATGGTTCCCAAGCCCTGTCTTAATGTTCAAAAAGTGGAGGGCCTTGTTTTTGAGTGAGGACCAATGCTCCTCTTCTTGAAGTTGAAGTTTCGGAACATTTGCTAGAATAATTGTGTGTGGGGTCGCCTCGGGTGGAAGATGTAAAGAGACTGCTACTGGCGATACGTCTCCCAAGCCATGTAATCTCCCTACTGGGCCCTTTGGCCCTTCCTTACCAATCGATGCATGTGATATGGGAGGATTCAGAGGAAATACCATGGAAGATGAGGGGCAGGCCATGTTAGAACGTGGTAGTCTAGATAGGGTTCTCGTCTCACTAGCGGCTGAATCTTCTACTTGTCTGTTCCCAGGGTTAGCAAGTTGATCCTTAGATATGTACTGCTCAATATTACTCAATATTTGATCAATTGCTTCTAATTTAAATATTACAGGGTTAATCAGGGCTAAAAGCTTTTCTTCCAACTGCTTCATGAAGTCAGATTGCACCCTTGGGGGATCAGGATGGCCAGTCGCCATAACAGGTGGGTTCACTCTGACCTTAGCCCCCTTAGTGTTATCAAAATCGGTGGTTATAGCTGAGGACCCTCTCATTCCATGGCCTACATTCCTGTGTTCTTTGCCTATTTTGAGATCTGCTGACTAGCTTTGGGGGCACTACGCACTTTCCTTTTCTTGAACTGATCATTACCTTTAGGGACTAGTGATGACCTTTGTTGCCTGGTACGTGTGTTTGGCGGGGAGGGTGGGGTTGGGCAAGACAAATTGACTGTTTGGGAAGACTGGGGGGTGCCCTGCTCTGGACTGGCTGTAACCCTAAGAGAGGTTTATGGGCTCATAGCTACAGTGACAGAGGACTCTGGCACTGTAACTTGCTTTGTGAATGGATTTAGTAGATCTAAGGAGCGCCTCCGTTCTGTGAGCTCAATCTCGTGTATTAACACAGATTCAGCCCGCAAAAGGAAGGCATCTAGAGTCCCCACCACTCCTTCCCCTGTCCACCCCTTACGTACAGTTTTTCTAATGACCTCAGATGTAAACTTTAATCAAGAAGCAATTTAGGGAATTAGCATTAATAACAGCTTGTTCCTTCAACAAGTCTCCTTCCAGCACAAGAGAATACCCCCTTAAGTCCAAAATCAAAGTCAATTGCACAGGCTTACTTAAATCCAGTGAAGATGTTACCCCCAATCAAAAATTTGTCTCATGCTGCCCTCCAACTGAACGCAATCTCCCTGAAATACAGGCTAAGGGCTAAGGCTAAGGGCTACCAATGGACGAACCCATTCCGACAGAAGTGGTGGGATGACCTTTATAGGAACAAAGGGGACAAGTCGGATCGACTATATATTAGATCTGACCCTGTGGCCTCAAGTCCAGGACATGCTTATACACCAGGCCTGCAACAGTGATCACAACTCCCTACACTTATCTATTAGCCATCTATGGGGGAGTATTCGGCAGGACTCTACTGCCCCACTACACACAAGGGAGTTGAGTGCCACAAATGATAAGCGTCGGCTTAAATGGCCCATGGTCCTGGCTGACAAACTTAAAATGCTAAAGATCAATGAAGTTCTAGCCGAGTTTTTAGCGATAATAAAACCACTAAGTACTGACTCTCACTCCTTGAACACCTGTAGGGCCCTTCACGGATCATTCTTTGAGCATTTGGCTACCTTTTTTAACATCCCCTTTTCAAAGACCAGATCCTTCCGGGGAAGCCTCCTTGGAGGAAATCTGTGGTACAATATAGACTGTAGGCTTACTAGAGCAAGATTGACCACAGCTATTAAAAATAGGGACCGAGTAAGCATCCGTGGATGCAGAAGGGCCTATAAACAGGTACAGGGCATAGCCAAAATGCTATGGGATGATGGGAGATGGGAAGAACTAGAGGAGGCTATTGGTCAACCTGACCCTTGACAATTCTGGCTGTTAGTGGCCAAGACAAATTTTGAACATAAATCTCCCCTGGCCAACAACATTACATCATTAGCATGGTACAATCATTTTAATGAGCTATATTCTTTAGGTAATACTACCAATAGTTTTCGGATGCCCCCCAGCTTGGACATCCAACGAAGCATAATTGTATTTAGCAAGAACGAGATTATGAGCTCCTTAGATGCCATAATACCTGCTAAAGCCCCAAGTCCAGACGGCATCCCAGGCGATCTCTTCCGCGCTGACAGGGCGAACTGGGCAACATACTTTATGAACTTGGCCAATGACATTGCTGAAGGAGGAAAGATTCCGAACTCGTGGAAGGGGGCGGAAGTGATTCCAATCTTCAAAAAAGGGTACAGGTCTAAGCCCTCCAACTACCGCTCAATTAGCTTGATAGATTGAGCTCAAAAGGTCTTCTGTCGGTCGCTTTTAACTAAAATCCAAACCTGGATGGACTAGAAGAACATCCTCTCTCCCTTACAGGCAGGCTTTCGACGGAAGACCAGCACTATTGATCAGGCTTTTCGCCTTCTCTTGCTATATTAGAAGGTGGTTGTGCTGGGCAAAGGCAGGTTATATCTTGCCTTTATAGACCTCAAAACTGCCTTCAACCTTGTCCCCAGAGACCAACTCTGGCAAACCCTCATGAACATGAGAATACCCCTCGAAATTCTAGAACCTTTGGTCAGTTTGCATGAAGATAACTTTGCGCGTGTGAGGTGGGGCAACCAGGGGCAACTTACCGACCCAATTAAGATCCGGGGCGGGGTACGCCAAGGGTGCGTCTTTGCCCCTACCCTGTTTTCCCTTTATGTCAACCAGATTGTCGACCTTTTATGTCTCAACTCCAGCTGATGCCCCTTCATTGGCGAATCAGAAGATAGCTACTTTGCTCTTCGCTGATGATACCCTTTTGGTATCTAAAACTCCTATGGGTCTCCAGAAGCTCCTGGACAAATTGTAGGCTTTCTGTGATGCGAGGGGCTTGTTTATTAATACCCTCAAAACCAAGTTGATGATAATGAACCCTCGTAAATCCTTCAAACAGAACCGGGTCCTAGATAGTGTCCCTTTGGAGAGGGTCAGCTCCTTTGAATATTTGGGCATAGTGGTCTCCGATAGCATGACCTGGAATAATCAGTTGAACAAGGCATCCCTAAAATTTTCTCAGCTAGCAGGGGCATTGCGGTACAAGATTTTCTTATCATATATGAAGCCCGTAGCCCCAGCTCTTAAACTCTATAGCTCGAAGGTTGTGAGTAGTGTACTCTATGGGGCAGAACTGTGGGTTCTGGTGGGCACAAGGAAATTAACAACAGTTGAAAACACGTTTTTTAGAAGTCTTGTAGCCCTGCCCCATAGCAACCCTCTCCTTCCTTTCAAACTGGACCTGGGAGTTAGGTCTATACATGACCAAGCGAATCAGTGCCCCTTGTTTTTTTGGTATAGGTTGGTCACCACCCCCGACCTGGCCCCTTATGTTTCTGCTTTTAACAAAGTGTCCGCCCTAGACAGGAACAAAAAAATTGGGTGGATTAAATATGTTAACACTGTTCGGGCAGCAATTGGCCTCCCTAATGAGCCTGCTAGCTCTCTACCATGGTACTCAAAGGACCAGCTGAAGCGTCATTATTGGCTATGGGTAGAACAGACCACCTATTCGAGGATTCGTCATGGTTGCTTAACTGATGTTTTTTTAGACATAAAATCCTCGAAATACCTTGAGAAATATCTTGATATCATCAAAGTGCCTGGGGACAGGAAGTTGTATACCCAGTTTAGGTTTGGCTGCTTACCCATCAATGCCTTTACCAACCTTTGGCTAAACAACTTCAGCCAGCCCAAGGGGTGCCCATCTTGTCCCGACCCAAATGAAACTGTGGGCCATGTTTTCTTTGAATGCCCAGCCTACGACAGACCAAGAAGGAATTGGTTGGTTACACTATTCAGACAGTTGGGGACCCATAGCTATCTTGACGCACTACGGATTTTAAGATCAGATACAAGACCATCCTTTGTATGTGCCATTGCAAAATTTCTTGGCCCGTTCTGGGCCATTAGGCGAAGGCTCCTGTCCACTTTTCCTTGTGCCAGGGACCAGCTGTAATAAAACTCTTACCAATAGAGGGTGCTTTAATCCCTAGGATCCTGTTTTTAACTTTTAACTTTCTTCTCAAAGTTTTTATCAATACACATAGAAATGCTGCATCTTAGCGATTTCCTCGGTGTTTACAATTCTCACTACGCGA
The DNA here is from genome assembly GCF_964263255.1 of Lissotriton vulgaris. Taxonomy (NCBI): domain Eukaryota; kingdom Metazoa; phylum Chordata; class Amphibia; order Caudata; family Salamandridae; genus Lissotriton; species Lissotriton vulgaris. Next base: position 445,873,216 of record NC_141698.1, read on the forward strand.
TACTTGTTCATTTGAACCTGGTGTACTAAATATCTATTTTTACTTGTGTTAACTGTATCATGGGCTCCACTGCTAAGGAAGAATATGTGTGTATCTTTTATGGTTTTACAACCGAAATAAAGATTATGATGATGATAAAAACATATTGGCTTTGCTAATGCTTGTTGAAAATGTGTGCACCCTGGCCAGGAACCAGATATTGAAGGCTGATATCATAAAGCCCTCATTTTTTAGGAACATTTGTTTCAGCGTTTATGTGGCAATCGCAAGTGATATCCTCACTTTTTACTCTACCTTGAATTTTTTGATTATTAAATGGTGTGAATGATATTTTACAAGAGAGAGCAGGAAAATTGTTTTATAATATTCCTGAGCATTTCAACTGACCCACAAGCCAAAAGATGTTCACGTTGGTCAGAATTAATGGGGCGTATTTTCTTGTGTGGGTGTACGACAAATGAGACTGAGACCACCAAACTTCATAGCCCATTCTCTGGCTTATAATATCAAATGTTACTCAATTAATTATTTTAGCCTTAATTGTGCACCCTCAATATAAGACCCCTGAGAAAACATCTCCCATTGGTTTTGCTTACTTTAATAACTTGACAACAGAGTAGTACTAACACTTAGTTAAATTTACTCATAGGATGATAAGACGTTGAGCCATACTGAATATGCTACTATGTGGTGCGCTTTTTAACATTTAACAAAGGTGCCTAGATGTTCTTGTATGATTTTAATTTATTGAGGATTTTGTATGGAGTATATACTAGGGCACCTAATCGCTTATCAAATCATAAGCTAGGTTGTAGCATGTGTACAAACATTCTAACTGTATACAGAAATCATAGTGGTGATCTTGCCCTCCGTGTATTAATCTTTGAGTTGCAGGTAGCCACAGATCTTTGTTTAGGCTTTTAGATGCCCCCTTCAGTGGCTTTTGTAACTATACTTTTCCCAGGGACATGCCTCTGAGTAGCATCTAAGTGGAGAAGTGTGGCTCACTGGTTAGAAGCGGCAGACCCTGAAGCAGAGATCAGGCCCGAGACCAGGGTTCAATTCCTGACGCGGCAGGGTCTTGGGCTCAATGTCCGCGGACTCGATAATTCTCTCGCCTCGACGCCTACTCTAATCATGGGTCCCACGCTGCAACTCTGGGCAATAGCTTGCTTAATCTCCACAACGGCCCCAACAACACTGGGATGCCTGGCTTCACCTTGGGGGTGCCCAGGAGGGGCATCTCACAGGGAGAGCTAGGAAGGGTTCCACAGCGTGATACAGCGCCGGGATGCCCCGTTGCTGGGGCAGCTGTGCGCTTTACAAGTATATTACATTTACATTTACTTTGAATATTATCTCAGTTTTGCAAGAGGATGGCCTTAACACGATGCATTCAACATTCTGTTATTTTTATTCTTAAAACACAGTCCTCAGCTCACCCTGAACTTTTGTTGATTTGCTGTGAACATGATAAAGGCTTATTTAATCCCAGAATATTTCAATAAAAAAACTAAAATAACCGCAATAGATGAATGTCATTTTATCTGTTTAATGCTCTGGGCAGGAATCTATGCTGAATCTGATGTGTCCCTTTGTCAATTTTCAGAGCAAGCCGTGCAAGAGACAGTTGGGTCTGAACTGTACATGAGAGCAAGACATCAGGCTCGGCCCAGAGGACGTCGCGAGGGCCAATGGTAAGAAGAAGAGCAGCACCAATAAGCCCACATGCCTCCGGCTATGGAAGAGCCTGTGAGATCATTAGCATTGAGCACTGTTTATTTAGAGCATTCATTGGTTCACTTAATGATATGATGCAAAAGTAAAAAAGAAGTGATAAGATTGATTAGAACATATGCAAATATTTATGTATTCACTGTGTATTTGGGCACTTGAAAAAAAGTACTGTAATAAGGAAAAGAAAATCTTTTTTTATACAAAAGATCAACAATATATTCCTATACATTTTTAGAAATGAAAACCTTTTTCTATATATGAAAAAATACAAATAAAAAACTTGCAATTGCATTATTCACACTCTAGATTTTTTGTCTACATATATAGATTTAATGTGATTTGCCTAGATTGTTTTTCCAGTTTATTATTTTCCTTGTTATTGGCAAGTTTATCTTTTATACAGGGGTCCCAGTTTTTTCAAATGTATTCGAGCCTGTGATATCACCTCTGGATGAAGTGTCCACATTCATTGCCTGCATCTGCCTTTTGTTTAACAGTATATATGCCTGTAAAATATCTAGAGTGCTTAGTATGCTGTGTGTCTTTCTTCAACCTGATAGGACATTCCTAAATCTGATGATGCTATGAGCTTGCAGATTAGAATGGACCCTTTCCGCTCAGCCAGTCAGTGTCCAGATATTTTGGGGTTGCTAAGTGACCTATCCCTAATCAGGTCTGACGCTGGCCATAATTGAGGAACCTAGGCTTTGAACACAAGGCATTGTACGTGAGATGGACCACTCAGTATTCAAGGGTGAATTAAAAAACATTGAAGTATTCTCCTAGTCCCTTCCTGGGGCCTTTTATCAGGTTTTCAATGGTCCCGGTGAGCAGATCCATACATTAGACGTTACTGGTCAATATCTTCCTGTCAATTGCGATTTTCTCTCCCTATGTCCCTCCTCTTTGCCACTAACAAGGCATAAAAGATATTACAAGAGAGTCTCTAAATTATAGGAGTCTCTACTAATAAAGAAATGACAAGTTATCCCCAGAGTATGTGATAAGCGATGTGATGACTTGGCCACACTTGACATGGCAAAACCTCTCACTTATGCAGATGGAGGAAGTCATGCAGAGCTGAGAGGAAGCATTAACACCTTTACATTTAAAAAAAATGCACACAAAGCTTACTTACCAAAGAGTGCATTGAATATTTTCCATAAAACTGATTGGTGGATGACATGATACAGAATCCGTGAGATATGTAGGCGTTTACACAGGAAAGACACTGGATTTACCCTTCATCCTGTCATTTATATACCCTCATCGGCAGGACTTTCTTGCCCTGGCCGAGTGAGCAGGAGACTGCTGTCTGGTTGATGTCACGTGTCACGTGCTCTGAAAATAAGCCGCAGAATGTAATTATGGACAATTGAGGTTCGACCCTCAAACAGTTTGATTTTGTGAGCTGACAGATTATTGTGTGAAGTAATACCTCAAATTAACGCCCATTCTAGGTGGGGAACCTTAGTTGTTATGCTGGCTGCATTTTCTCAGCAGCACTGGCTAGATTGATTGTCTAGTCTAAGTGCACGGCGATGCCACAGAACACCACCAGTCCCTCTCTGCGAAGTTCACATTCGCATTGCTATGGAAACCAAGTCAGTTATCTCGGACTGGTCAATAGCTGTTGGAAAACGTTCTCTTGCAACTGCATAACGGACAATCGAAAAAACTTTGGGCCATATGTATCAACACATTTCCCCATAGACACAGAATGGCCAAAACCCTTTGATACATCTGGCCCTTTGTTTTTACAGGGTAGGAAGACCATCCCATTGGTGTTAGAAGCAACCTAGTTTCCGTCATACCAGGACCCTTAACAAGCCAAATAGTTTGCGCCAGAGTCCACAATGTATTTGAAAGTAGGTCTGCTCCAGCAGCAAGTGGTGGCATTTAGCTGTGTCTGCATTCTGTTTTTGTGGGGTGCACCCTACATTTCTACGCCCAACGTGCAGAAGTTGAATGGCCTGTAGTATGATCAGGAATCCGAGCCGTCAGTCTAAGGCTCTCATCCAACAGCTTCCATGTAGGTCAGTCCCTCTGGGTGGCCCACTGTGCCATATCAGTTAACGTAATAAACGTTCAAAGCGCCTCTATGATTATTGTATGATTATGGAGTTGATGCAGGAATAAAAATATTTACAAAAAAAATAAAATAAATGATTAACATCGATATGTGCAGAGAAACAAAGAGGATCCCATTAAAAATTACTATGATTTCAATCTGCTAATGGCACTACAAGTCTAAAGCCAGGCAATTCTCCAGGCCCCTTCACGATCCTAGCACTGTGTGTGTAAAGCTGACCGGACTATAGATTTCTACGGTGCATAGCCATCTCTGAAACTCTTGGAGTTGAAGCTCTGTCGCAGGGGTTGCAGTAAAGCCTCCATCTAGAGTTATCCCATGCTCTAAATGGCGGTGGGCTTTCCTTCATTCATCTGCTTCCCTCCCTGTCAGAGACAATCAAACCTGTTTGTCCACTTTGAAGTGTGGGTTTCATATGAATCCTTTTCCAGGGCTGATTTTGTTTCCCAGCCCAACTCTGATTTATGCCGCAGGCACTCCGAAGAGCTCAAGATGTTGAGGGTAGTCCTTGCAGTTGATCAAGGAGCTCATTCGGGCTCGTTACTGGCATCCCTGGCTGTGGTAGGACCTCATGTTCAGAATAGTTTGTACAATTGGAAGTATAGAGTCACTGTGCATTGGGTCAGCTCCCTTAAGCCTGTGGCTGTCAGTTGTTTTTCATTGATTTCCAATGCTGGGATGGTCTAGTCATCACACCCCTTGCATTTTGTGTAATTTTATATTGTTCCCTTACTTTTCCTGTTAGGTTTAGGTGATTGGCTCCATGTACACCTGCATTTCTTATTTCCATTGCTTCCCGGTCTCGCTCCATATCCCCACCTTTCCACATCTGCTCCCTGTCTGCCTCTCTTGCTCGTCATCATCCCTACCTTCCACGGCTCCCCTCTTGTATCTTATCATTCCAGCCTCCATCACTCTGGGCTCCGACTGCATCACTGCCCTGGCACTTACTGCACTCGTTCACTTGCACATTGACCCTACACTTTAGTGACTCTTGTGATAGCCTACCTTACACAAATTCTTTTTATTTGAAATATATATATTTATTTAAGGTGTATGCATTGCATACAGGTTAACCAATCCCATAGGGTGGTGTACATTTTACCCTGCCAAAAGGCGCTCGAAGTTCATCCTTTTTGAGGGTTTCCATTGAGATTATTTACTTTGCTTTATTTATTAAACTAACAAATGTTAGAAGGTTATGCTTAAACATGGTGAGAATGATCCCTTTATGGGAGGTCTCTTATGGAGGTTTGGGTAGCCATTTGGGCCATTGTTTGTACTGCCAATTTTATTCTGCTTCTTTTACATCAAATATTTTAATATCATACATAACATATATGTTTGCTTTATTAATACACAGTTTTATGCATTATTTTGTACTTAGTAGTTTATGGGAGAAAAGGAGGTTCCTGGAGATCCATACAGCTTCTTTCCCTGCATTAATTGTTTTCCATGTCACCCCTTCATCGCCATCGGGTAAGCCTAATCCATATAAAATGTTCCCACGGTCTAGAGCAGGGTTCTCCAGTGTTACCTGAGGGCTGCACTCATGCCACATTTCTAGCTTATCCACATTTAGATAGACGTAGTTATCATACAAATTTGGTCGGGATCCAGCCCTCCAGGACCGACACTGGAAAACCATGGTCTAGCTTGCCCAAAGGTTTCCATAATCTCTGAGTATGCATGCAGTTCCACATCAGATGTAGCACTGATTCTTCCCCTGGGCTCAAGTCCCAGGGGCATCTTGGGGTTCTCGCCATCCTCTTCGGTCCTGAAAATGTCTGGTTGGCAGGCAGGCATGTACCACCATCCAGGCGATGTATCGTTGGTGAGGTGTTTCCAGCTCACTTGTTTCCATACTTTGGCTGGATTGATGGTTGTCCTTCAATATTTTTAGAGACAATTGTCTTGAAGTTTTGATGGAGTCAATATCTTTCAAAAGAGTCTTATGTTTCAAATTAAATGCTTCAAGACATATATACACAGTGGTACGATTAGTTGAAATATGTTTTTCGTTCCAGAGTACATTTTGAATATGTGAAAAAGGAAACCAGCAAAAAAAACGTATGAAGGATGCACTTTTTGCATTTTTGTCTTGTAAACTTTTGTAACACAACATGAAGTATTTTGCATACCAAACGTCTTATATATTTGGCATGTTTTTCCTACTTTATCATGAGGCTTCCATATGAGTTCTCTCTTCATTTTTTTCAGCTGTAGAATTCCAGAGCAAAGAGAAGAGTAACCTGTTTATTTCTATGAGACACAGTTTTGTTGGGAGGGTACACAACTACTACATACAGTAAAATGGGCAATATCACTGCTTTGAGGACCAAAATTATTTCTTCCATGAAGCGTTTCCTTGTTCTCCACAGGTCCATTTTATTCTTCACTTTTTGTGTTACCTCCTCCCAGTTTTTGTCTCCTTTTGTCTCTTGGTAAAAGGAGATTCCTAAAATCTTTGTGAGGTCAGTAATAGCCTGTATTGGGAGTTTGGCCATATGATTCTACTTACCTATTGTGAGGAGTGTACTCTTCCCTATATTTAGGATTAAACCTTATGCTGGACCCAATATTGGTACATGAAGGATAGCAGTAGAAGTAGGGATACCTTTACTCGTCATGCGTGTCCCCAAAAGTGACAGGTGCCACGCTCCCCTCGCTTTGTCACCAAAAGTGACAGGTCTGTGTCACCAAAAGTGACAGGTGCCTTGCCCCCTTGCAGTGTCCTTAAAAGTGACAGGTGCCACGCCCCATAGATGTGTCCTTAAAAGTGACAGGTCCCAAACCCCTATGATGGATGTAGGTGCCCATTTGACCCAAGGGTCAGTCTGCCAAAGGACGGGGCTGTTTTTGAGGCCATCAGCGAACCAGAGTCCTATGACGGCAGTATGCCCCTGTTGGGTTGTAGAGGCGTACGCCCCTTTTAGAGGATGTTTAGGATACATAAAAGGTTCCCTTAAGAGTCTTGTACAGCAAGCAGATGCCTGAATACGAAAAGGTGCCCACAGCCAAAATAAAGAGATACAGCCCGTTCGTGAAAAGACCAGTGTTGGGTGGCTCCCAGACCACTATCAATAGATATTACCGCAGCTAAACACCCCTGGTAACGGACGAGAATGCTCAACAAAAAAAACACCTAAGGATATGGGCTGCGACGTTACTGGTTTTGGCAATGGCATATGTAGGCCTATGGAAGAACTCAGTCTCAAGGATTGCGTATGCCGGATGTCACCGATTAAGGGCAACAGTAGCGAAAGTAAGGGCTCGTGTATTGGCAACGTGCTTGCTGGTCTCAGTTCAGTGGACATGGAGGAAGATGAAGGAGCTGTAGCACCTCCTAATACACCGTCTACGAAGACATGGACCTTCAGGAGGATAAGGCTGCTGAGAAGGTCGTTCTGCAACAGCCGGCTACAAGCGTCGAAGATGATGGTGCATCACAGAAAATTAGTGACTCTCAAGATTTCAGAGCCGCCGCAGAAGGCAATGAAAATGCGAAGGTTAGTAAAAAAATTGAAAAAGAAAATGTTATGAGCAGGCAATTACATAATGGTGTATTTTATTTCTTCAACTAAGGAACTGTCAATATTTCTTCTTTTTGACCGTAGAGATGAACCCCAGCTGGATGCACCTACTTTATAAACTATGTTAAAAAAAGCTGTAGAACCTCCTAACACACACGTCTATGAAGACATGGACCTTCAGGAGGATACGGCTGCTGAGAAGGTTGTTCTGCAACAGCCAGGAACAAGCGTCGAAGGTGTTGGGGCATCGCAGGACATTAGCGACTCTCAAGATTTCAGAGCCGCTGCAAAGAGCAGTGAAAATGCAGAGGTTAGTAAGAAAATGTTATGCGCAGTCATCTACATATGATGTATTTTATTTCTTCAACTTACGGATTGTAATTCTTTCTTCTTTTGACCCTAAAGAGAAACCCCAAAAAGGCCTGCAACAGAATGGCGGTCTGCAAAAGCGAGCAATGTAATTTTCAATTGTCTGTGGTGCTTAAAACAGGCTGAAAGTTCCACATGCCAAAACCGTGATGGCTGCGACAAGTGTGTATGCGGCTCTGACGCTTGTGAAAAGGAAGAGGAAGGATTGTCCTACTACGGCCAGCAGGAAGTTAAGTCTTTCGCCGCATCGGTGGTACTAAACCGTGTCAAGCGTGACTATTACAGCCTTTGTAACGGCCATCAAATCAACGATCCTCAGCAGGAGGCTCACGAATGTTTGTGTGAATCATACAGTACAAGAACAATATGATATATTTGTAGTTTGTTAGACCTGTACAAAGTGTATAAACTGCTAAGGGTGGTGTACGGGTTGTACACTGAAAAGAAACATGTCCACCCTGATATGTTGAGAATCTTGTCATCGGCACTCAATGAGATCCGATACGCCTATGACCTGAGCTTAAAACTACCGGGTATGCAGGGGATGGGCACCGCTTTTAATAGAAAGATGATAAAAAGACTCATTAAAAGGCGTATATGTAATCTGTATAAAAAAATTGAAAAATTGGGTCTTTGGCCCCCCGAAAACTGTTTTAAACAATGTCTTATTTAACTTTACATGCTAGCTTGTATTTATAACAAAGTAGTAGAATGTTACACCTCAAGGTGGCTTCGTGGTAATACGGCCTTACGAATCTTACAGTGAAAATGTAAAGTGCACTCAAAACAAGTGTCATTCATTGCCTGGTGTGTAGCGGATGATAACTTGCCGGGGGCCTTGTTAAGAAACCTTTATTATGATACACGGGAAGTTGGCAGCTTGGGAAGCGTCGAAGCTCTATATAGAAGGGCTGTAGATGAAAACAAACCTGTAAGCAGAGACCTTGGGAAGTACTGGTTATCAGGAGAGGAGGCATATTCATGCAGCGTAGTTGATGTTGTAGTGCTTAAAATTGAAGGGATTTGAGGCGTAGATGACGCTAAAAGTGGTATTGGCCACAAATCCGATGATGATAAGCCTGGGTAGTTGTACCAGAAATAAATTCTGTTGCTGCGTTAACCGTCTACCAGCAGGGATGCTGAATACCTTCAGAGCTACTCTTCACAGCGTACTTGGCGTTTGATATTTGCAAAGCGTCGGCGTGAGCTAGTCTGGCGCTTGGGGACACTTTTACCCTCTTTACAAACAGTCTCGCTGACAGTATGTCCAACTTGTACTGGTCCGCATCCCCGCTGATGAGACAGAATGAATCCTTGTTACGCGTGAGCTTGATTTTAAGATCAATTCCGTAGATGAGCAGTTTATCTTGGAAGAAGAGGTCTGAATATATGCGGCCCAGGAGGTCAAACTGGTGACTGCCAGACTCAAAACTGTCTCTTTTCACAATGCCCTGATTGTCACCGTCCAACTCCTTGGCTTCAAAGTGTTCGCATGTGTCCTTATAGAAAAGCCCCGCTGAAAGCTGCGTGTCGAGGGCGTTGCTTCTGTAATTTAGAATGCTCTCGAGGTAGGCTCTGTAGGCGTTCATGTTATTGTTCGGTGTGATGAGACGGTCGCCCAGGGTGATGTCCACCTGATTAAACAAGGTTGCTAGGGGGTAAGCGATTGTACCCACGTTAGCGTCTGCTGCTATGTCGGAACCATCAGCTTTTACAATTTTACACATAAGATAGAGTAGCGTGTTGTTGAGATCCTGATACATATCCGTGGACTCAGATACATAAAACTCTATAGGGGCCAAAGGTGTCAAAGCGGCTAAAGGCGATACCACCATGAAGAAGCTGTTTTCGATGCTTGTCTGCGTAGGCTTTAGAGTAAACGCGTCTAACTCAGATTTGGCGCACTCTCCTGATGCACAATGTATGAAGGCCATGCTTTAGTTTGCGCCGCTTTAAAAAATATTTATTATAAAGGCGGATCTCTTCTTCTTCGAACCTCTCTTCCTCCTTGTGGGTTTTCTTTTCTGAGCGCGCTTTGAAGAACTCCTCTTTTTTTAGTGGGGGCCGGTGGTCCTCTGCGTCTCGATGCGCGGCGCTGCTTCCTTTTAACACTTGTGCGTGGCTTGTACACTAAGCCAGCGCCTTCTTGCGGTTGTTTGTTCATGCGTTCGGCAACCGCCGAAGTAACAGAGCCAACAACATCATGGGCAATGTTCGTAGCCGCCGCCTTAACATGCGGTTTTACACTTAAATAGCCTTTTCTCAAGAAGGGCATAGCTCTTCTAAACAGACTGCGGAAGAAACCTCCTAGACCAGCCCCATACATAACAGGTGACCCTTGAAAGTACGGTGGCCCACCATAGCCGGCCTGGTTTCGGTAATAGTCCCTGTACATTGAAGGGTGCCCGTATGTTTTCACCACCACCATGACGTCTGCTTAATAACCACTGTCGCGTCTCAGTCTTAACAATAACTTTCCCGTATTTAAAGGACACAGGCTGCGACTGATCATCGAAGATCATAATTGAAATAGTGTCAAAATGATTTTTAGAAACTGCTACGTAGTCGGGTTTGTTGAATTGAATATTGACCATCGTATTATTTTCGCCCTGTACATGGACCCATCTTAACAACGGTGAGTAACTATCTCCGATCCTCTGGGCCTCTACAATATCGCTATACACATAGAGCGTCTAGAAACCCCCGTTAATATCAGGGCACGTGTGATCCTGCTCGACCGGACTTTTTGCATTCTGTACTGTGCCTAAAACTCTTCTTAATTTACCGAAACAGTTAAACGTTGTGGTGCGACTTGGGGTTTTAAGAAACACCTTCCTTCTGATTATCTAGCTACAGATGAGTATTCGTATATGTTTCGATCGTACCTATGGCTTTGTTGATGGCGTCGACAGCACTTGAAACGGTTGGGAAGTAGCCGTGTGGGATGCTCTTGTGCATGCTCACAGGGTCCTGCTCACGCTTTATGTAAAACTTAGCCTCAGTCGTGTAAATGTATTCCAGGTTCTAGGGAATTGGATCTCGGTTAGGGCTACCTCCCAATCCTCTTTCAGGTCCACAGGCTTAGCCATTTTCACTGTATAATTAGAAATGTGGTTGTTGGGGAACATGTCTTTAGAAGCGTTGGACGGTAGGGTGATATAAAAGGGCGCTGTCTCCATCTTAACAGCAGCTTTTAGATGCTCCTCAGCTCACACACCCTTCAGGGAGCTGGCCAGCACCTAACTGTTACTCCGGCCAGCCCCTCCATTTGACATATGCCTGACTGTTAGCACCTCTACCGTTCCTTTTCAGAATCTTATTACCTTATACACCCTGTGCGGATCGACGGGTATCCTTTATAACTCTTCCTTGTAAAAGACCCCAGACACCATTTCCCCATCGTAGTCCTTTAACCTGTAGATATATAAACCCTCTTTAAGCTCCACACTTTCCACTATAAATATTTCATCTCTAAAAGTCTGTTGGTAACCCTTCGGAAAGACCCCTTTCAATTTTGAAATCCTTACGTGATAACCTTTTTTTAAAATAGGCTGCTTCACCTTTGTAGCGAAATTATGCCTGTACATAGTTCTCCAAACAGTTAACAAATTAGTATGAGTTACCTCTACGGGTGCTGTTTTGATGGTCCGGTGATAACTGGCATTATACACATCTAAAAAGGCCTGTAGAGCATCAAAGTATCTGTAGGTGTTGTGGGCCGTGAAAATACCTCCACATCTTAGACTTTAAAGTTCTGTTAAACCGCTCTACAACCGCTGCTTTTACCTATGTGCGTGTTACAAAATGTTGAACTCCGTGGTGCTTTAATAATTTCTGAAATGTATTGTTTAAGAATTCTTTACCGGTGTCTGTTTGTAGCTTTTGAGGAATTCGCCCCTTCTCGAAGATGGCTTTAAAAGCGGCTGTGACGCTAGCCCCAGTCTTATCACGTAACGCTTCTGCGTAGGCGTACTTGGACAGCACATCTATAATGGTTAATATATAATGAGCTCTGTTGTTATGTTTTGCTAAATCTTGAAGGCTGATGATATCCGCCTGCCATTGATAATCTAATTGTGCATTAACGATTGTAGGACGTCTCTTAAAACGTCTTCTGGCTGGTTTATGTAGTGAATATGCCTCCTCTCCTGACAACCAGTTCTTCACCAGGTCTCTGCTTACAGGTTCGTATTCATCTACAGCCCTTCTATATAGAGCTTTGGCGCTTCCCAAGCTGCCAACTCTCCTTGTATCATAATAAAGTTTTCTTAACAGGGCCCCCGGCATGTTATCATCCGCAACACACCAGACAATTAATGACACTTGTTTTGCATAAGGACCTTTTATTAAAAGTAAAGAAAAATGTTAACAAATCATAAACAGAGTGTACTTTACATTTTCACAGTAAGCGTCGTATTGACACAGAACCACCATGAGGTGTAACATTCTACTATTCTGTTCTAAATACACGCTATCATGTAAAGTTAAATAAGACCTTGTTTAAAACAGTCTTTGGGGGGCAAAAGACCCTATTTTTCTATATTTTTTATACAGATTACACATACGCCTTTCTATGAGTCTTTCTATCATCTTTCTACTAAAAGCAGTGCCCATCCCCTGCATACCCGGTTGTTTTAAGCTCGGGTCATAGGCATATCGGATCTCATTGAGTGTCGACGTCAAGATCCTCAACATATAAGGGTGGACATATTTCTTTTCATTGTACAACCCGTGCACCACCCTTAGCAGTTTATACACCTTGTATGGGTCTAACAAACTACAAATATAACATATTGTTCTTGTTCTGTATGATTCACACAAACATTTGTGCGCCTCCTGCTGTGGATCGTTGATTTTATGGCCGCGACAAAGGCTGTAAAAGTCACGCTTGACACAGTTTAGTACCACCAATGCTGCGAAAGCCTTAACTTCCTGCCTGTCGTAGTAGGACAATTCTGGCTCTTCCTTTTCACACGCGTCAGAGCCGTATACACACTTGTCGCAGCCATTATGGTTTTGACATGTGGAACTTTCAGCCTGTTTTGTACACCACAGACAATTGAAAATTACATTGCTCGCTTTTGTAGACCACCACTCTGCCGCAGCCCTTTTAGGGGTTTCTCTCTAGGGTTCAGAAGAAGAAAGTATGACAATCTGTTAGTTGAAGAAATAAAATACATTGTTATGTAGATGACTGCGCATTACATTTTCTTACTAACCTCTGCATTTTCACCGCTCTCTGCGGCGGCTCTGAAATCTTGAGAGTCGCTAATGTCCTGCGATGCCCCATCATCTTCGACGTTTGTACCCGGCTGTTGCAGAACGACCTTCTCAGCAGCCGTATCCTCCTGAAGGTCCATGTCTTCATAGACGTGTGTGTTAGGAGGTGCTACAGCTTTTTTAACATAGTTTATGATGTAGGTGCATCCAGCTGGGGTTGCTCTCTAGGGTCAAAAAGAAGAAATATTGACAGTTCCTTAGTTGAAGAAATAAAATACACCATTATGTAATTGCCTGCTCATATCATTTTCTTTTTAAATTTTTTTACTAAACTTCGCATTTTCATCGCCTTCTGCGGCGGCTCTGAAATCTTGAGAGTCGCTAATGTCCTGCAATGCACCATCATCTTCGACGCTTGTAGCTGGCTATTGCAGAACGCCCTTCTCAGCAGCCTTATCCTCCTGAAGGTCCATGTCTTCATAGACGGGTGTATTAGGAGGTGCTACAGCTTCTTCATCTTCCTCCATGTCCACTGCACTTAACTCAGCAAGCACACTGCCACTACACAAGCCCTCACTTTCGCTGCTGTCGCCCTTAATCGAGGACATCCGGCATACGCAATCCTTGAGACTGAGTTCTTCCATAGGCCTACATATGCCATTGCCAAAACCAGTAACGTCGCAGCCCATATCCTTAGGTGTTTTTTTTGTAGAGCATTCTCGTCCATTACCAGTGGTGTTAAGCTGCGTAATATCTATTGATAGTGGTCTGGGAGCCACCCAACACTGGTCTTTTCACGAACGGGCTGTATCTCTTCATTTTGGCTGGGGGCACCTTTTTGTATTCAGGCGTCTGCTTGCTGTACAAGGCTCATAAGGACGCCTAATATGCATCCTAAACAGCCTCTAAAAGGGGCGTACAACTCTACACCCCAACATTGGCATACAGACGTCATAGGACTCTGGTTCGCTGATACCCCCAAAAACAGCCCCGCCCTTTGGCAGACCGACCCTTGGGTCAAATGGGCACCTATATCCATCATAGGGGTTTGGGACCTGTCACTTTTAAGGACACATCTATAGGGCATGGCACCTGTCACTTTTAAGGACACTGCAGGGGGGCGTAGCACCTGTCACTTTTGGTGACACAGACCTGTCACTTTTGGTGACACAGCGAGGGGGGTGTGGCACCTATCACTTTTGGTGACATAGACCTGTCACTTTTAGTGACACAGCGAGGGGGGCGTGGCACCTTTCACTTTTGGTGACCCAGACCTGTCACTTTTGGTGACACAACGAGGGGGGCGTGGCACCTGTCACTTTTGGGGACACGCATGACGAGTAAAGGTATCCCTACTTTCTACTGATAGCTCTTCTAACCACTTGTTGGGTTTTACCGAGGATGGTGAGGTCATCCATCTGTGCGACCAGTGCTTAATTTGCAAAACAATAAGTGCCAGTGCTCTCGTCAGGAGGCCCCTGCACCTTGTAGCACACATTGACTCTTCCAGCGCCGCCAATGATAGTAACAACACAAGAACTAACATCCACACTCCTACAAGTGTGACATTTCGGACTGTTTCAGGCCCCAAAAGCAATAAAAATGGCTTAGGTGGCAAGTAATAATAATTTTTCATGTATATTGAGCTAATAATTAACTGTTGTTGTGGTAATCTCTGAATTAGCCAGACAGTGCCACTTTGTGGCAGTCTGTCACAGGCCCCGGTGCTGAAAATTAAATGCCGGCGCCAAGCACCGGAAACCACCAGCTCATATTAAGCACTATTTTTCTGCTACCCCTTGAGCTCGTGGGATAAATGCTCCTCTTACAATTTTGTCTTCTCTGATTTGTATCAGTAAATGTTCTAGAACACAAATAAAGAGGCCTTGGGAGAATGGGCACCCTTGTACTCATGTTTAGATTTCGAAAGCATTGGTTCAAAAGTCGTTCAGATTTACGCAACTACTGTCCTTTGTGTGTGACATTTCAATACTCTGAGTAAAAATTGTTAGAAAGTCCATTTTTTCCATGACCTGAAATAGAAAATCATGTGATATCTTGTCAAAAGCTTTGTTGAAGTCTAATGCCATTATTCCTACTGTGTCATTTCTGTCCTTGGTTGTCCATATTGTATCTCTGATTCTGATGAGGTTGTCCCCTATTTGTCTGCCTGGGTCTGAACACAGTTGGTCTTCATGTATCACCGTTTTTTACACTTTTTTCTTCTATTGGATGAACCTCTAGAGAAAAGTTTGTAGTCTACATATAACAGCGTTATAGGTATCACATTTGTGCTGTCTTTTTCATTTCCTTTTAATATGAATTAAGGTAATTACCCTGTGGCAAAAATCCTGTGGAATTTTGTTATGTTTCATACATTAATAAAACATTTGTATCATATCTCTGGCTCTGACAGGCCAACTTGCTTTGTAAAATTCACAGAGGATGGATGCCTTCTATCCCTAGGCTAGGTAGTTTAGTACAATTGTGTAACGTTCATTAGAGCTCTTCCCCAGTTGTGTAAAAAATTTATTTGATTAGGTGTCAAAGTGTTTTCAATCAAATCAAAATTATGTCACGTTAGAGAAGAGTCTTCGTCTCCCTTTTTAGGTCTCGGCTAGAAGCGAGCGAAGCGAGCTCTCGCCAGAGACCTATAGTTAGCGGCTCAGCTTCCGAGGAGGACAGCACCTGGCCGCGCGCAAGGTGATTTGCGCCGGCCACGCGTGCGCGAACGCGCTCGCAGTGGCCAGGTGCTGTCCTCCTCGGAAGCTGAGCCGCTAGCTATACCTCCCGCTGCTTGCGCATGCGCTGTGCCCCATGGAAGGTTTCGGGCTTACGCATGCGCCGTGCCCCTTCCTGCAGGACCGGCCGCGGCAGACCCGGGGCTGCGGCCATCCACGGAGCGCGCGAGGACGATGTAAGTGTTTGTTTTTTTTCTTCGGCTCCTCCTCTTGTTTTTATTACAAAAGCGATCTCTGTAATGAGCGCTAAAACATTATGAGGGAAACCCTCTTCCAAGAGAGATGTTCCCCTAGTCTTGCCAATCAAGTGACAGCTTTTACACCACTTGCTGCTCTGGATATTTTATTATAATTTTGGTCCACACGGTGCAGTGGAATTTCAACTTTGCCATTCCCATTGATAGTTTTGAAAAAAATACATCACAATTATGTTTGGCGTGCATAGTGACCCTGGCGTTGGTGAGACTAGAGGTCACAAGTGACAGAGGAGGGTGACAGCGTATGACAGTCATTGGCCGGGTGACGGCTCACAGACGACCCCCTGTGACACCGGTTTGTTTACATAGCACCTACTGCAAGCACTACCTGCCACTGGAAGTGAGCGCAAGACAGTAAGGAATCTCCTCAGAGAGATCGGATTATTTGAACAGTTGGTTGTAGGCAGTGGTGGTTTATTCTCATGGCAGTTTAATCACCGTGGTGACAGTGCCATTCCTCCTGGGGGTAACAGGGAGATGTGTGCCAAACATGTACGGAAAGGCCGAACCACTGAGCCGCCTAGGGCAGAAAGGCAAGTCTCGGGGAGTTGACTCCCCACCCCCTTAACGCAGCATTCGCCGTAGTTGTCCAGTGTCGGTCCTGTTTCCTCTGTGGAACGTTGTGATAAATGTCCTACAAAAAACTCAATTTAGTAGCTGCATCCTTCCTGGTACTCAATCATCATAATATATAAAGCGCTCTTTCACATTTGGGTGAGGGCTGGCGCTATATCAAACAGCACTCCTCTCTCCACCCACCGCACTGGCTAGCCTCCTCCCCCAGGCACACTTCACCTGCCCTCCCCCGTGGTTTGGTTTGCTTTCCATGCCTCGCCCTTCTCCCAGCACGGGCTCTCCCTTTTATCACAAGCCTTTCCCCCATCACTTCAGCACTACCTCCCTGCACCCTTTTTCATCTGCCAGCACTGGATCACTCTTCCCCTCGCCGCTGGTTCTCACCCCTCTTGCTCCTCAGCCCTCGCTACCTCTCCCCCTCCCCGGACGCACTCTCCATTCTCTGCCCACAACCAGCTGTAACTCAGAACCCGACTCCGCCGTTGCTCTATCTCCCGCCTATCTCTCACACTCCCCGGCACCGACTTCAATCTCCCTTTCTCCTCCACCACTACTCCCCCCGACCCCCCTTGAGCACGGGTTCGGAATGTAGCCTCTCCTTTGTCCGGTAATGGTATTTTCTCCTCTCATTTTTTTTGCACTTATTTTGATTATTTTTCTCTCGCCCTGTTCTTCGATTACCCCCCCCATCCTCCAGCACCGCCTCCTTCCACGCCCGTCATCCAGGACATCTCCAACACCTCTATTGCCCCTCCTGCCACTCTCTCCTTTACTAGCTTGCGCTCCTTCACCCACCCTTTCCCCTCTGTCACCACATCTCCAGCCCCCCTCAGCAGGGTGATCAGTATGTGGGTGTCCAGGGCCCAGCCGTCGCTCTCTCTCCCGCCTATCTCTCACCCTCCCCGGCACCGACTTCAATCTCCCTTTCTCCTCCACCACTGCCCCCCCCCCTTGAGCACGGGTTTTTATTTATTTATTTATACAATTTTATATAGCGCAGACTTTACCCGAAGGTGTCAGAACGCTTCACAAAAGGACCAATAATGATACACGAGGAACGAAATACAAAATACAAAAGCAAACAACGGGTTTGGACTGTAGCCTCTCCTTTGTCCGGTAAGGGTATTTTCTCCTCTAATTTTTTTTGCACTTACTTTGATTATTTTTCTTTTGCCCTGTTCTTCGATTACTCCCCCCCCATCCTCCAGCACCGCCCCCTTCTACGCCTGTCATCCAGGAGATGCTCGCTGTTTTTTTCTCTCTCCCACATCTCCAACACCTCTATTACCCCTCCTGTCACTCTCTCCAGCACTAGCTAGCGCTCCTTCACCCACCCTTTCCCCTCTGTCACCACATCTCCAGCCCCCCTCAGCAGGGTGACCAGTATGTGGGTGTCCAGGGCAGGGCCAGCAGTGTGTGAGTGTGCAGGGTGAGCAGAGTGTGAGTGTGCAGGGTGAGCAGAGTGTGAGTATGCAGGAGGAGCAGTGTGAGTATGCAGGGTGAGCAGTGTTTGAGTATGCAGGGTAATCAGTATGTGATCAGTATGTGGGTGTCCAGGGCCATCAGTGTGTGAGTGTACAGAGTGAGCAGTGTGTGAGTATGCAGGGTGATCAGTATGTGGGTGTTCAGGGCCAGCAGTGTGTGAGTGTGCAGGGTGATCAGCATGTCTGTGTGTGAGTGTGCAGAGTGAGCAGTGTGTGAGTATGCAGGGTGATCAGTATGTAAGTATGCAGGGTGAGCAGTATGTGAGTAGGCAGGGTGAGCAGTATGTGAGTATGCAGGGTGAGCAGTGTGTAAGTATGCACAGTGATCAGTATGTGAGTATGCAGGGTGATCAGTATGTGGGTGTCCAGGGCCAGCAGTGTGTGTGTGCAGGGTGAGCAGTGTGTGAGTATGTAGGGTGCACGCTTTCCCCAGGCATACACCACCAGCCGTCAGTGCACGCTTCCACCAGGCACACACACACCACCATCCGGCAGTGTACACTTCCACCAGGCACACACACCCCCAGCCATCAGTGCACAATTTCTACATGCACACACACCACCAGCCATCAGTACACACATCAATTGTTAACGCATCTACAATTAACCATTGTAGCAATCGCAGTATTGCGCACTTTACTTTTAAACATAGTCATCTAAAGCGCAGCATGCCACCATTGCTACAATTCCAATCCAACCCACATAATTCCACTACACACCACATGCATACACTCCATAACACAAGGCAAAAAGACATTGCCATTTACAATGCCATTTGCTCTAACTCAAATAATTCCGAGACCTATTGCATTTCCAATGCTTGTTATATGTTAGATTAGAAATCTTTTGCACCTTCTTTAAGTCAAACCTAAATAGCGCACATGCACTGTCTGAAAGGCATGCTGTATTCACTAAAACAACGTTATTCACGCCTGCTGCTTGCCATAGGTTCACTCCAGTATCCCTCTTAAATGCTGCATCCTTACTCGTTCTGGCAGCCAATAGCTGACTTCTGTTGAAAGCAGAGGAGCACCGGCCAATTACAGTCTCCTTACGGTTTCAGTCTTTATCTTCTTTTTTTGCAAACTCTTTTTTTATATGTTGCTATGTGCCCGTCACTGCTTGTTATTATTAGCCTGACCGAGATCAAATGCCAGAAGGTGCTTGTTCATGCACCAAATGCCCTTATGGCTGCTTGCCCCTCCCGACGTATCAAACTCTTCCCCGCATTTTGTTGTGCATCCCGGCAGAGACTCGAACCCATTTCCCCGTTTCAGCCTCTTTAGTCGTTATGCCATATCCACATTGATTAGACTTACGTTGCTAACTTCCTGCTGTGACATTACTGCCTCCACCGAGACACTGAAAACAATAGATCTGCAGCAGACAGGATCACAGGTTCTTCGTCTGTTCTCACTAAGGTGAAGGCACCCTCTGGGGTCAGCCTAACACATTTGGTCATTTCTGTGGCATTACAGCAAAGCACCTGACTTTGTCACACAATTATAAGTAAGATATGTGTGTGTGTGGCGCTTGTGACTTAGCACAGCCTTCCTGATTTCCCTAGTTTGGCCACCTGCAGTGATACCTGTTGCCTGTCTCTGCCTCTTGGCGAGGTGACAGTGAGTGATAGTTTGAGTCACTTGAAGTACTAACTCTTATTGGACGTTGCTCGTAATGCCTACCCAGGAATGGGCTGGTCACTCTTGATGAGTAACTTAGGGCCTAATTACTATGTCGTGCCGACTTAAGTCCGCCTAACACCATCTCATTCCTGGGACTGACAACCTCTGGTTGGGGGTCCCAACCGCCTAATTAGGATGTGACCGAACACTGTTCGGCCGCATTCCTATATTCCCCTATGGGAGCATGCATTACAGCCATAGACCGGCCATAATACATGCTCCCGTAGGGAAATGGGAGGTGCTGTTCATCCCTACACCCCATGGTAGGGATCAACAGGGGGAACCCTTGGCACTAACCGGAGGCCACACATACAAGGGGGCTCTGCTAGGGGCCGCCAAACGCGCTTTTCGACATGGTTTCCATGTTGAACAGGCCAGCATGGAAACCATGCTGGAAACTGTGCATCGTAATCTCAAGGGTGGAAAGGACAGCCCTTTGGGATTATGAGCCGGTTCCAACTGGCCGACGGGCTCAAGCCGAATGATGAGCCAATTTAATTTCCGACCGCCAGCTTTGTAATGAGGCGGTCGGAAAGTAAACCGAGGGGCCAATTACAATGCGGCCTGGGTGGCTGTTACCATCGGTCAGAGCCTGTCAGAGCCGCATCGTAATCAGCCCCTTTGAGTCCAGAGTAGTTTTACACCCATGAGATTCTGATCTAATGGAACTGCCCACCAGCATCTTTGCTTGCCTTAAGGGAGAGAAAGCTTTCTCATACCGGAGCACGAGTCGTCAGCCGAGCTCCCTTTTCTCTCAGGACACCTGCCCAGAGCTTCCAATGTTGGCACAAACTGTGCCATCCTGATCAGACAAAACTATCCTGCTCACCTGGCACCAATATTCACCTTATTTCTGCTGCAACTAAAAATGTAGGGGCATATTATCAAGGGGGTTTATCTCCGCTTTTATGGCTTTAAAAGCCAAGAAAGCGGAGATAAAATTATCTCCCTATTACCTAGCTGTCGCTAACACCAGTTAGCGAGCTAGTAGGAGATAGCGACCATCTTGGGCCCCGCTTTGCATGTCTGTGAAATTTATCACTAATGACATGCAAAGTGGGCGTGCCAAGATGTTAGCGACTGGAAACAGTCACTAACATCGCTATCTCCTATTACCAACTTTTGGAGATTTTCACGCTAAGCGCGAATATTTCCAAAAGCTAACACCTGCCCCAGAGCAGTTCTTAGCCATGTTATCCAATGGTAGGTGGATAACATGGCTAAGAGCATTAGCTCTGTAATGCATGAATATCGCTGACTTTTCAGCGATATTCATGCATTTCGGCCGATTTTTATCGCTTAGGAGATAAACCTTGATAATAGCAAGGTTCCTAAGCGATAAAAATCGCCGCAGCTCGGTGTTAAAAATATTGCCGCTAAGCCAACATAGCGATAATTATCGCTAGTTGTTGGTAATATGCCCCGTAATGTTTATTTAAGCGCCGAAGAGCAGCATTGAGTTATCAGGTGTCTTTGTAGCGCACTCCGTATTTACTGTCCACAGCCCTGCTACAACTGAGATGTCCCTAATCATGACCATGGGCTTAGTGTACTGCAGAGCAGAACTGTGATTTTATCGTGGTCATACCAGTAAACTGGTCACTGGAGGTAGCTGTTCATATTTTACAAAGTAATTCCAAACGATTGTCCAAATTATCATGCTAAGGAAAGCAAGCCATGATTACCATCTAGTAACCATCTTTATTTCTTTTTGAACATGTTTTCAATTCTGATGCAACTAATTTTCCGTATGCAGTAGATTTTGAAATGCTTGTTTTTATTGCCCTCGTTTGATCTCCCTTTGCGTCTGCCCCCACCTCCCTGCACGACACTGCTTGCCTAAAGCTGACAGCAGAAACCAAGCTTCCTGCTCTCTGGTAAGAAGTGCACTCTTCAGGGATATTTGATTTGTGTGTATTCATCCCTCAATTAACCGGTGCCTGCCTTCTGCCTGACTCAGTGATGATAAAGATCATGCTGCTTAATTGGGGCTTAAGTCCGCTTCCATGGACGGAAGGCTCATCAGCCGTCCAGCCTGGGAAACACATTTGAGGACCTCACACAAGTTCATGCAGACACATATTTAATTTGCCTCTTAAATCCTCCTGGAGAAGGTCAACTCACTCTACACTGACTGGGGCAGTACTTGGTGGAGCCGGTATGAGCACGTTTTCAGGGCTGATGGCTAAACCTTTATGATACATTCATAAATTAAAAAGCATTATCTTAAACATTCAGTAGTTCTCTTCTCCTACTTTACATTTGGTGTAATCCGCTGCTCTGATGAATTATATTGCAGTATTTTCTGAAATTAATATTTATCATTTGTCAAGGTTTAGTTATTTCTAAAGCCATTAGTTCACCTCCAAATGCCCTCTTGACAACTTTTAATCGCTGGATCGCGCCTTTCTTCCAGTATGATTCATTAATGGAGCACAGGACCTCTGCTGCATCAATTTTCAGAAAACACATTTACATTTTGTCAAACGTTTTTTCGCAGTAATTACTTCTGGTCTCTCCATCCGAGGTTAATCTGCACAAACACTCTTCAGTCTGTTTCCCCGTCAAAATAGCAGTTTTGCTCAACTGTATTCATTTCTACTACATGTAATTTGTTATAGGACTTATGGCAATTTTATTATGCCCTTGAATCACAATAACATACTTTCAGTCACAAAATAAGTGTTGATTATTATCAGCCGATGGCTAAGACACAGCACTTGAAAAGAGAAATTCACCTATTAAAGTAGTACCTTAAAGGTTTGCTGGTATGCTCATGAGGTGATATCCCGCATTTTTAAGTACTCCTTGTATAATACAGTAGGCCACAGATGAACCACAAATCAGTGTTCCTGCACTGAATTTCTGACAGTAATCCCCATTTAGAGGCCTTTATCTCATTAACACCTTTCTCCTGCTTTTATTAAGTGAAATGTCTGAGGCAGTGCTTAGTCAACTCAACACGTTTCCATTACACACCACATAATTCAACAAAAAAAACACATAATACAAATCAACAACACAATTATTTAACACACCACATACACACAATGCACATCACATACTTCCACAACAGACCACAAAATTAAACAGCAAACCACATAATTAAAATCCACTTAACAACACAAAATACCATACCACATAATTACTCCTCATAAATGTCCAGTATTTGTAAAGCACGAACAATTACCCAAAGGTGTCAAGGCGCTGGGGGCCGTCGGGAGGATTAAGCTAACTATTAGCCAGAGTCACATGGTGCTGTGCTGATCTGCCACAAGCACCAGGTATCGAACCGTGAGCCCCCAGGTTCCAGAGTCAGTCACCCTGGCCGCTGCGCCACACCTCTTCCACACAGTCCCACTCCACATAATTCCTATGCACTAAATATCGCATCATTTTTCGCTGCATAATTCCACTGCACAACATACCACACAATTCCACTACACGCCACATACATCGACTCCACTCCAAAACACATAGGTAAAAACATTTACATTTACAATGCCAATACCTTACATTCTCGCAAATGCGAGACCTATTGCATTGCAAATGCTTGTTACATTTTTCTGCCTGCTTCAGAGTTATCCCATTCCCATCTATTAATTCTTGCATACCTTTGTGTGTTTGCATTTTCTTCTTAAAGAAATAAGAAGTGTATTGTTCTCCTTCTTTATAATGTTTTACTTACTCTGAAATAAAATATTGTTAGTCCACCTTTTTCTTGTAGCCATTAGTTCATGTCATTTTTAGCTTGTTCCACTTCATTTTTTAACATTCATGCCGAGGTTATCAAATCTTTGTAGTAATGCTAGATAGTCTTGTAAAACAGAGAACATTTCAGCTTTTTCCACGATTCTTTTTATTCTCATCTTTTTAAAGATTGTGGCTATGTGTTTCTTCGCCTGTGCCCACCATTCTGCAATGGATGTGTGGCTTTGTTTGTTTTCTTTCATTTGTGTATTCCAATATCCTTTCCCTCTTTTTCTGTCTGTCTGTATGTCAAAGGTGGTTGTTAGTATGGACTGATCAGAAAAAGGAGTGGAAGTGATATGAGATTGTTTAGTGTCAGTGGTTTTATTGCAAATAATAATGTCTATGCTTGATTTTACTGTTCCTTTGTCTGAATGCCAAGTAATGTGGACCCTGATTTGTGTTTACCTCTGTATGCATCTTTAAGGTTAATGTCTATGATAGCACAGAGACTGTATCTCATTTGTAGGGGTACATTATCATCATACGGAGAGAGCACCCACATATAATCATTTGTTATAATAGAGCAAAGTGTTAGAAACGTGGAACATGCTAAAATGAGAAAGTGATGTGTTTTAGGCAGGCCATTGAAAAGTACCATGAAGGATCAACATAGAAAAGGAATGTAGCAAGCAGAATACATTAACCTGAAGAACTCGTGTTGTGCAACTAACAATTATTCATGTACTAAATGTGTTTATTAATTGTGCCATTTTTCATGTAGTAAATGCATTAATTGAAAGTACCTTATTTTCCATGCAAATTAGTAAAGCTCATTATGATGCTTTCTTATGTTAGCTGAATTTTGTAGACCTGAAATGCAGTTCCCTGGAAACTCTCGCTTTAGAATGAAGTTTTGAATTTCATGTGTGCTTTGGAATTTGTTCTTTCTCTTGTTTTGTGTTGCAGGTGAAAGAAGAGCTCATGTTAGTTAGAATAATGTATTTTTTTCTACTAGTCAGGCAAGGAGAAAAGGTGTTACAAATCTGTGGCTTGAGTTGATAAAGGAAGATTGTTGTGCTTCACACAGGAGAAGGCTTGGGAATAAAGGACAAACTGTATTAAGGAAGAAACACGGTTGTCCCTTGAAAAGACACTTTCAGGATTTTACCCAGAGCAGATGCGAGACTCGAAGTGGATTCTGGGAATATTACCTACGAATAATGTGTTGTTGGCAGAAGGGAAAGTGCCCACTTCTCTTTCGGAGAGAGAGCATCTTAGAGTAAGCTCTGTCTAGGTAGCTTTATGCTACATGACCCATTGATCATGGAGAGACTTCTTAGGAAGACTCCACATGCTTACAACTTCTATCCTTTTTCCTGAAGATGCTTAAGTAGGGATGCCTCTTTAATGTTAGAGTAATTATAGATGTAATCCTTTTCATTCACCAACCCTTGATGCAGAGAAACTTGGACTCATGCTTTCTGATCTTCTACATTCTGCTTCTTGAAATAATTGTATTACTCATGTTGCATCGTCTAACCTGGATACGCAGATTTGGCTACATGCTAATTCCGATGTACATCTACACTCTTGTATTGAGATGTCTTTATGTTCAGTTATTTGTGGCTTTGTAATAAATCAATGACCCAGTCAGTCAAAAGCTTTTATTATCGGTAAAAAACCATAAAAAGAGATAAATTCATAATTACAAAGGAAAAAAAAAGATACACAATTATAGCTAATAAAGATTTTAAAACGATCATACATTACAATCCTAGGGCAGAATAATTTCATAAAGGATTAAAAATGCAACATAATAGTTATTTGATGCATTAAGATAAAATGGCACACCCTAGCCAAAGTGTTAACAGTGAGCCACATCCATTAGAATGCTTAAACTACTGCAATGTTTATAGTTTGTGGGCTTCCAGCTTTTAGTTTTGCACATATTGTGTACCATATGGACAGGAGGAATCTTGCGGATGCAAAGACTATCAAGGGCATGGTGTCATATTTAAGAATTCTGAGTCCAGGGAACTTTAATCCCTAAGTCCCCTGGACTTACAAAGTTGAATGATCCATTTAGTTCTTGCCTTAGAGTAGAGAGGGCAGAAGAGCAGAACGTGCAGATCTGTCTCTCGGCTACTCGCACACCCAGGGCAGGAAATCACGGTTTGTGGGGCATTTAACCACTTATGTGTTACGTCCCTAACAGGCAATGAACCATGTCTAAACTGAATGTATAGTTTCTTAGCCAGGGGAGGTTGGATATCATCCAGAAATTTCTCAAAATGGGGATGGGTCTTAATATCTAGGAAAGTATTAGTCAGCCTACCCATGGAAGAATGTGTTGTTATAAGTTCCATTCGGTAGCGCTTAAGTGCCACACTTAGTATTTTCTTAGAGTACAGGGCACAGGTCTCCTCAGGGGACGACGACATATCCCTCCTTCCTAAGGCGTATCAGAGTTGCTTGATGTTGTTTAACCAAGGTATTTTCCCCACGTTCCCCCTAGATAGAAGATCCCCCAGATCCTCCCTATAGCTCGAGAGCTCGGGGGTCGCCAGAGGCGTCTCCAGTACAGGAGGGGACGATTTGATACAATCTCATGGATAGGTACCAAACCTAAATCCAGCCACAGGGGTATCAAGGGGGTACTCTTGGGGAGCCTCATAAGGCGCCGAAGAAAGCTATTTTCAGTTAGGGACAGGG
This sequence comes from Lissotriton vulgaris, assembly GCF_964263255.1. Classification (NCBI taxonomy): domain Eukaryota; kingdom Metazoa; phylum Chordata; class Amphibia; order Caudata; family Salamandridae; genus Lissotriton; species Lissotriton vulgaris. The sequence continues at coordinate 445,899,315 of NC_141698.1, forward strand.
AGGCAGCACTACCATGACCCCATAAGTCTGCACCATAAAGTGCTCCTCCTCTCGCCTGTGCTTTATAAATTTCCATAGGCGAACCCAGCAGTTTAACCGAGGTGTCATTAAAAACTTTTAAAATCCCGCCAGATGATACAGCCAGCTTCAGGTTAGCCATAGCCATATGTGACCCCCAGTCCATTCTGTCATTAAGCGTGATCCCGAGATAATCAAAGGTGAACACTCGATCCAGTACCGTCCATCCAAGTGGGGGTGAGTGCAGTTGGCTAGTTTGGTGTTATAAACCATGTACTTGGTTTTAGAGAGATTGATCTCCAAGTTCCTCAATTTACAGAAGGAGCAGAATGCCTCTAATGTGCGCTGTATGCCCATAGATGATTTTTGACAATAGGAGGGTATCATCAGCGAACATTAGGGCAAGTATCTTACGCCCGCTAAGCTTGGGGAGTCCAGGTCTTTTGCTCCCAATAGATGATCTATCAGCCCATTAAGAAAAAGGGAGAAGAGCGTGGAGCCAAAACGCACCCCTGCCTCACTCCCTTTTCCACCGGGAACGGGGACGACAACTCCCCACTCCTCCCATATCTCACCCATGCGTATGTACCTGGGTGCATATGTTTAAATAGATGGCACAGGTATGCCGGGGCACCCATCTCCAGCAGTATTTCCCAGAGCTTGTCCCTATGGACCAAGTCAAATGCGGAGTGGAGGTCCATAAAAATCAAGTACAATCTACCTGCCCCAATAGAAACCGTCTTCCAATAGACCAACTGTAATCTAAACAGTTGGTCGACATTAGAAACATTTGCTCGAAAACCCGCTTGCAGGGAGGTTAGGATGTGGTGTTCGTCCATCCAGCTCTGCAACCTTGTTAGAAGAAAGCGGGCAAATGATTTCTGGAGGACGTCAATCAAACTAATAGGGCGGTAGTTGGCCGGGTCGAGTGGGGAAGCTTTTTTATGAACAGGGATGATCTCTTCTCCCAACCATGTAGGGCGGATCTCCAGTCCCTGTAGGATGGCGTTGAAATAGACCCAAACCTTTTGCTCACTTCGATAAAGGTCACCAGAGACCCTATCTAAGCCCGGAGCTTTCCCCAACGTCAAGCTTCTGAGGGCCACCTGGACTTCCAGGAGGGTACACAGTGGGCAATCAAGGCCCAAGGCCTCCAGGTGCACTTGTTCAAGGGTAGTTATTTGGGCCACTAGATCTACTCGAGATACGGGATTGCTAAGTGAATAGAGGGACTTATAATGGTTTAGCCAGACCTCTTCACTGAGGTTGGGAATGATGGCAGGCGATCCTTCCGCCGACCCAACACGAACAAGGTTCCAAAATGACCTGTAGTCTCGAGCTTCCAAGGCAGTTTTAATGCTTTCCCACCTTGAGGCCTCTCAATCAGACCTAGCCTCCTTGATCAGGCTTTTATAAGTATGCCTAGCATATCTAATGCTAGACTGAGACCCCGATTTTACCTCCTCTTTCAGGGTATTTTTAGCCAGCCTGCAATTTTTATTGAACCAATGTTCACGCTTATTTGCCCTTGGCTTTTTGGTATCGGTAGTATTAAAAAAAACGGCCAGGGAGCAAAGAAGCTTGTTGTGGATGTGCTGAAAACCCTGGAAATGGGGGAGGGGCAGGTCGCAATTAAAGCTCAAGAGGTGAGAAGCCTCAGTTAAGGTGCGTGCGACATGGCAGTATACCTCGGCTAGCTTTTCAGGAGTTAATGCGACCTTCGCCCACCTAATTCGTCTACCACCCGCCGCTGTGACAAGATTCAAATTGTCAACAATCTCCGCTCCCTCCAGAATATTTCGGTGGCCCAGGGTATTTACTAGTTCTAATGACAGAAGATTGTGATCGCTGTCAACCCTGGGAATTACAGAAAAAGCTCTCAAACTGGCCCAGAATTCTACGTTTACCATGATATAATCTATGGATGTACTTTTCCCTGGTCTATTAAAGGTGAATGCACCCGGGACGTCTGGGAGAAGTCTGCCGTTACAGGCTCTAAGCGAGTGTGATACGACCAACATATTGATCGCAAGGGCCAAGGGCAGTAAGCGATTTTCCGGGTACATATTACAATCCGGAATTAGCCAATTTTAATCCTCGTCGGAGGTTACCGAGGGGATACCCCAGAGTGGTTCAAAGTGACAATTACGGTCAGCGCCAATAATTTCCTGATGCGACAAGGGGAACGAGTGGAGGAGAACCTCTAGGGCATCCAGGGTTGATAAACCCAACTGGTGTGGTTGGGGACGTAAATAAATATTAATCACTGCCAACGACAGACCATCTGGGAATTTAAGTACAATACATAGGATGTCCGGGAAATGAGAGTCTATTAACTTGACTGAGCAACCCAGATACATAACCCACCCGAGGGTCTTCCCCTTGGTCCCTGCACAGCGGGTGCATAGAAGGACGCATATCCTACCCTAACGGGCGTAAACAAGATCCAGGTCTCTTGGAACAGACATAAATCATAACTATCCATCAGCTCTCCCCACTCTGGGTTGTGCAGCTTTGGCCCTAGCCCTGCTATATTCCAAGAGCCAATAAGTGGTCTACGTGTCTCCGCCTCAACTATGTGGTTACTGTGTGTCCAAGAGGATTAATCATTTGTTTATTGGTCACCTAATGACTTTTCTTCCCTTTACACTTTCATGTTGTGAAAAAGAACCATTGGACTGTGAATTGAGAACAGATCTAGAAAAAATGGGCCGGACCCTTTCAGTTGGTAGCAGAGTAGGTTGGTTTGCATATGAAGTAAGGGGAGAATACAGAAATAGTCTAGAGCAAGTAGAACTTAGAACCCCACAGCCCCGAAATAGACCCCAATGTTCGAGGATGGTAGGCGACAGAATTCGGCAGAGACTGACGGAGTTTGATGGTGCAGTGAGATCAGCGGTGTAAGGAGGAGTGAGCATTAATAGGGTGTATGTATAGTGTTAGATTGCGGGAATGGTTGATTGTGTGATGTCTTGCAGAGTTGGTATGAGAGTTGAGTGAATGTGGTTTCGGGCCGGACGTGGTCCAAGGATTGAGATTTGAGTTGCAGGTCCCGGATTGGCCTAAGATCTTGGGATATATTAAAAGGTGCAGAAGACACCAAGATTGTGATTGTCTGACCGAAGAACTGAGGTGTTGTAGTGAGACATCATCAGCAGTTCCACCTAAGACAGGGAAATGTGTGTGAATGGGCTGCATGGGAATCCTCTAGTGGACCTTGTGTACAGGGGCAAGCTATACTGATTCGCGCTGGTCGAATGTCACCATGTTTGATTGTTCTTGAGTGGCTGAATTCTATCGATCCTTTTAGATGGCAGACAATTACAGATTTAAGATGACTGCGTGAGTAAATGCATACAGAGAAATTGCAAAGGAGGCGGAGCTTCTGCGAGGAGTGAGAGTGACGTCAGAGTGTGCCACACTGCAGTAGGTCGGTTGTTATAATGCAACACTGGGACTGGTTGGTAATCATCAGAAAGTTGTGGTTGAAAGAGATTGTCCATCGTAATCTATTGACTGGAAAATTGCATTTTTAAATTATGCGGTGTTGTAGGGTATTGCGAGATCTGTTTGGGGGTGATTAAGGGATTGTTACTTGAGTGTGTGAAGAGTCCCCACTCGAGGATACTTAAGCACGTTATATGGCAACAAAAGTTGGGCTTCACACCATAATTTGGCTTCAAAATTGGTATAGGATCACTGAAAAGGAGGGTGAATTGTCCTTTCCATGTTTTTTTTTTCGGCTGGATGTATTGCATCAGTTAAGAGGAGCAATATTTTCATCACAACCTTTGCCTAGACCAACACAGTTTGAAGCGTTAGATTCATGGATGCGTGCAGCTCATGCTAATCAGAGGGAGAAATACCAAAGGAGAATGAGGAAAAATGTGAGGGCATACCAGGATGCACAGTGAGATGCCCAGCTTAAGAGATGCAGAGTGGATACCATAGAAGGAGAAAGGTTATACCCGGTGCTGTAGGAGAGGGAGGTTCTCAGTACAGGAGTAAAAGGACAAATGGGAGTGACAGTAGTGACAATGAAGGCAAATTTTTGGATGGGTTGTTATCTGAGCGTCCTCTACCTTATAGCCCACAATCAGGGAATGGGAGATGAGACTTGGGAGGTGCAGAAAATGTAGGAAGTGCAACAGATAAAGTGGGTCCTGGTACAGGAGTTGTGGGAAGGATATCCACAAGAGTAGGGGGGACAGGCATAGAACAGAACAGAGCTAACGCTGCTTCACGGTTACCAGAAGCTCTTACAGAGCCAGTTACCATTGGTCCTGTTGTTCCTGTGTATGACCCGAGCTCAGTGGGAAACCTTGGTCAGAGACTGCCCTTGCATGCTGAAGGGACTGGATTGAGAAGAACAGGAAGCACTAGCAGGAATTGTCCATCTTTATTGCCTATGGAATCTAGTACCCCTTTGACAGCTACTGCGGATCCCCCTGGCGTAAGCATTGGTTCTAGTACTATACGGTCTATAAGCAGGATGATTACCACTTCAGATTCACGGATGTGGGAAAGACCAGTGAGGGGACAAGGTGGTGCAATGTTAGAAGCAAGCACAAGTCAGGGAGCCTCTGGAAATCAACATGTCTTAAATGTTGCAAACTTGGAATCCTGGTTGAGAATCCATAATAACAGCAAGGAAAGTACAAGAAGTACATCGAGCCAGGGTACCATTAAGGCTGCAGTGAAGGCAAAGCTATTGGATGTAGTGAGGCTGAAGACTGTTGTGGATGAAAACATCCATGGGAATTTTCCTTTAGACAGGATAGAGACCTAAGAGCCGGATGACCTGTTAATTGTAGCGAAGGATGTCACCCAAAGGGCAAGGCAGGTTTATCCCCAGACTTTTTGCTTTTTGGCCTCCTGTTTTGGACCCTGTTTTTTTGGTTTTATGACTCTGGTTACTTTACCACTGCTGATCAGTGCTAAAGTGTATATGCTATCCTTGTAAATTTTGTTTATGGATTGGTGATTCCATGATTGGAATATTTGATTTACTGGTAAGTCCCTAGTACAGTGCACTGTGTGTGCCCAGGGCCTGTAAATCAAATGCTGCTAGTGGACCTGCAGCATTGATTGTGCCACCCACATGAGCAGCCTGTAAATGTAACTCAGACCTGCCACTGCAGTGTCTGTGCACATTTTGGTACTGCCATGTCAACATGGCAAGTGCACCCACTTGCCTGGTCCTACCCTTCCCTTTCCTTACATGTAAGACATCCCTAAGGTAGGCCCAAGGATGCCCCATGGGAAGGGTGCAGTGTATGTGAAAGATAGGACATGTACTGAGGTGTGTGACATGTCCTGATAGTAAAATACAGTGCATTTCATTTTTCACTATTGAAAGGCTATCTGTCTTATAGGATAGAATGGGAGTTTATTTATAACATCTTATAAATATAACTTTCCATTGGGACAAGATAGAAAGAAGGGGTTTAGTATGCCTGAACTCAGAATGTAAAAAACATGTTTTAGTAAAGATGATTTTTATATTGTTTGTTTGAAAATACCACTATTAGAAAGTGGGTGTTTTCTTGCTTAGCTATCCTGTGTGCCTCTGCTGGTTTGTGGATTGACTGTCTGGCTTTGGAGTGACAGGGGCAGGGGATGTGCATTCTGTCAGACAGCCACTATGGGGGGTGGTTGACATGTGTCCTGCCAGGGCCGGGCCAGGAGCATTGGTTTTGAGGGGCCTGGCCCCTGTGATGAAAACTTCATAAACGTAGTAAACAAAGCGGTCGTGAGCAACCTTGGTACAGGATCTTCAACGTGCAAGGATATTTTAGGGATATACTGCTAAGTATCACATTTTTTATTGTATAGTTCAATTGCTGGCTCCAAAGGGCCTGGTTTAAAATAGTTTGCAGAAATGGTGGCTACATTGCAGAAATTGTGGCTACGTTTTAACGTATTTCCTATTGTATTTATAGATTAGGATATTTTTCCCCTCAGCAGATTTTTGGGTAAATGTTGTTGCATTTTAAGCACATTCGTTAAATATGAACATAATGCATCTCTTAAAAAAAAAAGCAAGTCGAGGTGGTTTTGGCTTCTAGATTCTATGCTTGATCAACATGCTGTTTGTTTTCTGCAATAGTAATTTTTTGTTTAGTGACTTAAATTGTTTACATATGCAAATGGATAATAGAAAATGTGAAAATAAGAATTGTGCATGGCACTGTTCAAATCACAATGCCCTCATTCTCTATATTCTGGTCTCTGTAATCTGGTCTCCTCTTGACCCCATCACAATATTGGTCTATGTACAGGACCTCATTTTTTAGATACACCTCCTATATAAAAACATTCATTACAAAGCCCTCTACTACTGCCTACAGATATTCTGGTCTCCAACAACTACCTAAAAAATGACATTCATTTTATTATCTCGCTCTTGACTTCATTTTCACCCCATTGAAACCTACTGAAAAAATACAGTTCTCACCCTTTCTCACTCAAAATTAGTCCTTGAGATTTCCAAAATGACATAAATTATGTCTGCTAAATATTTGGCCATTGACGACTTAGGAAAGCCCAAGGGCATTCTGGACATAGAAGTGACAGCGTTGCAGTCAGCGGATAAGTAGTAAGTTGTAGCTCCATCATTCTGCAAAAAATGTACAGGCTACATAGTCAGATATGCACAGGGTGTAGTACGGTCTCTAATGCATGAACAGTATGCATGCTGGAGCGTATGCGTGTGCGTAAGGTCCTTGGCAAGATATATATATCTTGCATACAAGAATTTGCTAGAATACTCTGCGTGAGTTAAAATCAGGACTTAGATATATGCACATTACATACTTATATTCAACTGTAGGAAAAAGTATTAGAAATAATAGCACAAAAACATTCTTCCCTAAATAGAGATAACAAGTACTTCGGACACACATATTGGAATGAATACTGCATACATTCACTGTCTGGAAAAACACATTGTTTTAAAGTCTGCAAAACATAGTTTCACATTCTAATGGAGGCACCATCAACAGGCATCTATCCCAATGACTTCATAGCCACCTACATGAAGCCGATCACAAACAAACAAAACCTGTATCCAACAGATTCTGCTAATAAGCAAAGAATCTGCAAGAGGCCAATCTTGACAAATTCATAAACACAGATGGCATGGACAATAACCTACCCTCTATCACAAATACCTTTCTGGAAAGGCCAGAAGAACAGTGTCAATAGACATGGAGGGGCTGTCTTATTGTTACTAAACCCATCCACTGCCTTTATTTCAGTGCATCACTCCACATGGGTGCCAAGGCTAGAAGATCTTCGTATTTAAGGAACCTGTCTGGAATGGATCTCCTTACATCTAACCAACTGATGAAGCATCACCTTTGCCCACTGTAGTCTTCAACTCCTTTCTGCACTCACTAGGAAGGCCCACAATTTTTAATCATCTCGACACACCTCAGCTAACTACTGGAACTCATCTGATCTTTCAACCAGAACCGTTACAGCCATGTGGAAGACATCCAAGGCATCCTGATGCTCAAAAGCCAGACTTAGTCTCCGCTGTCCTTGACCACTGCCTAAAAAGCCGTGGACAAAGAATACTGATCAAACACCTGAAATTTAAGTCATCAAAATCTGGGAGAAACTGGAAAATTACCACCATCTGGCCTCATTAACTGGATCACTTCCAATGACATGCTAGAAACCTGGGAGTTTTCATGAGCACTGATACGCCACTAGTACCACAAGTGAAGAAAGTTACAGCAAGTGCCTTCCTCATCATGCCAACCCTCTGCCACAATTTGTTCTCCTACTTTTCCCTCAGAAAGTCTGGGTCACCATCATATTGATACTGTTCTACCTGGGCTAGATAAACTCACTGTTTCTTCCACCTTTCAAGAAAATGCCCATTAGTGGCACATAACTGTTTCTTCAGAAAGCCCGTCTCAAAAATGTGCTGCCAACAAAGTTAACAAATATTCACCATCACCTGGCATTCATAGAGATAGCAAAAGGTAACTCTTTACAAAAAGATGACCCCCTTAATGTAAACACCACCAAACCAGTTGCAGACCGTGACAACCTAAGCATAGGAAGAATCTGCTGTGCTCACATAACTATTTCTAACCCACCCTTCACTGCATTCGATGATAAAGCATAGGTACAAATTCACTATGAGGTGAATAGTCCACCTCTCTGGTTCTCTTGTACAATACAAAACCTATTAACACATAGGCAACACTATAAAACCAAACTATTTAGTACAACAAATTGAGTAGCAGTAAAAAGTTCAAATCCTAGGAAGCTGACTATTTCATCACTCTGAGATCAGTAAGCTGGGTAATTAACACATTCTATTTACACTTACTATTTTTAGAAACAGTGATATATAGAAACACACTTCTAATATTTATCATTAAGGGAAAATGTATTTCTAACATAGGGTTAAAAACAAAGTTACCCATCACTCCCACTTTTATGTGGGTTAAAATATTTCCTCTCTTTGAAATTGCCCTATGGACCTCCCCACCTTTGTAAGAATGTAGCACACACATAGGGTTAATCTGCTGCTGCTCCCAAGGAGATGGTCTTCATGAGGAGTGATACTCAGACCGATTCAGCATACTAATCCCATCAAATAAAATAATTTTAATTGCAAACCTATGACTATTCTATACTGATTTGTAAAGCGCGTAAATACCTGAAGGCTTCCCAGTACTGAAACTGTGAAATGTGTTTTAGAATAGGCAGCAGGGTAATGTACAATTCACTTTAGTCACATATAAAATCACTATCCATTTAAAGGTATGCAAGTTACATTGGGCCCCTTTATCATACTCAAACATTGTTCTTATGTTGTGTAAATGCTGAAGTTTTACAACATATTACAGTCCCCTCTTCTAACTCTATTAGATACTGATAGTTTATTGAATAGAGACAGTCCACCTAACTCAAAATGTTCAATGAGCATTGTCTCCTCCCAGGAACCCAAGAATAAACTGGGGTGGTGACCCTTCAGGATTGTGACTGGGGCACCCATGCTTGTACTCTGACCCCCTTGGTGAGAGTTCTGAGGCAGAGCCTTTGTGATGTGCAAGTGTGGCAGGTGACAGCTCCTCCCCTTCATCAAATCAGAGTGGCACATCCTGCCACCACCTAGCTCCCCTTTGTCTCACGATCTGGGAGCAATACACAGCATGGCCCAGCAACAGACTGCAGGCACCAAATGCTAGAACAATGAAAATTGCAACTTCCTAAAATTGCCATTTTCAGGATTGTGATTAGGTATCCGACTTTACAATTAAAAAGGGCTTTTAATTACAATTCCATAGACATCAAACTCAATATCCATTCCTGCTCCCAATTTAGAGTTATCACTTGTTAAATGTCATAAGGAAACGGAATGTTATCCTATTGAGGAGGTAGGCCTTGCAGCAGTGAAAAATGAATTTAAGAGGTTTTCACTACCAGTACATGTAAAACTTAAAAGTACATGTTCAAATTTTTAAATACAATATACACTGCCGTATGGGCTGTTCAGTGCCTACTCTAGGGTGACCTATGTGTATTAAAAAGGAAGGTGCAGGTCAGACAAAAGCTTTATTTTGCCAGGTCAAAATAGCAGTTTAAAACTGCACACAGAGGCCGCAATGGTAGGTCTGACACGTTTAAAGGGATACTTAAGTGGGCAGCAGAAGCAGTGCTGCAAGCTCTCTATTAACAATGAATTTACAGGCCCTGGGCACATGTAGTACCACTTTACTAGGAACTTACAAGTAAATTAAATAGGTTGTAAGCCAATTCTACTATGTTTTAAGGAGAGAGCACACGCACTTTAGCGTTGGTTAGCGTTGGTAAAGTGTGCAGAGTCCTAAAAGTCAACGAAATTTGGTTCAGAAAACAGGTGGATGAAGGTAGAAAGGTTTGATGACCCTGGTGAAAAGGCTCAATCCGACAATAACAAAAATAAGTCTGCTGTTTCTTGACATGTCGAATTGGCACCGCACTATGTAGAAACATCAATAACTGTGGTAGGTATATCCAAAAACATCCTTGAACTGGGGCAGGGGTTTGCTTGCATGGTTGCTGAAAAGGTGCACCTATGGTTTTCCAAACTCTTCAGCTTAGTCGGGTCTTCATCAAAATATCTGGAATGTCTCGGTTTACAATCCATTAGGACTGCCATGATGTATAATGGTGCAGATGCGCTGATCTTCATCTCCTTAGGATGGATATAAGTGGAGGGTGCCAGATGATCATAGACGTTTTCTCCCCTTCTAAATGATACTGTTCATCATAGCAGGTTTTTCTAGCAGCACTGGGAGTAATAATATGCCTTTGATTGCCAGTGCAGCAAAAGGGGCCATCTGACACGAGAGCTAACTTTTTGTTCTCTCACTTCATTTCCTGCTGATGTTGCTTTGTCTATTGATATTGTGGTGGTTGTGAAACTCCCTTAATCAGTCCATAGTGGGGAATAGGAGTAAAACAATCTGTCCATTTTGCATAAACATAGGCTAATTTTGTGATACTCTAAAGGAGGCCAAAGTAATAAGATAACACTGTTCGGCAGCTCCAACCTCAAGTGTTTTACAACTGACACACTTTCTAATTCACAGAACCTGCACACCGAACCTAACGAAAGCAAAGCAGAGGCCTTCAACAAGGCCGCATCAATGACAGTAATATCTGCACTGGCCTTTGAGAACCCATACCTGTTTCCTAGTCATGTATTGTGAACCCTGTAGTAGTATACTTAATTACGTGGGAGAACACCTATTTTGAACACAATACATGTACATAACTGAAAATACTTTTAAAAAGGGGCTTTTGAAAGTGAAGGTAGTCATACTTATTAAGGGGTCTTGATTATAAGCCTTATACTCATTTCAGTGGGCCAACAATGCTTCCCCACAGGTCTCTGAAATGAAAATCCTGACTCTGTTGGATAGCAGACCTGGCAGTAATTAAATACTGACTTGTGCGGGTCATTTTTGGGCCATATATTCAGGTCCTTAACTTTACGTGCAAAAAAGAGTCGGTTTCTCAATAATTACTGTAAAAACTCATGTCAACGATGCAGTGCCTGTTTACTTTTGACATGTTAGACTTCATGTTACATCCCCAAGAGTACTTTCTTTTTAGCAGATGTTGTGTTTCATGTGTCGTTTTTTAAAAATCCTGTAACATTTAACTTTTGTAGAGTGCATACAGTGAACAGAGCTACTGGCAGGTGTCCTGCTGAATTCAGATTGTGGGTGAACGTTTATGCTGAAGGCAGTGAACATTTCTCACGGGGCTGTGAGCACATCAAAGATGTGCATTATACATGCAGTTCCAATATTTGGACTCTCTGCAGAGTATGCATAACAATAGTCACATATGTACCAACCATATTTGTGATTCTGTGGTAAAGTGTGTGAAAGTGCTGCTCCACTGTGGAAATATTGACAGCAACAAATGAAATGAAAATGCCGTCTTTAGAGGTCAGTGGGTGGGGTATATGTGTGGAAGAAATGAAGTGGAGGGGATAAAAGGAACAATGTGCAGGAGAGTAAATATGATGCTGAAGAGGAAGCAGATGCCTTGCTAGATATATAGATGGACATCTATATCTAACACCAGAGAGATCGAGGGGAGAAAAAGTATGTTAGGGTCTAAAACCGTGAGAGACTGCAGAGGAAAGTAAAGGGGAGATAGGAGAGATTTATACTCTCTTAAAACCACTTCCATTTCCTGGCATTGGTAATCATTAATTCAAACACTTACATTTTTAGTTCTAGCTATTCATACCAAAATCATTGTTGCAAATTTATCAGATATTGCTAATAGGCAATGGGAAAGCCATCAGGCCTGGATTTTGTTTAGGTATATGTCCTTTGATGTGACCTGCATGTCTGGTTTCAATAACAGAAACCTGACAAAGACACACCTATATATTTGTTAGGTGGCAAGCTGTGTGAATCACATATTTTTTAACTCTAAGTTTTAAGCCACAACCTTAATTACAAAGGCTACTCCTCTTGGAAGGGAATCTTAGTAACATTTCTTTGGCCACGTCTACTTTAGAGCCCCCTCCCCGCCCCCCCCCCATCTGACTTAAAGCACTAATCGACATCATTAAGGTGTGGTAATAGGTTGTATGAACATGAAAGGATTTTATTTCATCTGAGCAATTTGGTCTAATTTTTAGAAAAACTGCTGTTGTTTCCAGTCTCCCTGTCTACAAAGCCATCAAACAAGTATGCAGAGAGTTTTTATTGCAGTATGTTCTAGTTACATTCATTGATTCCATGGTTAGCAGATTCTAAAACTACATTATTCAATCTGCTTACCTGCCTCTGCCATGGTCTTTCTTCTTTCCGGCCTGGGCTTGCTGTAAAGACACATGTCAGACACATTTAAATAACTACTACTCGGCACGTGTAGGAAGAGTCAGGGGGCGCTAGGTGGCACACACGCAAGATGGCCGCACAACCGTGAGGCTCCTGCAGCGTGGTGTTCTCATCCTTCCATTTATCCTGCTCAAGGGCCTCATCGATGCTTTGTAATGCTGCTTGCTGAAAGACTTAGACTACCCGCAGACTCGCTGAAAAATTCAGATGATTTAAGCCAAACCTGCTCCCGCTCTGCTGGCGTAAAGATTCGACCGAGGGAGTAAGCGGAAAGGCGCGGCGGTCCGGAGCGGCCTCAGCCACTACATGAGCCCGCTGCTCCACACGAGGTGTCCAGGCCGTGTGGCATGTCTCGGGCGGCGGCACAGGAGATAACGACCCGGAATCCTGATTGGCAATTGTGACTGCTCCATACCTGGTGGCGAGTGACTCTGCTTCTCTGCAGCCAGCGCTGAAGTTGGAGCCAGTAGGTGAGCGGTGGGGCGGGTTGTCGGCGGCGGACGACTTGGGAACCTCGGCGGCGGGGGGCGCATCTCCGCTGCTGCACTGGTAATTATCTCGGTGCCCAGAGGCTTCCCGGAGTGATTGCGCTGCCCCCACCGCCTCATGAACTGGTAATAAAGCGCCAGGTCGCGCATATACGCCAGCCATCCTGCCTTGTAAGGTCCGGGGTGCCGGCAGCCCCCGGTGTCATTAGTGCTGCCCCCGCTGCCTTTTACGATCTGCACACCAGCGCCTGGCCTGACTCTTACCTACAGCCCCTACTGAGGTGTGGAGGGGGCCCACTTCTTTGGCAGCTCGGCCCACGGACTTGGTCCGTTCCCCAGACAGTTTCCTGATGATGCTGGAGGGGGACGGGGACGTCTGCAATTACCATTTCATTTTAAGACTGTGAGCGGTTAGGTCCCCTGGATTGGTGCCAACTTGGGATAGAGCTCTGCTGGTCGCCATCTTGCAAAGTGAGGAGCCGGGAATATTATGCGACTCTGCCACACCTGCTTTTATTGTGGACATGGGGAACTATTCCTCGATGTGAAGATGTTTTAGGAAGGGAGGCTCCTGACAAGGCGACTTAATGAAGAAAACATTCAGAATTTCCCCCCCAAACGAACTGGACATTTGAGTGGGGCTTGCTCTGTTGATGACTGCTCCTGAAACTTATTGCTGCAAAGAACGAGGACTTAGAAGCGTGCAGTAGGCGTAATAATATTTGCATACTAGGAATTCCTGAATGGACCAACACAGGCAAAATGGAAGAATACGTTGAAAAACTGTTGTTGGCTGCAGTCTGAGCGGAGTCCTTCTCCAGCCAGTTCATTATGGAACGGGCCCACCGTACCCTGGGGCCACGCACGCTGACGGCGGCACTCCACGTCCTGTATGAGTGAGACTTTTGAACTATAGGGACCGGGTGTGGCCCTACGAGCTACGAGAAGTAAACAGAACCTATCATATGACGGGAACACGTTCTCCACCTACCCGGATTTTACGCCTATAGTCCTGAAAGAGAGGCACAAGTTTATGGACATCAAAAATAAGCTACGGAAGGCCCAAATTGACTATGCGCTATTATATCTGGCACGTCTCAGTTACTCATCAGGGCAAGCAACACTTTTTCACCAAGCCACAACAGGTGGAGGAGTTCCTCAAACATGTAAGGCGCACAAATCACACAGATGGAGGCATGGCGGCATCGCAACAATCTTCGTCGATGGGAGCAGAATATGATTCACAATGAACTATTCCCTGCTGCTCATAGCTACTCTAATTTTGGCTTGAGACATGATGATCGTTTGGCAGCTGGATCTACTTCAGGGGACACATAAACTATTCAGCTGATGGGCCACTTTGAGTTATCTCTACTGTGCACCGTGCACCCTCTGCCCTCAAAAGCCCTGCTGTACCAGCTGTGATGGGCTCTACGGTCAGGAGGTATCTGTCCCCCGCCGAGATTGTCCACTGCATACTACTTGCAGGGACTGTTGTGCTGTTTTTGTTTAGTTGGGGCTAGGGGAGGGTGGATGGGTGAACATTTCTGACAAATTGGGGCTGCTTCAGTGGGTAGGGGTGGGGGAGCGGGGGTATGTTTTGTTCTCAATATGACATTCACACACCAAGATACCATCCTCGACAGTTCAGTGAAGACAACAGGCGAGTTAGTGTTTGAGCATCCCAAGCGAACTAAGGCATTACATTGTGCTCGAGTACATGGTTTGAACTGCATTCTTTGGATACAGAGCAGGTTGATAGCAGATGTCCAGAAACATGACTGATATAGAATCTGGAAAACTGAATGTTATCACGTGGAACGTTAGGGGCTTGGGGGACCCGAGGAAGAAAAGACACATATTGGCTTATTTGGACAGGCATCGAGTGCACATAGCTATGTTACAAGAAACACATTTCACTCCTCAGAAGCCAAACAACTTTGCAGGTAAATGGGCAGAGCATAGAATTGTTTCCTCTTATTCCTCTTATGTGAGGGGGACGGCAATCCTCATAAAAAACAGACACCCTTCCATCTAGCGGGAGCCACCTGGGATTCGCAGGGACGATACTGCCTGGCACGGGGGCGGCTGGGGTCTGTCTCAGTCACTCTGGCCTGTTGCTATGGGCCGAATGTAGATGCCCCAGAATTTTACACCTCATTATTGGCTAAGATATTTGATATAGGCTCCAGTCACATTATCTGGGGTGGGGATTTCAATGTTACATACAACCCAAGCTTGGATAGGTCACACCCTGCTCCTCACCGCTACACTAAAGCATGTACAATTATACAAGATACTATAACCACGTATCAATTGATTGATGCTAGGAGACACACCCACCCTCACACACAGGAGGGAACGTATTACACAGCACAGGCAGCATCATGGGCATGACAAGACTACTGTTTTTTGTCCCGAGGGTTGGGCCCAGCAATATTTCAAGTACAGCACTTGGCCAGAACTTACTCAGATCACGCCGCAGTAAAACTCACACTGTCCTCCTCAGAATTCGGCCCACCACGCAGCACTTGACGACTTCATGCTCCTATTTTGCTAGACACAGTCTTCCTTTAAGAGCTGCGGGAAGAAATACAGGATTTCTTTGCGCGAAACAAAGGATCTGTGGACAGTGTAGAAACCATTTGTGAGGCATTCAAGGTTACACTCCGCGGGTTCTGCATATCGAAGGGCTCGGGTGTACTAAAAGACATAACTAACACATTACGCAGATTAGAGGCAGAGTTTAAGTCGCTGGAAGCAAGGTTGGCCGCGGGCCCGAACAGTCTCGCCCAACTTAAGTTTAGGGAGTCACTCACAGATTATATGGACACAGCACAGAGGGAAACACGGTTTCAGGGCAGATTCTGGGTGGCCCACTCCTACGGAGGGGGGAATGACCTGGTAATTCACTGGCGCATACGATTAGGAAACCTTGTTACTCTAGATATGTATTGGAACTTGAAGACCTAGACGGGATGGTCTACCGTGACACTGCCAATATCCTCAGTGCCTTTACACGCCATTACACTCACCTCTACACTACAAATAGGAAAGATGACCTGGATCTAGAGAACTATTTGGGAGATGTGACTCTAGGCTGGTTGAGCGATGTGCAATGGGAATTCTTATGTGGCCCTTTCGAGTTGGATGAGGTCAGGTACGCTATAATGAGCATGCAATCAGGGAAAGCCAAGGGAATGGATGGAATTCCTATATAGTTTTAAAAAACATAAATAAATCTAATGGCCCCCATCTTACATGAGTTATATGAAGAATCGCTGGATGTTGGCTGCCTCCATGAGGGAGGCTCTTATCATTTCGCTATTGAAACCAGGGAAGTCGCCCCAACAATGCGACTCCTATAGGCCGCTGTCCCTCCTTAACTGTGATGCCAAAATACTGGCCAAACTCATTGCTACTCGACTGAGCCTGTTGCTGGAGAATCTGATCCTCCCTGATCAGTCGGGCTTCGTGCCTGGGTGGGCCACCTCCCATAATCTGAGAACCCTTTTTGCTATTCTAATAATGTCTCACCCGACTTGCTCCTAGCTGCTATATTTTGGGATGCCACTAAGGCTTTTGATTCAATTGAGTGGGACTATATATTTGGGGTAATGCTAAGGATGGGTTTCCCACCCCTCTTCCTCTCATGGATTAGGCTGCTATACCAATTGCAGGTTGCTAAGTGCTCATTAATGGACGCACATCGCAGACAATCCAAATTACATGGGGCACCCGGCAGGGGTGCCCGTTATCCCCCTTACTTTTTGCTCTTGCGGTGGAGCCATTGGTGGCGAAGCTGCAGCAACACCACAATGATAAGGCTCTACGTAGTAATATGCGGCAAATACTCATATCCCTATACGCCGATGATATCCCCCTATACATTCGTGACCCGCAGCAAAATTTTAATCCGATCCTCCGAGAATTTATTATTTTTGGGAGGCTATCAGGGATCCAAATTAACTGGAGGAAGTCCTCCATTTTCCCTTTGACGACCGCAACAGTTCCATTTCCACTGGATTATCCCTTAGAGTGGAGTGATGAGGAATTGCGTTAATTGGGAATCCGTGTCACCAAGGATAGAGGTGATCTGATGCGCCTAAACTATGGCACTGCTATGACCCGCATAACGGACTATGTTACCCGCTGGTCTACTTTATACCCTCTCCATGGCGGGACTAGCATCCTTAATTAAAATGGTGATACTTCCCCAATTGCTCTATCTGTTTTTAAATATTCTGTATTATCCAGGGACTTTTTTTTAAGACACTCAGATCAGAACTGACGCGTTTGTTATGGGGGTAAACAACCGAGATTGCAATGGAATGTACTTATTAGACCATATTCACAGTGAGGGTTCGAAGTACCAAATTTCAAATAGCATTACATTAGCACACAAGCCCATTACGCATGGTTCTGGGTGAAATATGCCGCAGGTTGCGGGAGAACACTGGCTTGCACACCCCATTCCAATAGGCGGAGCGATGTATGACTCGGCTAATTCAAGGGACAGGACGCCGACCACCCTCACATGTACAACTACAGCGTGGCAACGCATAGGGCGCATGTTGAACGCTCCCATGCTGTATTCCCCATTATTACCTCTCACTTATCATCCGAGTATGCCCCTTCTCCAAGAAGCAATATTTCACAACTTTAGGGAGCGCACCCGCATTAATACCTGGGGGGACTTATAACATAATGGCCACTTCCACACTGCTGAGCAAGTTTTTCAGGACCTGCAACAAACCCCGTTTGACGTTTTTCTATATATTCGCCTTAGATGGGGAATCCAGTCTCTAACCCCGGACTTCCAGGTGGAACTTCAGGTGCTAGCTCCTCTACAGCTGATACTTAAAAATACGATGACTAAATACCTTGCCTCCCTGATATATTGGGCAGTGCACTTGCAGAGGGAACTACTGGCTACGCTATTCCGCACACAATGGAGTGGGGAGTTGGGTTTTGCCCTGACAGATGACCATTGGGAATACTGCTGCTCGCAGACTGATCGGGTCTCGGCCAGCAGCAGGATTCGGATAATACACTATAAGTTTCTCCATAGATTGTATTACACCCCAGCCAAGATGCACAGATATCATTTGCGAGACTCGGACAGATGTGACAGATGTCGAGCTCCTGGAGCAGATTTTCTCCATCTGGCTTGGTAATGCCCAGGTGTGAATGAATTTTAGGGGCACGTCTTTGACGCTCTGGATTTGATGACGAATACACACATTGAACCCACACCATTGAGGGCTCTGCTCGGCTACTTCAAACTAATACAGGCAGCACATCGCAAATATGTGGCCCTTGCACTACTTATGGCTAAGAGGCAGGTGGTCTGCCGATGGGGTAGGGGGTGGGCACCCAAATTTAAGGGCTGGATTGATGATCTGGTGGTTTACCAGGAACGACTCACCACATATGCTGAACTGCCACCTAGGGCCTCCAGACCCAGGGATATATGGGCTCACTTAACATGTTACCTCCTGTCACACCCACGTGAGACACCAACGTCCGACACAGAAGTAACTACGCAATAACAGAACCGAAGTGTGCACAAATAGTTGAAGGGTCCTCCTCTGTGAGCGATAGAGAATCTGCCTGTGAACTAAACGTTAACACCTGTACAGGCACCGCCCGCCAATTAAGTAATGGAAATATAGCTTATTTATGTGACTGTTGTGTACTGTCCTGATGCAATGTCCTCTGCCTCTTGACGTTCTGTAGATATTATACTATGCCTTGATATGTTACGTGATATGGGCTAATACTATGAATACTTGTGACACAAACACGCTGATAATGTACTGTTTACTGCACGTAATGATGCTCCTATGTATTGTTTGTTTAACCCCTTCCCTGCTGGCCCGTTTCCGCCCCCGTGCGGTAAACAAACGAACAGGGGCGGGCCATGACGAACCCGAGCCGTCATCAGCACACGAGCACCGTAGTGCATGACGGCTGGGGTTCGTCACCAGCATGGAAGGGGTTAAAAAACAATAAAAATAATTTTTTTTTAAAAAGAGTCAGGGGTGCGTTATAGTAAATCAGCAATGCTGTGCCAGCCAATTGCTTCATATGACAATACATTTAGCATTATTTCTGTGGTTCCATATGCACGAGCTGGGCAAAATGGAATGGAAAGCGTGCGAAGATGCTCCCCTCTTTTATAGCGGCACTAAGCAGCTCTCCTGCAGCTGAGCACTACTCCGTGACTGGGAGTGGGGCGCCACAGTATATTTATACTGGTGAAGTCCTAGACTTTGTGGAATATTTGCCTACATAGTATAAATAAAACAATACATTAAAAAAAATTAAAAATGTGAAGCGAAGTTTCCCAATCCAAGTAATATAAAGGCCTCACATTTAGGGGGGCCAGGCAGATATATGGGCTCGACGGGCCCTGCTCAGCCCCCCGTAGCTACGGCCCTGTGTCCTGCCTTTCCTGAATGAGTCAGGGTTTGGCTGAATAGACCTGAGCTGCATTTACAGTAGGGGGAGGAGATTTCCTTTACACTTGGACAGGCCTGGTCTGCTGTGGACAATGCTGTCTCCACCTCTTGCCGGGCAGCTGCACCAGAGAGGACAGAACTGGTTTTGGCTGGGCAAAGAGCTTCTCTGCTACAAGAGAACAAAGGAAGTTGTGCTATAAAAAGACCCAATATTTTTAGATTGCTTCTGGAATTCAAGAGGAACATTTGCCAAGGAGAAGAGCTGGAGAAACTGAAGGAGAAGTACTGCCCCTTTGCTGTGTGCTGTCTGGCGTTGGTCTGCAGTGGCTTTTTCTGCCAAGGTTGTTCCTACTGTTGGGAGCTGGAAAAGTAACGCAACGACGAAAAGCAAGACGCATCCGCACCTGTTTCTGACGCATTGCTAAAGAAACTGGCGCAGCGCCTGCCCGACGTAGGAGAAATCACTGCTCACCGCATCCAGTGAACCGATCTACGAAGTCCGATGTGGAACCTGCTGTGCAGCTGTAAGAACCAACGCATCGTGGGGCCACAGCTGGAGAAACTAACTCAGAGCCATTGCCGCCGCATCGAGAACCGATGCATCCTGATCCTCATGCAGTGCACCGGGGCGCAGTCTACAACACTGGGACCGCAGTAAGAAACCAAAGCATCACCTCCCCGCACAGTAAGAAACTGGCGCATCACCTCACCTTCAGTAAATAACTGATGCATCAACTCCCCTGCATGGCAGTAAGGAACAGACACATCACCTCCCTGGAGTAAGGAACTGACGCATCACTTTTCCTGCGCATAAGATACTGACGCATCACCTTCCCTGTGCCTGTTTTTGTTTATGATTTTTGACGCATCCAAGGTACTTTGTGTTGAAAGTGTTGCATCTATGGTTTGCTATGGACAGAACTGTTTCTACCTTTTAAAAGTCATATTTGTATTACTGTAATGTGGATGTTTGTTGTTTTGGTCTTGTTTGGTTTAGATAAAGATTACTTAGTTTTCTAAACTGGTGTGGTGTCCGTTTGTAGTGTTTTCACTGTATTACTGTATGTGTGCATGAATGCTCTACAAACTGCCTCTGAGATAAGCCTGTCTGCTCGTGCCAAGCTACCTAGGGGTGAGCAGGGGTTATTTTCGAAATGTATCCCCCTTACACTGACTAGGAAGAAAGGTCCCTACTTGAACAGCGGTGCAAACCATTGCCAACTATAGACCCCATTTCTAATAGATAGCCAGTACAGTTTCTTCGGTGTGGTCCATAACTTCGGACAGCTATGGTAGAAGAGAGGGTTCTTTATGTCATCAGGTTCTCCAATAAGGAACTGGGAATAAGTGAGGCAACTGTTGGAAGCATTTTAACTGCCAAGAGAAGTTTGTTTTAAGTGTGCAGCCCATGGAAGGGGAGAAGGCTTTATTTACAACAGGCAACCAATATGCTAATGAAGTTGCTCTTTTCTGTGCTATTAATGCATGTGTTTTTAATGGGACATATATTGGTGTGAGTATAGAGAAGATCAAATTCAGCCTGATGCTAGCTGTTGCAGACACATGGGATGAAGTTAGTTGTTTGCAAATGGAAGTCGCAGACAAGAAACAAGCGGGTTGAATCAGAGCAGGTTGTGAGAAGGGAGAAAATGACCTATGTGCATCAGGGCAGGGCAGTGTTACCCAATTGTTTGTTACACCCAATGCCAAGGCAAATGTATGGAGCAGCTCACATAGAAGGGATGCAATGGTGAGATTGTTCATGCAGACTTGGTTCAATCCGAGGTTTTGAGAGAGATTGCAGAAGCAGTGTCTCATCGGTGTGTCAAGTGCCAGCAAATGAATGTTGGGAAAAAGAATGTTGTTGCATTGAGCCACATTGGCAGATCAGGGGATCCCTTCAATTGGACCAAATTGGATTTTGTTGAGATGCCTGTGTGTAATTGGTTGAGATACATCTTGGTTGTTGTGTGCATCTTTTCTCGATGGGTCGGAGGCTTATCCAACCAGAAGGTGTGACAGTCTCACAGTAGCAAAATTATTGTTGAGAGAACTCATTCCTAGTTCCACAATCTCCTCAAGAGATTGCAGCATTGAGAGCTGAACTGTTACAACAAGTTGTTGAGGAGATTGGCTCTGATCTCATAAGGGATGTAAACTGAACTCTTGAATTCAGATTTCCAACTACATTGAAGTTGGATAGAGGAACGCACTTTCATAACGAAGTCATGAAATTTTTGTGCACCACCTTGAGTGTGGACCAAAGACTGCATTGTAGTTACAGGCCGGCGGCATCTGGCATGGTGGAGCAGATCAACGGTACCTTGAAAACAAGACTAGCTAAAGCATGTGTTTCGACATCTTTGAAATGGCCTGATACGTTGCCTCGTGTTTTAATGAGTTTGGACAGCGTTCTTGACAGGAGAACTGGGTTATCACCCCATGAGATACTCATGGGAAGAGCAATGCGTTTGTCTGCTATCCTTGCCACTATATTGATAAGTATCACAGATGACTTAATCCTTGACTACTGTGAAGGATTGGCTGATGTGGTTCATTCTGTGTCTCACCAGGATGAAGCTGCAACTGCACAGACCTTGAAAGACCTCTGACATGATCTGAGACCTGGTGAATGGGTTTTCTTCAGAAAGCACGTGAGGAAAAACTGTCTCGACTCTCGGTGGTGTGGACCGTATCAAGTGATATTGGTGACCAATACTGCTGTGACGTGTGGAAGAGTACCGAACTGGGTTCACGCGTCCAATACCCAACGAGTCACAGGTCCCTCCGATGAAACGACTCCTCTCCCAGAAGTAGTTCCAACAGTGAACGAGGGATCTCTGGAGAGAGCAAGTCAAGCTGTGGAGGTTCCTGAAGAGGCCGGATACCTACCATATCAGGCTGAGAGTGGTCAAGCTACACAAGACCCTGGTATAGACTCTGAGGGAGACGGTAACTTTGTGAGTGTTATGGAGTCTGACTCAGAAGAATAGAGTGGTGTGGAAAGTGGTCATGTGCAGTTAAAGAAGAAAGATGCTGCTGATGAAACGTAGCCTGTGAGACAGAGGAGACGAAATCTGAAACTTGCATCTGAAAGAGAACTTGCGCCGATAAGTGAATCTTCGGAGTCAGATCTGCTGTGTTTGAGATATTCCTCTCTTGAGTGGACTTATCTGGCTGCAAATGCTGGGGAGAGCGAGGTCTGAGATTTTAATATTGATTGTCAAGAGCTTGTTGAAAGTTCCTCGAATCTAGGCTAATGCATTTCTGTCATTGACTGTGCCTTTTCCGGCAAGGTTGAATGGCTTACGGACTCTAATTTTGGAAGACATCGAAATTCCAAGGTTTTTGAGCACCACAATCTCCTCAGGAGATTGCAGCATTGAGAGCTGAACTGTTACAACAAGTTGTTGAGGAGATTGGCTCTGATCTCATAAGGGATGTAAGCTGAACTCTTGAACTGTAAATAAGTTGCTTGAAAGAAAATAACTTAGGCCTGAGTGGAAGAAGAATAAAATGAGGGACTTTCAGCTAGAAGAAGAAAGAGGGTGATGAAAGTCTTCCAAGCTGTGTAATATTGTGCAAAAGACAGTTGAAAAGAACTTCCCAATGCTTTAAAGAACAGGTTGCTTAAAGTCTTTGTTGCATGTGACTAAGAGGCGGAGAAAAGAGTCTCTGTGTGTTGATCCTCTTACGAGCTGTAATTTGAATAGTAGGCACAAATGTATTATAGGAGTAATAATAGTCATAGCTTGTGTCGTCACCGAGTCAATTTTGAGTGCACACAAGATTGAGGAACTTTTAGTGGAGGTACATGGGACATCTACACCTACCACTGCTGCCTCAAATGAGGGTACATTAGGATCTAAAAAAGGCTTAATAGAGCAAACTAGTCACTTTCTTCATGTAGATTTATCTAAAGGCAATTATAAGCTGAATGCGTATGCTAAGTTGCTTTATGAATATGTTGACAATATAGAAGTGAGAGATTGCTATGTGCATATGCTATTGCCTGCTTTGGTTGAGGAGAGGATTAGATATTGTAACTTACCCATAACATATGGCATTAGTTGTAGTTTGCTCCTTAGCAGGTTTTATGGGAAATTCATTACGAGTACTACTTCTCAAATTATAATGTGGTACTCTCAGAAATACCCATTTATAAACATATGAACAAATACGATTATTATATTTAAGAAGAGAAAATGGAAAAATATTTTGCACCCACAGTAACATTAGATACTGCGTATGCGCATAGACATAGCCTAACCTGCATATTGAGAGACATAGAAAAGAAATTTGCAGATCAAGTAGAAGACAAACATAGAGGATTAGTTGTCAATTTTAATAATCAGGATAGAAGTTTTGAATGGACCAAAGAGGAGTTAGCTCAAAAGGATAAAGGAAGCTATGGTCCTATAGCTTTAGATTGGGAACTATGAGGCAAGCTTTGCATATGCCAAGTTCAGAGTCGTTATGATGCTATATTTGAGTGTGTGTGCCCATAGCTTTCGCTTTCTACTTAATGGTCCCTGGAAGACGTTTCTGCAAGAATCAGTACAAATTGTGCCAGGAGTATATTTTGTGTGTAGGAAGAAAGCATATGTTCAGCTTCCGGACAATTGATATGATACCTGTTATGTGGCAGTTGTGTTTCCAAAGATCTATCATGTGGAAGATTTGGAAGGTTTAGAAGGAAAATCGAACCATAGAGAAAAACTTGAACTGAGTGCTGGTGAGGGTGTGGGAGACATATTTGGAGCTATGATTCCTAGTTTAGGAGTGGTGCTGAATGACATCAAGATCAGAAGGTTGTTTACTATTGTGGATATGATGTCAGTTAACAGCTCAGTCATTGCTACTCATAGATGGGAAAATGGTTTTGATAAGAGCGATGGTTATGCAAAACCGTCTTGCATTAGACGTGTTGGAAAAAGAAGGCGGAGTCTGTTGAATGCTGAAGGTCCAACAGCGTTGTTCTTATATCTCTGATAGAAGTAAAGATCTGAGAGTATATATATCCAATATCACTGAGATGCATCATAAAATATATGATCTGCCAGCTGAGGTATTTTTGAGATAAGATTGGAAGGTATTTGGTGCAGTTGGAAGTTGGTTTGCAAACCTAGGAATATGAATTCTTGGATACATTCTAAACCAATCATAATCATTGCAATCTGTGTTATTATCTTGGTAGGGATGATAAGGGCATACAAGTGACACAAGGCTACGCAAGTGGAGAATAGCCCACACCGGTGTAAACATATAAACACTGAAAAAACACCTTTGCAACCACAAACTAAGTGCCATTCAAAGAAAGCATAAGATGAGTGAAAGAGACCTTTTTATTTCTTCCTGAAGGGGCCAATACAATGTAACTTTGTTATACAAGGTAGCATCAAGAAAGACTGGGCTAACATTATTCTGCTTGAGTTTTGTTGTTCAGGGATGTCACTAAAACATTGTCTCTTCTTCCTTCTGCTTTTTTTAGGCTGTGGTCTTTGGTCTAAAGATGTGGTGTTATTATTTCAAGTTCAATAAAGATTGGAGTGATATTGTTTCTATTTGCAGTAATTCAGCTATGTATGTGAAATAATTGTAGGATGATCTGTCAAAATTGATACCTGAGCTGAAGTGCTTCCCTGTAATAGATACTTGTCACTTGCTAGACGGTATGCTGAAAGCATCTCTACAATCTTCAGTTAATGAAGAATGCTATTGACTTTGTAAAACTGAAAAAAACCCACCAGAATTTACCAAAAATATAAACTGAAAACAGGAAAGCCCAAGTTTACAGTACTGCAACTTTATATAGCCTGGATGTGTGCCTGATTCAACAGAACTCTAATAACAGACTAAGGCAGTGCAACCTGCATTAGGAAAGAGCACATTTTCAAAACCCAGAGGGCACGAAAATGACTGAGTTTTTTTTAAATGTTTTAGTATGTATTTAAATCTAGTTTACAAAAATGACAATTCGCAGGACTGAGCGTGCAATAAAACAAAATTGCAAATGTTGACGTGTCTGGTTTTCATTTTAAGTTGCAGGCCAAACCAATTGGCTTTGACAATGCTTGTCCTGCAGCTTTTCTGTAGCAATTTCTGATCGCATGACTAAAGAGGTAAAAATGAAATTGTGTATAAAACAAAATGTTCTATGTGCATTATAAGTTTTGTAATGTGCTCACAAGCTTCGTCTTGTTCTTCTTGTTCAAGGTCGGAAGTGATTGTGACGCCAGAGGCTGACAACTTGTAGTGAATTCTGACAGGGTAAGTCATCGTTGTTGAAACTTTTCCTTTTGTGTCACAAGCACTTTTTCATTTGAGGCAGGGGCACTGGGAGACTTGAACATTGGTAGACACAGAACCTGGAAGACACAGGCATTGAGAGATGGAGCCGAGAAACACCATCCTGTGAAACACACACTCATCTGCATAATACGCCACACCTGTGAGGAAATGCCCCGCCCAGAAACGCCACCATGCTACGATGTATTGCTCTCTTATCAGGTCTACTAATTACCGGTACTTCAGGATCGGTTATTGCTCATTCGGGTAACTGAGCTCAAACTGGCTAATGGTATCCTCTGCTCAGATCCCCGCATTGGCTTGTAATCAATTCACTTATGAAACCTCTATTTCTAATTCAATCTTCTTTCCGCAGATTCCTCACCTTTTGAATATTCTCCAGATGCAAGACTGGACCTAGAAATGTTTCCCCAGCCTTAGCTCTCCAGCACGGCCATTCTATCCGTTCTGGGTTCTGGTACAATTAGAGCATATGAGGTGCCTGGCGTCGGTTCCTGTGTTTCTGCACCTCATTTAGTTTGGAGATTTTCTTTGTGTTTTACCATTGAATATCTCCAACTATCCACAGCGACTAGATCAGTGTCTCCTCATACGATTTTGGGGATCAAACCTGCAGATGAAGTAATTAGATATCCTTGTCAGAACCACAAGGCATCTGCATGTGGTGTCTACACTCAGAACACAACGCTTCCAATTCTGACTCCTTTTCATTGATGCTTCGAAAGGAGTAGCCAAGCTATTTTTTGTCCAAAGCTGGCAAGGATCTGCCAAAAATTCCCCTTTTCAGGTAAGTCCCCCAACAGGGAAGGATCTCCTTAAAGATGTTCTCCTAACAAACACAAAAATCCCCCTTGTAAGGACAAATCATCCTCTTCCTCGAGGAAGCAGTTCTGTTTCTGTCCCCAGTTTCCTGATGCCCGTTATCAGAACCAATTCAAGACTCCATTGGCCGACCCTTAGTAGGTTGAAGAATTCTGGCAGGCCATGCGTGAAACCTTCAGAATGACCTACTTCTTAGCCTTTACACTACTCTGATTCTGGTGGCACATAACCTGGAGGCACCTGAATCTTCACCTTCACAGACTCTGAACTTGATGGTGAATGCTACAAAGCCTACACCATCCAAATCACAGACTCACTTGATACTGGCTAAGACTCCAACACCACCATGAGAGGCAACTTTGGAGCCACCTCCAAAACCCTCAGGATCAGCAGACATTATCCAAATGTCAAAAGGAAAAGTTGAGGCCCGCTTTCATGACAAACCTTTGCCCAAATTGAGGAACTTTACTGATCGGATTCTGATGCTCCTGTCATGCCCAGTAAAGATTAGGGCTCTACAGTGGATGGTGATTCAGAAGCAGACAACCACCCCCTTCTTTTACAGCACAGATGCTGACCTTTCCCTGGACTAGATGGATCTCCAGAATGGGATAATTGCTACCCCTCTGGGCCTCCGTCGGAGGATGTGTCTTCATTCTCTTCAGTGGTACAAAAAGCATTAGGAGCATTACATATATCCTTCTCCACCAATGAGTCTAAATCTAATATTTAACAGAAATCTTTAACCTTTCTCTGCAGTTTCAGGGCCTCTCCTACCTACTAATGAGGAGCTCTTGGAGCTTGTATTGACAGCCTTGTAGACACCATTCTCATTGCCAGTAGTCCACAGGCAGATCACTTGATTACACATCTAGTGCTTTTCTTGTTGGCCCTGAAAGCTGTGAGTCTGAGAGCCCGAACTGTGTGGGCTGGAAGTCTTCCTCTTTGGTAGTCTCACTCTCCACCTGGCATATGAAATCAGACGTGCTGTCCGATGTGCTTTCGATTCACTCAAAATGATCGAGTTTGCAGCCTGGCGATTGTTGTGGGTACATTTCTCATGCTACTCACTGCTACTTTACACAATACAGCAAATGCAAGCCATTGAATTGCTTTTTCACTTGTAATTGAGCTTTTTTCAACATAAGTTGAAAACATTGTTTAAATCATTTCAGATGGACATTAACTTCCCATTTGATTTATAGATTGACATGATACTCTACACCATGTTTTTACACTTATGTTCCTCTTTCACAGAGGTTCCACAGTCAAGGACATTGTAGCACAGCACCTAGAGGCAACATAGGGTAAATGGTTGCCTTTTTGAAGACACCTACTGAGGAAATCTAATCACCGCACACCACACAAACTCCAACCAGGAACAGGGGCGTAACACAGGCCCCCACATCCCCCGCAGTGCGGTGGCCCCCCTCAGCACTGTGCTCATGCTGGAAGCTCCAGATTAAATCCGAAGCGGGGTCCCTTCAACTTTTGTTACGCCACTGACCAGGAATCTCACAGAGTAATATACATGCTTTAATTAAGGACTGTGCTAAATAGATTGGGCTCCAATCCCAGCCACTCCCAAGCCATCCCATGCGTCAGTTTCCCCCTGAAGCATCCCATGTGTCAATAACGCTCAGACAATATCTCCACATCTATCCTACACAGTTGAGCAGGTGGTTCCCAAACCTATGTCCAGATGATGACCCTGTCTAAATTCTATGCTGAGGGTCAAAACGTTGAGTTGACACAATAATAGTGTACTATTTATATTTGGTTCTGAAGCATTTCACTCCGTGTTAGAGTGTGTACCAACCACCTATGCATCCTGGACTACTCACTATTGTATGTACATATATTGTAAAGCACCAACGCACTTTACAGTCACTTATTTTCACTTGCACTGCGTCATTGTGCCATTCGGAATCACTGTCCTACTTATAAATTGATCTAAGTATAAAACTGTAATCATTTTTTCTATTTTGTTAAACATTTAAATAAAATTGTCCAATTGAGAAATACAACCAATCGCTTGATGGTCAAAATTACTAGCTCCAAGGAAGTAGAGGTTTACACTCCCCGTTTAGGGACCACTGTTTTGCTTTATTACTTGGCTGTTATGTTCACACCCTGTGGGAGTTGGTGAAATTGACTGTTATCAGCTTGCCCAATGCATGCAAAAGCCTTTCTCCAATCTGACAAACATTGTTTTTGATGTTTCCAACCATATCTTGAAATCTGGCTTATATTCTGCAGACACTGTTGTCTGATACAGGGGCACAGCTGACACATTATGTTTCCATTATTGGATGCATTCACCTTGATTCTTGCAAGTTGTCCAAGCAACATTCATGGTCATGCACTTTGATGGTGAGCAACTGTTCAGAGATAAGAGGATAACTTCTCCAGCAGAGCTGAGCAGTCTCACTGGGCCTACCCTCCCTGGTAATACACTTCCACCAATAGTTCAGAAAGTTGTGGGACTACTTCAGGCTACAACTATTTTGGCAGTACTGGCTTCACAAGTGATAGTATATCCAGTGGCTTCGTATGCCAAGCAAGAAGATCAAAGCGTTGAAGTTCAAGACTCAAATGCCTCCTATCATCACAACAGGACGTGAGCCAGGAATGAAGGAACACGGACATCATACTCATTCCCGCACATACAGGTAGAGAGCTCAAAGATGCACTAATGAACAAGTGTTTGTTCTGGCTCAAACATAGAGTAGGCCACTGTTATGTGTGGGGCTATGATTTGGAATTCGCAAGTAGACTGAGTATTCTTCAAGGAGGCCAAAACCCAGACTATTTCATTCTAAGGTACGGTTGCAGCTACTTTGGAATGTTCCTAAGAAAGAGTTGAAACCTCCATCTCCTCGTCTAGGGAGCCTATGTGCAAAAGAGGGGCAGAATTAGTGGATCACCTATCTACCTGTAACCTAATTAATGTAATGGAAATAGTCGGTGTTCATCCAAATAAGAATTGCACGTTACCTACTTACAGGGGTCGAGGCTGCTCCTCAATAATTGATTATGTTTTTATATCGCCCTCTTTGAAGAACCTCATAGAAAAGGCAGAGGTTATATGTACCTCTCTGATTGACCACAATCCAATTACTACAACCATTAGATTCTCCCCTAAACCTAGTCCAGCGAAAGAACTGGGGGCTAAACCTTAAGTGGTATCCACTGATACGCTCAGAGTGATTTGGAAGGGCATAGACAGTAGAGCCTTATTTTCTAACATGATAAAATTGTACCCACAGCTCATTGAAACCTGCTTGTCATGTAGCGTCTTTGACGCACGGATCATTGAGGCTTTTAGCAGCTTATGCGCCGGCATTAAACATATCATTTCTAGACCAGCCTTTAACACCAGCAAAAAACCCAGATGGTTTGATGGCACCTGCTCTGGGGCAAACAGAGACCTGAGTGCAGCATTAGCGGCTTCACCCAGGGACAAAACCCTAGTCAGATCGTTAAGATCTTGCTACAAGAGAGCGACCAGGTTGCGATCAGGTGAGATTTTAAAAGAAGGTTGGGTTAATCTTGCTTGTGCTGCCACACTTAATGACAGAAATGGATTCTGGGCAGCAGTTAAAGCTATGAGATCTATGGGCCAAAACATCACACCCATAAGTTGTAATATAATACGCGAATCATGGGAGGCACATTTCGCAAAGATTTACACAGCACCTTCAATAATCCAGAATATCAGTGTTAGCCCTACAGTCTCCAAGGTATTGATATCAGTGTTAGAAGTAGAGGATGCCATACATCAAAGCATAGGTAACAAAGCCCCAGGACCAGATGGGCTTCCCATCGATCTTAATAAACACGAACCGGACTTTTGGGCACCTCTTCTATGTAATGTTTTTAATAACTTGACTAACACAGCTATCCCGATTACTTGGTCCACTAACATCATTGTGCCCATTTTTTAAAAAGGAGACCGATCCAATCCTAGTTGTTACCGTCCGATTTCCTTGATAGATAACACCTTAAAAATCTGAGGTAGGGTCGTTTTTAATAAAATTAGGACCTGGGCCGAAAAGGACCAAGTTTTAAACCAGTGTCAGCTGGGCTTCAGAAGCAAACTGGGAACAATCGAACAATGTCTGAATTTAAACCTCATTCTTGGCAAATACACGATAGCACAAAAGTCATTTATTTATCTTGGTTTTATGGACCTCACATCATACTTTGATTTTGTTAGTAGATCACGTTTGTGGTTGGTCCTTTAAATTATGGATTGGACGAGGCTTTGGTTCATTTTTTGGCACATTTGCACATGGATCTGAAGGCGCTGTGAGGATTGGTAACCATGGGGAGGTTTCTGGGGACATTGTCATCAGTAGAGGGGTTAGACAGGGATGTGTTCTCGCCCCCCTACTTTTTATCCTATACATAAATGAATTACACAATACCCTGTCAAAATTGACCAATGATGTCCCAAAAATTAATGGTAATATACTCCCTGCGCTTTTATACGCAGATGATGCGGTCCTTACGCCTAAAGCACTGCGCACTTTAGTTAAGGGCTTTGTGTCATTTATGGCTGATTTGGAGCTCTGCACTAATTTTAAGAAATCATATATAATGACTTTTGGCCCGAAAAAACATTGTTTTAGCTCAATAACCTCTGGCAGCGAATCTCTATTACGCACTAGCACTTTCTCTTATCTGGGACTAGTTTTCTCGGATACAGGATCCTGGCAAGCTCATGCTGCCCACAGCAGAAGTAAATTTTCAAAGGCGATCAATTCTATTTTGAGTCTTCAGCAGCCTAAACAGGCAGAGGTGGTCTTACCTCTAACAAAGATTTACACATTGCAGTACATTCCGACGGCGACATATGGCGCAGAAGTCTGGGGATTCACAAACTGTATTGGGATTCAAAGGGAAGAAAATAGATTATGCAGAAAAATCTTGGGGGCCCAAATATCTTCACCGACCTATGTATGCCACAGGGAATTAAATCTGACCTACATAGAAGATTTTATTAGGTCATGTCCAGCCATATTTTGGCTAAACATTTGGCAGAATCCAGTAGCAACTCTAACAAGAGAGATCATTGCAGACTGCTTTAAGTGCGATAAGGGTGGTTCTAGACCCTGGCTTTCCGCTGTTAGAAAAAGTTTAACCAGCGTGAACCTTGAACATATTTTCTTATATCCTTTAGCACTAGAGGGATTGAATAAAAGATCACTCCGGGGGGCATTATATGAATCGTATAATAATGAAAGACACGCTATTGAACGCCTTAAACCATTGGTTGCCAGGTATATGCCCCTCCTGGAGGCATTGGGCTCTGAACACCACATGTTACCCAAATATCTTTTGAAGAGCATGGGACACTGGAAGAGGAGCCTACTCTTCCGTCTCAGGGACGGTACTATAAAATATTTACTTTGTTTCCCTTTGGGATTTCACAACAATCTTGAGCAGATGCCCTGTCCGTGTGGTACTGGCAGCAATCAAACGGTGGTACATTTTCTATTTTTCTGTAAGTTCTATGGAAAATACACAAAACATTATCTGATCCCATATTTCAAAGCAACCGCAATTATTGATCATAAAACAGCGTACCTCGAAATTCTACAACTCATAAGTGAGGACCTGATTTGCTGTGTAAGCTCATTCTTACAAGCGGCATTACGCTCACGCGCCTCCATGGGTGATTTTTATTATTATATGACTAGTTAATAATGGACAGGCGAATCCTGTAGGTGCGCAAGACTAAATAAAACTAACCATATCTGTGCTATGCTGCGGGCAGTGTTGATAACTTAATTGCACTTTATCTCATTATGATGATGCTGCTAAATGCCTGCCCAATTCCTCTGTATATTCTTGAGGGCAAGAAAGTATAAATATAATTAATTTCACTCAAGATGCTGGTAATACTGTTCACAACTCACTGCACTTTATTCTATTATGTTGCTGCTATTAATGGTTTGTCCAACCATTGTTTTTTAACGATTTCTAGGGAATGGAGGACTTTTATAATCAATTATATTTGCATAATGTTGTTAATGCTGTTTCATTTATTGCACCTTATCAACAATATAATGTTGCTATTGCAACAGTTTAAAATGTTATTTTATTGGTCTATTTATTTGCAAATTGTCAGTATGGCTTTGCTGTCGTTCACTGTGTTGTGAGTATCGCAGATCCAAGTTAGGTCTTTAACGAGAATTTATATGAGATTTTAAATAAGAATTGTACCTCTTTTGTTGGTGGTAATTGAATTGTGCTTTTATGGATATTTGTATCCGAATAAAGATTGAATTGAATTCAATTGAAACCCCCAGAATGATACATCACTTTTACCACTTTTACTCTGATATTGCAGTTGTGTGCGAACTAGCACTTCACACCATTCAAAATGTTTACTCCTTTTTCAAGCAATGGCCAATCCATTACTCTAACTTAGCTACACCTGACTGGCAAGTTCCAATTTGGGTGAAAACAGTCATATGTTGCCTGTGTTCTGATTTAGGGAGGACCTGGTCTGGCAGTTTGTGCTGAACTTTTCCTATAGATCAGGGTCAAGACTGATTTGCATATGGCTGTGTCCAAACTAAGGTGGCATGTTGAGCAAAAGAATGATGAGTTGGAATGCTACCCCGAGCAATTGCCAGTGGTTAAACATATAGCAAGTGTTCTTCCCCTCACCTTCTGTGTGTGTTTGATATACCAGTCCATTACTCTTCCATCTTTTTCCTTCATCCTCATCTCACCAAAGAGGAGCATAGACTGGACACCAGCCAGCCAGTATCTTACTACACCAACCACAAACAACAGGAGAGTGTGGATAATAAGCTCTTTCTGATTTTCTGTAGCAAAGAAGGGCCAGTCGGCCACATGGTCATCTTTACATACATTTGTTAAAAAACTACTGTCTCACAGCTCAAACATGCAATGACAGATAATTTGCTAGGGCTGTGCTGCATGACTTCTTTGGCTAATGAGCACTACTCAATCCCGCATTCCAGAGGTTATTGCGTTGGGACTTTTTCATAACATGAGGAATCTACAGAAAGAAGTATTCACCAAAAAGGCTTACTTACCTTTGATAAGTTATTTTGTGGAGAGTATATGTTCCTAGAGGTTCCTTGCCACCCTGTCTCTTCCCTGGTGAGTTAGTGCCATGTATAGTATGATGTCAAGGTATGCAAACTTAACAGGTGGTGGATTGTCACTCTTGTGGATGATTTTTTGGGTTTCGCTCTACACACCTCAAATGGAAGTTAAAATAGTACCAGGAGATGACATGATACCGGTGGCAGCGTACATACTCCATTGTCATCACATCCGGGGACGGCTGAGTCACAGCTGAGGTCAAATGGTACCATCTGGCAGTGCTAGGGAGCTATTGCTGGGAAACAAATATCCAGATACAGTCCTGCACCTGGAGGATATTCCTCAGATAAGAAATCTGCATGAAGATATAATATGCACAAGAAATATTGTTACTGAAGGTAAGTAAAATGTACTTTAACAAAGATTGGTGGGATGGGCCACTATTTGATACAAAGATGATTGTTCCGCTGAGCTTCTCTCTCTCTGCCCATTCCAGCTCCCTGCACCCAGAAATGTGGCCAGAGAAAGCAAAGGTGTTGTTGGTTTACTGTTGATGACTCTTGGATTACTATGCCACAGCATCTTTGTACTCGACCTCCTTGGAATCTAGAAATGTTTGTAAACTCAATGGTTTAGCAAACACTTCCACCTTGCGGTCTTAATCTTCTTTATAAAGTCCGGGGGTAACCCAAGAAAATCCAAAGGACCTGGGTACTAGATAATATAGAAGACAATGGTCTTTACAGACAGAATGGATAGAACAACTATCATGAATCACACTTCAAAGAGAGAAATAACAGGGAGAGAACAAATGGGTTGAAATATCATCACACAGAACGTAATAGTTATTCCAAAATACAGGTATCAATTTATAGTAGTGCTGTACATCCACTATATTCATACATTGGTCGCTCCAAAAACCATAGTAATGTACTCAATAGAATGTGCTTGTGCGTAAAGAGTAGAAAAGAAGAAGGGAAAAGCCCATAGCATCTATAAACTTATTTCAAGAGGGCCTGTTTGTTAAACATTTCCTATATTCAAGATATCTTTTGGCAAAGTTAGACAATACAGGCAGTTCAAATATGGGCCCATATCAAGGAGGCAGAATTAATCTGCAGCATTACAAAAAAGATTCATGAAGCCTTGTTTGTTCATAAGCGACCTGAGGCCAACATGTCAAGTTCGCTACACATTGCTATTTTCTGGGGGATTTAATGCGGCAAATTCTTTCCAAACAGTCAAACGCGGGGTGTGCAACAATGTAACATTTCATCAATGCGACCTTGATACTTGGCTTTCTAAACTGACCCACCAGGCTGCGCAGCTTAACACTGAGCCATTGATTGGATCCCAGTGGTGGCCAAAATGTTGCACACATTAATCTCTACGCATTAGGAAACGCTTTCCTTAGTGATAGGCTACCGTTTGTAACTTCTCCTTTGAAACTGGGAAATCTTTGTGTTCCTTACCTTTTTCGATGTTTGCCATTAGTTTGCTCCTGTCTTTAAGGTTTATTGTGTCCTGAAGAAGACCCACTAGTGAGGCATCGACTGGCCCCTTCTTCTTCCGCTGGGTCTATAAGTCGACATGTTTTGAACTGCCTGTATTGTCGAAATTTGCCAAAAGATACCTTGAATATATGAAATGTTTAACAAATAGGCTCTCTTGAAATAAGTGTATAAATGTTCTGGAACTTTACTTTATTCTTTTGTACTCTTTTCGCACGAGCACTTTCTATTGAGCACATTACTATGGTTTTCGGAGAGACCACTGTATGAATATAGTGGATGTATAGCACTAATATAAATTGATATCTACATTTTGGAAAAACTATTGTGTTCTGTGTGATAATTTCTCAACCGATATGTTTTCTCCCTATATTCAGGATAGTTCAATTAAATTGTTCTATCAGTTCTGTGTGTAAGGACCATTGTTTTCTGTCTTGATCTCCTTAGCACGTATCCATCTGCCACCCACCCACATTCATCAACAATTCACTCATCTATGTATGCTTCAAACAATAAAGGTTCTACCTTATACATCTACCCACACATATGCATCCCTCATGTATCTTCAGCCATGCATGTATTCCGCCACCCACACCCAAGCATTCATCCATCCACTTGCACTTGGATCCAGCCAGCTATGCAACCAAAACATGTACCTATTGCATGCACCCATAGCGTCCAACTATCTTGTTTACACTCACTCACCCAACGGTCTATCCATGCACCCATTCAGAATCCAACTGTGACTGCATGTTCCAGTATGTGTAATTGTGTGAATGCATGTTTCTCTGTTTGTGTTGTCTGTATACATGCCTCTAGTTGCTTTCTTTATGTCTAAGGTTTTATTGTATTAAACTGTATTTTATTGATTTTTTAAAGAAAAAACAACAAGCCATACAGTGTGCCATGACAGCATTAGATAGGATCCATCGTATGATATATACCAATAGTATACATAAACAAACAGGACAACAAATTACAGTTATATATGGAGTTGTACATCGGTCCGGGATTCATTCAATACAATGCTACATGAACCAAGACTTCGAGCAATATGTCATAAGAAAACATCAGTGCCCACTTGGTCGCCGAAAAAAGAACAAATGCCACTACCCAGTACCATTTTCAAAACTCTGTCCCAGGCCCATCCTCAGTGGACTGTACATCGTTATCATGACACATACCCAGCAGCTGTGCCCACTGTATTATAACCTCAGATGCCCCCTCACCAGTACGAGAAAGTCATGTGTTGTTCCTCTGCCACCCCCATTCCAGCAGGTCTCTCAACCAGTGTGTCAGCGTTGAAGCCTTTACCCCATCCAACCAATAGCCACTCGTCTTTTTGATAGTAATATGGCCAGTTGGACTAGTCGATAAGGGATCCTACATTCCCGTGGGCGCTTCACTACTCCCAAAAGGGAAACAACCTTTACAACGCAGTCATTACATCGCACTACCTTTACATAGCAGTCATTACATCGCAACATCCTTTACATCGCATGTCATTACAATGCAGCCATTACATTTCATGTCACTACAACGCAGGCATTACACCACAAGTCATTACAACGCATACCATTACAATGCATAGTACATTTAAACTATCCAACACTTACCCTACTGTTGCACTCACTGGAGTTAGAATAGTAATTTTTACCCCTACACTGTCCAACACTTACCCTACTCTTGCACTCACTGGAGTTAGAATAGTAATTATTACCCCTACACTATCCAACACTTACCCTACTGTTGCACTCACTGAAGTTCAAATAGTAATTATTACCCCTATACTATCCAACACTTGTAATGGTACAAAGCGATGTAATGGAATGGGTTGTAAAGGTAGTTTCTGAAAATGCCATGTAATGGCATGCTATGTAAAAGAATGCGTTATAAAGGATGTTGCTATGTAAAAACTGCTTTGTAAAGGCATGCATTGTAAATGTATGCTTTGTAACGTCATACATTACTCCCAAAAGGCCAGCAGCGCCATTGGAACAGCAAGTCCAAGTTGCCGCTTCTATGCGTGGCACCACCTGCGCCCAATAAGTTTGAACTTGGGCTCACTCCAAGGCCAAATGTAAGAAAGTGGCCCTCAGTACTCCACAATGCACACAGGCAGCACCCCTTGCTGGTTCTATTCTGTTACGGCTATACGGAGTAACATATGTACAATGCAAAAAAAATAAATCTACAAGTTTAAACTTGTTATTACAGGACACACTGTGGACAAGGTGTAACTCAGTTTTCCAATCTGAATCAGAAATGGGTGCGCCCATTTCTGTCTCCCAGGCTCTGCGCTAGGTACTGTTGTGGCGGCATATTCCTTCTAAGGGCAACATAGAAATGTGAAATGAGATGGCCCCTTCCCCATCCTACGAGACAAGCAAGAACTCCTGAGGTGGGAGGAGCTGCTGGGAAATCTGTCCACACCTCCCTTGCCACACTCTCCAGCTTGATGTAATGGTGGAACTGTGCCGGTCCCACTCCAAAAGTGTCTTGTGCATCTTGGAAGTATATAGAAGTGTCCCCTGAATAAAGGTCACCTGCTTCCAGGCAGCACCCTTCTGCCCACTGCTCCATAGATCTATTAGAGTCAATATTTTGCAAGAGTGCCAGGTCCCACAATTTCAATTCCATACTGAAGGGAGCCCTGAGGATCACTTTCTTAACCATCTTTTCCCGCATCCCTACTGTAGCGTTCTAATCTAGGACCCTGATCGATACTGTGACCTTATGCCCCTATTCGGCTATAAATCCATTTATTCCCTATATTGGCATAACCGTTCAAGTGCAATATTCAGAAACTCATCTCTGGCCTCACACGAACAGAGCCACATTTCAGAATCGCTTTCTCTGCCACTTCCTTTGCAACCAATTAGTGCAATGACATAGCAGAAGTTACTATCTAAGATTCCTAGATTAACACTCCGAATTCTTCAACAAGATAAAAACTCAGCAACCTGGAAATCTCCGCTTGCTATGTTTTGATTAGTAATAGAACTCTAATGAGCACTGATAGACGATCACTTCCTAGTGACATCTTTATTGACGTCTTATGTCCAAAAACTTATGTCAAACAAGGCACCTTTTAGGTATAAATATTACCAACGTTGCCTTAAGCAAACGCTGTCTCGCTGCTGCTGAAGTTGCTGTTATGCTGATGATACCATAGCTGCTATCGCTACTGCTATCGCTGCTAACTAGCGAACAATGGCGTGGTGAACTTAGGAGCTGAACAGCCGTCCCCCTGCAAGAGCCCAGCAGATGCAAGCTGCCCGCGGACGCTGCCCCTCCTCCTCCTCGACGAGCTGAGAGAGACGCTGTCTTTTCTCCTGCAGAGAAATCCAGCTCCGGCGTTTCTAGTCTACCCTTGCAGGTGACTGGGATATCGACCCCCTGAAGGAGATACCAGACCTCCATCATTCTATTCCAGAGGTATGGTGTTGACTAAACCCTTAGAGAGAATTCTTGAAGCAAACCTTGGCTAAACCAACTTAACTTAAAGCTACTTACTTACTCCCCTCCCAAGTATTAGGCTTAGGACAGGTACACTGGGGTAGGCGTAGTTAGAAGCACCAGTTGAGTATTTTAGCCGAATGTATATATGAATGCATATATGTTTTATTCATTTTAAACCATTGTATGGCTAAGAAACCATATCAATGCTTTTACAGTATTATTTCGTAATACTCATCTTACTGTACGTACTTTTTATAATAACAAGTCTTGCAATTGTGGCAATTCATTTCTCTTGTACGAGAAGAAAGACTGTTCAATAAATGTTACTCTTTATTGAAAACGCCCGTCTCTCTATTCTCTACATATTGTGAAAGTAAACTGCACAACCACTGACTGAGTAAAATAACTGTCTATTGTTTCACACGACCCTAGAGACTGACTCTGATCTGAGGAGCAAAGTTGTCATGTTGCACGGTTGTTGGAAAACTGAATCCCTTCTTGGCTGTGCCAGGGAAGCTGATCACTTCATATTCAGTCAAGAAAGTTTCCAGTGACCTCTGAGCTAGTTGGTAACAAACCCAATTAAGTTTAGCATAGTCAGTGGAGGCCTGGAATATCCGCACTTCTACGTCGATACTACTGTTTATATTATTCCAATGCGCAGGGCCTATTGGGAAAATAGGAACTACACTACATGGCGCCCAAACGTTTGGTAAGGCGATAAACTAACGCAAGACGTTAGAGTAACTCAGTCGTGCATTTTTCACACAGACCCCTTTCTCCCGTAAATACTCCAATAGACGTCTGGAGTGGGTGAAAGGTTAAAATCCGCCCAAACTCAGTAGGAAGAGATTCCTATGTAAAGCTCTGGTTTATTCAACGTTGAAGGATACAGTGTTCCAAAATATTGTGCACCTAATCTTTGTCTCCTTGGAGACCTACTCTGCAAAACCTGCATTTATAAAATGTCAGACTTAGAAAACGGAACCACTGGGGCCGCAGCAGATGCGACTCAGCAGGGTCCCGACGACACGGTACCGGGTGCAATAATCATCCCGGCACATTTAAGAAAATCTATACCTTTAAAACTTATAGAAAACGGACTGACACCACAAGGTGGTACAGTAATTTTCGTGATAGAGGCACATGAATATCGGCAGACAGAGGTATTCTACTCATGGATAAAATTTCCAGCGGCAAACGCCGCAACACACGAGTTCCACTACTATACAGTAGAGGATCCACCGGAAGAGTACGCTCCTTTCGAGGAGACTGAAATCCCACTAAAATTCCAAGAGCACCTGCTCTGGTTTAATGGCGCCCTAAAACATAATGATCATATTACCAGGCTCGGTCCACTAGGTAGACCAGGAGCAACGTGGCCGGTTCTAGCCAGCTACACACCACATCCGGACATTGCAAAAATGTCTAGAGAAGAGCTGTTAGTACAGCTAAAAACATTAATTAAAATACATAGGCAATTAGTCCAATATGTAATGCGGACTGCAACAGTCCAACCAGCTGTTAATGTACCACAGCTGACCCCTCATCAGGGGAACACTAATAAAATTACACCACAGAACATACAGTCATGTCTTGGTAAAACATCTGTAAAACGGGAACAAATTCCTTTCTGGTTAGCACAAAAAAACACTCAAATAGAGGCAGTATTTCCGGATACTACCCCTATTGAGAAGCACAGAATCTTGACAATCTGTCTTCCTATGGGAATAGCACCACACGTGGAGGACTGTGACACTTGGGGTACAGTCTTTGCTTCCATTTACACAAAAACACATGGTGTTCCGTCTATGGCGGTAATACCAGATGTACTAAGACAGATTCAAAATGAATACAGTCCTGAACCTGCTTTAACTCTTGGTATGAAATTACTGAAAGACTTCAAGCAGGTCTCGGCTATATTATTAGCCAATATAAAAGGAGAAGCAGCATCTGTGGCAATCCGCCAGAAGTTGAAGGAAACAGATCAGCCAGTTGAGCTTGCCAGAATCATAGAGAAATGCTATGAAGAATTAGGTAGAGACAGCTTGGGTGGGAAACCAGTAAAGCCCCAACTGCTCGAAAATCCTGAAAAATTATTTATTAAAAATAATTCAAACACTCCTAAAAAGAGCTGGGATGGAAAAAAACAATCCACTCCCAAGGAAAAAGTTTTCCAGTCCAGAGGAAGGTCTCCTCGACGGAGGGAAAGAACTCCGACTCGAGAACACCAGTCTCCCCAGAGGGAGCCCTCTGAGAAAAGATATAACCTTAGAAATAGGGATAATTTGAAAAAACCTGATAGATATCAAAGTATTGATACACGTCCCTCTCGATCTTTTTCGCAGTAATCGGAAAGAAGAGGACGGTCAGACCCAGGAGAGCACACCAAATCCAAAGACAAGGAACCTGCTCAGAGTAAAAAATCTCAATTTCCAAAAAAGAAGGTAGCCAGTATTAAAGTAATCAACCATGCCGATAATACTGAGGACACAGTTGAAAAACGGGGAGTGGGCACAGACAATGTTAGACAGTGCAGCAGAAATCAGTATAGCCCGCAAGATCTTGATGAGTCATCTGGAGACAGTGGACACGAATGAATACATTCAGGTTGAAACTGCCGACACCAGACTTAGCGAGCCCCATAAGATATACGAAATAACATTGCGTATAGAGGGTGATAAGACTAGGAAAATAAAGGGTCTATTTTGGGATAAACTCTCAAAAGGCTATGATATTCTGTTAGCTGAAAAAGATTGTCCCCCAGAGTTTGTCAGGGAGTGCCCTCGTGGCGAAGAAATGATTATGCCTGCCTTCTCGAATCACATTCCGATTCACAAAAAATATACTTATGCAAGGAAATGGGCAGTAGCCCAGGCACCGGCATTATATAAAAATCATGTAGGATGGGATGAGGACTCACCTCCTCACAAAATCCAGTTAAAAAGTGAACCAACTGCCCAACGGCAGTATCCCATTAAGCAAGAAGCTAAAAAACAAGTCAGGGAGATCTTAGATCAACTTGAATACCAGGGGGTGATTGAAACATGCACCTCTGAAATGAACAATCCTTTGTTTCCTGTCTCCAAGCCAGACAATTCATATCGTCTAGTTTTGGACTACAGACACCTTAATGCATGTTGCAAAACTTTTGCAGTACAAAACTCGCATAGTGCAGCCCTAATGAACAACATAGTTAGGAAAAAATATAAAACGACATTAGACATATCTAATGGTTTCTTTTGTCAAAACATTGCACCAGAAAGCAGGTATTTGACTGCTTTCTCCGTAATGGGGTCTCAGAAAAAATCTGTCGGCTCCCACAGGGGTTCAAGAACAGCCCAGGACTATTCTCAGCTAGAGTAACAGAGTTACTACAAATATATGATGATGAGGCATTATCTTACGTAGATGATATCTATCTCACAGACGACGACTTGAATACTCACTTGAAAAGAGTGAACACCATTATACTTGGGTTCGCAGCAGAGGGTTACAAATTCAACTTTAAAAAGTCCCGAATTGCCCATCTGACAGTATTATTTTTAGGATACGAATTATCAAGTGAAGGGAAAAGCCTAGCAGACAACTTCTTAGAGAAGTGCGCTGTACTCCAAGCTCCAAAAACGCTGAAGAATTTACAATCCATACTAGGTTTTCTGAATTTCGGAAGAACATACATTCTACCTTACGCAGAGAGGGTTAAACCTCTCTACGAACTAATTAAACCTGATTTTAAACAAATCAATTGAACTCAAAAACACACAGAAATTTTGAGATCACTGCAA
Source organism: Lissotriton vulgaris (assembly GCF_964263255.1). Taxonomy (NCBI): domain Eukaryota; kingdom Metazoa; phylum Chordata; class Amphibia; order Caudata; family Salamandridae; genus Lissotriton; species Lissotriton vulgaris. The sequence goes on from NC_141698.1 coordinate 445,941,640, forward strand.
ACAGACATGTTAGCAAAAACAAAATTAGATACACGTGACAACACACGCAATCTTGTAAATCGAGTCATCCCAGGAAGATGCGGATTCACGTACCTGACCTCTAATGAGGGAGAAAAGGTACCAATTTCAAATAAATCTCACTTGTACACACAAGTAGAAAAAACATTCAGTCCCACAGAAAGAACTGTGAAAGCAGTGCAAATTGCATTAGCAAATGAACGAGAATTAGCATATGGTAAACGGATTAATATCCTCACAGCGGAATCCTCCTTCGAGGCGCTATTCAGCCCAGTAAACCTGCCTACAGTGTCACTGGATCCGAAATGGATGCAGTGTGTAGATTCTCTAGGAGCGGAAGATGTGAAATACTATTTCGCCCCGCAATTCGAAGAACTGAATGATTTAGAATATGAAGAAGAATATCCTCTGCCAATCGAACTTCTGCCTCTCCCACAATACGCCTGTATAATCTATACAGATATATTTGTACAGCATTTCAACGTAGAGAGCAAATCCTACGATGCAGCCTGTGCGATTGTTAAAGGTCGCTGGCTGTGCGGTAAATTCAGACCGAAAGTAACAAAAACTGAATCAGTAAAGTACTGTTCGGCTCAGAGAGCTGAAATCAGATGTTTAAAGATGGCGCTCGAAAATGCAGAACGTGAATTCCCGACACTAATCGTGTGTGATTCTCATTTTTGCGTCAACTCTTACAATAATAAACTGCAGAGATGGATTGAAAACGATTACAAAGATGACACAGGTGCCACAATAAAGCATAAATTGCTCTGGAACCAGGTAGCTCTTTTACAGAAAGAACTACAAAAGACTCACGTGATACACGCACAGAGTCTTCAACGTGATGGCGTTCACGTTGCAGGGAATTCATTGGCTAATACAGCCACAGCGGAAGCCACTAAACCGGCTTCCGTAGCCACAAAAAAACGTGCAGAAAAATACATAGACGGGGAAACCATGCTGGCAGTAAAAACAACCGTAAAAGGCGACTGTGCAGCACTACCCGTGAACTATCCACTCAATTATGCATACGTAATCGATGAAAACTCCGTTCCTTTTGCTCAAATCCCTGGAGTGGGGGATAGGGTAATACCAAACAGGGACCGGAGGGGCTTCCTATTACAGGAAGCACATATGGGGTTGGGTCTGAGACACCAAATAATCAGTGACTCTCTGAGAGAATTAGAATCAGAGTACTGGTGGCCGGAAATGAGTGAAGGCATTCATGAGTTTGCAAAAAACTGTGAAGACTGCAACAGAGATCGCAGTGGAGAACCGGCCAGTGTAGTGTCAGAAGCCCTAATAGAAAGCATTAGGCAATCTATCCGCGCTATCAAAAAAGAGAAACGCGTCCCATTGTACATCATTAAGGCTAAACACACTTAAAAAATGTGGCCTCCAGCGCTCGGCTGACGCCAGAACGGTTATAAAAGATCTGCGAGTCTTTATCGGCACATACGCAATTGCCATGTTCCATTCTGACCAGGGTCCTGCTTTTAGCTCTCAAGCTTATAAGGAGGCCATGGCCAGCATGGGAGTTGGGTTGCGGTATTCTTGTCCGTCACACCCCGAAGGGAATAGTGTGGTTGAAAGAAAAAACCGGGATATAAAGCGATCTATAACAGCGAAGGTATTAGGTTCAGGCGCTGGGTGGGTCAAACATTTAATAAGAGTCCAAACGAGTCTTAATAACTTGCCAAGAAATTCTCTAAAAGGTTTCAGCCCATACGAACTATTGTTCGGAATTAGAATGAGAGTTCAGGACCTCGATAGTCAGATATCAGTGGTACAAGATAAGAAAACAACAGACTTTGATATAGAAGATCGTTTGGCTGTTTTACAGGACTTGATTGAAACAAGAAAATCCTTAAGCAACATAAAGTTAAAGCAATAGCCAGCTACCACTGACGGGGCACCACAAGCAACAGTCCCAGCAAGGCCTGTCTGGATTCCAAAGATTGGGGATCTAGTCAGAGAAAAAATAGCGGTGAAGAAGGAATTTGGTCCTTCTTACAGAAAAGCAGTACCTATCTTGGCAGTCACCGGAACAAGATCAGTAGTACTACCGCCCCTTGCTGGTAAAAAGGAGAACAGAGTTGTATCAATCGACCTGGTAAAACCACAAGCATGTGGCCTATAATCAACAACAGGCCCAGTGGACTCCCGAGAAACAACAGAATACCCAAATTTGCAACAATCCAAGAGTTTCAAACTGAAAGACTAATCACATTCGATCAGCCTGCAGTGCACAGAGAAGGACTATGCAATAATGCCATGGAACTTGTGCCTCTTGAGACACAGATTGAAACAGTTCGTCAAGAAACACCAGTCTACAATAATGTGACATCAGAAAGTGCTACCGAAAGACAGATTGAAAGAACAATCCCAACAATTGACAGAACTGCCTCTGGTTATTTCATCGACTTTGACAACTTTTCCGAGGATGAAAGTAACCCCGAAGTGATGCCAGAAACAAAAATGACTTTTAAAGAAAATACAACGGGATTCCTTCAACAAATCAAAGAATTATATCTGGATACCCCGTTGATTGAGCATTGGATTATTTCAGGGGTACTCATACTCCTACTATGCCTAATTTTTTTTTTTCAAAACCATTTTTATTATGAGTTCAAGCAAGTTTCAGTACAGCCCTCCACAGTCAGGAGGAGACTGTCAACGACAGATATGAAAAGACACAGCATTGACACAGCATTGAACCCAGTGTTATAGAATGAGACAGCCCTAACTACCCCTTCCCACCCAACCCCAAGAACACCACCCAACCCCTCCCGCAACTACCCACCCCATATCCCACCCTAACCCAGCGCACGTGATCACAGTTCAGCAACATGAGATGGCATACAAAGGTGGTGCCGGCAAGCAGCCTAGGGTGCGGGATCCACATCCAGTGGCAGTGCATCATCAAGGTCCATGGGAGGGTCGAGGGTCAGGCCCCTGTAGTCCGCCCACCGTTTCCAAATTTTGTAATGTTTGCGGGGACACCCCCGGGCTTCGAAAACAGGCTGCTCCAGACCCATGAGGAAGTCCAGGCCCGCCTTTCAGGCACTGAGTGGGGGGGCGCGCTCGCCCTTCCAGGCCTGCGCCAGATCCCTCTTCGCCACCACAAGTCCCAGCAACAACAGATGGCGTTTGTAAATGTTGCCCCCAACGTTTTCTAGAACGTGAAGAAGGCCCAACCTAGGGGTACGAGGCAGGTCCCACCCCAACACCTCGGACAAGCAGTCCCAAACCCCCGCCCAGAATCGAGTTAGTCTCTCACAGGATCACACAGTATGAAAAAGGGTGCCCCTTTCGGAACCACATCTCAGGCACTCCGGAGTTGCAATAAGGCCCGCCCGCCATAGACGGTCTCTAGTGTAATAAGCTCGGTGGAGGTATTTGAACTGGATGAAGCGGAGGCGGATAGCTATAGCAGCACCACAGGGAGATTCAAGGGCCTTGCGCCAGTCGTCTTCATCCAGGGGACCAACATCATTCTCCCATGAGGCCTTCAATGTCGAGAGGGAAGGGGAGCAGTGTGTGACCAGAGAACGGTATACCTGAGAAACCTTCTTGTCAGCCAGGTCTCCCATAAAAAGTTTTGCCTCGATGGGACTAAAGTCAGGGAGTTGCTCCAAGCCCACCAGGCTAGGAGTAAGAGCGTGGCGAAATTGGAGGTAACGGAAGAACTGGGACCTGGGCATGTTAAATTCAGAACTGAGGTCCTGAAAGGACTTAAGGGTAGTGCCAGAGAGGACATGCCCGAGGGATGAGATCCCGATCGCGTCCCAGCCATCGAACCCAGACAAAGACGCCAACGCCGGTAGCAGGCCATTACGCCACAACGGAGTCTCGGCCGTCAGCCTACCCCACCAACCCATACGGTGCAGGGCTCGCCGCCAGACCGCGAAACCCACCTGGGTGACCCGGGGAAGCAGTCGCCTCCGCCTGGCCGAGTACAGCAAGGTGTGGAGGGAGGCGTCACCCATCAGAGAGTGCTCCAGGGCATAGGCCGGATCACTGCGGTCCCCATACCACCACTCATTAAGCACAAGGAGATGGGAGGCCTGATAGTAGGACAAAATATCCGCGGTCGCCAAGCCGCCGCAGTATGTAGAGAGGAAGCATGTGCGTAGCGCCACCCTGGAGGCACCTCCAGCCCACAGAAACCGGCCCAGCACAGAGTCAACACTACGGAACCACTGCGGGTCAATCGTAAATGGATGATTCTGTAGTTGGTAGAGGAGACGGGGCAAGGCCACCATCTTAAAGATGGCCGACCGGCCGTAGATGTTAAGAGGCATACGCGTCCATGTCTTGACGTCCATCTGGACCCGATCCCACACTGGCTGGACGTTCCGGTCCCATGCTACTGTGGGCGAGGCAGAGAGGAAAACACCCAGGTACTTCACACCCTCCACAGCCACCTGAAGGGATGCATCCCAAGGACAGTTCACCGCGTCACCCCCCAGCACCCATAGGGTCGACTTGCGCGGGTTAAGGAAGAGCCCCGACGCCCGACCAAACTCTTGCATCAGTTCCAGGACACGAGGGCCCGTACGCTGCAGGTCTGTCATGAAGAACAGCACGTCATCCGCATATAGAGCTATGCGATCCGAATGATCCGCACCCCACACGAAGCCACGATAGAGCACATCATGGCATACCCTGGCGGCCAACGGCTCCATGGCCAGCGCGAAGAGGTAGGGGGAGAGCGGACACCCTTGACGCGTGCCCCTGGTCACCGGGAACCGAGCTGAAGCCGCCCCCGAAATACGCACCGAGGCAGTGACCTCAGTATAAAGCAACCTGACATAGGAGATGAAGACCGGGCCTAGGTTCAGCAGCGGTAAAAGAGTAAAAAGAAAAGTCCAGCTGACCGAATCAAAGGCACTGTCGATATCGGCCAACAGTAGCGCCGCCTGATCCTCCGAAGATCCGATTGCTTCTATCGCAGCCTGCGCCCGCCGAATATTGTGCCTCGTTGCCCGGCGCGGCATAAAACCTGCCTGGTCTGGGTGAACAAGGGCCGAAATGTGTGGAAGCAAGCGGTTCGCGAGCGCCTTGGCCAGGAGCTTGGCTTCGAAGTTAATGAGGGATATGGGGCGATAAGATTCATGGCGATCAGGGGGCCTACCCGGCTTCTGGAACACCACGATTTCGGCATGGCGCCAATCCGGTGGGAGGCGGCCATGTTCTCGCGCCTGCTCCAGGGCCCGCAGGTAATGCGGCCCGAGCTGCAGATGGAATTTCTTATAGAATTCGCTGGGGAATCCACTCGGCCCCGGCGCCTTGCCCACATTCAGTTGACCCAACGCGTCACCCAGCTCCTCAGCAGTCAGGGGAAGGTCCAGGGCATCGCGCACCTCATCGGACACAGCAGGTGGGGGGACTGACGCGAGATAATCCGCGATATCGGCAGGGGAGAGAGTCTCCCGGGAGGCATATTGACGCCCATAATAGTGCGCAAAGCTCGTTGCAAGAGTTGCCGGGTCCGTAATCGCCACTCCTGCGTCATCAACAAGTCCCGGCAGTGTAAGAGGCTGCAAATTCTGTTGGCAAAGCCTATGGAGCATAGTGCAAGACTTGTCGCCCCACTGGTACACTCTGCTACGGGTGGCCAACCACGCCTGGCGAGCCTCGTCTAATAAGACCGAGGAGTAAGACTGCTGCGCCTGCAGGAGCAGCCGCAGCGCGACATCATCAGCTGCCTCTCTGTGGCGAGCCTCAAGGTCCTCTACCCGCGCTGCAGCAGCAACAATACTTTCTAGCCGAGTCCGGCGAGCAGATGCACACCAAGCAATATCTATTCCCCGCAGGGTGGGCTTCATGGCCTCCCAGACGGTCACCGCGTCCACCCCCCGGTAAGGTTGTCCTGCCAATAGTGGGCGATGGCGCCACGGAGATGCTGGGAGTAATCAGGGCGCTGCAGGTGCCACGTGGACATCCGCCATCTGAAAGGTTGGCGTGCTTTGCACAAATCAATTTGGACTGCCACAGGGGAATGATCAGATAGCCCGCGAGGCCGGATCGCCGCCCCCCTCACCCTATCAAGGAAGGCCCTCGGTACAAACACACAATCCAGGCGCGAAAGGGAGCCATGGACAGCCGAAACATAGGTGTACTCTCGCCGCTCCGCATGCAAGTGCCTCCACACATCCACCCATCCCAGACCATCAATCATAGCCCCCAACCGTGTAGGGGAGGACACAGGCGCCACCCCGGGCCTCCTCTGCCGGTCCAAAGCCACGTCCACTACATCGTTCCAATCACCACCAATCACAGCCAAGGAGTGGGGGAGTTCAGTCCATAAGGCAAACAATCGTTCAGCTAAGGCCCATTGCAGGGGGGGGGGGGCATACACACAGCCAAACACCACAGGCTCCGCACCAACCTTCCCTTGAACAAATACAAAACGTCCCTGGGGGTCGAGCCATTGACGCTCGTGAGTGTACGCCAGCCGTCTATGAATAAGAATGGCCACCCCCCTGGAGCCCCTAGTAAACCCGGCATGAAACACCTGATGAAAGCCAAAGCGCTGCAGACTCAGGGCCTTTGTACCTAGCATGTGCGTTTCTTGAAGAAGGAGCACATCCGCCAGGTCCCTCTTAGCCCAGCGAAGCACTGCCCCCCGTTTAATCTTGTCCAAGAGTCCCCGGACATTCCAGCTAAGAACATGCATGGAAGCGCCATAAGACGCTAAGTGAGGGACATCAACCATGATCACAATGCACCCAACCCCACAATCCCCGGCTCCCGGCCCAGGCCCCAGACCCCACAGTTGCAAAATTCACGAAGACCACGTGCACCCCAGAAAACAGGACCCCAAAACCCACAACCCCCGAAAAACAGACCCCCCCAACTAGCCACCCAACAGCCCAAGACCCCCCTCCCCCACCCCTATACCTCAAGAAACAATGAAGTATCTGTCGCGGCATACGGTACTTCAGGCCCAAAACATAGCGCCGAAAGTCAGACATGCCAAAGGATCCCAAACAGCCCCCTTACCACCAACCAAGTACACTCCCAAAACCACCCCCCAGACCCAACAGGAGGAGGCAGCCCTTAGAGCATGCCCCAACCCCCCCCCCAGCATAAGTCACAATCAAAAGCAGTGCATGATAAAGAGCATCAGTTCACATGAATCCCAAATATAAGCCAAAGAGCCAGGTAATACTGCACCAAGTCATGTCCGTACCGCCGACTGGCAGGCGGTCGCCGCAGCGGACGGCCACAGAAGAAAAGCAAGGATCAAAAAGTCGGTGAACAGTAGTCAGGGCCCCTTGCCAGAGTGATCCGTCTCCGGCTGTGTGTCCCCCAAGAGGGGGTCGCGGGACAAGGACCTCCGCCTCGAACGAGACTTGCGATGCCGCTTCCCATTGTTCGGTCGGTCGCTCCGGTCCTGAGAAGAACTGCGTGAGGAACCGGAGTGCAGCCCCGGCTGGACATGTGGTCGAAGCCTGACTGTCTCGTCAGTCCAGGCGAAGACGGCCTCCGGGGAATCGAAAAAGTGGGTCTTCGAGTTGAAGATCACGCGGAGGCGGGCCGGGTAAAGCAGCGAGTATTGGATCTTCAGGCCCCGTAGCTTGGCCTTGGCCGCCAGAAAGGAATGTCTCTGCTGCTGGACCAGCTTGGTATAGTCCGGGAAGATCATAATTTTACAGTTATCAAACAGCAGGGTGTCTTTGAGCCGGGCCTCCCGGAGGATGACGTCCCTATCATGGTAGTTAAGGATCCGAGCAATGATCGGGCGAGGCCGCTCCCCAGCTGGCGGCTTTTGTGTCAAGGCGCGGTGGGCGCGCTCCACCACGAAGCAGCGTGACAGGGCGTCCGGGGGTAGCCAGCTCTCCAGCCATCGGGACAGGAAAAGATCCATAGGCCCCTTCTTGCAGTCCTCCGGAAAGCCGACAAAACGCAGGTTGTTCCGCCGTGCCCGTCCTTCAGCATCCTCCACACGGAGCGCCAGGCCCCGCTGCGTCTGCTCCAGGTCGGCGACTCTCTTTTTCAGGGCGCCGACGTCGCCCTCCACCGTCGTGACCCTGGTCTCTGCCTCTGTGATGCGAGCGACCGCGTTGCGAAGGTCCTGACGCAGCAGCATCACATCGGCGCCCACCGCGCCAATCTTCGCATCCAGCATATCACGAGATTGTGTGATGGCCGTCAGCAGCGCTGCATTGTCCGGGCCAGCAGTTTGACCCCCTCCGGCTGCCCCGGCACCACCCCCGGGGCCGGTGAACTTGTCGATGGGCCCCGTCGTGGCGGCAGTATGGCCACCCCTGCCTCTTGTCATGGCTGCCGCCGAGGTAGTCCGGTGATACGCACCCGCTACGGGGTCACCCCGTGCGAATGGTCAGCGAGCCGAGTTCGGGGCGTCCACAGCACACCAATCCCTCGGGACCAGCTCGCCCCCAGCCCGTCAGGACACAGGCCAGAACCACGGGAAAGGCACTCCACCAGGGCGCGGGTATCACCAGGCAGGGGTCCAGGGCGGAACCGCCGGAATGGCGCCTCCAGTCCGTCCGCATCAGTCAGCGCAGCAGACCCCTCGAGTCCGTTGGGGTAGTCCGACCAGGATGAACGTCGGGTCCGCACAGCCGATTCGTCGGGACACCACTCCGCAGGATGCGGCCAACGGGCCCTTCGTCCCACAGCTCCAGTGACTCCGCTCCAGCCTTGCGGGCCAGGACGTACGACGTCCGGCCGGCATCCAGGGTTATCCGGCGGGCGGAACAAAAATCGAGGTCCCGGCTCACCACGCGGCAAGTAGGCCCAGCAGGCACGGTCTCCAACGGCCGCGTCGGCGGAGGTCCGAAGCTCCAACAGCCACACCACCGTGTTCCGCCGGACTCCAGCAAACTCCTGCACCAGTAGAGACGAGGGAAGAGGGTTTAGGGCAAGGATAAATTAGCGGATAAGGATCGGGCCGGCAGGAGCTCTACAGAGCCGCGTCCGCCATCTTCGCCCTCGAAGCCACGCCCCCTACTATGCCTAATTTTAGTTTTAATTTTAGGAAAGTTTATTACAATTGAATGGACACAGCAAGTCAGAACATCAACCTAGTCCTCAAACCACACAGATCATCCCACGTGAAGAAAAGAGAACTGTCAACAGTAAATGTCACAGCCATTCCAATACCCGATGGGGTAGTATGGGAGAAAACTGACTATGAGATCTATGGTCCGGTCGAGATCCTGAAGTATCCTCATCAACTGAAGGTTTCCTTAAGTGACTTTGTAAAACCTAGTACATTCTCTGATGATTGGGACTTTGATAGTATTAATGACATGATGTCTGATTTAGTAATGTCAGCTAGATTCACAGAACATGATTATTTACAAGGTTCATCTAGTTATGAACAGTTGTTCTGTTATACACATTATGGCGATCATTATTTGCATAAATCTGCACAGCCTAGAAATGTTTTTAAGTATAATCAATGGGAACATTGTGCTACACCACCTAAAAGCAGTTCTAAAACATTCTTTGAGAAATTCAAGTACTTCTCAGGGTTTAACACCAGTGATGCAGAAACGTTTTATTACAAACTGTTAGATAAAACAGGAATGAAAACAATGCTGACAAACACTAAATTAATATATTCAGAAGCATTTTATGAAAAAATGATGACATTTGGTTTTGATTATTGGAAAAATAACATTGAAACAAAAACCATTTGGGGTACGAAAGAGTGGCAGGTACAAGGCCTAGAAGCACTATTCAGAACCTGCATGATACCAGAACAAATGATGTTTTTAAATAACACAATTCACCAAACATCCTGTCTTGGCCTAGCTAAGATCAAAGACCCAAACAAACCGTCTAATCCGAAGCCAATACCTGATAATGCAACAACAGATATTGAGATAGACGTAACTAAAATTTTAAATTTTAACAAAACACATCCTGATTGGAAAAAGTGGTTAATCTGGCCTACAGACACAAACAACTGTCAAGATAGATTCCTGAATAAAACACAGGGGTTAAAAATGACCAGACAAGACCCTAGATACTCCCAGAGACAACATCCAGGGATAGTAACAACATACAGTGTAGGGAAACTCTGCCTCGAATGGCTAGGATCATCCACACTGGCTGAAATTAAGCAACACTTATCTTTACTTAAAGATGGTGCTGATTTGCGCGATTTCATTCTTGGACCAAGCAAACAGCGTCAAAAGCGTTTCATAGCGACCAGTATCTATGCTGCGTACAACGAGGCTTGGAAAGTCACACAAATTGAAAAAGCAGAAAAAATACGAGAAATTGATTGTATTAATTTGGAAAAATCACTTTCTGTAGTGGACAATGGGTTAATGACTCTGTACTCCAGAATATATTCGTTGGACAATATTGTATCCTCTGCCTTTGATATAATAGACAGAGACTTGACCTTACTGATAAACAAATCAGCTTGGCACAGAAAGGAGCAGACTATACAATCCTGAGCATCGAAAAACTTGAGAGATTACCATTGACAATGTCAGAAAGTCCTGTCATTGAATGGATAATACACGGAATTATCACTATTCCGATAACAACTTTCCGATTTAAAAAGTGCCTTGAATACATACCTACTGGCCAGTATGAACGATTGGGTAAAGGATATGTTAAGTCAGCATGGAAATTACCATACACACATTCATGCTATAGTGACAGCGACAAAAATGTATTCCTTAGTGGTGATAATTGTAAAAGTTCACTAAGTGGTATACGTTTGTGCCAGGGTATTAATTTACATGGAGCCTGTGAAGGTAATTCTAACAACCTTTCATGCCACCAGCTTGTCACACCTGCAACGCAGATAGAGCCCTTCTTTATGCAACTCGCAAATGGGAGTTACATTCTAAGAACGGATCACAGATGATGTGGCCTTGTTCCAGGGAAAAGTTATCTCGTAGGCGTAACTTCCATGGTCAAATGCTGTATGCAAGCATTGTTCCCGAGCGGGCCTGGAGACATAGAGACTCCCATCTGGCCTCGTCTGCATTTCTCTTCTATACGAATGGATACTTTAAGCAAAATGAAGTCTGTGCTTTTGCAGACAACAGTGCCCATCACGTCATCAAAAGAGACGTATGATCTCCTAGTTGCAAGGACAGCTACGGAGGTTCATGACCTTTTATCAACAAATTGCCCCGTGCATTTCGTAGAAATGTTGAGCCAACTCCTTAACATGTCTAGTGCCACAGGCATCCCAGGCATATTTAAGACGATTTTTACGGGACTGCTTACACCATTTCAAGCAATTCTGGGAATCGTTCCAAATTTTGTCCACTCTGTTTTTGGCGGCATACCCCTATTTTTGGGACTTGTAGCAGGGATTTTATTTTTGACCCTCCTGCTTCGTTATGGCAAGCCACAGCTCAGACATGACTCCTATGGGAATGGAAGAAACAATCCTAGCAGTGCGCTACCGGGACAGAATAACTAGAGTCCTTGGATTGGCCAGGCTGAGAGATCTAAACATGACCTGGTTCCTTTCATTCAGACCGATATGGCAAAATTGCATCTTACCTGTACTACGATGTATGCTATGCGGAGATGAGTGCGTGTTGGACACCTGTCTTTCACTTCCATCAGCAGTACCAATGGATATCGATACTTTGCTAAGTCCGATAACGGCTCACGCATTGTGTTGTCCCCAGCGGCTACCAATCCTGATGACGGCATTCGTTGAGACTCCTGTGCTACGACTAGGTGGTAACAGTGGAGCGAGTGACAAAAGCAACATCATCCAGGTACGACCTTCTGTGAGCATTGCTGATCCAGCCTTTGATGACAGCAATCATTCTCACACCTGCCAAGTTACAGCACTATCGAATTTGGTCGAACTGTCACCTGATTTTGTAGACCAATTCTTTGAGAGCCTGTCTGATACGATGTTCTCACCCGAACAGAAACAATAACTTTAGAGAAGCATTCCGACACACAGCGTTCCCATGAACTCTGATTTCGGCCTTCAGTTTTGAACAGCAAAAACTGCTAAAAGCGTTGGAACTCTATTTCCCCGTTCAGCAAGAATTCTTTTGAATTGAACACTTTTTAATATTCACCTTTTTTTGGCACGAAAAATTCTTTGCTTAAAGTAAAACTATTCATAGAGAACAGAAGCTTCAACTTCTATTTCTATATACATCTAGAGACATAATAACTTTACACCAGCCTCTAGCACATTTTACTGCAATGCATTTATATGTGATGAAATTATCTCGCCCTTCTTCTGTAATCAGAGATATTTCATGTGTAATTCTTTTTGCATAATCGTTCATTGATTTCATATGCTATAATTTTTGAATGATTTCAATGCTTCAAAAATGTACAGTACCTAAATTTACACGTATTACAAATACGCCTATTTCAAATGCATATATGTATTTTGGGGTGGGCAATGTTACACATGCATCTTATTGCTTTAGTTTTAGTAATTTGATGGACATGAATTCGTGGAGTGGGTGTAGCGTTCTAATATAGGACCCTGATCGATACTGTGACCTTATGCCCCTATTCGGCTATAAATCCATTTATTCCCTATATTGGCATAACCGTTCAAGTGCAATATTCAGAAACTCGTCTCTGGCCTCACACGATCAGAGCCACATTTCAGAATCGCTTTCTCTGCCACTTCCTTTGCAACCAATTAGTGCAATGACATAGCAGAAGTTACTATCTAAGATTCCTAGATTAAAACTCCGAGTTCTTCAACAAGATAAAAACTCAGCAACCTGGAAATCCCCGCTTGCTATGTTTTGATTAGTAATAGAACTCTAATGAGCACTGATAGACGATCACTTCCTAGTGACATCTTTATTGACGTCTTATGTCCAAAAACTTACGTCAAACAAGGCACCTTTCAGGTATAAATATTACCAACGTTGCCTTAAGCAAACGCTGTCTCGCTGCTGCTGAAGTTGCTGTTATGCTGATGATACCATAGCTGCTATCGCTGCTAACTAGCGAACGATGGTGTGGTGAACTTAGGAGCTGAACAGCCGTCCCCCTGCAAGAGCCCAGCAGATGCAAGCTGCCCGCGGACGCTGCCCCTCCTCCTCCTCCTCCTCGACGCGCTGAGAGAGACGCTGTCTTTTCTCCTGCAGAGAAATCCAGCTCCGGCGTTTCTAGTCTACCCTTGCGGGTGACTGGGATATCGACCCCCTGAAGGAGATACCAGACCTCCATCATTCTATTCCAGAGGTATGGTGTTGACTAAACCCTTAGAGAGTATTCTTGAAGCAAACCTTGGCAAAACCAACTTAACTTAAAGCTACTTACTTACTCCCCTCCCAAGTATTAGGCTCAGGACAGGTACACTGGGGTAGGCGCAGTTAGAAGCACCAGTTGAGTATTTTAGCCGAATGTATATATGAATGTATATATGTTTTATTCATTTTAAACCATTGTATGGCTAAGAAACCATATCAATGCTTTTACAGTATTATTTCGTAATACTCATCTTACTGTACGTACTTTTTATAATAACAAGTCTTGCAATTGTGGCAATTCATTTCTCTTGTACGAGAAGAAAGACTGTTCAATAAATGTTACCCTTTATTGAAAACGCCCGTCTCTCTATTCTCTACATATTGTGAAAGTAAACTGCACAACCACTGACTGAGTAAAATAACTGTCTATTGTTTCACACGACCCTAGAGACTGACTCTGATCTGAGGAGCAAAGTTGTCATGTTGCACGGTTGTTGGAAAACTGAATCCCTTCTTGGCTGTGCCAGGGAAGCTGATCACTTCCTATTCAGTCAAGAAGGTTTCCAGTGACCTCTGAGCTAGTTGGTAACAAACCCAATTCAGTTTAGCACAGTCAGTGGAGGCCTGGAAGATCCGCACTTCTACGTCGATACTACAGTTTATATTATTCCAATGCGCAGGGCCTATTGGGAAAATAGGAACTACACTACACTGCTGTATTAATAATCCAATAGGGAAGCGGGTGCTCCAACCCCCCCCCCCCCCCCCCCGCCCCCACATCAGCAACTGTGGCATGGTGTCCCCCTATGTTCATCCCCCAGGAGTTCCTTTTCCCAGTTATCCGAGTCCAGGATCTAGCTGGTGGCATGTTGTAGGTGAGCTGTATAGTGGTAGAATTGTACACCTGGCACCGCTAGTCCTCCCTCTACCAGGTCTCTCTTCAGCGTTTGAGTGCCACCCTACTGTGTTTACCCACCCCCAGTGAATACAAGCATCTCGGAAGGAAAACCCTTTTTGCAATGGCTGTCCTACCCATGACAGATAATGGGAGTTTATTCCAAAATGTAATGGAGTTCTCCAGGACACTCAGCACCCTATCCGCATTCTGAATCCGGTGCTCCTCTTCAGTACGAGTGACACAAATCCTTAAATATCAGAACCCTTCCAATTCCCATCGAAGTCCTACGTTCTGCAACTGCTGCGGCTGCCGCCGACCAACCCCCCTAAGGGTAACACTAGTGATTTGCGGACGTTCATTTTCAAACCTGAGAGCTCACCAAAAGCATCCAAGAGACTTGGTAACAGGGAAACAAACTTCCCAGGTGAATAGACATATACCAAAGCATTGTCTGCATACAGCAACACTCTGTGATCGGTATTCCCCACCTGAATCTCCCAGGGTGCCAACTCTGAATGCAGCAGCAATGCAAGGGGCTTGATTGCTAAGTCGAACAGTAAGGGCGAGAGTGGGCAAACCTGCCGAGTGCCCCTCTCCACCAACCAGGAATCAGATTGCTTGCCTCCAACCCTAACCCATATAGAGGGTGCAGTGTACAAGAGTTGTGTCCAAGCACAAACTTTAGGTCAAACCTCATACCCCATAGCATTGCCATCAAAAATGTCCATTCAACCTTGTCAAATGCCTTTTTGAGGTCCAGGGAAACCAGGGTTCTCTCCTCCCCATCCACTACAGCATCATGTAGCACAATCGTCAACCTTTGGAGATTATGTGAAGTTCTAAGGGTCTGCATGAAGCCACATTGATCCTCAAGAAGCAAGTCTCGGACCACCCCACGCAATCGTGTCGCCAACAGTTTGCATAAAACCTTGAGGTCGGTGTTGAGCATAGACAGAGGCCTGTTCGCATACGGATCCTCTGGGTCCCCTCCTGGTTTCAACATCAAACACACCACCTCTTCTTGCATAGTGGGCGATAAAATCCCCTTTATCTTGCCTCTAAATAGACCTCCAACAATTTCTCCTTAAAGGTCGAGGAATAGGCATGATAGAATTCTGCAGGGAATCCATCATAACCAGGGGGCTTAGAGCTGTTCCTTGCTTTAACAGCCACGCCCACCTCTTCTGCGGTCAGTTCTCCCTCCAATTCTAACATAAATTCCCTTTGCAATTTGGGCAGCTCTACCCTTGCAAGGAATCTATCCAGTTTACACTCATTGTCAGGTGGGCCAGCCTGGTAGACCAGTTTAAAATTATCGAAGTGGGTCATCAAAATATCTTGCTATCAAGTTAGTAGGTGTCCATGTGCATTGTAGATATGGTTAACACACTGGCAGTCAATACTGCTAATTTTACAGTGTTGGGGGACTTGAATCTCCATTTGGATAATACTGAGGACACTGATGTAGTGAGATTATTAGCTGACCTTGCAGCGTGTCAACTGCTGCAGTTGGTCGTCGGGCCTACGCATAATGTGGGACATTTATTTATCCTGTCTTTACCAATATATCCCACAACACATTGTGTGCACCCATTAGGATGGGTTGGATGGACCACTTTTTGGTCTCTATGTTCCTTCACGGAATCATTCCCAACCAGTCGGAGGGTCGGTTGACTTCGCTGAAACGGCCCTGGCACACACTGGATTGGGATCAATTTGAGGCCTGCCACCTGGCCACTCGGCCAGATCTACCAGAGCACACCAATGAGGCACATTGGCTATTTTCAGAATGGATTAGGCATCCAATAGATAGTTTAATCCCTATGAAAAGGTCAGGCAGTCGTAAAACCAAAACAAGGCACTGGTAAAAGACTGAAATCGCTGTTATGCGTAAGGGTTGTAAGAAACTGGAGCGGATATGGAGAAGAGATTTCTGCCCGGTAGCCAAGGACATCTATCGGGCAGCAATTAAAAATTATCATAAAGCCATACACCAGGCAAGAGCTGCTTTTCTCTCCAAAGAAATCCGCGAAAGTGCTAATCCCTCTAAGATCATGTTTTCTATACTTGCCAGTCTGCAATAATAGCAAACTGGTGCTGGGTCTACCATCAAATCCAACAAGCAGTGCGAGGAGCTGGCCACCTTTTTTTGTTAAAAAGGTGGACGATATCTATAGCTCCTTCCCGACCACATACAGTAACCTGCCGGCGGCACCTGGTTGTCAACGGCTAAATACCCTTCATACTTTTACTCCGATCTCGGCAGATCAGCTGTGAGTACTGTGTAGTAGGATCAAGTCAGGCTCCCCTGCCGATCCTCTCAAACCTGACCAATTTAAGAAGGTACTGCCGACTATTTTACCCTCTCTGAATCAGGTAATTCCGTTACTTAAAAAGCCTGCGCTTGATCCAACAAAAGCAGAAAGTTATCGCCCTATCTGTTTGCTTCCCTGGGCAGCCAAGATCACAAAGGCATTGTGAACTCCCTCTTGTCGTATTTTCTTACCCTTAATAATATACTGGATCCATCCCAAAATGGTTTTAAGCCAGGTCACAACACGGAGTCAGCCCTCCTGGCGGAGACAGAACAACTCTGGTGACCAATGGATGAGGCGCAAACATCGGCGCTGATCCTGTTGGATTTGAGAGCCACGTTTGACAAGGTGTTGCATGATATTCTGCTGAGATGCCTTGTGGAGGTAGGAATCATGGGCCTGGCACTAGAGTGGCTTGCCTCATTTGTTCACGAGAGGTCATTCTCAGTATCTGCCCCCCGTTTGTGTCAAGTGAATATTGCATCATCAAGGGGTGCCAGAGGGCTCTTCCCTTAGTCCACTACTATTCAACATCTATATTCAAGCTTTGACTGCTGTAGCCATGAGTAGGGGCTTGACCATGGTCTCATACGCTGACGACACTCAGTTAGTGGAGGCACTCTCTAATAACACCAAGCAAAACGCCCTTAAGTTTCAGGGCGACCTTGCGGCAGTGGCAGAGTGGATGACCGCTAACTGCCTTCAACTGAATTCCAACAAGTCGGAGGTGCTGTTGGTAGGTAGGGACCATGGTCTGTGGAGTGATCTCTGGTGGCCAGCTAGTCTGGGCATGCCCCGTTCCCACAAACAAGCGGTAAAGAACTCAGGGGTTTGGCTGGACTCATCTTTAAACTATCAAGTCCAAACCAAAAACACAGCAGGGACCTGCTTTGGACTTCTACTGGGGCTCAGACCACTGTTGGCCTTCTTTGATGCCTCTACACGTCAGGTCATAATCCAAGCGATGGTTCTGTCCAGACTTGACTATGCCTGCTCCCTCTATTTAGGGTCCAATAAAGCAGAGGTTCAGAGGCTGCAAAGGACACAAAATGCAGCAGCCAGAACACTCCTAGACCTGCCCAAGTCCTGTTCTATGTCCAGTGCTATCCGTTGTCTTCATTGGCTACCCGTGGCCAGGGGTATTGAATTTAAGGTCTTATTTATGTCTTTTAAGGTTTTGAAATCTGCTACCCCTCCTATCTTGGCCAATCTTCCTTTTACCATATGTTCCATTACGGCCCCTTCGGTCAAAGGGTCAGCATCTGGTAGTGGTCCGTTGGATACGTAGAGTTCGGGCTGGGGGGTGCTCCTTCCATTATAGAGCTGCCACTCTATGGAGCGCACTTCCTGCGAAGATTTGTGGACTCAATAACTACTTAGGATTTAGGAAGGCCATTAAGACTTTTCTCTTCCCCACAAACTAGCTGGTGTTAATTCTGCTGTCTGTCAGTTTTCCTTTTAGCGCCGGGACACCCCTTTGTTGGGGCAGCAGTTGCGCTTTACAAGACACCATAACATAACATAACATAACATAACATTCAGTATAGACTTAATAGGGGATATCTCAGTTTCCCACTAGAGAAGCCTTGCACGCTGGATTTATCTCTCTCCCAATGCAACAACTACTGGTAGGCTTTTAGGCCTGTTGTATCCAGTGTATCCCAGAGGGAATTGAATTGTAAAGTCACTATGGTCGGCCGTGGTGAGAGAAATGGGCTATCCAAACTACCCTTCAGGGCTCGGGCAAAGTAAGAGGGATGGGTAAATGTGCCTTCAAGGGATTTATTCAATTGAATGATTAGTTTATTTTAAGCTAACATTTGGGAGCAAGATGGAAGATATGCTTGCTAATTGATTTCTTTCAACTCGTCAATTCTTTTAGGCAAGAAATTGCCTAAAAGAATTCACGAGTTGAAAGAAATCAATTAGCAAGCATATCTTCCATCTTGCTATGGTCGGCGGCATGTCTGCACAGACCCCGCCGTGTAAATTTCTTGTTTCTGAAGATCCACTAACTTGTCTTCCCGGGTCTTCAAATCTGCTATTACCTTCCTGCCTCCCCCTACAAATAGTACTGAAGAATTCGTCCCGTATTACTGCTTTCAAGGCCTCCCATTCGACCACCTTGGTGGCCAAGGTCCTCCAATTATTGGTGATGTAATTGTCTACAGCAGTCCGCAGGTCCCCACAGCATGTGGCGTCCCTGAGTAAATATGCAGGCATACGCCATGTTTGACTTTCATTTAACCTCTCACCCCAGTCCAACACTCGTAAGGCCGGGGAGTGATCTGATAAAAACCTGACCATATGTGTGTCAGTGTCTATTCAAGAGTGATTCAGCCACCCACCACAAAACGGTCCAACCAGCTATAGGTGTAATGGGTCAGAGAGTGACATGTAGAGTGACATGTATACTCTAACCCATGTGGGTCTAACATGCACCATGCATCCAATAAACCCACATTTTGCATCACACTCTCCAGAGTTCTTGTCATCAGTGGCTTAGTACCATCCCAGGGCAGGAAGCCTTCCCTCCCTCTATCTAACACACAGTTAAAATAACCCATCCATAGCATAGGAGACCCCACACTGTCTGATAGCACGTCCTGCAACCCCTAAAAAAATGCCAATCATCGATATGGGAGCATATGACTTTAAAAGTGTGATCTCTTTGCCATCAAGAACACCCTGAATCAACACATACCTTCTGTTAGAAATGGGATTTCTGGTTGGCTAAGTTTTGCACCCAAGCCAGGCAGAAACCACCACTCTAGTCAGGATAAGGGAGTTACACTCCTAAAACAAGACCTGCTCACCCCCTTGGTAGTTTGGCACGAGCAGTCAGGCTTATCTCAGTGGCAGTGTGTAAAGCATTTGCACACAACAGTAATATAATGTAAGCGCTACAAACGGACACCACAACATTTTAGAAAAATATCCAATATTTTTATATACTTAAACAAGACCAAATACGATAAAAATCCACAGTACAGTACTTTGAAAATAGATGCTTTGCAAGATGTCTTTAAATTGCAAAACCACAGTTCCTTGATGTCGATAGTTCCATTTGGGGCTATCACGGCGTTGTGAACAAACAAATCCAAACAGTTCTGGCTGACCGCGGCGTCGCGGGTCAGCTTTGGTGTTGGGAAGACCCGCCAACAGTACCTTTCTAAGATGCAGGTCGTTGATGACCTCTTGTTGTCACTCCTCTCTGATGAAATCAGGAGCGCTGGGGTCAGCAGGCATTGGGTGCTGTGGTGCAAAGTGCAGCGGTGCGGCGTGGGGTGCCCTCAGGTCGCAGTGCGAGCAGCGGCTTGGTGGCAGCGTCGGATGGCGTCATCGGTGAGACCAGGGTCGTGGTGTGAGATGAAGGAGGTGCTCGTCACGGTGCTGGCAGCGCACAGTGCAGCAGCGGCATTGCTGTTGCTGAAGCGCTGTCGTTGGCTGACAACTGGAGTCGATGGTACCACCGTCAGTAGGCCAAGGCTGCGGTGCGGGATGAGGGCGGTGTGTCATGTAACTTTACGAGTGATGCCCTCGAACCACGGAGCAAGCACCAGCGTTGAGTCCGGCCTGGAGCGGCGGCGTTGGGGATACCACAGCATCCTTGTGAAGCGAGGCGGTGCAGAGTGCGTGCCCCCAGGTTGCGGTGCGAGCAGCGGCTCGGTGGCGGCGTAAGCAGTCGTTATCGGTGAGACCAGGCTCGCGATGCAGCGTTGCGGCGGGGCTCTCTGTGGTGCCTTCAGAACACGGTGTCAGCAGCAGCGCCGTAGATGGCGTCGGACTTGAAGTCTTTGCTGTTCCTGAGACTTCTTGAACAGGGGGCAAGCTCTACCTCAAGCCCTTGGAGATACTTAGCACGAGTAGAGAAAGTTCAGTCCAGTCCTTTCACTGCCGAAGGCAGAAGCAGCAGCTGCAGGCCAACCCAACAAAGCAACAACACAGCAAAGGGGCAGTACTCCTCCTGGCAGCTCTTTTAGCTCTTCTTCTTGGCAGGTTCCTTGATTCAAGCGAGTTCTCTGAAGTCCTTTATATCCCTGAGACTTCCAACAGGAGGCAAGCTCTACTTCAAGCCCTTGGAGAAAAAATTAACAGCAGGATGATGAAAGCACAGTCCAGTCCTTTCCTACCCAAAACAGAAGCAACCACAGCAGGCCAACTCCTCAACATGCAGCATAGTGGCAGTTCTCCTCCTCCAACTTTCCCGGTCCTACTTCCTGGCTGGTTCCTTAGTTTAGAAGTAATCTAAATCTCTGGGTTCTGGGCCCCAATATTCATACCAGTAAATCATTTGTCCTCTGAAGGCAGAGGGTCCTGTACCTAGTTCAAATCAGTTCTGGGTGCATTCTGCCAGTGTGCACCTTCTTCCCTTGTCAGTGTAGGCCAGGGTCATCAGATGTACCACTGGAGGTGGAGCAAGCATTGTAGGAGGCAGGCACAGCCCTATTCAGACCAAGGTGCGACTCCTCCCACCCATCTATGTGTGGATGTGCCTATTCAGCCCTGCTGACTCGCCCTGTCTCCTGGAGTCTCCCCCACCCCTGTCACTCACAAACCAGACAGACAATACACAAGTTAGCAGAGGCAGGCTGGATGATTAGGTAAGAAAATACCTACTTTCTAAAAGTTGTATTTATTTTCAAACACAGAATGTTAAAATCAACTTCACTAAAATATGTATATTATCATTCTGAGTTCAGGCATTCTAAACTCTATTTCTACCATGATCCCTGAGTCAGTTAGGATCATAGGATGTAATGATCAAACTTCCCATTCTGTCCTATGGAGAACAGGTAGCCTTGCAATAGTGAAAAACGAAGTAGGCTGTAATTCACTATCAGGACATGCCACACACAACAGGGCATGTCCTACCTTACGCATACAATGCACCCTGTACATGGGGGTACCCTGGGCCTACCAGAGTGGCGACTCACTTGTAGCAAAGGGAAGGTTTAAGGACTTGAAAGTGTGCGCACTTGCCAAGTCGACATGGCAGCCCCAGGCTGCGCACAGGCTCTGCAATGTCAGGCCAGAGTTACACTTTACGGGCTGTTTGCATGGGTGGCACAATCCAGTGCTGCAGCCCACCAACAGCATTTGATTTATAGGCCCGACACTCGCAGTGCACTTTACTAGGGACTGACACACAAATCAAATAACAACGAAGTAGCACCGACACAGTTGTGTGGGTGTCCCCTAGGGCACTGGTAAAGGTGGGCTGTTAAACAACAGCAGACTTTTCGGTGATTTTCAAAAAGACACAAATATATTTGCTTGTCGTTCAAATTTAATCATGACGAATCCAATAGAGAGTTACGTTGTCACTCAATTCTTCAATGACATGATTCACAAGATAGCGGTATTAATTTGCTATCATAAATCCAGTATTCAATCCCAATGCATTTCGGCATGTGCCTTCATCTGGGGTAATCTGTTGGAAAATAATAAATTTTGTTGTACTAATCTGTATCTGTCTCTGAACATATATCCATCACCATGTCAATACATCTTTAAATCATCATTGTTAAAAAAACATTTCAAAAAGGATTTCAAAAAGGAAAGATAACTGTTATATGAAACTACATTATTCGCTCGCTGTGACAAACTCGTTATACTGATATCGTGCGATAATGTGAGGAGGCTGTTAGTACTGCGTGGATTCTCAGCGTGAATAAATGCATATTAGGTTGGTAGCTTACAAGTCATTACATGCGTCTAGATTTCAACCCCACTGCAGAGATTCAAGACATTCTATATAAAATAGTGGAGAACGCAAAGGATAAAGGTACTATTAATGAAAAAATGAAAAAAAATTCTAATCACATCCTTTCCTAAAAAAACGCGCTTCTACATGACGCCTAAAATACATAAGAACTATTTGAAACCACCTTGCCGTCCAATAGTATCCACATGCGGAAGTCTCCATGAACCAGTTGGTAAACTACTGGACAAATATCTACAACCATTTGTCCAAAATATGGGTTCTTTTATAAAGGATACCACTCACTTTCTCAACAAACTGGCAGAAATACAAATAGAGGAAGGATAAAATATTCTCATGTGTAGTGTTGATGTGCAAGCATTGTACACCTCTATACCTCACCAATTAGGCATAGAGGCTGTTGAAAAGGCCCTATTGGGCATGGAATATGAGGAATCCATGAAAATATTCTTGCTTGAACTCCTCATTTTTACTTTAATGCACAGCTATTTCAATTGGGAGGATCAATGGTATCTCTAAAAGAGTGGAACATCTATGGGGAAATGTGCGGCACCCACATACGCCAATATCTTCATGCATGAATATGAGAATCAGCACATATTAAAGTGCCAGAAATGGAAAGACAAGCTGCATCTATATCTTCGTTATATAGATGATATTTTCATTTTATGGAAAGGAAGCGAGGATGAACTGATCAATAACATCAAGGATCTTAATGAAGTGGATGAGCGAATACAATTCACTTTTGAAATACAAAAACATAAGATCAACTACCTGGATGTAACTATTATAAAGCATGACACGAATTTTGAAACTATACTATTCACAAAACCAACAGATCAGAACAATATGTTAGCCTACAAGAGCTTTCACCCACAAGCGTTGAGGCAGCATTTACCTTTCTCACAACTTCTACGAGTTAAAAGAATAGTCTCAGACCCAGAGGAATTCAAGAAACATGCAAAGAACATGATACAACTTTTCAAAGATAGAGGCTATCCTGAATGTACTCTGAAACAAGCGATGGAGCGAGCAAATTCAAAAGATAGGATGCAACTTTTGACATTTAAGAAAACCCCAAAAGAACCCAAAATCACATGCGTGAGTATATTTTCAACAGCTAGTGCCCGGTACAAAAGTATCATCAAGAAGCATTGGTATTTACTTCAAGTTGAACCAGACTTCAACCACATTTTTCAAGAAATTCCTGAATTTGCATTTAGCAGAGGCATAAATCTTGGCGAAATTATCAAGCAACCGGTTTCGAAAATATGCACAGTTAACTACAAAGGCACAGTTCTGTGCTGGAACTGTAATAATTGTAACAACATTCAACAAGGCAACAGCATCACTCACCCAATGAGGGGCAACAGAATAAGACTACAAGTGAATGCAACATGTGACACCTCGAATATAATTTACATGATTAAATGCCCGTGCGGAAAAGCGTATATTGGTCAGACTGAAAGAAAACTAAAAGTGAGACTAAATGAACATAAAAGCAACATCAGGACCAAAGTTTTAAAGTCAGTAGTAGCCGCACACTTTATTGAGGCTAACAACCAAGTGAGTCAAATTAAAGCATGTGTGTTGGAAATCATAGCAAAAAGTGAAGATAGAGACAACAAGAAAACGCTCCTCAAACGAGAGAACTTTTGGATATACCACTTACAGACACTGAAACCCAAAGGAATGAATGAGCCTACAGAATTTGGATGTTATCTTTAAATTCGTTTTCTGATTCCTATTTTTGTGATTCATGCACTAATATAGCTCTACAGGAGCTGGGACTACCTGATGCGGGAACATTTTTCACAGTAGAACTTCACGCCTTATTTCTTTTTTTATTTTATTTTATTGTTCCATTAATCACTAACATTGGAGGTAGATTTATGTTTATTTTATTAAGATACAAGCGAAGGAACAAATGTTCCCGTCTCTTTAAATACGCTCCGCGCGCTAAGTAAACACGGCATTTAACCACATCCCTTAATGCGCGTCACATGCTGCGGCTTTTCACCAACAGCGATAGCGATGGCGTTCTGCCGGTTAACTTATTGAAACTCTCCGTGTATTCAGACGGTAAGCTCATATGAGCCAGCGTATATAATACATCAGTTAGCTCCTATGTTGGTATCTTTATGTAAACATGCGTAACATTGCCACTTACTTAGATCGTTTTTAATGACTGGTAAGCTACCAACCTAATATGCATTTGTTCACGCTGAGAATCCACACAGTACCAACAGCCTCCTCACATTATCGAACGATATCAGTATAACGAGTTTGTCACAGCGAGCGATTAATGTAGTTTCATATAACAGTTATCTTTCCTTTTTGAAATCCTTTTTGAAATGTTTTTTTTAACAATGATGTTTTAAAGATGTATTGACATGGTGATGGATATATGTTCAGAGACGGATACAGATTAGTACAACAAAATGTATTATTTTCCAACAGATTACCCCTGATGAAGTCACATGCCGAAATGCGTTGGGATTAAATACTGGATTTATGATAGCTAATTAATACCACTATCTTGTGAATCATGTCATTGAAGTATTGAGTGACAACGTAACTCTCTATTGGATTCATCATGATTAAATTTGAATGACAAGCAAATATATTTGTGTCTTTTTGAAAATCATCGAGAAGTCTGCTGTTGTTTAACAGCCCACCTTTACCAGTGCCCTAGGGGACACCCACACAACTGTGTCAGTGCTACTTCGTTGTAATATTGTCTACTCCCGAGCGGGGAGTTATTTCTAGGAGCATGGTCTAATATACGTTCACAAAGAGTTGAAATTCAGCTGTGCACAGCCACATTCTTTTGTACATAAATCAAATAAGCCAATCATGGAAATACCAATCCATAACACAGTTTACACAGAGAGCATATGCACTTTAGCACTGATCAGCAGTGGTAAAGTGCCCAGAGTCCTAAAACCAACACAAACAGGTCAGAAAAAATTAGGAGGAGGAAGCAAAAAGTTTAGGGATAACCCTGCACAAAGAGCCCTTTCCAACACCTCCCCTCAAAAGGAGGGGCTGCCTCACTATAAGTGAGCTTAAAGGGAACTCGAGGAGCCACTGCGATGACCACCCCCCTTGCATAGGAGGAATACGAGGCAGAATACACTTGACCTCTCCATTTCTTTTGTGTTTCCAGAATCCCAAGGTGGATCTCTTATAAACAGGCCACTTGAATCTTAGGATGTCTGAGAAATTAATGAAGCCTATAACGCTTAGTGTAATCCCAGAGACCTCATACATTCCACGCGACTATATGAATTTGGTCAGCCATATTCACTGCAGAATCGTGCTCCAAGTCCCTTCCCTCCTGCCATCTCCCAGGACGCCCAACTTCAAGGCTGCCAAGGTAGCCACCATTTGGACTGTCATATAACAAACTTTTTAACAATAATAAACATTCGACCCCCAACAAAGGAGTCAGTAAAACTTCCCCCCACACCAGACATACAGCGCAGCAACAACAACATTTCACACTGCAGATCCAAATGTAATGTCACTGTCAGAACCTACAGCCTAATCCCACCCCCCAATCACCGCCTACCACGAATGTGGAGGTCACCCAGCAGAAAAATATTCGCGCAACTATGAGGTAAGTGGACAACCCCCACAAAATGCGCAACAAGTGCCCCAAACATAGTGTCTGAAGAGATAATTCAAATATACCCATCAACTCACTCCTCTCCCCATGTATAATAGCTGTAGCAGAACTCCGACAAAACGGAGAAACCCCATTCCTTGTAAGGAAATAATCAAGAAATTAAGCAGGTTACACATGATAGTCCCAGGCCTCAAGACAGTACTTCCTCAGTGTTTGAGGAAAAGGGCAGTATGTCCTCCTCTCACTGCAAAGAATTATCTCCTGCCTCAGACCACCGCTGCGGAAGGTAAGAGCCATAGTACCATCTTCCTGTATTCCCACCCTCACAGGAGCAGTCATCTAAGGGTATTGACGAGTGGCATTTACAGACCCCCGTCCCCTCCATGTCAGGTCCCACGGTGGCACGCTCCTCCCCGCGCCCAATCTCCAGGAGCCACTGGGATCCCTGGGCACCTTGTTGCATACTTCTAGCCAGCGCCAAACATCTTCAGGTGTATAGAAAAAGTATGCTCCCCCCCCCCAACAACACCTTCAATTGAGCTGGGTACAGTAACACATAACAAAGGCTCATAGAACGTAGTTTAGCTTTAGCATCAAGGAATGTTTTCCAGGCACCTTTGACCTTATTTGTATAATCTGGGTAAATGGAGATTTTATGGTTTTTATATTTGGCCAAGTCGGTGTCCCTAGCTGTTCTAAGAATGCTGTCCCGGTCTTTATAATTCAGAATGAAAGCAATAATGGCTCTCTGTGCGCTCCAAGTCATGGCGGAGCCACCACAGCACGATGCGCTCTCTCAATGGTGAACATTGGAGATAATCCCTTGGGATTTATAATAATCTTATCCAGGTTTCCACAAAATGCTCAGGGTTGGCCCCCTGTGCCTGTTCCGGGAATCTAAAAAAGTGCACATTGTTACACCAGGACCACCCCTCCACATTCTCCACCCTTTTCTCCAGGGCCCCGGAGCAGGTTGTGACTGCAGCAACCTCTGACTGCAGCTCTTCAATTGAACCATTCAGACTTTATCCAAGACCTTGTGAAGGTCAGTACGAAGAAGAATGACTTCCAGGGTCAGAGTTTCAATCTTGTTTTGCAGGACCACACAGGACCCCAGGATAGCCTCCAACAACTCAGCTATGGTGTGTTACTCCACAGTGTGCTCAACATCCTAACTCCCTCAATTATGCACAATGATTGCACCTTGGTGTGAAGTGGAGGCCGGGGTGGTATTTCTATAGTGTCGTCTTGAGGGGCCCCTGCCTGTCTGTTGCGGCCCATGGCAGACATAACTATCAGTTCCACACAGTCACCTGGGCCAGTCCCAGGGCAGGTCTACTTCAACGATGGGGGAAGGTAGGTTATCATGACCCTCACTAGCAGATAGCCTCCACCAGAGGAAAATGCGAGCCTCAGGCTCCTCCAGGCAGAACATCCACTCCCCACCACCAGCTTCACTGAGATCAGAGGGTCGCCCCCCAGGCCGGGGCACAGCGTCACAGCTTTAGGACAGGTCCAGCAGGTTGATTCCCATTTAGTCCATCAGGGCTGTCTCCCAACACAACATTGATCCCCAGGGCCCAGAAGGTTGCCACTCACCACTCACGCTGCTGAAGGCCCCCTCCAGCAGTCACTCTGGGCCCAGATGCAGCTTGAGGCCTCCACACTCAAGGGCCGCTGCTAGCCATAGATGAGGACCCCATCGCCTTCAAGCCAGGCTGCTGCAAACAAGGCAGCTGCTGATGACCCCCTCCAGCATTCACTCTTGGCACAGATGCAGCCCGAGGCATCCAAAATCTCTTGCCCTAGAGGCCTCCTCCTGCTATAGATGAGGCCTCCAATGCCAGGCCACCACGAACTAGGCAGCCAAGCGCTGGGCCAACAGCAGCGCAGAGGACCCAACAGGAGAAGCCTGGTCAGGGGAGGAGTCTCCGGTCCCGCTGCCAAAAAATTACTCTGGCAATGGTGTCCCCACGGCCCGCAAAGCCAGCAGGGCAAGGCCTCGGATCAGCTACAAGGCGCCACCCGCCGCCCCTAACAGCGCAGTGCAGGGGGAGGGAGATCCCGCAAAAAGAATGGGACCATGGAGTTTGGTTGCTCCAGGATAATGCAGAGTCATGCAGGATTGGCCAGGAGCCTCCTAGGAGTGCGTCCTGTCAGCCATCTTGCGTCTAAGGTTACCGGTGTATATGTTTTCAGTTTGTGCACCCAAATGATTCACACTAACATTACAACAAAAATACATTAAAATGAGTCTGCCTTTTGGCTTTGTGAATGCTAGTGCTTGTTTCCTTATTCAGTTTGTCCCAGGAGTCATCCACACATAACTATGGTGCGCTACACAGAAAGATACAACACTTTGCACTTGTGCTACTCGAGAAGAAGATACACTGACAAATGAATATTGAATACAACACCACCATCATAAAAGGCTGCTTGGGTACGAGAGTGTTGATTATTTATATAAGGTTGGTCAATAGAATGGCTTTGTTCAAAACATAGGAAATGATTCACTATAATTTTATTTATCTGGATTCTCACTACATTCTTAGCCATTTTGGGCCCTATTATGATGTCAGTTGGAGGCTTTCTGACCGACATCTAAGGTTTATAGTCTGACCGCCTTATTACAATGAAGGTGGTCGGAGTGTATACTGGCCGTTCTGACCGACTGACTTCTGATGGGTTCAAGGAGCCCGTCGGCCTGTCGGAACCGCAAGGTAATCTCTTAAGAACGACGTTTCTGCCGTCCACATTACGATGTCGGTTTCAGACAGCCTCGCCAAGCCGGCCTTTCCAACATGGAAAGGCTGTCAGAAAGCGACTTTGGGGGCCCCTAGCTGGGCCCTCTTTCCTCCGTGAACTACGGATGTGGGCCTGGGGACACCTATGGTGCCCTCCTGTAAATCCCTGCACCGTGAGGCAGGCACCAAGAGGTGCCTGCCACAGGGTCAAGAGATTTACACAAACTCACATTTCTCTATGGGAGCTTGTGCTGCGGCCAGTTCCGACCGCCGCACAAGCTTCCATAGAGAAATGGGCGTCTGCAACTGCACCATGTGCAACTCCAACTGACATCATAATGAGGCCCTTAGTGTCATGTTGTGCCTATTTTCTGCTCCCTGTGTCCAACATACACGTATCTGAAATATTATGAGATTTGAGTAGTCTGTTCATGCAACAATAGTGTATGCTCAATTTCTGAACGCAATTTTGATTCCATTAGGCAATGTTATGTTGCCCTAGGAGTGGCCTAACCCCAGTCATCAGATTTCCAAATCCTTTATGCATAATGGTCTAGATGTACGGCTATGCATTCCGTAAAAGTGGTAGCAATTTGCTCACCGATCTTAACTAAGTTCATTGGCATTTTACGACACGACCTAAGTACTAATATGCTGGTTCAAAAAATTCCAAACTGTAGTTGCTCGCAATTCGACCTACCTCATTAATGTTATTCAGGTAGGTTTCAAACTGCAACCCACTACAATTCGTAGCCTTCTCTGTAATGGTTGCCTGCTGAGGTCAGGAGACCACCATGTCTGTGATTGCTTATAAATAAAGCAATATATTTTTTTAACTGCAACTCAAATTCATTAAAGGAAAATGTGCTTTTAAAAAAATAATAGTAATTCCCAGATTTTTAGGCATAAGCAGTGGATCAATGGACAACTGCCTACTCCTAAAAGTTGTGTTTCAATATTCGCAAAGGAGGTGGGGTCCTCTGGAGACCCCTTCCAGTTTGCGAAAGGGATACCTCTTTTGAGGTGTCAGTATGATATATTTTGCTGACGGATTCAGGTTGCCAATCATTCATACATATCACAAGGAATAATTGTTTGAAAGGGACGCTCAAAATATGCCCCTTCCAAATCCCGATTCGGCCGGGTTTCCTAAACCCATTTAATGTTTCGAAGAAGGTTTACCGCATCAGTAAATCAGCTTAGTACTTTTGAAAAAGGGTTTTAGCACTCTTACACCCCTCTGATTTACCGATTCAGAGGGTTTGCGAACGATTAAACCCTTCCTACATCTGGCTGGCTCTATGCTCTTATTATTCCTTCCAAATCAACAGAATCCACCACAGCCACAAACTGAATCCCATCTGAGCTTGAAGAACACGGTTTCCACATTACTTTTACTTATGTGTGAAATTGCAACAGAATGTCTGCACTTCTGTCCAAAGCCCTATTGTTTGGAAAGTTGCCTGTGTCAAAACCGCTCACGGGAACGTGGGCGAGGTACTTTAAGCAATTTAGGCGAAGTTTATAATCTCGCCACAAGGTGGCGCAGTACTCCCATGAATTTCAAAAGTTACCAGAGGAGTATATCATTAGTTGTATCAGTTTGGCACACCTATTAACCCTCCTAGCTGATGGGAATGGGATACTTACTTTAAATGAACGGAAGACATTCTTCAGCTGACTAGAGTGATCTCAGATTTTGCTACTGTAAATCTAGATACTCCCTCAGTAGTGTCCTTGTGTACAGGGACATCTTAAGGATTTTGGGGGCCCTGGGCCAAACGTGTTTTGGGGGCCCCTGTTTGGGACAATCATTTATGATCCAATTTCACTCTCTTTCATGCCCTCTTTGGCCAAGTCACTGAAAGTGCACAGGCACACTCGTCCAAATTCTAAATGTGTTTACACCTAATTTTCTGCCATTTCTCATATGTCAGATCCTGTTTTGATCTAAAAGACACTTTCATATGAACGCTGCATGAAACGTAAACACATCATTTATTTGCAAATTGTCTGTAATAGACAAACACATCACCCACATTAAAAGTAAATGAAAGGAAAGGCCCCTCGCCCTACTTAACATAGATTCTAAGTACTAGCAAAGCTCTTGGCAGATAGACTGGCGCAGGTGGTCCCCTCCTTGGGTCACTGTGACCAAAACCGCTTGGTACCCTCGAGAAGCACCTCCTTAAACCTTCGGCACTTCTTTAGGATTGCCACGTATTCACAAACCCAATAGCTGAGAGCAGGCTACCTCATATTAGACCTGGAGAAGGCATTCAACTCTCTGGAGTGGGATTCCTATTTGCCACACTAGATAAATATAATCTGGGGGGAGTCTTTTCTCAACATGGTGAAGCTACTGTGTAGTGCCCCTACTGCAAGGGTTAAAATAGGCCCCTAGGTATCCGGCCTCGTGGAAGTGCACAGATGGACTAGGCAGGTCTGACCACTGTCTCCATTGCTCTTCGCTCCTGCAATTGAGCCACCAGCGGAAGCAATAGGCATATAGATACCAGACGGCATAGCGCAAGGAGACGGCACACGCACAATATCTTTGTACGTGGACCATCTTTTGCTATATATAAGAGACATACACTGCATCCCACGGAGATTAGCAACCATATTGGAAAACTTTGCTTCTATAACAGGACTATGAGTAAAGGTCACTAAACCCTGTCTATATACCTTGTCCGTTGGTGCGCATACATGTTTCGCTACCTGCCCATCTGCATATACAGATGCCCAAAAGACTTAGAAGATGGCAACCTGGGCAGAGCACTGACCGCAGTCTGCTCCCAGATGGCGTTTTGGAACACACTCCCACTATCAGTGACGGGGAAAGTGGCCATATTAAAGATGGTAATACCGCCAGGTTTTTATATGATTTCACAAATCTCCCAAGCTACATCCCTTCGTCCTTCTTCCAGCCCCTCAAAAGATTAGCAAAAGATTTCATATGGGGAAAAATTAGGCACAGGGTGGCGATCAGCAAGCTCTGCTTACTGGTGGACCAAAGTGGCCTGGTAGTTCGACACTTGGAACAGTACTACTTAGCAGCCCAAATACAATGGGTTGCCAGATGGTTTGCTGACCGCCACAGTGGAGCCACAGTAACCACACAAGCCCCCCTACAGATCATGGAGCTAGTGGTAATATTCCACCCATGTTCAAAAGCCAAGCCGCCGGACTCACTACTGCTGAATGTGGCCTACAAGGATTTCCTTTGAGCACTGTATATCACCCGCAAAACCACACCATACGCTCCAGCCCTACCTCTGGACGGAACACCCATAGGTCACACAGTAACCACAGCAGCAGATCTCAGAAGCTGGCACACTGTCAGAATTCAGGTATTTGGGATCTATTTCGAGAGGGCACACCAGTCCCATATACGACGCTAATGGCAGAAGACAAATTACCTCCCGGCCAATTTCTACTGCATCACTCCCTATTAGCGTTGATACCAGCTAAATGGGGAGACATGACTACTGAACCAGAGGCACAACTCACCATACAATACCTACATGTTATGGGTCAAGGTGAGCACCTTGTCAAATGGTTTGCAGCATCCCTCAGGCATCACACAGCAGCAAACCTATCCGCCCTCTGCCAGCACTGGGAGGCAGACATAGGACCCCAGCTCACAGACACAGAATGGGCCTCGGTGTTGGCAAGCACATCTCAGGTTCGAGGAATGTGCGCCTGTGACAAATACAATTCTATATCACCCATAGAGTGTACCTCACGCCAGCGAAGATCAATCAATACTTTAGATGCCAAGACACCAAATGCCCCAGATGTATGCATTTAGATGCAGATTTACTACACATGCTATGGGAGTGCTCCACATTAACAGAATATTGGTCGGCAGTAGCCGACGCGCTGGCGCACTACACAGGTCGCACACTCCCGTTTGTATGGCACGTATATCTTCTGCATTTATATCATAGTGCCCGCAACAATAAAACCACATCTAGATTTTTAGATCTTGGGTTGGCAGTAGCAAAAAGGCTTATCACAAAAAGATGGAAGGACCCTGACCCGCTGCTCATAATAATGTGGAGAAGCTCCATGCTAAACTGTGCGAAAGCAGAAAGCACTGCACTCAGATGTGAGGACATGCTTGGGATCCGCAAGATCCCCCTCACTTCAAGTTGGGATGAAATCCTAACCGCACTGAGCCACACACAAGGAAATGCCTTGCCCTCTCAGACTCTTGTAGATGATACACCTCAAGAGCACATACCATAGAAGAGTGCATGCGGGGAGGAGAGTGGAAAGGAGTGAGGTAAAGAATTCCAACCCACCGAATAAGTGCAGCAATGAACATGCCCTATCCAAGCTAGCAGCCAGCGCCAGAGCACAAATGACAGACATTAACGCCAAGATAGTTGCTCCCAGGGTACCTAAGCTCCAGCCTCACAGTTGAGATTCCTAACCTGTTAAGTGTTATTTTGCCACAGTTTTGTTAACACCCCTCCTCCACAGTTACGGAGCTTATCGTGACAAATGCTTGCCCAGCGCAGTTGCACAGTGTAAGACGTATTAGGAACATCATCACTGACACCACAGACATATATCCAAGACAATGTGCCTGATGCCAGGCAAGATATAAAATATGTTATATAAGTAGAATAATTTGCTGTGAAACTTTAAAGGATTCATTGGACACAGAAAGATGTAAATGACACAAATATCAGAAATGTCCTTCCTTTTTTTGTCTGTTATCGTTGCGTGTTGCAACTTAACGAACCAACGTGTGGCTGGTATGTGTTTATTATGAAGAAAAAACCTAATAAAAGCAGTTGTTAAAAAAACGTAAATGAAAGGAAAACAGTACTTAAAACAATCTGTTTAAGAATTAGGTCAAGGTCATCAGGGCAGGACTCTCTGCAGAACTGAGCTGGCGCCAACAGGGGGCCTCCTGAATGGCTGGGGCCCCGGGCCAGAGCCCACTTGGCCCATGCCTTAAAACGTCTCTGCATGTCTGCTGTTCAAAAAACTCTTCTGTTTGATTTAATAGACTAAACGTTTGCTCCATATAAAATAGAAATCTAGCCACAAGGGGGGCGTGGCCTGACCGAGCACCAAGATGATGGCTTGATCTGGGAGCTCCGGAGCAGCCGCGCTATAAAAAACTGCCTAGCTCCATCCTATTGCAGTGCCCTGTCTCACCGAGCACCGCCGCAGACACCTGAGGCTCTGTGGCATTTATTGAGCACAATGGAGCAGCTGAGGGTGGCGCCACTGTCTGCCTGAAACCTCGCGACTGTGGCAGCATGAACCGGAGGCCCCGCGATGACAGGGTTACGGGGGAGCGTGAGGGTGGGGCTGCGGCCGTGCGGTGCTGCTCCTATGAAAATCGAGGCCGGGGCTCGAGGGCCTTGTGAGGCGTGGCAGTGGATCTGGACTTCCCGGCCACCTGCTCAAGTTAAAGCGGTGAGTCACTCGCTCGGACCCTAACTGCCTGAGCGCATCAGCTGCCGGCTCCCCGCAGCACATACTACGATTGTGCCGCTGATTGACACACAACGTATTTGACGGCGGGCCCTGGGAGCAGGGACTTAATCACGGCCTTCACATAGGGCTGATTGCAGAATGGGGACCATGTCTACCGAAACGTCCTGATGCATCACTGTCCTGCACGCTTTTTTATCGGGGGAATGAATGCTGTCATGGTTATGGTGCGACTGGCTCATTCTTTGCATTGACAAGGCACAGTGAGGCAGATACAGGCAGGCCAGCACCTGCACTCTTTCCTTCTCGACCTACCAGTGGAGTGACAGCGCCTTGCCTACGCCCTATACCTGCGGCACCTTGTAGTGAAGGCAGAGTGTTTTGGTCCACCACAATTCACGGAGGTCCTGGGTCTCTGTGCACAGCTCTGTGTATGAGCAGAATCCCTGCAACAGCCTCTACCAACCTGCTACTGAACCCACTGGTCCCCCATGAGCCACGCGCTGCATGGTAATTTTCTAAGCCCCCTCTTTTCATTATGGGTCAGGAGGCCTGACGCAAATTTCATGATATTAAGCGAACTCTGTATTATATTCCATGTAGGTACCCCATAGAGGCGCAGGTACCATTGTAAACTTTCACCTATATTCTTCCCTACATTACATACATAACGGTTCTTAGGGACTGACCTTTTACCTAAATACAACACTGCATTCAGAACATAGGTTTGTCCCTGGTTCGATTCTCATACATTAAGCATGCGGCTTCTTGGAAGCACCGCAGGACTAACAGCAGGATTACCATCTTCTGTATAATATCTCTGTAAAAAGTTCAGGCCCAAAGTCATCCTTCAGGTCGACACAGTAATGTAGCAAGGTAGGACCCCTGGGGAGACCTATGGGTATAAATACATCACATCTTGCTTAGGAAGACGGAGGAGACCAAGACTTCCCAGCTGACACACTGACCAGAGACGCTGAGTTTTCTGCATGCAGACACTCCAGCTAGCAGTGCTCTAACATCCCTTGCGGGGTGTCCAACTTGCGACCAGGACGGGGTCCCATATTCTCTCATCCTCAGATAATGGGGTGACTAGATCCTAGAGGGATTCTTGGCGTAACACCTATACAGATGCTAGGTACATTTAGGTACATCTAGTTAGGGAGACATCGTAGGAGTACGCACTTTATATCATGTGTTTTATATGCTTGTATGTATTCATGATTTTTGCAAGATGGAAGAGCTATACCATTCATTTACTTTCTTAGTGCTTCTAATCATATATCTCTGCTACTGTCTAATGGTTGTTGCAGCTCATCTATTCCACACTAGAATAACAACTGTTCAATAAATTCTTATTGAAAACACCCAGTCTGTTTATTCTGTGTATCTCTCTGAGACAAACTAAGTGAGCATAAGTAAGCGAAAGGTAGTATATCGTTTCCACGATTCTGAGGGACCAGGGTTGTCATGCTCTGAGGTTGCCAGAATCTATTCTCTCCTTGGTAAGAGGAGATTATAGTGGCACTGTGAGCTAGCGAATACAGATAGGCTAACATATCTGGTGGGGGTGCACAGAATTAGTCTGCCACCAATCCCCCAGTTTATGTTATGCAAAAACGTGCAGATCCTGTATAGGGTATATAGGAACTACATAACATCTGAAAGGACCAAACATTTGTTATGCTATAATGTAGCCAGCATGCCTTCGAGTTCAAATTAAGAGTAAAACTCATATTTTTGACACACCCGCAGATGCTACTAACTTTTGGATACTCCACAAATCGAACACAAACTCAATCCCTGGGAAATAACTCTCCATTCTTCAATGTTGTGTAAAAGACAGAACAGTGAACTCTAAACCTATGTGAAGGTCACTGGTATGCCTGTACTCAACATCAACTAGTGACTGATAGGACGGAATATCCTTTATCTGTGTAACCCTTTTTTTCCCTCTTTTCAATTGCAGTTACATATAATCTAAGCATTAATGAAATTAACCTAAGTGGCCAATCTGGGTAATGCCTACACCCTAGTATATTTCCTACTTTTTAGGTCTCGCTAAGTCAGCGCACATGCGCTGCTCGGAGAGACTTTAGTAGGTGAGTTTTGGAAGTGCTGCTGGCTGCCGACAAGCTTGCGTTCACGCGAGCATGAACGCACAAACCGTCAGCATTCAGAGCCATCTGTCTTTCCTCTCGCTTGCTCCCTGCCTCCGCCCTCCTCACTCACTTTTCTCTCGCTTTGATGCCTCCTACGACGATCCACACTAGCTGCGCGGAGATCACAACAGCATCCATGCTAATAATTTCGATGATTGCCAACGTAGAGCGACACAACCACACACACAACCACACATACAACCAAACACTGAAAAACAAATGAAAGGAAAACAGTACTTAAAACAATCTGTTTAAGAATTAGGTCAAGGTCATCAGGGCAGGACTCTCTGCAGAACTGAGCTGGCGCTAACAGGGGGCCTCCTGAATGGCTGGGGCCCTGGGCCAAAGCCCACTTGGCCCATTCCTCGGGGCACCTCCAGCCGGAACCAAGTAGGTTTTCCGCCTGATGATCAGAAGCTGCAAGAGACGGACTCTTGCTGTCTTGGAAACGCTGGTGCCCATGAAGCGGTAGTGCCGCAACGAAGCGTTTTTTCTCAAAAAGAAAAACGCACTATTTTACACGAGTTTGCAATTTGTGAACTCTAACTTGGACTAGGGCAGGACGCACCTTAGCGTGTGCGGACCACCCAGTTCAATATAACACGGTCCTGACGAAAACCAATGAATATATACAATGGTTGAAACATGTAGACCTTTTTAATTAATAGCGTTGTAAATATCACATCTCACATAGCACACTTTGCTATTTTTAAAACACTACTTTTGTCACCAAAGCCTACCTAATTAGGCACAGGTGCCACACATTTTTAACAAGGGTTCAAGCACTCAAGAATAAATACTTGCAGTGAGTAGTTTTGGCCCTTTTTAAACTCACTTTTTTGATCGTTATGCACACATAAAAGAAAATACTAACCAGCTCCACTGTAGTCAGGTGTCGCACCACACCCTGTAGGCACTCGGCCTATGGGGTGGGACCCCGATGATGAAGCATGTCACCAACTAGGTTGGTGAGTGAGGGGTCTTCTATAAGGATATGCATTATCCGCTAACAGGTTGGGGCATATTGTGCTGACTAGAGCACTTAAGCCTATGTCCAGAGAATAATCTCTCTGCCCACGAAGGGATACTCCTCTATTGTTTTTGTAATTAATCTCGGGGACCAGGAATTCCCACCTCACATAAGTACTTGTAAATCTCCCTCACTCTCTCTTTTGTTATTTAAGATATAAAATATGTTATATAAGTAGAATAATTTGCTGTGAAACTTTAAAGGATTCATTGGACACAGAAAGAAGTAAATGACACAAATATCAGAAATGTCCTTCCTTTTTTTTGTCTGTTATCGTTGCGTGTTGCAACTTAACGAACCAATGTGTGGCTGGTATGTGTTTATTATGAAGAAAAAACCTAATAAAAGCAGTTGTTAAAAAAACGTAAATGAAAGGAAAACAGTACTTAAAACAATCTGTTTAAGAATTAGGTCAAGGTCATCAGGGCAGGACTCTCTGCAGAACTGAGCTGGCGCCAACAGGGGGCCTCCTGAATGGCTGGGGCCCTGGGCCAGAGCCCACTTGGCCCATGCCTTAAAACGTCTCTGCTTGTGTACAGCTGTTGGGTATTCCCGCGGCGAGTGGGGCTGAAGCCGTTTTCGCCCAATGGCGTGGCGCGCCTGTGTGGGTTTTATTTCAAACCCAGTTTCGCGAGGATCGTGCGTAGCCTGTCACGCGGACCATCCTACACAAGGAGCGCCTTAGCAAGAGCGGATTTAAAATGTCTTAACTCACCATTCGTCCAAATTCCAAACCAACATAATGATGGTGAAAGATTCGCAATGTATTTTAAGATTCTTGACACCTGGCTGTATTAACTACAGGTGACGTGTTTAGCAGGAAGCTTCGTCAAAGCGCGAGAAACTGATTTTCAGCCGCTATCGGATTATATAGTGCAGCAAAACTCAAGATTCCCGCTGCCTGCAGTGCGGCAGATTGACCTGCGCCCAACAAACCCGAAGGACGGAGGAACTGCTGAGTTATTCGGAAAGCTGAATGTGGCATTGGCTCTACACTACAATACAGGCCTGTAACCCGTCTACACGCACAGGACACACTGAGGCCACTCCCACCGTATCATCCAGGGAAATCCCCTTAAGCAGCACAAAAAGATTTAGGTGCGTTTTTGTCTACCAGTGAATGGCGTGTCATTGGCTGAGATGTAGAGACTTCAGGCACACCTTTAATGTAAAGCTTGGAAAGGTGGGTGCCAGGACGTATAGCCTTGTCCACAGTGGCTGAATCAATGGAATCCCCCCTGGCATCCCATTTCAGCTATGCACATTGATTAGAATGCGCCCAGGTGAATGATGATAACAAGTTGCCCAGGATCACAATACATCTCATGCTCCCCAGAGCAAAACCTGGGGAGCCATGCTGAAGGACACGCTTAGGTCAACAGCAGCCAAGAAGAAAGACTCCCTTTAAATGTCACACATTTGCAGTAGGGTGACCAACTGGCATAGGTGCAAATTCAGGGCAGTGGGTGTAAAAATTCAGGACAAAGGGTCAAAATTCAGGAGACAAACTCAGGACAAAGGGTCAAAATTCAGGACACAAATTTGGAACGAAAGGTACGTTTTCAGACACATCAGAGGAGGTCGTACAATTGTGTATAAGTAAGTAAATAGACAACCAACATAAGTACACGTCAAAATAAGTTTATATTAAGTTAAGACAATCGTGCAACTCGCCGTTTTGGTATGTGCACAGTTTTGAGCAACTGTGCAGGTCTTTTTGTGGTATTTCATATGATATTTTGTTGACAGTTTGGGGTTCATTTAAAGTGTTGTTCCACCTGCACTGCAGGGGATGCAGAGTCCTTCAGCCTTCACGACACCTCATCACCAAAGACCTCCCTCTGCACAGATTCCCTCACTATCAACCTCCCATGGTGCCCCTCATCACTATATAGACCGCGCTCATGTGTGTCATTTAATTTACAGTGCTGCTCAGCCCAATGTAGGGTGTTGAGTGCTTTAGCTCAAACGCTTATTGTTCAGAGACAATGACTAGTATAAGTATGTAAATCAATATATAGGTAATGTTACTTAAGACAAGGAGGGCTACAAGGTGTAGGAGTCACATGGCATCCATACTGGTAGGTACCACATGCAGGTCCATTGGAGTTATGCTGCAGGGTTGACTAAATTATTTGGCAAGAAAAGGGAATTTATGCAGCATAATGCTGCAAATTTTGTCATAGTATTACCATATTATTTTCCCATTTTTGCACATTTTAACACTTTCTGGTCATAGGTTGCTCTTCATTAGTACCCGTATAACACCCAAATATAGTAATATGCAAAGGAAGGTGACCAGTCAACCTTTACAAAGGGCCTTTGCAATACATCACTGCCTTTTTAGTTATTGTTTAACCATTTGAGGTAGCAACTGATTTTAAATTAGAATCTTCAGCTATATTCAGCTAATGATGGATTATGTGGCACATGCGACAAATCCATAATCATGCGAAAACTATTGAACCCCACACAATTGCATAATTCCAGTGACCCCAAAATACAAACTGAGGATATACACAACATAGTGGTGAGGTTGTCTTTTCAATTATAAAACAAATAAATACTTTACTCTGCATGTTACACTTTGTGCCTTACAAGAGGCGCATTATGCCTCTATGCTTCTTCATGATGAGTCAAAACTGGGATTAGTGAAACCTCGGATCTCTCCAAGAGATACATTAATCACCTGAGTTAAAAAGACATTTTTGTTATGGCCCGAAAATTGCAGTAGCGCAAAACACTCAGAAGTCTTTGCCTTTCATCCTGTCGGATATTTCAAAATGTAGCTCCTCCACAAAAGCAGCATGCAGTGCCCTAGACCTATGCAGAGGATGGCATGCCACACGCTGTAACTACACAAGGACCCATTGCAAGGGAGTAGCCAGAAAAATAAAATACCCACTCTTTATATGCCACTAAATAAAGGAGCAAAGTGAGCTATCCTGGTCTTTCTTTTTGAATTCTGTGAAAATTGTTCCCCTGACAAAAGTTTGCAAAAATAATGCAAAACTATGCTTTTTACAGCAGGAAAGAAACTTTACCTATATTGACTGTTGTCTTTTATTCTTTCCGTCTTTTCATTTTCTTTCTTTCCTTATGTCCTTCTTTCTATCACCTTTGTTCTCTACTGTCTTCTTTACATCCTCCATTTATTTTCTTTCCATTTTTCTGTTTGTGCATCCTTTCATTTGGTCTCTCTCTATTCTTTAAATTCATATTTAATTTTCTTTTCATATTTCCATATTCCACTTTAACATTCATTTGTGTTCCATTTTTCCCATTTGATTATCTTTTTGTCCTTCCTTCCATTGTTAAATGCAAATCTTTCTCTTTCTGTCCAGCTTTCTTTCATTATTTACATTCTATTCTTCCTTCACTTTCTCCCTCTATTTGACTTGTGCTTTTTTTTATTTACCATTATCATAATTTCTCTTTCTTTTGCCGCTTCTGGCTACTTTGGCACCCTCTGCAGCTCTGCGCCG
Source organism: Lissotriton vulgaris (assembly GCF_964263255.1). NCBI lineage: Eukaryota > Metazoa > Chordata > Amphibia > Caudata > Salamandridae > Lissotriton > Lissotriton vulgaris. Next base: position 445,982,307 of record NC_141698.1, read on the forward strand.
CCCCCCCCCCCCCCCCCCCCCACACATTCACACTCTCAAGCTGCATCACAGTGATTATTCTTGCTTTTTAGTTCAAGCCTATGCCATCACGTAGGGATGGTGGGCGAGATTTATAGTAAGGCTTCCGAAAAGTCTCCCCAAACTGCGGATTAGGTACATTTCATGTGAGGCAGGCGCGTGCACATCGCCAACCACATCCCACACCATGTCTCGGCATCAGACTTCAAAGGAAGCCACTCCCCTGCCCCCCCAATCAGACTTCAAAGGAAGCCGCTCCCCCGCCCCCCTCCGCGCAATGCAAGAGCTTGTTTTTGGAGTGCCCTGGCACATCTGCTTGCGATTGCAGGGAATTAAGCAGCAGCTGCAGGGGTCGGTTCAGTACTGGGCTACAGGCATTGCAGAATCTTTGCTTACTTACGAGACATACACAGCGCACATGCACCAGATAGTATTCAGGAGCTTTCCAGAAACGAGCCAGTGCAAAATAGTAATTTTTTCTGCACACTTGTGTCCTCTTGTTTGTTCTCTCTAGCATCACCTTCATCACACTCTCCTAACAAGTCTTCCTTATCCCTCATGTGACCCTACTTGCACCCTCTCGGATCCATCTTTATTCTTCTCTGCTTTTCCCTGTTTCCGCCACACACTCCACTCCTTTGTGTCTCCTTTCTGGCCTCTTTCCTACTTAACTTTTCATCTTTTCTCCTTTAATCCCATGTCCACCTTCTCACAACCCCTTCGAGCACTGTTATCTTAACATTTGTGTTTCTCTCTTTCTTATGATGTCTGCCCTGCCACCATTTACTTCGGACCCTCACACCTCCTCACCCTCATACCCTCTCACCCTCACACACCCTCACCCACCCTCACACCCTCACCCTCACACACCCTCACACACCCTCACTCCCCCTCACACCCTCACCCTCACACACCCTCACTCATCCTCACCCTCACACCACCTTACCCTCACCCTCACAAACCCTCACCCCCTCACACACCCTCACACACCCTCACACACCCTCACAAACCTCACGCTCACTCACCCTCACCCTCACACACCCTCACACACCCTCACCCCCACACACCCTCACCCTCACACACCCTCACACACACCCTCACATCCCCTTACCCTCACATCCCCTCACACCCCCTCACCCTCACATCACCTCACCCTCCCTCATACCCCCTCACCCTCACACTCCCTCACCATCACACCCTCTCATACCCCCTGACCCTCACACCCTCACCCTCAGCCTCACACCCCTTCACCCTCACACACACCCTCACCCACCCTCTCACACACACTCACACACCCTCTCACCCTCACACACCATCTCACCCTCACACACCCTCTCACCCACCCTCACCCACCCTCACCCTCACACCCCTGCACCCTCACACCCCCTCACCCTCACCCCCTCACACTGTCACCCTCACACACCCCCTCACCCTCATACCCCCTCACCCTTACACCCTCACACCCCCACACCCCCTCACCCTCACACCCCCTCACCCTCACCCGCTCACCCTCACACAGCCCCTCACCCTCACACCCCCTCACCCTCACACCGCTCACACACCCTCACCCTCACTCACCCTCACTCACCCTCACACACCCTCACTCACCCTCTCACACTCACACACCCTCTCACCCTCACACTCCTTCACCCTCACAACCCCTCACGCTCACACACCCTCACCCTCATCCTCACACCCTCACCCTCAACCCCCAGCACGCTTACACACCCTCACCCTCACACACCCCCACACACTCTCTCTCACACCCTCACCCTCACACCCCTTCACCCTCACACCCTCATCCTCACACTCCCTCACCCTCACACCCTCACCCTCACCCCTGTCACCCTCACCCGTCACCCTCACTCTCACCCTCACACCCCCTAACCCCCCTCACCCTCACACCCTCTCACCCTCACACACCCCCTCACCCTCACCGCCCCTCGCCTTCACACCCCTCACCCACACACACCCACACCCTCACACCCCCCCTCATCCTCACACCCCCTCACCCTCACACACCCTCACACCCCCTCACCCTCACACCACCTCACACTCTCACCCCTCTCCCTCACACATTCACCCTTACACCCCCTCACACCCCTGCACCCTCACAACCCCTCACCCTCACACACCCTCACTCACCCTCACTCCCTCACCCTCACAACCCTCTCACCCTCAAACACCCTCACTCACCCTCACACCCACTCACACACCCTCACCCTCACACAAACCTCACACCCCCTCACCCTCACACACCCTCACTCTCACACACCCTCACACACCCTCTCTCGCCCTCACACACCCTCACCCTCACAACCCTCTCACCCTCACACACCCTCACTCACCCTCACACCCCCCCACCCTCACATCCCCTCACCTTCACACACCCTCATCCTCATACACCCCATCCTCACACACCCTCGCTCACCCTTACACCCTCACCCTCATACCCCCTCACCCTCACAATCCACTCACCCTCACACACCCTCACTCACACTCACACCCCCTCACCCTCACCCCTCACACCCCCTCACCCTAACACCCCCTCACACCCCCTCACACTCACACCCCCTCACCCTCACACACCCTCACTCACACACCCTCACCCTCACACCCCCTTACCCTCACACACCCTCACCCCCTCACCCTCACACACCCTCACACCCCCTCACCCTCACACCCCTCACACCCTGTTAGCCTCACACACCCTCACTCACCCTCACACCCCCTCACACTCACACCCCCACACCCCCTCACACCACCTCATCCTCACACCCTCATCCTCACACCCTCACCCTCACACCCCCTCACCCTCACACACCCTCATACCCCCTCACCCTCACACTCCCTCACCCTCACAACCCTCTCACCCTTCCACACCCTCACCCTCACACACCCTCACACCCCCTCACCCTCACACACCTTCACACACCCTCACTCACCCTCACACACCCTCACTCACCCTCACACACCCTCACTTGTATAGCATAACAAAACATAGTATAGCATAACAAAACACAGCATAGCATGTCATAACAAAAAAAGCATAGGATAGCAAACCATATCATAGCATAACAAAACAAAACATAGCATAGCAAAACACAACAAAGCATAGCATAGCATAGCATAACAAAACACAACAAAACATAGCATAACAAAAAAATGACAACATAACATAACAAAGCATAGCAAAACCTAGCTATGTTTTGCTATGCTCACACCCCCTCGCACTCACACCCCCTCACGCTCACACCCCCTCACCCTCACACACCCTCACCCTCACACACCCTTACCCTCACACACCCTCACCCCCTCACCCTCACACACCCTCACACCCCCTCACCCTCACACCCCTCACACCCTGTTAGCCTCACACACCCTCACTCACCCTCACACACCCTCACACTCACACCCCCACACCCCCTCACACCCCCTCATCCTCACACCCTCATCCTCACACCCTCACCCTCACACCCCCTCACCCTCACACACCCTCATACCCCCTCACCCTCACACTCCCTCACCCTCACAACCCTCTCACCCTTCCACACCCTCACCCTCACACACCCTCACACCCCCTCACCCTCACACACCTTCACACACCCTCACTCACCCTCACACACCCTCACTTGTATAGCATAACAAAACATAGTATAGCATAACAAAACACAGCATAGCATGTCATAACAAAAAAAGCATAGGATAGCAAACCATATCATAGCATAACAAAACAAAACATAGCATAGCAAAACACAACAAAGCATAGCATAGCATAGCATAACAAAACACAACAAAACATAGCATAACAAAAAAATGACAGCATAACATAACAAAGCATAGCAAAACCTAGCTATGTTTTGCTATGCTTACACCCCCTCACACTCACACCCCCTCACGCTCACCCCCCCTCACCCTCACACACCCTCACCCTCACACCCCCTCACCTCACAACCCTCTCACCCTCACACACCCTCACTCACCCTCACACCCCCTCACCCTCACACCCCCTCACCCTCACACCCCCTCACACTCACACCCTCACACCATCACACCCCCTCACCCTCACACCCCCTCACCCTCACACACCCTCACTCACTCTTACACCCACACCCTCACACCCCCTCACCCTCACACACCTTCACACCCCCTCACCCTCTCACCCCCTCACCCTCACACACCCTCACACACCCTCACCCTCACACCCCCTCACCCTCACACACCCTCCGACCCTCAAACACCCTTTATTTATTTATTTATAATTTATTGATGCGATTTTAGTACAACAAATCATAGCATAGCATAACAAAACACAACAAAACATAGCAGAACAAAACATAGACATAGCATAACATAACAAAACGAAGCATAGCATAACAAAGCATAGCAAAACACAACAAAACATAGCATAGCATAACAAAACACAACAAAAAATAGCATACATAACAAAACATAGCATAGCATAAAAAACACAACAAAACGTAGCATCAAAAAACACAACATAGCATAGCATAGCATAACAAAACAAAACACAACTTAGCATAGCATAACAAAACAAAGCGTAGCATAGCATAGCATAAAAAACATAGCATAACAAAGCAAAGCATAGCATAACAAAACATAGCATAGCAAAACAAAGCATAGCATAATAAAACACAACACAACTTAGCATAGCATTACAAAACATAGCATAGCAAAACACAACAAAACATAGCATAGCATAACAAACACAACAAAACATAGCAAAACAAAACAAAGCATAGGATAGCAAAACAAAACATAGCATAGCATAACAAAACATAGCATAATATAACAAAACATAGCGTGACAAAACACAACACATAGCATAACAAAACATAGCAAAACACAACAAAACATAGCATAGCTTAACAAAACACAACAAAACACAGCATAGCAAAACTAAACATATAATAGCATAGCAAAACATAGCATAGCATACCAAACACACTAGAACAAAGCATAGCATAGCATAACAAAACATAGCATAGCAAAACAAAGCATAGCATAATAAAACACAACAGAAATAGCATAACAAAACATAGCATAGCAAAACAAAGCATAGCATAGCAAAACATAGCATAGCAAAACATAGCATAGCATAACAAAACATAGCATAGCATAACAAAACACAGCATAGCATAACAAATCAAAGCATAGGATAGCAAAACATAGCATAGCATAACAAAACAAAACATAGGATAGCAAAACAAAACATAGCACAGCATACAGCATCACTCAGCAGCACCACTGCATCACTCAGGGGCACCACAACATCACTATGCTCCACCACAGCATCACTGAACGCCACAGCATCACTCGTTCGCCATCACAACATCACTCAGCTCCACCACAGCATCAATCTGTGCAACCATTCAACAACAACTGGTTCAAATATGTCCTCTCAATGTTTCAAGCTTTATTACAAATGTAACAAAAAGATGTTAATATTTCACTTCTGTTCTTGGTTTTCGTCACAATAAAATACACTGAACATAATCTTCACAAGTTATTTACAAAAGTTTTTAGCTATTGCCATTATAAATTACAATAACTTTTATTTAAGTATTAATTATTAAAAAAATTAAAAGCCATTGTTATTTGTAATATCAATACATGTAAGCCAGGTAAATACAACACATATTGCATTACAAATGCTATAGGTTTCACATTTGCGAAAGTTATAACTATTGGCATTGTAAATGACAAAGCTATTAATTTCGCTATTTTCAAAAACAAAACATAAATAAAAAATGTGTCATTTACAATACCAATAGCTCAAACTTTCCTAATGCGAGACCTATTGCATTGCAAATGCTTGTTATTTACTTGTTTGTTATTCTGTGCTGTTCTGATCTGCGAGTCACAGATCAAAGGAACGGCCATTAAACACTTATGACACCCCCCATACCCCCCTACCCCTTGCTTCCCTACTCCTTTGGCCCATTGTCATTCTTTAGGTGATAATCAGCCACATCAGAATGACAGAAAGACTGAGCGAGGCCAGGGATGGCTTCTGCAGCCTCAGAGAAGTGCGAGCTGGCACAGCTTGCTGCCATCCCCAAAATTACGGACAAAAGGTGTCCGTCAAAGAAATGCTCACGGACAATGGACAAGAGGCCCAAATAACGGGCAGTGCGTGAAATTTACGGACGGTTGGTCACTCTAATTTGTAGATGAGAAGAAAGGAACAAAAGACCGAGTCCACCGTATTATAAACCGTTGTAGCAAATCGGAGAGAATATTCATGTCTTCAGTCCAGTCCTGCAGTTTATCTAGGAAGTTTTACAATAAATGTTTTGTATATTGCCAGTGAGACTTACTGGTGGATGATTTGCTTGCCTATCTTAAAACCAGGAGTTATCTCAGCGCCCAGCCAGGTTATCATAGCAATAGGTGCCCCAAAGGAGACGGCCTTGGGCATAGATTGAGTATATGCGCTCCCTCCCCTCAGCTCTGCTTTATATTAGTAAGTGAGCATTTTTTCTAGACCAGTTGCTTTTCCCTGGTTCTGGCTCACAGTGGCTTGTGTGCATCCTCCAGTGAAAAGAGCAGTGGAGGAGAATACTCCTGGACTGCTCTAGGATAACATTCACTGAGGGGTTCACAATTTAGGGGAATGGAAGAACAATATAGTAAAGACAAATGTTGACTATAGGCCTCAGGTGTTATATGGACCGTCTTTTTCTTGGCAGTCGTGCTACTATCATGAGCAACCAAAAGCACGAATATGCCCTTGAATTAACACCAGCCTAATATTCCGGACATAATTCATTTTCCTAGCTTCATATATAAGACTAGCAGCCCGTCCCGACGTTGTCCGGGTATGAATTGCTGCCGGCCAGTAGTATATTGTTTTGTAGGATTTCGTTTAGATAGCATTTCTTATCTGTGACAGGCCTGTGAAACGCTCAGATTCACAGTGCACTGCTGATGCACTTAAGAGTGCGTGTTCAGTAGTGTGTGAACTCGAGTTTCCCTACTTTATCTTTCCTTGCAATATTATATAGCACAAACTCGACAACATGGCATGAGCACAATTTACATTACAGAAGAACACATTCATTTGTGGTAGGCACAGGGAGACAAAGCGATTTGCCTGTAATCACAGGATGTTGAGCTGATGCCGAGATTCAAACGTAGCTCCCCAGCTCTAAAGTTCGCAATTCTAGAACTTGTGGCGGGAGGTGTGTCTAAAAGTGTATGTCAATGCTGGCCATCAATGAGAGAGACCTGTGCATTTTTCAAATGGGTGGTGAAAAAATATGAGTATGTTGCTAGAGATGTGGGCCGCCGTGCCACCAATGTACTTACCGGGGGAGGGTAAACACCCATTATTCCGCAACTTTCTTTCCGCATACCATCACTCCCCATACTTTCATTACGAAAGTACCATGACTCTGCAATGCCATTATAATGCATGGCATTACATTTTATATGCTTTTACCACGCATACATTTACAACAAAATTCGTTGTAAATGCATGAATGGTAAAAGCATTTTTTTAAATGTTTGGATAAGGTAAGTATGGGTATAGGGGTATATGTTTTGGGGTACTGAGGTATATGTTTTGGGGTGTTTGGGTATTTTAAGGGTTCAGATATAGTTTTGGGTTATGGGGTACAGGGGTAGTTTTAGGGTGTAGGGATAGGTATGGGTTTTGGGGTACAGGGGAATTTTTTGGGTTCAGGGCTAGGTTTGGGGTTTGGGGTATAGGGGTTTTTCAAGGGTTCAGGGGTAGGTTTGGGTTTTGGGGTAGAGGGGTATTTTAAGGGTTCAGGGCTAGGTTTGAGTTTTGGGGTATAGGGTTTTTTTAAGGGTTCAGGGGTAGGTTTGGGTTTTGGGGTAGAGGGGTATTTTAAGGGTTCAGGGCTAGGTTTGAGTTTTGGGGTACAGGGGTATTTTTAGGGTTCAGGGCTAGGTTTGGGTTTTGGGGTACAGGGGTATTTTAGGGTTCAGGGGTAGGTTTGGGTTTTGGGGTACAGGGGTATTTTTAGGGTTCAGGGCTAGGTTTGTGTTTAGGGGTACAGGGGTATTTTTAGGGTTCAGGGGTAGGTTTGGGTTTTGGGTACAGGGGTATTTTAAGGGTTCAGGGCTAGGTTTGGGTTTTGGGGTACTGGGGTGTTTTAGGGTTCAGGGGTAGGTTTGGATTTTGGGGTACAGTGGTATTTTTAGGGTTCATGGCTAGGTTTGGGTTTAGGGGTACAGGGGTATTTTTAGGGTTCAGGGGTAGGTTTGGGTTTTGGGGTACAGGGGGATTTTAAGGGTTCAGGGCTAGGTTTGGGTTTTGAGGCACAGGGGTATTTTAGGGTTCAGGGGTAGGTTTGGATTTTGAGGTGCAGTGGTATTTTTAGGGTTCAGGGCTAGGTTGGGGTTTTGGGGTACAGGGGTACAGGGGTATTTTTAGGGTTCAGGGGTAGGTTTGGGTTTTGAGGTACAGGGGTGTTTATAGGGTTCAGGGCTAGGTTTGGGTTTTGGGGTACAGGGGTATTTTTAGGGTTTAGGGATAGGTTTGGGTTTTGGGGTACAGGGTATATTTATAGGGTTAAGATGGGTTAGTGTTTAAGGGTGTAGGGGTATTTTAGGGAGTAAGGGTTGGTTATGATTATGGGGTGCAGTGGTATTTAAAGGGAGCAGGGTGGGATTAGCACACGATATGAGACATGGCATGAAGGGCGGAACGTATCACACGCCCCCCACCACACGCCAACAGCACAACGCAGACACGCCCACAAGGGACTACTTTGCTGGCACGGTTCTTTTACCTTTGAAATGTATATGGTGGGCGTCTGCATAGCCTATGTCCTTCTGCTGCAACTGCCCTTTCCAACGCTGTATTGGGTGTTGTGATTCATGAGATTACCCGCCTCAAAGGTTTGGGCTCTCTCTTTACTATATTAGTATGGATTTATTTGCTGAGGCTGCATCATCCGTATCATGAGCAGTAAAGACTACTGACATGTGCTACATAGCTGTCTTTAAGACACTAGAGTGCCCCGCGTGTCGCCTCTTCAAGGAGCCGTTGTTCCGCTTCACATTCTTTTTTAAGTGGAACCCAAAGGCACCAGTCATAAAAGCCTGATCCCTATGTATCGAGATATCAAATCACTGCATACATGGACAGTAATCTCAAGGCAGGGTAAGGCAGAACCTTTAATAAAATGTAGAGTGCCTGAATTCAATATTTAATACAGTTTGACCCATCTACAGTCGTTTAATAAACAAATGTTTGAGTGTTTTTGGTTTACTGCAAAGCTCTGCTTCAAAGTAGTAAATGGCGAAAACTTCAAATTAGTAAACTGCTAAAACCAATGGTTCCTCATCGTTCTTAGGTCCTTCATAAACCATCACTTGCTTTTGTTGCCCTAAGAGGGAAGGGTATGCTCAGACGTGTGTCCCATGCTTACTGTGCCACTGAATTCAAGCTGGCCTGGCAGTTTGGTCTGGACTGTTCCCATGGGGAGCAGGGTCGAGACTGATTTGCATATGGCTGGGTCCAAACTGGGTGGTGCTGTGAGCAAAGAACAATGGACTTAACCCAGATCTCTTGACTGGGATGAATGTTTGATTTATTCATCATTCCGTCCCTCATTTGTTGCAGCAGCACTTTATACCAATTTTAGCACATAATTTATGCAGCTACCTTGTTCAAGATATATTGTAGTATCACTCCTGATACGGAATGACATTTCCCTGCTCCATCTACAGCGTAGAATGTAGGCACCTACAGTAGTTCTTTTTTAGCTGGGATTAAACTCATCAACCATATTGTTTGTGTTCAGAGATGCTGACCTCGTTACAAAGGTAGGAGAGAGGTGTGAGGGTGGTTGAAATATGCTAAATGTTTATATTTCTATTTGACATAGCTCCTCTCCGGGCCAATGGTTGTAGGCAAAGGTATGTGTAGTGAATATGGAATAAATATGGTCAACCCTAATTGGGAATAGTAGGGATCGTATTTGATAGGAATATACCCTAGCCCCACCCCTTCCATTAATAAAGGGTCTGTCAACCCACAGATGAGGAGAAGGTTTATCAAGGATGTCTTCACAACAGAAAAAAAATATTTGAAGATTTAATCACAGTTTAAGACGTGGGAGCATGATGGGAGGGTGGTGCGGGGACTAAGATATCAATGATGAGAAGCGAAGTCCTGTTAGTTTGTGTTAAAAATTGGGTTACTGATTGAGGGGGTGAAACCCTACTCAAGTAGCAACCACAGTCCTTATCTGGTTGAGGCACGAGCAAATTAACCTGTGCTCAACCCCCTGGCACAGAGCAGTCAGGCTCAACTTAGAGGCAATGTGTAAAGTACTTATGCAGCACTTAATAAAGTGAAAACAAAATACAAGAAAAACCTCACACCAATTTAGAAAAATACAACAATTCAAAAACAAAAAGGACTTCTGGGTGAGGACTATAGTGGCTGGGAGAGCGACGGGTGGTGATGGCAGTGTGCAAAATACAACTTGATTTGCACTCATTGTTTTTCGAGGCCCCCGCCGCACCTTGTAGATTGGTGCAGCTGTTGCCTGTTGGACAGAAAGCGAGTGAGCAAGATATGACGCAGCCTCTGTGATGCTTGCTAACCCCTGCTGCTTGTAACGCCAAGACCACAGTCCTAGCAGAGTGTGCCCGATCCCTTGCCGATACCCTGCCTAAAGAATAACGACGTCCCTACTCCATGAAGGAGGAGGGGAGGTCCAGTAAGCAAAGGTGCAGCGGGGTAGAGAGCAGTGGTCTAGTGCTGCTGTACGCAGGTTGAGCCTTCAGCCCATGGAGGCCGCTCAATGAGATTCTGGTGGAGCCTGCAGTGCTGGGTGAGCTCCCGCTTCCTCTGAGTGCATCAGCTGTCAACCTTCATCCTTCAGCCCTCAGCTTGGTGCAGTGTGACTAAAGCACAATGCAAGTCCCTTGTCTAAAAGGCAGTCAAAAGTACTTGAAGCACATACTTGAGCGGGTCAGCTGTATTTTGAGAGACAGTGAGTGTCTTACGATTCTGCCCCCCCTGGCTATGGAGGCCTTTGATTCTCTTAGCCTCAAAATTAAGTCAGGATCTCCGGCAGATCCATTGAAACCGGCCCAGCTTAAGAATCTATCGCCGTCATGTCACACTCCGGTGCTTTCTTTGATCAACCTATTACTCTCTTCTGGGGTAGTTCCCGTCAGATGGAAGCAGGCTGTAGTCACACCTATTTTGAAGAAGGCAACCCTGGACCCTCTCAAACCTGAGAACTACCGTCCTATCTCGTTACTTCCTTGGGCTACGAAAGTCGCTGAGGCCCATGTGAACACCATTCTGGTAGACCATCTATCTAGGGCTAACATTCTTGACCCTACCCAGAATGGGTTCCGTGCGGGCCATAGTACGGAGACGGCCCTACTCTCCATGGTCGAACATCTGCGTTCTGTGCTTGATGCAGGTCGGACGGCGGCACTATTGCTATTAGATCTTAGTGCCACGTTCGACAAAGTCTCGCACAGGATTTTGCTTCAGCGACTTGAGGAGGTGGGGGTTACAGGCTCCGCCCTATGCTGGTTTCGATCTTTTCTTGCTGATAGGTCATTCCAGGTTGCGATTCCACCCAGTAAGTCTAAAATCTATCCGCTAGATCTGGGGGTCCCACAGGGTTCATCGCTGAGTCCCACTCTATTTAACATTTATTTGAGGCCGCTGGCTGCGGTCGTCAAGCATTGGGGCCTGACGATGGTCTCATATGCAGATGACATGCAGCTGGCGGTCACGCTGAGTGGGGACTCAGACACGGAGGCCCTCAGGTTCTGTGACGGCTTACGGGCGGTGGCTAACTGGATGAATTCCAACTGTCTCCAGTTAAACACCAAGAAGACTGAGATTATGGTAGTCGGCAAGCAGGCGGCACTGTGGGATGACAAGTGGTGGTCTTCTGAACTAGGTGTGACTCCGTCTCCAGCATCGGAGATAAAAAATCTGGGGGTATGGCTCGACCCGTCCCTCGGTTTCATCTGCCACACCAAGAAGGTGGCGGCTTCTTGCTATGGCATTATTAGAGGACTCAGGCCAATCCTTAAATTCTTTGATGCTTCCACTAGGCAGCTGGTGCTCCAAGCATCAGTGTTGTCTCGGCTGGACTATGCCAACTCACTTCTGGCTGGGATCAATCAATCAGAACTCTCCCGGCTGCAGCGAGTTCAAAATGCGGCAGCCAGAGTAGTGATAGGTCTGCCAAGGCGATGCTCGGTCGCTTAATCTCTGCATTCTCTTCACTGACTTCCCGTACAACAGAGGATTAAATTCAAGGTTCTATGCCTTGCGTTTAAAATTCTCGAGGGTACGTCTCCCCAAATCTTGGAGAATTTGCTGATACCGTATGTTCCTTCGCAAACCATCAGATCCCTGGGTCAAAATCTGGCTGTGGTTCCGCGTTTCAGACTAAGTAGAGCTGGTGGCCGCTCCTTTCGAGTCCTAGCGGCAAACTGGTGGAATTCTCTCCCTCTGCATATTCGGGTTATTGATAATCTTCTTCAGTTCAGACGGGCCATCAAGACCATTTTATTTGTTTAGCCTCCAGGTTGTGTTCTATGGTCCCCTTGATATTCTGTGGTGTTGTGTTGTGTTGACCTTGTCAAAGCGCCAGGACGCCCCTTTGCTGGGGTAGCTGTGCGTGGTACAAATAAAAATAACATAACATAACATAACATAACATAACATAACATAAACTCAAACCATATTTCTTGATTTCACTGTCCATAAGAACAGCTAGCCCGCCCGACAGTTTGTTAGCTTGCTTGCCCCTCTGCCTGGCTGGCTGGGGGAGGCTTTTATGTTTACATTAGGAGGTGCGGAGGCGGCTGGTATTACGGGTACCTCACAGGTTCAGGGCATCAACACATCAAGGTTACCCCTTTTGAAAGCACCACAGACAGGTAGGATGTGTCCCACGTTTAATGGTGGAGAGTTGCAGAGCAGGTACAGAGCATTTCAGCAGGATATGAAAAGCCGACGCGTTTCGTGCTCCCTCGCACTTTTTCACAGGCTACAGTTTTCAGCAAGGTGAAGCTTAATAAGCACCAGATGTCGTCGTAGACTCCCGCCCCACTGGGCGTGGGCAGTTGCACTGCCTGCTGGTCTTTGTGGTGTTTAAGTCGTATTACTTCAGTGAGCTGCTTCAACATTGCTCGATGTAAAGTTAATTAAAATGCCCCAGTGGGCTGTGAGATGTCCCGTTAGCACTGAACTGCATCGTAGTTCTCTCTCACCCGTGCCTCCTGTTCAAAACTGCTAAACGCCAAATGATGTCAGCATGAACCGCTTTCATGCGGCAGGGTGCTTTCACGACCGGGTCGGCCGTTTTAAATCAACACATCAAGGTTACCCCCTTTGAAAGCACCACACACAGGTAGGATGTGTCCCACGTTTAATAGTGGAGAGTTGCAGAGCAGGTACAGAGCATTTCAGCAGGATATGAAAAGCCGACGCGTTTCGTGCTCCCTCGCACTTTTTCACAGGCTACAGTCTTTCAGCAAGGTGAAGCTTAATAAGCACCAGATGTCGTCGTAGACTCCCGCCCCACTGGGCGTGGGCAGTTGCACTGCCTGCTGGTCTTTGTGGTGTTTAAGTCGTATTACTTCAGTGAGCTGCTTCAACATTGCTCGATGTAAAGTTAATTAAAATGCCCCAGTGGGCTGTGAGATGTCCCGTTAGCACTGAACTGCATCGTAGTTCTCTCTCACCCGTGCCTCCTGTTCAAAACTGCTAAACGCCAAATGATGTCAGCATGAACCGCTTTCATGCGGCAGGGTGCTTTCACGACCGGGTCGGCCGTTTTAAATCAACACATCAAGGTTACCCCCTTTGAAAGCACCACACACAGGTAGGATGTGTCCCACGTTTAATGGTGGAGAGTTGCAGAGCAGGTACAGAGCATTTCAGCAGGATATGCAAAGCCGACGCGTTTCGTGCTCCCTCGCACATTTTCACAGGCTACAGTCTTTCAGCAAGGTGAAGCTTAATAAGCACCAGATGTCGTCGTAGACTCCCGCCCCACTGGGCGTGGGAAGTTGCACTGCCTGCTGGTCTTTGTGGTGTTTAAGTCGTATTACTTCAGTGAGCTGCTTCAACATTGCTCGATGTAAAGTTAATTAAAATGCCCCAGTGGGCTGTGAAATGTCCCGTTAGCACTGAACTGCATCGTAGTTCTCTCTCACCCGTGCCTCCTGTTCAAAACTGCTAAACGCCAAATGATGTCAGCATGAACCGCTTTCATGCGGCAGGGTGCTTTCACGACCGGGTCGGCCGTTTTAAATCAACACATCAAGGTTACCCCCTTTGAAAGCACCACACACAGGTAGGATGTGTCCCACGTTTAATGGTGGAGAGTTGCAGAGCAGGTACAGAGCATTTCAGCAGGATATGAAAAGCCGACGCGTTTCGTGCTCCCTCGCACATTTTCACAGGCTACAGTCTTTCAGCAAGGTGAAGCTTAATAAGCACCAGATGTCGTCGTAGACTCCCGCCCCACTGGGCGTGGGAAGTTGCACTGCCTGCTGGTCTTTGTGGTGTTTAAGTCGTATTACTTCAGTGAGCTGCTTCAACATTGCTCGATGTAAAGTTAATTAAAATGCCCCAGTGGGCTGTGAAATGTCCCGTTAGCACTGAACTGCATCGTAGTTCTCTCTCACCCGTGCCTCCTGTTCAAAACTGCTAAACGCCAAATGATGTCAGCATGAACCGCTTTCATGCGGCAGGGTGCTTTCACGACCGGGTCGGCCATTTTAAATCAACACATCAAGGTTACCCCCTTTGAAAGCACCACACACAGGTAGGATGTGTCCCACGTTTAATGGTGGAGAGTTGCAGAGCAGGTACAGAGCATTTCAGCAGGATATGAAAAGCCGACGCGTTTCGTGCTCCCTCGCACTTTTTCACAAGCTACAGTCTTTCAGCAAGGTGAAGCTTAATAAGCACCAGATGTCGTCGTAGACTCCCGCCCCACTGGGCGTGGGCAGTTGCACTGCCTGCTGGTCTTTGTGGTGTTTAAGTCGTATTACTTCAGTGAGCTGCTTCAACATTGCTCGATGTAAAGTTAATTAAAATGCCCCAGTGGGCTGTGAGATGTCCCGTTAGCACTGAACTGCATCGTAGTTCTCTCTCACCCATGCCTCCTGTTCAAAACTGCTAAACGCCAAATGATGTCAGCATGAACCGCTTTCATGCGGCAGGGTGCTTTCACGACCGGGTCGGCCGTTTTAAATCAACACATCAAGGTTACCCCCTTTGAAAGCACCACACACAGGTAGGATGTGTCCCACGTTTAATGGTGGAGAGTTGCAGAGCAGGTACAGAGCATTTCAGCAGGATATGAAAAGCCGACGCGTTTCGTGCTCCCTCGCACTTTTTCACAGGCTACAGTCTTTCAGCAAGGTGAAGCTTAATAAGCACCAGATGTCGTCGTAGACTCCCGCCCCACTGGGCGTGGGCAGTTGCACTGCCTGCTGGTCTTTGTGGTGTTTAAGTCGTATTACTTCAGTGAGCTGCTTCAACATTGCTCGATGTAAAGTTAATTAAAATGCCCCAGTGAGCTGTGAGATGTCCCGTTAGCACTGAACTGCATCGTAGTTCTCTCTCACCCGTGCCTCCTGTTCAAAACTGCTAAACGCCAAATGATGTCAGCATGAACCGCTTTCATGCGGCAGGGTGCTTTCACGACCGGGTCGGCCGTTTTAAATCAACACATCAAGGTTACCCCCTTTGAAAGCACCACACACAGGTAGGATGTGTCCCACGTTTAATGGTGGAGAGTTGCAGAGCAGGTACAGAGCATTTCAGCAGGATATGAAAAGCCGACGCGTTTCATGCTCCCTCGCACTTTTTCACAGGCTACAGTCTTTCAGCAAGGTGAAGCTTAATAAGCACCAGATGTCGTCGTAGACTCCCGCCACACTGGGCGTGGGCAGTTGCACTGCCTGCTGGTGTTTGTGGTGTTTAAGTCGTATTACTTCAGTGAGCTGCTTCAACATTGCTCGATGTAAAGTTAATTAAAATGCCCCAGTGGGCTGTGAGATGTCCCGTTAGCACTGAACTGCATCGTAGTTCTCTCTCACCCGTGCCTCCTGTTCAAAACTGCTAAACGCCAAATGATGTCAGCATGAACCGCTTTCATGCGGCAGGGTGCTTTCACGACCGGGTCGGCCGTTTTAAATCAACACATCAAGGTTACCCCCTTTGAAAGCACCACACACAGGTAGGATGTGTCCCACGTTTAATGGTGGAGAGTTGCAGAGCAGGTACAGAGCATTTCAGCAGGATATGAAAAGCCGACGCGTTTCGTGCTCCCTCGCACTTTTTCACAGGCTACAGTCTTTCAGCAAGGTGAAGCTTAATAAGCACCAGATGTCGTCGTAGACTCCCGCCCCACTGGGCGTGGGCAGTTGCACTGCCTGCTGGTCTTTGTGGTGTTTAAGTCGTATTACTTCAGTGAGCTGCTTCAACATTGCTCGATGTAAAGTTAATTAAAATGCCCCAGTGGGCTGTGAGATGTCCCGTTAGCACTGAACTGCATCGTAGTTCTCTCTCACCCGTGCCTCCTGTTCAAAACTGCTAAACGCCAAATGATGTCAGCATGAACCGCTTTCATGCGGCAGGGTGCTTTCACGACCGGGTCGGCCGTTTTAAATCAACACATCAAGGTTACCCCCTTTGAAAGCACCACACACAGGTAGGATGTGTCCCACGTTTAATGGTGGAGAGTTGCAGAGCAGGTACAGAGCATTTCAGCAGGATATGAAAAGCCGACGCGTTTCGTGCTCCCTCGCACTTTTTCACAGGCTACAGTCTTTCAGCAAGGTGAAGCTTAATAAGCACCAGATGTCGTCGTAGACTCCCGCCCCACTGGGCGTGGGCAGTTGCACTGCCTGCTGGTCTTTGTGGTGTTTAAGTCGTATTACTTCAGTGAGCTGCTTCAACATTGCTCGATGTAAAGTTAATTAAAATGCCCCAGTGGGCTGTGAGATGTCCCGTTAGCACTGAACTGCATCGTAGTTCTCTCTCACCCGTGCCTCCTGTTCAAAACTGCTAAACGCCAAATGATGTCAGCATGAACCGCTTTCATGCGGCAGGGTTCTTTCACGACCGGGTCGGCCGTTTTAAATCAACACATCAAGGTTACCCCCTTTGAAAGCACCACACACAGGTAGGATGTGTCCCACGTTTAATGGTGGAGAGTTGCAGAGCAGGTACAGAGCATTTCAGCAGGATATGCAAAGCCGACGCGTTTCGTGCTCCCTCGCACATTTTCACAGGCTACAGTCTTTCAGCAAGGTGAAGCTTAATAAGCACCAGATGTCGTCGTAGACTCCCGCCCCACTGGGTGTGGGAAGTTGCACTGCCTGCTGGTCTTTGTGGTGTTTAAGTCGTATTACTTCAGTGAGCTGCTTCAACATTGCTCGATGTAAAGTTAATTAAAATGCCCCAGTGGGCTGTGAAATGTCCCGTTAGCACTGAACTGCATCGTAGTTCTCTCTCACCCGTGCCTCCTGTTCAAAACTGCTAAACGCCAAATGATGTCAGCATGAACCGCTTTCATGCGGCAGGGTGCTTTCACGACCGGGTCGGCCGTTTTAAATCAACACATCAAGGTTACCCCCTTTGAAAGCACCACACACAGGTAGGATGTGCCCCACGTTTAATGGTGGAGAGTTGCAGAGCAGGTACAGCATTTCAGCAGGATATGAAAAGCTGACGCGTTTCGTGCTCCCTCGCACATTTTCACAGGCTACAGTCTTTCAGCAAGGTGAAGCTTAATAAGCACCAGATGTCGTCGTAGACTCCCGCCCCACTGGGCGTGGGAAGTTGCACTGCCTGCTGGTCTTTGTGGTGTTTAAGTCGTATTACTTCAGTGAGCTGCTTCAACATTGCTCGATGTAAAGTTAATTAAAATGCCCCAGTGGGCTGTGAAATGTCCCGTTAGCACTGAACTGCATCGTAGTTCTCTCTCACCCGTGCCTCCTGTTCAAAACTGCTAAACGCCAAATGATGTCAGCATGAACCGCTTTCATGCGGCAGGGTGCTTTCACGACCGGGTCGGCCATTTTAAATCAACACATCAAGGTTACCCCCTTTGAAAGCACCACACACAGGTAGGATGTGTCCCACGTTTAATGGTGGAGAGTTGCAGAGCAGGTACAGAGCATTTCAGCAGGATATGAAAAGCCGACGCGTTTCGTGCTCCCTCGCACTTTTTCACAAGCTACAGTCTTTCAGCAAGGTGAAGCTTAATAAGCACCAGATGTCGTCGTAGACTCCCGCCCCACTGGGCGTGGGCAGTTGCACTGCCTGCTGGTCTTTGTGGTGTTTAAGTCGTATTACTTCAGTGAGCTGCTTCAACATTGCTCGATGTAAAGTTAATTAAAATGCCCCAGTGGGCTGTGAGATGTCCCGTTAGCACTGAACTGCATCGTAGTTCTCTCTCACCCATGCCTCCTGTTCAAAACTGCTAAACGCCAAATGATGTCAGCATGAACCGCTTTCATGCGGCAGGGTGCTTTCACGACCGGGTCGGCCGTTTTAAATCAACACATCAAGGTTACCCCCTTTGAAAGCACCACACACAGGTAGGATGTGTCCCACGTTTAATGGTGGAGAGTTGCAGAGCAGGTACAGAGCATTTCAGCAGGATATGAAAAGCCGACGCGTTTCGTGCTCCCTCGCACTTTTTCACAGGCTACAGTCTTTCAGCAAGGTGAAGCTTAATAAGCACCAGATGTCGTCGTAGACTCCCGCCCCACTGGGCGTGGGCAGTTGCACTGCCTGCTGGTCTTTGTGGTGTTTAAGTCGTATTACTTCAGCTTCAACATTGCTCGATGTAAAGTTAATTAAAATGCCCCAGTGGGCTGTGAGATGTCCCGTTAGCACTGAACTGCATCGTAGTTCTCTCTCACCCATGCCTCCTGTTCAAAACTGCTAAACGCCAAATGATGTCAGCATGAACCGCTTTCATGCGGCAGGGTGCTTTCACGACCGGGTCGGCCGTTTTAAATCAACACATCAAGGTTACCCCCTTTGAAAGCACCACACACAGGTAGGATGTGTCCCACGTTTAATGGTGGAGAGTTGCAGAGCAGGTACATCTGGTGCTTATTAAGCTTCACCTTGCTGAAAGACTGTAGCCTGTGAAAAAGTGCGAGGGAGCACGAAACGCGTCGGCTGTACCTGCTCTGCAACTCTCCACCATTAAACGTGGGACACATCCTACCTGTGTGTGGTGCTTTCAAAGGGGGTAACCTTGATGTGTTGATTTAAAACGGCCGACCCGGTCGTGAAAGCACCCTGCCGATATATATATATTAATAAACTATATAGATAGATAGACATATACAAATAAATCTCTTTAATCAATCTTTTTGGCGCTGTATTTGCTTAACCTGATCTTGTTCTTGGAAACTGATACATGTCATCACCAATGTCCAGGATCTGCGCCAGCGGTGTAAAGGTAACAGCAATCACTGGTGTATCAGCCCAAGTCTCTTAACAGTTAGATCTGATAAACGATTAGTTAAGTGCATAAAGTGAGAAGAGTCTCTGGTAAAAGACTCACCAGGGCGCTGGCAGTCACCATGTGTCCCTTGGTAGACACCACTTAAAATGATTCTGCATCGAATTTAGCATCAGATTTTTTTCTCCGCATCTGTCATGCAAGCACTCGATTTCCTTTCTTAAGACAATGTTCTTCACATGTTGTCTTTGGTCAGCAAATGTTTCATCTTTTGCTTGTTCACCAATTCTTTCTCATGAGTTGTTTTCTCATTTTTCTTTCGCGGATGGGTCCATTGAGGTAACTTGGTGTGCATTGCTCTCCCAAACATCAGTGTTGCAGGACTTTCACCAGTGGTCAAGTGGGGTGTTGAACAATAAGCTCTCTAGGTAGAATTCAAAAAGAGTTTTCAAATGAAACTTTGCAAGAGCAGCACTCTGCACTGCTTTCTTTACCATACTCATAAAACGCCTAATGAGTCTGTTGGCCTGCGGCCAAAAGGGTATGCTCTTCTGATGCTTTATATCCAAATAGTCCAAGAAATCTTTGAACTCTCAACTGTTGAAAGGCAGACCATTGTCAGACTTCGCCATGACTGGAACACCCCATGTCGCAAAGATGCCATTTAGTCTTTCAATGGCTCATTCTTGAGCAGTAGATGAAAGATCTTCAATAAATGGAAATCGTGAGTATTCATACATAATTACCAGCAAGTGATGTTCATTGTTGAGTGGACCAAAAAAGTAAATGGCTATTCTCTCCCATGCACACTTTGGGAGTTCTAATGTGTGGTGAATAGCTTTTGTAGAAATGTGGTTGCCTAGATAACAGGCCTTAAATTCCTTTCTAACACTATCATCAAAATAAGGAGACCTGACTTAGTCTCGGAAAGCTCGTTTTGTGGCAACTATTCCACCATGTCCTTCATGTCCTTGACCCTCCGATAGGTCGCTCCCCTCCCGCTGCAGCTCCGCCGCTGGGTGCCATCATTTCTCGCCTCCTGATGTGCCTTGCCTGTTTCTCCTGCTCACCCCGGTCTCCAAGCTCCAGACTCTATTTTCTTCCCGTGTTAATCTTTCCACCTGATTGTATTTTCACCCTGATTGTCTTGTTGGATTCTTTGTGCCCCCCTGTACTCGCCGCCCTTTGCCTGCTGTGCCTGTAGCCCCAGCCCCCTTTCTCTTCTGTACCCCGCCCCCTTCCCTCGCGATTCGCGCTCCTCCTGCCTCCACGCCGCTGCCTCCCCTGCGGCCCCGCCCCCAATCCTCATTCGCTGTCCCGCAGCTCCCCCGCCTCCCAGCAGAGCCGCCCTCCCCACTCCCCCATTTATGGCAAACACTGCGAGGCAGCGAAGTGGGCGCGCCACTGGCGGGCCTAAGGCAAGCCCATCTGCGCCTGTCCGTACCACGACCGCGCCCAGCGCCACGACCCCTGGACCATGCACCATCCAGGTAGCCCGCATACGGTTACGATGTCAACACCCTCATCGCACTCAACCACGGACGGCCACACAGCTGCCACAAGGCCGCCCCCAAGAGCACCCACGGCCCCTTCACCTGCCTACTCCGATGCATCCTGCTGAACACCCGCTCTGCACGCAAACACGCCGTTGAGCTCTGGGACCTGTTCGACTCTACATCACCAGACATAGCCTTCCTGACCGAGACCTGGATGAACGAAGCCTCCGCCCCAGACATCGCAGTGGCCATTCCCGGCGGATACAAGATCACCCGCAGAGACCGTACCAACGGAGTCGGTGGAGGAATCGCCATCATCCAGAAGGACACCATCAGGATCTCTACTAACACCGCCGACACCCTCAACAACCGCCAAACATATGCACTTCAAGATCCACACGGACCCCAAGACCCCCTAAGAGGCACCCTCATCTACCGACCACCAGGACCCCGCCCCCAATTCTGCAACTCTGTCGCCGACTTCATCAGCACGCATGCACTGACCTCCACCGACTACATCCTCCTTGGCGACCTGAATTACCACCTGGAAAACAACAACAACAGCAACTCCTCCACCCTGATCGACAACCTCACCACCCTCGGACTGACACAGATCGTCACGACACCTACCCACTTCGCCGGCCACACGCTTGATGCCATCTTCTCCTCCAGCCCCCACGTTGCCTTCAGCCACGCCTCCGAACTCACCTGGACCGACCACCGCTGCGTCCACTTCACCTTCCAGAAACCCGTCCCACATCACCGCACCCTACAGATCCCTAGACGGTGCTGGGGCAAAATCACTGAGGAACTACTGCAAGCACACCTCACACTCCACCCCAGACCAACCCCACCGACCCCGAGGAGGGGGCCCGCACCCTCAGACTCTGGATGGAAGACTGCACCAACACCTTAGCCTAAACGAGACAACACGCCCACAGAGATACCAGTCAGAGAGCCAGCTGGTTGACCCCGGAGCTCTTAGCCTCCAAGCGCACCTGTCGGAGACTGGAAAATACCTGGCACGACGAGAAAACGCCTGACAGCCACGCAGCCCTCAAAGACGCCATCCACATCCACCACCTCCTCATCAGGATCACCAAGAAGGCCGCCTTCAAGAACTGCCTCGACAGCAACGCACACAAGAGCAAGGAGCTCTTCAACATCGTGAAGGAACTCTCCAATCCCAGCTCCTGCCCCAACAACATCCCACCGTCACAAGCCCTGTGCGACGCCCTCGCTGCCTTCTTCCATCGCAAGATTACCGACATCCACGACAGCTTCAGCCCTCGGACGAACCCCGCCAACCACACCACACTGGACCCACCGACACCCACCGACCACGACCACCTCACCGCATGGACCTGCGTAACCACCGAGGACGCCATCAAAACCATGAGTACCATTCACTCGGGCGCCCCTTCCGACCCTCTTCCCCACCACATCATCAACAAGGCCGACAGCTCCATCACACCCCACCTGTGCAACATCATCAACCTCTCATTCAAGACCGCGACTTCCTTTCCTGAGAGCTGGAAACACGCCGAGATTAACGCCCTACTAAAAAAAAACAAGGCGGACCCGAGCGACCTTAAGAACTTCCGGCCCATCTCCCTACTTCCTTTCCCGGCTAAAGTCATCGAAAAGATCATCAACATCCAGCTCACCTGCTACCTGGAAGACAACAACATCCTCAGCCCCTCCCAGTCAGGCTTCCGCAAGAACCACAGCACCGAGACCGCCCTCATCGCCGCCACAGACGACATCAGAATCCTACTCGACAACGGCGATACAGCAGCCCTCATCCTCTTGGACCTCTCCGCCGCCTTTGACACCGTCTGCCATCTCACACTATGCACACGCCTCTACGATGCAGGGATCCGCGACAAGGCCTTGGACTGGATCACCTCCTTCCTCGCCGACAGAGCCCAAAGAGTCCGCCTTTCCCCGTTCCACTCCGGAGTCACCAAGACCATCTGCGGTGTCCCGCAAGGATCATCCCTCAGCCTGACGCTCTACATGGCTCCACTCGCACGCATCGCAAGACTCCACGACCTCAACATAACCTCCTATGCAGACGACACCCAGCTGATCCTCTCCCTCACCAACAACCCCCCTCACCGTCAAAGTCAACCTCCACTGTGGTATTAAGGCTGTGTGTAATTATATCATTCAAATTTAACATGTTACTATCATGGCTTGTGGCGGTGATAATCTGGGCTAAAGAAATAGCAGCTGGTGTGTTTAATTTTGCAATGAAGTGGATATAGGCTTAAGTCGTCTTGGATGGAGTACTGTGACCTTGTATAGGCACTCTGGAAAATTAGTCAGCAGGGTTGTGTTCCTTTCCTGGATGATGCACATTGGTGTAATTATACTCTTGTAACCGTAGTCCCCATCATTAAATGTGAGGAGGCATTTTTGCCTTTGTATTGCCAAATATAGTATGTAAAGCTTGATCATCAGTTACTAGCGTAAAGGACTTTCCATACAGGAGTACTTAGAACTGTTCACAAATCCATACCACAGCTAAGCTTACTTTTTCAGGTTGTGAGTAGGCACATTCTGTTTGGGACAAACTTCTTCTTGCATATGCCACAATATGCCTTTAAGCATTTGAGTCTCTGCTGTGCTGCTCAAGCAGAGCGCCTAACTTTACTAGGCTAGTGTCAACAACAATCTCTGTATGGAGCTTTGGATTGAAGTACGCCATTTTATTAGCATTCTCAATGGCTTAATTCTTTTAAAGCTTTCCTCACATTCATGTGACCAATTAAAGGAAACGTTCTTTTTGATCAAGTCTCTTAAAAGATCACTTACTGTGGCAAAGTCGTTTATGTATCTAGAACAGTAATTGGTCATGCCAAGAAATGAATGCACCATAGAAACATCTTGTGGGGGATCAGCATTAGATAGCGCATGTACATTACTACCGTCTGGTGTCATACCCCCATCCCATTAGAAAAGATATGGCCAAAAAATTTTATCTTTGTCCCACGGAACTCACGTTTGTCTGCACTCAAAGTCAAACCTGCTTCAGCAAGTAAACAACATACTTGTGTAAGAGCTTTATCATGTTTTTTTTTAGTAGCTCCAAAAACCAATGACAGATTGTACGATACTCCAAATGACGTCTTGAAACAATTATGTAGCCGATGATGCACCAATATGTAGTCTTTTGTATAGAAACAAACCAACATGTAGAAAAGGTTGTAATGACTTTGTAATATTCCTAAAGTTCTAACTGATGCTAACCTTTATTTAAATCAAGGTGAGAGAAGCCCTTTACATCATTCAATTGCGTTTTCATGTCAGCAATGTGTGTTCTTGGATGTCATTGCCTTGTTTGCCTGACGCATCTCAAAGCATATGTGTATAGCTCCTTCATTGTCCTTTTCATTAGGAGTGGGGGTGAACTCTGTACCGCTTGCGGGGTTTACAGTGTTTTTGTGTGGAGTTCGGCAGAAACTTCACCACTCGAGAATAGAGGAGTTACCGCCACACACCCCTACGTGTACCTCAGTGCATCTCTTGAAATTTGGTGTGTACAGTGTTGGGCTGCTCTATACCCATGGAGATTACAAAGCTATAAGTCATGGCCCATTGCGACGATGTCACAGAGCGCAGATAGAATGCTGGCCTGTTTCAGGCTTATCATGGCCAGCTATCTCCCCAGTACCATCTTTATGTCTATGATAGTGGATGAATTCCCAGGCCAGCCCGGAAGCTATTCCAGGCCATGTGTCTGGAATTCTATGATCCAGTGTGGCTCACTTCTGGATGTGCAGTTGCTAGGACCGGTGACATCAAGCTGACTGAGCCAGTGAAGCTGGGGTTCTCTCCCGGTGTCCGCTCATCGCAACCCGGCCACTGGGCAGCTCCAGACACTCATCAGCAAGGAAGGCAAAACAGCATCCTGTGTAGAGAATGAGATAGGCCCTGAATCCCACCGTGGTTCCCAAAAGCCTTCCCGACCTCCCACGTTACTGTCCCGGGCCTGCGGGCCTCTTCTCCTATCCATCCTTCTGGACCTGGCTCTCGAGCGGAGCTGCGTGTTGTGCTGCCAGGAGCGGGAGGTGCTGGACTGCTGCTTCTGGTGGTCCATTAAGATGCGGGTGCTTTCTGCGAGCAGAGGTACTCTACCGTCTGCAAGGTGGAACTGGACATGGTAAGGGAGCAGCATAGGTGAGCGGAGACCATTGTTGTGAGAAAGTGCCATATTTCTTGCAATGGTATGCCCCCACTTTTTGCTGAACTGCTGATGGGCTTTGACTGAGTGTGCCCTGGGCTCCTGTCAACCAGGTACCCAGGGCCTGTGTTCCTTCCCTAAAACTGTGTTGAAACTAAAAACCAATTGGCATCTCTGTCCACCTGTCAGCCCCTAGTAAATGGTACCCCAGGTACCCAGGACATGGTGACCAGAGAAGACCCCTAAGGGCTGCAGCACTTATTGTG
Organism: Lissotriton vulgaris; assembly: GCF_964263255.1. Lineage (NCBI taxonomy): Eukaryota > Metazoa > Chordata > Amphibia > Caudata > Salamandridae > Lissotriton > Lissotriton vulgaris. The sequence goes on from NC_141698.1 coordinate 446,007,766, forward strand.
CCACACTTAGGGGCCCTGTACCCTGAAACCCACACACTGCCTTTGCAGGCTAAGTATCTAAGTACAGAACTAAACAAAGAGTCGACATGGCACACATCTCAAGTCGCGCTACCATGTGTACCCCCCTCAAGGTATGCGCAATAAACTCCTAGACACATGCGCGATAAACTCCCTACCGCGCATACGCTAAACTCAGCTCGCGCTGTCCCAACCTAGCGCAAGCGCCTGCCACACTCTCCACTCCCTGGGCAGTCTTTCTACTATTGCTCCTGAATCCAGGTGATAACAATTAACGCGCCAATATAAACAGCAAGGCAGCCAACGCCCTAGTTACCGGAGTGTGAAGACGGCGCCACAGGTACACCGCAGGTTTCGACCAGAACGGCTGAGAGTATGACGATCCCTGGACAGAAACTATGGGTAAGCGCTCTTTTTTCCCTACAGGTCTTCTAACCCCCAGTGGCTACATATTTCTCTCCACAGGGTCAATCTCTTGCCGATTCACTCCAGGAAGCAACGGCTGATAATCTCCAGTGTAAGAACAGTTCTCTTACGCCATTTATCACAGTGTATGTGCGTGATGCCCGTGTTCTAGCCTCACCACGCCATAGCTAGAATACGATAATCACCCTAACGGTACCACCAGCACCGTTACACTTCCGCCGACTTTAGTCTCCCCACCATGCACTTTAGAATCGGCCATATTCACGTTTTCATGACTTTAAGCAACTTGCAAAGTGACTCTATTGTTCCTACATGTTTTGTCTATGTCCTATATGTTGTATGTAAAGGTATGCATGAGAAGGGAATCACCCTCTCACACCTAGAAAAACACCTTAGCGAGTGTAACACATAGTCTGTATAACACTCCACACTTTTTTAATTTGCACCAGCACGTTTTTACAAAGGTCCTGAGGAAAGCCAGATTAATACAAAGGCACTGGCTGAAACATGTCGACCCATAATGGATGTAGGAGGTCGTAACTAGCCACCAAACATCCTTTTGCCTTGTTTTAACCGCTGACTGTGGCCCAGTTATTAAAATTTAATTTACCCTCGGGTACTGGGACCCCCACCAAGCCATTTTAATTTTCACTTCACTAACCCCCAACACTGCACTTTCAGAAAAATACCAGCTCTGCTGTAATCAGGCGCTGTAGCACACCCGGGACACATTAGGTGTCACTGGGTGGGCCCGATGATGAAGCATGCCACCAACCAAGTTGGTCGGTGAGGGCTTCATGATCACACACCGACAAGGTGCCAACTGACAAAACAAGTCAGAGTCCAACCCATAAAGTCACATGTAGCTAGTCTCTTTTGATGATACACACATCTCTGTGTGCCATGCCCACGAGGCCCACTGCCCTGGCATACCTCAGTCACCCCTCTAGCTGGGTGCCCTATGCCAGTGGTGTGGGCACAGGTGCATGAGCCTTGTGCCCCTACAGTACACAGGGCCATTCCTGGGCACTGTAAGTGCAGTGCTGCCATTAAGAGTATATGGTGCTGGGAGGTCGACATTACGAACTCCCCAGCACCACGATGGCTTCACTGAAGACAGAGAAGTTTGGTATCAAAATTCTCAGCACATTAAACCCGCACTGATGCCAGTGTGAGGTTTAATGTAAAATGCACCAGAGGGCATCTTAGAGATGCCCCCTGAAACCTAAACCTACAATCCACGTATGGACTGAGAGGCTGCCTAGGCTGCCACAAAGCAGACATGTTGCTGAACCCCTGGGTGGAGAGCCCCCCGCTCTCCTGGGCCTGCAACAATGCACATCCTGGGCGAGGTGCTAGGTCTCCTCCCCCAGGATGGGCAGGGGGAAGCTTCAAAGGCCTACCGCCTCTGTGAGCTTCTCCAGACCATTTTCTGTACTCAGCAACTGGTCCCCACCGGTTCTGACCCCACTCTGGTGGGAAGACTGTCAGGAAACCCTATGTCAGGAAGGGAGATGTGCCAGTCTCTGCCAACCCTACCCCTCAGGTGGGAGTGGCGAGGTGAAGCACGACCCCGGGCTCCGGACATCTTTAAGATGGGGAACCCTGGCCAATCACAGCTAGGTTCCTGCCCCCTCCCACCGGAGAGAAGCAGACTAGGGGGTGTACCCAACTCACGACAGGGACCTATTGGTCCCTGCCCTTGCCCTACCTAAAACGCCCCTAAATTCAGTATTTAAGGGCTCCCTGAACCTTCCGTCATCAGATCCCGATAAGAAAAGAAGATCAAGAAGGAGAAGACCCGCAGTGCAGCTGCTAACAACAGGACGACACCCACTGACTTGTTCCCAGCCCTACCGGGACGTCGACCCTGGAACCTACTCCTGCTAAATCCCGGCGACTCCTGCAGACAGCAACTCTGGACAACCCGAAGGACCTGCCTGCCTTGACTCTCTAACAGACTGGGACTCCCATGGGAAGAGGCTCTGTTCCAACAGCAACCCCCCTGGTGCCAGCCAGGAACCGCGAATCCAGCCCACTCTAAACCCGCCAAGTCCGGCCTGTGCCTGCGTGATCCAAGACCACGAGGACGTCCCCCCCGGCGACTGGGACCTGAAGTCCAGTGCCCAAAGACCTTCCTCGACGCCCCAGATGACGCCTGCAGCCTCAGAACCAGGGACCCCTCCAACCGCGATCAGCCGAGGGTAAGGTTTCCCGACACCCAAAGACACCCCTGCACCCAGCGCCCCATGAGGTACTCACCTCTTCTCCAAGATCCCAACTTACCTCTCAAAGTGGTGGTCGCACCTGAAGAATCTCCGTCCCCGATGCTGCAGCCTTTGTTCCCTCTGTACCTTTTCCTTTGAATAACATTGAGCGCCCGACGGCTCAAAAGCCCCCTGCACCTAGTCGCCCGAGGACCCTTGGCAGTGCAACCTTTGTCCTATTCTACTACCCCATTTGCCCTGAGCAAGTGACAAGGAGCCCAGCTCCCACAGCCGCGTGGCCTGCTATCCAGCAGCCACCAACCAAAGGCCCCCTTTCCCTCATTGGATATCATTGGGCCTACCTACCTGTGCACCCGGCTACCCCTGTGCCGCTGAGAGTGTACAAACTGTTCCTACCTGACCCTGGGGGACCCCTGAGTCTATGCCCAGAACCTTAACTTCACCAGTTGGGGGGCGTGGCTTGGCCGACTGCAAAATGGCCGCACTTTAGTGGGCTCTGCTGGCAAGCTTCAATATCCAGCATCATCCTGCTGACTCTCCCACGTTACCTGCTTGTCACGGGGGTCCTATCTGTCCAGGGCAGGGCGAGGACTTTAACACCTGTTCCTTTCCACCCCGAGAACAGGACACATATGGTCCCTTTTACGCTGCCTGGGCTTTCCCGGGGGTGGAAACCTCCGACGTGACGTCCCCATCGCTCAGCCAATCCGGGACCGAGGCGGCGCTCAAAACACACCACCAGGAAGAAGACAGCGCGAAAGCTGGAGGAAGAATGGGAGCAGAGAAGCCAGAGCTGAGTAACCTTCCTGAGGAGAAGCCAAGGAATAAGGAGGACGAAGAAGATGGACAGTCCAGCAGAACCATTACGCCAGGAGGCCATCGTCATCACGAGCCGCCCCGCCGCACTTCTTGAGAAGTGTGGCTGGACAAGGTACGGGATCGGACAAGGGGACTTGTTTTCTCATGGGGTGGGACCGGTTGGGGGAGGTTTGAGGGAGGTTGCAGGACTGTGTGTGCGTGTGTGTTCCTTCACTCTGTTGTGTTCTATCTAGGACCCCGATCAATATCATGACCTTATGCACCTATACGGCCATAATCAATACATATCCCTATAATGGCATAATATTCAAAGCCATATTTTAGCAAGTCGCCTCTGCAGTCCATGACAGTCCATGAAACAGCAGAAGTCACTTCCTTAGATTCCTAGATAGCACGCCGAGTTCTTTCGACATACCAAACCTCCAGCAACCTGGGAAAGCCCTGCTTGCTTTGTTTTAATTTGTAATAGAACTCCTAACGAGCACTGTAAGAATGACCAGTTCTTAGTGACATCTTTATTGACGTCTTATGTCCAAAATCTTACGTCAAACTCGGCACCTTTCAGGTATAAATAATACCGACGTTGCCTTAAGCAAACACGGTGGTGGCGAATACTGGAGCAAAACAGCTATCCCCTTGCAGAAAGCCCAGCAGATGCGAGAAGCCCACGGACGCTGCCCCTCCTCCTTGACGCACTGAGAAAGACGCTGTCTTTTCTCCTGCCGAGAAAATCCAGCTTCGGCGTTTCCAGCCTACACTTGTGGGTGACTGGAATATCGAGTCCTGAGAGGAGAAACCAGACCTCCTACATTCTATTCCAGAGGTACGGTGCTGACTAAACCCTTAGAGAGAATTCTTGAAGCAAACCCTTGGCAAAACTAAACCTGCTACTTACTTACTCCCTCCCACGTATTAGGCTTAGGTCAGGTACATTGGGGTAGGCGTAGTTAGAAGCACCAGTTGAGTACGTTAGCCAAATGTATATATAAATGTATATATTTTATTCATTTTAACTAGGTATGGGCGGAAAATCCGTTTCGCTCGCGGATTTTGCGGATTTTCGGGAAATCCGCAATCCGCGAGATTCGCGAATCTCCCGCAAAATCCGCAAATCCGCGAGCAGCGGATTTTGCTCGCACTGCTCGCACTGTTCGCGTGAGTTCGCGGCTTCCCAGTACAACTTCGCGCCCCGCGAATAAGTGCTAAATTGCAGAAATACGATCTTAGCAAAACTGAAACTACTTGCCAGGTTCAAAAGTTCAGGCTCATCATTAGTAGCCATTTCCTGTAGTGCTTCCTGAGGGGCCCCTCCAGAGTTCAGTTGCCAGTTGCAACTATTATGTGACCCTGCTCTGAACCTCAGAATAGTTACACATATGCCACAAAGGTCCTGAATTACAGCTAAGGGAAACAAGCAGGAGCCAGGCTGGAAGTTAAAATCCATTAAGCAGCCCCTAATTCATTATTGTCAGTTGGGGCAGGGCAGGTGTTGTAACTAATTTTGCAACAATGAAAGCACTTAGCAAGTGCAAAGATCACTAATCAGGGCGCACTAAGGAAGCAGGTGCCAGCTAAAAAAATATTCTGTGACACATTAATCAGCCCCAAATTAATTCAGGTCACTTGAGGCAGGGAAGGTGTGCTTTGCTTTGCCGAAAATAATGTACACTGGACAACCAGAGGGTGTGGTGATGAAACAGAGGGTGGCATGGGTGGGCCAGAGGGTGGCATGAGTAGTCAGAGAGTGGCAGTGGTGATAGAGAGTGGCAGTGATGAAGAAGAGTGTCCCAAACAGGCTGGACACGTAGAAACAACAAGTTCGCAAAACTTGCGACCCGACAGGTAAGTTCGCAAATTGCGAAATTGTAAAAACCCTCGCGAACTGGCAGAAACACGGGCGAACACAAAAAAAAAAAATCTGCAAATTCGCGGGAATTCGCGGATTTTGCGGATTGCGAGTTCGCAAATCCGCAAAATTCGCGAACGCGAGATCCGCAAAATTCGCCCATGCTTAATTTTAACCATCTTATGGCTAAGAAACCATATCCATGCTTTTACAGTATTATTTCGTAATACTCCTTTTACTGTACGCACTTTTTATAATAACAAGTCTTGCAATTGTGGCAATTCATTTCTCTTGCATGAGAAGGAAGACTGCTCAATAAATAATATCTTTAATTGAAAATGCCCGTCTCTCTATTCTCTGCATGCTGGTGAAAGTAATTCTGCACAACTGACTGAGTGAAATAGCTGTCTATTGTTTCACCCGACTCTAGAGATTGACTCTTATTCTGAGGAGCAAAGTTGTCATGTTAATTCGGTTGTTGGAAAACTGAATCCCATCTTGTCTGAGCCAAAGAAGCTGATCACTTCCTATTCAGTCAAGAAAGTTTCCAGTGACCTCTGAGCTAGCTGGTACAAATCCAATTAAGTCTAACATAGTCAGTAGAGAACTAGGAGACCGCACTCCTACGTCTACACTGCTGTTTATGTTATTCCAATGCGCAGGGCCTATAGGGAAAATAGGAACTACACTACATGGCGCCCAACGTTTGGTAAGGCGATAAAACTAACACAAGACGTTAGAGTAACTCAGTCGTGCTTTTTCACACAGACTCTTTCTCCCGTAAATACTCCAATAGACGTCTGGAGTGGGTGAAAGGTTAAAATCCGCCTGAACTTAGTAGGAAGAGATTCCTATGTAAAGCTTCTGGTTTATTCAACGTTGAAGGATACAGTGTTCCAAAATATTGTGCACATAATCTTTGTCTCCTTGGAGACCTACTCTGCAAAACTTTCATTTATATAATGTCAGTAGAAAACAACGGGACCGCTGAAGCCGCAGTAAATGCGACTCAGCAGGAATCCGATGATACAGGAATTAATGAGCCGGATGCGATTATCATCCCGGCAAACATAAGAAAAACTATAATGTTAAAACTTATAGAAAACGGACTGACCTCACTAGGTGGTACCGTCATTTTCGTGATAGAGGCACACGAATATCGGCAGACAGAGGTATTCTATTCATGGATAAACTTTCCAGCGGCAAACGCTACAACACAAGAATTCCACTATTACAAAATAGAGGAACCACCGGAAGAGTACGCTCCTTTCGAGGAGATTGAAATCCCATTAAAATACCAAGAGCACCTGCTCTGGTTTAAAGGCGCCCTAAAACACAATGATCACATTACCAGGCTCGGTCCACTAGGTAGACCAGGAGCAACGTGGCCGGTTCTAGCCAGCTACACACCACACCCGGACATTGAAAAAATGTCTTGCGAAGAGCTGTTAGTACAGCTAAAAACATTAATTAAAATACATAGACAATTAGTCCAATATGTAATGCGGACTGCAACAGTCCAAACAGCTGTTAATGTTCCACAGCTGACCCCTCATCAGGGGAACACAAATAAAATTACACCACAGAACATACAATCATGTCTTGGTAAAACACCCATAAAACGGGAACAAATCCCTTTCTGGTTAGCACAGAAAATTACTCAAATAGAGGCAGTATTCCCGAATACTACCCCTATTGAGAAACACAGAATTCTGACCATCTGCCTTCCAATGGGGGTCGCACCACACGTGGAGGACTGTGACACTTGGGGTACAGTCTTTGCTTCCATTTACACAAAAACACATGGTGTTCCGTCCATGGCGGTAATACCAGATGTGCTAAAACAAATTCAGAATGAATACGGTCCAGAACCTGCTTTAACTCTTGGTATGAAATTACTGAAAGACTTCAAGCAGGTCTCGGCTATATTACTAGCCAACATAAAATATATTATTCACTTGAAAGTCAAGAAGACATCATATATAAACAATATTCAATTTTCCTGAATAGGTACAGTAGATTCCACAAAATACTTCTCTTGAAATTATATTGTAATCCAAAAGAAATCCCAAATGCAAATCAGAACCACAAATAAAGTATGACACAGTTCATCCAATCTGTCCACAGATACTTTCCTTAAACGCGGTTAAATCTAACCAGAGCCTCAGCATCACAAAATGGATGCTGCTGCCACAGACACGAGTCTGGCCTCCTGCTGCTGACCGAAACTCCGGCAGGGGAGGCCTGGACAATAGGTTTCCTGTCACAGGGAGGTGTTACACCACCCCAGACAGGAGATAGTGGATTGGGGCAGGGAGGGCTGAATGGAACTAAACACTGCCTGGGGCACACAAGGTGTCCCATGCAAAGTCCAGTTCAAACCGGTGCTGGGGCACTCCGGCCCCAGCTCTGGTGCGAAGCTCGACAAAGGGAAAGGGTTGTAACCACCCCCTTCCTGGGTCCCACCCATAGGAGGGACCTAGCAGGTGATCCAGCCCCTTGATTTGGAATAAAGCTAGGAGCTGTGCCATAGCACATCAGATCATCCTGACTGAAACTTTGAAATGAAACTCTGGACCCTTCGACATCCTACTCGACATAGAAGACTGAAGAATCTCCCTTGTGGTCAAGGAGTGGCCACCCTGTGCAAGCAGGCACCATCAGCGCTCGAAGGTTTTCTTTGCCGTTGCTCCTGCCGGAGCTCAAACGACAGAGACCAACAAGACCTGGACTTCCAGACTTCCAACAGCCCGATCCACAGTCCTAGCAAAGCTGAGACCCGTGGAGGCGACGTGAGACGTGGGACCGGCCAGCTTGGAATGCCAATGAAGTGCTTCCTGTGCAGCCCCCGAGACACCCTCAAGGCTGTGCTTCAGGGATTAAGAAGCCCCAGCCCCGAGCAGCCTGTGCACCGAAGATCACCTCTCCACACTCACCCAGTGCTGCGTGGGGCCCTTTTGCACTTTTCCTGCTCGACGCGTTGTCTAGTCACTTGCCCTTTGGCTAGTGGCCTCTGAGACGACAATCCTTCAAATTTAAACTGCTGGTCTGGTTGATCCAGACTGGCCCTAGCTCCTCTGAAAAGGAGCCACCGATCTGACCTTCCTTGCATTTGCCAAGGCTTGGTGACTCCGATTCGAGAACCGATACCGCCAACAGCAAGAGCCTTCGTGGGACAGCTCGTGTTCACCAGCTGGTCATCCTCGATCCTTCCTGGTCCACGTGGCAGCGGAGACAAACTACTCGACAGCACCTGATCGCAACCCGACATTGCCTGGTTCCTTCCTGGTTCCATCCTGGTCACTGGCTAGTGACCTAGACTCTGTCCCCTCTGCTTTCAGGTACTCTACATCTTCGATTCACCCATGGATCCAACCAGACTCTTCTCTCCTGGTCGCCTGCAGCATCTTTTCCTCCAGGCTTCATAGAACTCCACGAAGAAACCCGACGCACGTTGGCACCTATGCACCCGCTTCCTGTGGGTGAGGTAACAAGGGTACTCCGGTGCCCCTGTAGTGATTTACATCCCTAGTGTCCTAGTTTCAGGTGGCTAAGTTCTAGTCCAGACAGAAGTCTCCTAAACCTATAACTTTCTGATTTTTACGCACCATTGACTTGTATGGTAAACGCGGTTGCCTATAGACACTGCACCCGCATCCTGTGGGCCTCCTATGTCCTAACCTTCATTTGTCCAGTGTAGGCCCAGCGATTTCCAAGGCCCTAGGCCTTACCATTGTTCGTGACGTGGTACTTATACCACTTTCTTTGCATATGGTTTGAGTGGCCACCCGGCCTATCCATAATTGTGCAGCTTATTGTATGTTATATTGAGTTCTTTGTTTAACGCTTGTGCTTCTGTGCTCATAAACAGTATAGGGGATTATTCTAGAAATAAATACATATATTTTGTAATATATAACTTGTGTGGTGTCCTTTCATTTGGTATTTAAAGATTGCACATGGTAAAACAGCTGGCTTCACATGCCCTCTTGAGTTTAGCCTACAACTGCTTTTGTCCATGCTACCCCTAGGATAGCTGGTCTATAAGGTTGACATACAACCAATCACCATAAGGGTAGTTTGGACTGGTGCAAGGTGCTCACTAGAATCAGTGATCATCATATACCAGGCCAACTTCTCACAATCAAGAACCCAGGTGAGTGCATCTTCAATCGCCTTTGCAGCCGTAACGCACTTGTGAGAAATTTGACCGGCTTGGTCCTGCCGGCGAAGTTAGCTGGAAATTTTACTTGCATAAAACCATTGAAATTCCCACGTTATAGTTAGTTGGACTCACTATAACTTGCGTGTGCAATGCACTGCTGATGACGTCACATATTACATCACTCATGACATGGTCAGTGACATCACTCATGACATCACTGATGCCACCATCCAGTGAATGTGTTATGTGTTTCTTTTAAAAAAAACAATATGTGTTATATATATATATATATATATATATGTATATATATATATATATATATAAAAGTTGATGGAAGAATAAATGTTTAAATAAGTGTTTACATGGATTTTTTTTTTTTAAATTTGATTAGTTAACTGGTTTATTAAGTGTGTCTTAGTGAATACATATATTAGAGAATAATATTTAAATATTTAAATATATGTATTAGTGTTTCACTTTGTGTATAAGTGGCTGCATGGGTTGGTGAGTAGCTACATGTGTATGTATATGGGTTATTAGATGTTTTTCTTAGTATCAGTATGAGTGTTTGTATGGTTTGGTGGGGGTATTACTTAGCACATAGATGCATGAATGACTGACTCTCTCTTTGTATGTGTTTTGAAGACAGCATATGTGCAGGACTGTATGGGTGGTTGAGTGTGTATATGTGTGTGTTAGTGTGTGAATGACTGTCTCACTAGTGTCTTTATCAGTAACTACATATGTTTTAATCTAGTATATGTGAATATTGATGTATATAAGTGAGTATATGTGAGAGTGAGGGATTGTAAGAGTTCCTGTTTAAATTAATATGTGTTTCTATAAGTGATTGTTTAAGAGAGTAAGTATGTGTAAGTTTCCTTAGAAGTAAAGTGGTAGTGTGTGTATAGCTGTATATGCAAATAAATGGATGTCCAATAGTTTATTTGCATGTGTGAGTATGTGTGAGAGTATCTTTTGGATGACTGTCGGTGTGTAACAGGATGTATAGGTGTATCACTACATATAATGAGTGAGTATATGTATGAGTGACCATATAGAACTATTGTTGAATGAGTGGATGTGTATATAGATGGTGGAATTATTGAATTGGTTGTTGTAACTGGTATGGGTATCTCCATTTTTTAAAATAAATTTTAGTTTCTATTTTTGAATATGTGTTTCAAGGGTTACATTACAGTGAAAGAAGGTCTGTTACTCTGTCACAAGGATGGTGTCATCAGTGATGTCATGAGTGGGGGGCGTGGCTACGCACGCGACTGAAATAGACGCCTTCGGGTAGAGCTCCGGGCCGAGCTCCCCTTCCCGGCGCAATTATCCAAAAAATTACCCTCTACAGCCGACGGGCAATCTCAGGCGCAGCAACGAGACACCAAGACCTAGTGCCCCTCCGATTTTGGCGGCGATCGGTGACACCGAACCGCACCACAACTTTCGCGGAGCCACAGCCGCACACGTCGCCTCCAGGCCCGGCGGTTACTCAGGACACCTCGGGGCTCCGGCGGAAGCAGTAGGCCCAACAGTGCGGCCTGCGGCCGGCGCCGGCGGGGTGTGCAGTTCCGCAGACAAAATACCTGAAACCCTACCCTGGTCACTTGTGGACTCTGTGTCCCGTGTGCTGCGAGCATTGGAGCGGACCCGGAGGGCAGGGGACGGAGGAAAGACCCATTGGGACCAGAGACCCGGAACCGGCGCTCGCGGGCGCCCGAGGTCAGACCTCCGACAACGAAGGATTCGGAGTCCTCGTCACAGACCAGACGAGGGTAGGCGGAGACGGGCCGGGTGCCGCCGGCGTGCGGCGAGGACACAGAAGTGCCCACAACTGGGGGCTGATCAGGTGGGACAGTACAGGAGACGCGAGGTGCGTGAAGCCCACGCAGCTGGCAGCGCCACGAGGCACGGAAACACCGGGAGAGCGAGCGGCAACCTGCGAAGCTAGGTGACGCATATGTACCCCACCTGGGGTGAGGACTCTGGGACCACACGGCGTGCACGTGTTGGCTCAAATAACTAGCTACCATTGAATACCGCCGATCGCCACCGCAGAGGTAGAAGATCAGGCAGCTGGCCGCCCACCCACCGCCAGCATTGATTGGCCGGCCCGGCTTTCCCTGCGCTGCGGGTCCGCTCCCCGACCTGTCCTCCGGTGGCCACGTCGCTGCAGGTCTCGCTACAGAGACTGAACACGAGCCAGTGCACTGATGTCTAACGGACCCAGGACTAGAACCGGGACCGGAAGCGCAAGCTCTAAGGGCAAAATGGACAAATCCGGTAAGAACGCCGATCCGGACCAGACAACGGCCAAACTGGACACTATGCTGGCAGCCATGGAAAGGCTGGAGGAGTCCATCCAGCTCACTCGCACCTCCCTAGCCACCAAAATTGATAGTGTGGTCATAGACCTCACAAATCTGAGAGCGGACCACAATAAATTGGCGGACCGCACCACGTCCTTGGAAAGCGATGTGAAGGAACTACAGCCCCAAGTCGGACAATCGAATAAGCAAATACAGGACCTGCTGAACAGGGTGGAATTTCTAGAGGACAGAGCTGAGGATGCGGAAGGTAGGGCACGAAGGAACAACGTGCGACTGGTTGGGGTTCCGGAGAAATGGGAAGGAAGGAGCCCAGAGGAACTTATGGAACAATGGCTGAAAGACATACTGCCGGAGGGGTCACTCTCGCCACACTTCGTAGTAGAACGTGCTCACAGAGTTCCCACAAGGCCTTTGACAACGGGCTCCAACCCGAGGCCCATGCTGCTCCGCATACTGAATTACAGAGACAGAGACTCCATCCTAGGCGAAACACGCAAACTCCAAGAGGTGCGGATTGAGAACACGTCGGTAATGTCATTTCCGGACTATACGGTGCAAGTGCAGAGACAAAGACACTCCTTCCTGGCGGTGAAAAAACGCCTGAGACAGCTGGGTATGCAATATTCCCTGCTGTTTCCCGCAAAATTGAGAGTAGTAGCTGGCGAACGAACGCACTTCTTCACCGACCCCAATGAAGTGGAGGCATGGCTAGACAGTGGCACTGATACGGACCCCAGAGCAGCCGCGGGCCCCGCTAATCGACACCAAACCGGAGGCAGCCGGAGGAGACGCAGACCCCGCCAGAAATCACAGACCAGTATGCGAGGAGCGGCGAGGACACCCCCCCCCGGCGGACGCTACGCAGCAAGAGAAGCAGGACGCTCTCCGCCTGGTGATGGAACTCAGCCGTTCCCCTGTGCAGAGCGAAGCAGCAGGCGGCAGTCCACAAGACCTCCCCAGCGACGACGTAGCCATCTATGGGGTACCAGACTCCCAGGCCTCGGAGGACAGGCCGGACGTCACGCCTCAGACAGCGGACTACATCAGCTGATTGCACCACAGGATACTGCACCCCGGAGACACTCACTGAGGAGTGCCGTAACGGCCGCAGAGAGACTGACTGATTGAGCCGCGGCGCTACGGACGCCAGAGAAACTCACGCCAACAGGCGGCAATCCCGACCCTGCCTGCGATCTGAGGACCGGGCGCACACCAGATTCCTCTTCAGTGGGTGCATGACCTAGGGACAGCACAGCAACTTGCATGCGGTCGGCACGCGAGTTCAAAGACGACCTACCCAGCAGCCGACCAACTGGGACAAGTAAAGTATGGTGGTTAATACTTGTACGAATGGTTCCCTGTATTGCAAGTGTGGTTTAGACTAGCACATACCCCCCGGGAAGGCGGGAGGCCTTCACAGAATGACTTTGTTTACTTAAAAACTATTGTTATAGTGCACATCGCACAGCAACCCCCTTAGAATTAGACATTGTTGCTCTCCTCGAGAGTATGGACGGGAGCACGTTTGGCCTCCGACCTTTTGGTATTCTATCTGTTCATCACGTTCAATGGCTCATTGTTCCATTAGCCATGTTTCTTACCCCCCCTCTATTTTGATGAAGTGGTGTGATGGACTGGATGCAACTTCGATAAATACTGTAGAGAACAATTGCTTGATGGGAACTGTGGGGCTCACGGGAGGATGGCGGGAGAGCTGGGAGAGGGGAGCTGTTAAAGAACTGTAATGTCTGCTATTAAAATATGTACATGGAATGTGATTGGCATGCACACACCATGCCGGCGCTATCAGATCTATTCATACCTTAAACGCCACCACATACAAATAGCTCTCTTACAAGAGACACACCTCAGTGAATCGGAAACCCGCACCTTACGGCGCAGATGGCGGGGACAACTATTTGCCACGCACTATTCATCCTACGCTAGGGGGACACTTGTGTGGGTAAGGCCGGGCACCCCATGGACAACACTAGACACTCATGTGGCCCCGGGGGGAGATACGTTGTGGTCAAAGGTAGATTGGACGGGAACCCGCTGGTGCTAGCCTCGGTGTATGCGCCCAACACGGGACTGGCGGATTTCCTATCGCAATTGTCGAACATATTGGCACCCTGGCATGGTATCCCGTGGGTGCTGGGCGGAGTCTACAACTGCACACTGGATCCTACCTTGGACCGATCCCGCCCCCCCACCACCTTATTCACAAGCGCTGAACGCCGCTCACACCCTTCAGGCTTGGTCCGCGCAATGGGACTTACAAGATGCGTGGCGCAGCCGTAACCCCAACACCAAAGTCTACTCATACTACTCGGGAGCACATGCCCTGCACGTGCGCCTTGACAGGTACATGGTCACCAGCGAGATTCTACCATACGTCACGAGCACACACTACATGGGCCGCACACATTCTGACCATAACCCACATCTTATAGGCCTCGCATGGGAGCAACCACGACCCCCGGTACCTACTTGAAGACTACAACCTGATTTACTATTGCACACAAACAGCGAAATATTTTGAAGAAAACACTGGCACGGCGTCGTCACCCCAGATAGAGTGGGACGCATTCAAGGTAGTCCTCAGGGGGCAATGCCTAGGCACACAGGCTCATTCCCGACAACAGATAGAGACAGATTTGAGGCGACTAGAGACAGACCTGATGCAGGCAGAACAAGAAGCAATTGAGGGCGCAAACACCAGACTACTAGAGGCGCGGGCGAAACATGACAAACTGGTTGACAGATTGAAACACGTTAATTATACTCCTCACTCGGCCCGCACACACCGCACTGGAGATAAACCTGGCAAACTGTTAGCCTGGTTGATACAGCGTGAGGATCGAACGTCACCAGTGACGGCGATACGCCCAACTGACAGCCCAGTGGTGTATACAGAGGCGAAAATACACGAAGCCTTCCTAGCGCACTACCGTGTACTGTATAAGTCGAAACTGCAGAATCCACAACCGGACATCGTCACGTACCTAGACGAGGTAACGCCCCCTAACCTGACTGATGACCAACGGGACGACCTTGGGTCGCCGATAGTTGCAGATGAGCTACGCGACGCCATCTTCGCCCTTTCAAATGGCAAGGCCCCTGGCCCAGATGGGCTACCGGCCAAGTACTACAAGGCCTGCTCTGATATCCTGATCCCAGAACTCCTCAGGGTATACTCATCGGCATTAGAAGACTCGTCCCTGCCCCAGTCGATGAATGAGGCGACATTGGTGTCTCTTCTTAAGCCAGGTAAAGATGACACACTCCTAGGCTCATACAGGCCTCTGGCACTCTTGAATACGGACTACAAGATCCTAGCATCGACCCTAGCCCAACGGCTGGCAGCCTTGGTGCCTGCCCTAGTACATGGTGACCAGAACGGCTTTGTGCCAACTAGGTGCACCTCCCAAAACATAAGTAGACTGTTCCGGGTACAAGAATATGCGATGCAGAATTGGCCGAGATCGGGCTGCCTGGTTTTAGACCTCGAAAAGGCATTCGACTCGGTCGAACGGCCCTACTTGCTGGCAGTGCTGCGTAAATTCGACCTGGGAGACGATTACATCGAGCTAGTTGGACTGCTGTACAGGATCCCCGAGGTACGAGTACGCATGGGCAAGCTGTTGTCCGATGCCATTAAAGTTCGACGGGACACCAGACAGGGCTGCCCGCTGTCACCACTGCTCTTCTCATTAGCAATGGAGCCTCTCGCCGAGATGTTGCGTAACAGAGGCACACACTGGGGCATCACACTAGCAGACGGTACACACATTGTGTCGCTATACGCTGATGATTTGCTCCTGTACATTAGAGACCTCACCCATTTCCCACCGGAATTATCGGACATCTTCCGGTCCTTTGAGACCATGTCGGGCCTGAAGGTCAACTGGTCCAAATCAGGGGCGTATTCATTTGCTCCTGACACCCCAGATCCTGAACTCAGAATCAATGGTGAGAGGCTACCATGGCACCACACCACGTTCAAATACTTAGGAATATATATCTATAGGACTCCCCCGGATATCCTGGATGGTAACCTGACACGCACCATCACGTCCATAAGATCCCAGGTCGCCTTTTGGAAGACTCTCCCACTCAATGTGCCAAGCACAGTGACTTTAACGAAAATGATTGTCCTGCCCAGACTCCTATATTACTTTGCCAACATTCCGGTGTACGTCCCGGTCCGCATCTTCAGGGAACTAGAAACCATGATCAGAGATCTGATCTGGAACGCAGGAAGGCCCAGAGTAGCGCTGAAAAAATTATATACACTAGTCAGTGATGGAGGTCTTGCAGTACCAAACCTGGAGCTTTATTACCTGGCGGCACAACTACAATGGGTGGCGGCTTGGCTCTCTGGCAGGAACCAGGAGGACACAGCCACGGCAGAAGCTACACTATCCCCCTTACAGATACACTTGTTATTCCACCCACTGACAAAAGCAAGGAAACAAACCCAACTACATGTAGCAGTGGCCGTAAAATGCTATACCAGGAGTCTGCGACTCACTAAAGCTATCAAACCATATGCCCTGGCGCGCCCACTCCTAGGCACACCCAAGACCACAACCGTAGTCACAGAAGCGGCACTGGAACACTGGACACGCTCGGGAGTATAAACCATGGCAGATTTATATGCCGATGGCGCCCTGATACCTTTCGCGACACTTACCAACAACACGGGACTACCGGCGGGACAGTTCTTACAGCACGCCTCCATAATAAAAGCCTTCACACAACGATGGGGAAACATCACTGAGGAACTTCCCACACACCATCTACTACAATGTCTTCACGTAATGGGAAATGGCTCACACGTGGTGCACTGGTTGACCCAAGCGCTGTTAACACACACACAACATACCTTACAACGATTGCGAGACAAGTGGGCCGTTGACAGAGGGAAAGCCTGGATGGACAAGGAATGGGCGGTGGTACTGGCGAGCCCCAAAAACATCCCCCACAACGCATGCTTCAAACAGATCCAGTTCTACATATTACACAGAGCATACCTCTCACCAGATAAAATCAACCAGTACTTCCCGGGAGCCGCGGCAGGTTGCCCGAGATGCACGCTGGAGGGGGCGGACCTGCTACACATGCTGTGGCAATGTCCACAGATCCAAACATACTGGCGATCAGTGTTGCCATTGCTCGAACGGAGCACGGCCATGCCAATACCGCACACATGGGAGGCATGCCTATTAGGCCTCTACCGGAGAACCAAGCAAAATAAAGTCCCCTCCCGTTTTTGGGACCTAGGCCTCCTTACGGCCAAGAGGCTGATCACCAAACACTGGAAAGTGCGCAGAACCGCCCCTGACAGAACACTGGCGCACCTCCCTAGACAACTGGGCAAGGGCAGAGAGCATTTCCCTTCACAATGAGGAGACGGCAGGACTGAGACAGTTCCCCATTGCGACGCTCTGGGACGAAACATTAACCTCCTTCCATAGGGAATGCCAGACGCCAGGAGCTCCCACGGACGACACCTCCCCCAGAAGAGATCACGAGGGTGGACACGAAGCACCAGACTGTGCCGCTGTTGGACCTGCCGACGACGCTTCCACCCGACCGACAAGGAGGGACCCTCCCCCCCACCCCGCCCACACCATGCACCTCCCGCTGACGGCACACCACCCTCCGCAAACTAGTAGAGCAACCATAGGCAGCCTAAGACGACACCTCCGAGCCCCCAACAAATCGACGCGCATCCACCACAACACACATTACACACCTCCAAGTTTAGTAACCCCACCACATCCCTTTTTAGTTTCTCTTTTCTCAATGCTGCAACGGCTGAAATGATTGTGATATAATCCTGCTATAGAATGAAATGTGATGTAACAGTGTACTATGTGATTCGACCCGAGACCTTCGCACACATCCTCGAGATGTGAGAAAACTGTATAATGTGCAAATCATATTTTCTTTCATCCTGTGAAATCAATAAAAGATATATTTTAAAAAATCAGTGATGTCATGAGTGATGTCACTGACCATGTCATGAGTGATGTAATATGTGATGTCATCAGCAGTGAATTGCACGCGCAAGTTATAGTGAGTCCAACTAACTATAACGTCGGAATTTCAATGGTTTTATGCGTGTAAAATTTCCAGCTAACTATAACTGGTGTGAAACCTATGGTTTTTTCAGTGAATTTAATGTTTTTTAAATGCTAATTCCTAACTATAACTGGTGTGAAACCTATGGTTTTTTCAGTGAATTTCAAAGGTTTTTTAAATGCTAATTCCTAACTATAACTGGTGTGAAACCTAGGGTTTTTTCAGTGAATTTCATAGGTTTTTTAATAGCAAATTTCTATTGCTATCAAATATAATATTTTTAAATGAAGCCTATATTGTATATTTATGTAATACTATTTTTTTATGTATATTCTTCATTTTTTTTTTTTTTTTGCCCTGGAGCGCTCCCGGTATGCGTACCGGTACGCGCACCGGGGGGCGCACCTTCCCAAAAAAGAAAAAAAAAATGAAGGAGTGAGCATGAGGGAAGGGGACAGTGAGAGTAATGTTATGAGAAAGAGAGCAAATGTTGATACCAGGCATTATCAAAAGACATGACACAAACCAACAAGAAAGAAGCTCAATCTGGTTCCTAATCTGAGGTAACACAGGTAACATCATTGTGAAAGGTTCAAATATATTTATTTAATCTTTCAGACACTATTTATTCCTTCTCAAAAATGTAAAAGCCATTCATTTACCCCAAAATCGTTTTTCACATCACATTTTAGAAACAGAGCGCAGCTCCTATGTACAAGCATTCAATTTCACTACTGAAACCTCACTATTTCACAAAATACAATTCCTCTATCTTGCAAATGTTGATACCAGGCATTATCAAAAAACATGACACAAACCAGCAAGAAAGAAGCTCAATCTGCTTTCTAATCTGAGGTAACACAGGTGGCATCATTATGAAAGGTTCAAATATATTTATTTAATCTTTCAGACACTATTTATTCCTTAACAAAAATGTAAAAGCCATTCATTTACCCCAAAATCGTTTTTCACATCACATTTTAGAAACAAAGCGCAGCTCCTATGTACAAGCATTCCATGTCAGTACTGAAACTTCTCAATTTTACAAAATACAATTCCTCTATCTTGCAAATGTTGATACCAAGCATTATCAAAAAACTTGACACAAACCAACAAGAAAGAAGCTCAATCTGCTTCCTAATCTAAGGTAACACAGGTGACATTATTGTGAAATGTTCAAATATATTTATTTAATCTTTCAGACACTATTTATTCCTTCTCAAAAATGTAAAAGCCATTCATTTACCCCAAAATCGTTTTTCACATCACATTTTAGAAACAGAGCGCAGCTCCTATGTACAAGCATTCCATGTCAGTACTGAAACTTCTCAATTTTACAAAATACAATTCCTCTATGCAGCCAAATCTTTTTACCAAGCATTATCAAAAAACATGGCACAAAGCAACATTAAAAAAATACAATCTGCTTCCAAATCTTCTCCATAGAGCATACAAGTCTCTATCTATATTAAATGAATTATTACTCACCTTTACAAATGCTTTGAGAAATTAAGAACAGTGTCAGAGACACACACCAATATTTCTTTAGCAGAGCAAAAGGTATGCACTCCAGACACTGCAACCATGACTGGCGCAGAAAACCTCTAATTCTACACACATATCTCTTTTGTCAACCAATTAAAACTCTTCCCTCACTATTTTCAAACCAACACCCTTCCCCCTCAACCCTTTCTGCCTGTTACCATAGCAACTCCCTCCTCACTGAGCTCTCAGGTTCAAAGGTTTATTTTACAATGTTGCAAATGAACTCAGCAAGGATGTTTGACCTCTCAATACACCAGCTTATCCGGTGCAGTGTTTCTTTAAATGACTTTTTCTTATCCATTCAAATTACTTCTTTCACAGAACAGAACCATGCACCCTAACTTACAGTTTTCAACTATCTAAACCAACCAATCATTGCTTGTGATTCAAGAGCACTGAAACTCCACATTTTTTTTTGCAAACTCTTACTGTTCCAACTGCCATTTCATTCCCACACTTCATCTGACTGCACCAGAATCTCCTCTCACCATGTATTCTGTCTGAATTATTGGACATAGCTACACCCACTGGGCTCAAAGGTATGCAGCTATCAGAAATTTTCACAACCTTGATTTACCAACTGTGGACATCAAGTGGATTGGCCAGAGAGGATTGAGATGTCACCAATTGATACCATTGGTGAAAACCTTTTTGCATCTGCCACACCCTGACTTGATAATTGTGCACTGTGGTGGAAATGACCTAGGCACTTTGACTGGGGTAGGTCTGGAAATGCTTTTAAAGGACACCTTTGGGCAATTGATGGCACTTTTTCCACAAACTGCCTAGGTATATTCCAATATATGCCAAAGACAGAAATGGAAGTGGTCCAACCAATTTTGTCCACAAATTGAGAAAGCACGGAAACATGTGAATAAATCTGTTTCTGCTTACATGAGAGACTATGGAATGGGTTCAATATACAACAATAACTTGCGTTACAACATGCAAGATATCTAGAGAGGAGATGGTGTGCACTTCTCAGATGAGGGGAATAGAATATTCCTCCTGAATTTAAGGCTGTGCATTGGAACCTACTTGTAGGTACCTAAATCAGACACAGAACCCAAAAGCTCTTTTCAGGGCTACCCTACCTCTGATCACTCAAAATGATTATTTTACTCTAACTTTTTTCACCATTTTTCACCAAAGTACGCTCCCCGGTACGCTCCCCGGTGCGCGTACCGGGCGCTCCCCCGCGAAAATGTAAAAAAAAAAAAAGTGGGCCTATATGAGCCTCCTAAGCTCCCCTCAGAAAACCTAGGGGGTTAGAGGGTGTCTACCGTGCCCCCTTTTAGCCATTCCCAATGTTGTTTGTCCTCTATCTTGTGTCTCAATTCTACCGAAACACAAAATGGTGGACTCCCGTAACGCTACCTGCGTACCGTGGCGCGCACCGGTAAGCGCTCCCAAAACATTTTAGAAGTTAATTTACATAAAAACTACTGGACAGACTTTCACCAAATATAGAATAGGCCCTACTACATACCAATCCCTACCATTTTCCCAAATTTGGTGGAATTTCATTGAGCCATTTGGGCTGTAGCCCTCTCTAAATATCCTGAGGTAAATTACATGACAAAAACACATATAAAGTGTTAGAATGTACAACCAATTAAAATGTTACTTACATTTTGTACTTTTATGTGCTGACATGTGATTGGCTATGTACATGAATATATATGAAAAATGAGAGGGAAACACGGCCATTTTAACTACTACTACCTGAGGTACATTCATAAACAATATTCTCTGAAAACTTCAACAGCTTCTTGTAAGGTAAGTTGTTAATTTGTAAGAGGAACTATGTTGTGCATTTTAAGTTAATTTGGAAAAACATTTTCTGATAGTTATTTACTGTCCCTCTGTTATAGTTATAGATTGAAATAGGCATCTCTGTTATAGTTATGGATTGAGTTAGGCTACTCTGGTATAAATATGAATTTACTTAGGCTTCATCACATGCACATTTTTATATTTCTACTTCCTGCCTGATACCATACACTGCCCAAAGATAACTTGACTGTTAAAAACTCAGAAGTACCTGTCTGAACTTAAACCCAACCGTGCCCTAACTCTACTGATATAGTTATTATTTATGCAATTTACAGCAAGAAAATGGAAGGGAAAGAGGAAACCAAAAACATATCTTTTGAAATTGTCGGTGAGAACAATCCTGAAGAAAATAATGATGACTTGTATTTCATGGATGAATCACTGGACCAAGAAATGATTGACTGTTTACAAAGCATAGAATATGAGGAGATTCCAGACAATCTGATGTTAGAAGTTCTTTTAAATTTTGAAAATTCAGAAGAATAAATGTATATTTAATCATTAAAAATTGTTTGAGACATTATTCATTTTTATATCTAATTCATGAAGTAGTACCATAATGATTATATTATAAAGTGAGACTAATAGTATACTGTGCAACTTTTTTGTATAACATAGTAAGTTTGCTCATAGTTACTTCCTTTCACCCACTATAATATCTCCAATGTGTACTTGACATCTCTTTTTCATCTCCTACCTCCTTTCTCTCACTGTCTGTCTCTAATACACCATATCACCGCCAATTTTGTGTCAATTCAGAAGAGAGTAAAATGTAATACTTGAAAACATCAGAAGGGAGCAGGATAGACTACCCATGATCCCCTAGGCCTTCTCAGGGTGTGCTTAAAGGAACTGTTTCTGCTTTCCTGACAGACTATGGTATGGATTCCATATACCACAATAACTTCTGTAACAACATAAAAGATATCTACAGAGGAGATGGTGTACATTAAATTTAAGACTCTGCATTGGTACCTACATGTTGGTACTTAAATCACCCACACAACACAACAACTCTATTCAGAGCTACCCTACCTCTAAGCACTTTAAATTATTATTTTACTGTTTCATTGGGTTTTCCCCATGGTACGCTCCCCGGTACGCCCCCACCCCCCCCGTGAAAATTGAAAAAAAAAAAAATTCCCCCACGGGTCCCTTTTATGGCCCCCACATCAAACCTAGGGGGTCAGGGGGGGTCTACCCTGCCCCCTTTTGGTCATTTCCCCCTTTATTTTTGCCACCTCTTGTGTCTCGATCCTACCGAGACACAAGATGGTGGCCGCTCTGGACTGTTTGGAATGTTTACAGACACCCGAGAGCCAATCAGCTTTCCGCTCGCGAACTCGCGTAGCGCGCTGGTGCGCGCCCCGGTGCGCGTACCGGGGCGCGCTTATAGATATATATATTTTTTTGAACCTAAATTACTCAAAATCCACTGGAGCACATATCTTGAGACATAGCAAAGGCACATCGGGCTACCAGTCCCTACAATTTTGCCAAGTTTCGTGAAAATCCATTCAGCCGTTCGGGCTAAAAGTGAGTCCAACCGCCCTATGGAAATTAACATGGGGAAAACACGTTTTAGGACCCCCCTTTTATCTCGGCCCCCGCTTGACGAATCCCCCCTAAACTTTCAGGGAAGGAGCGGAGCGCCGCGAGGCATATTTGAGGAAAATTTCAGGCAGATTCCTCAACCGGCGCCAAAGTTATTCCCAATAGAATGTTGCGAAATCCCTATACAAAATAATCCTAACTATAACTACCTACTGGCGACTGCCAGTAGGTAATATATATATATATATATATATATATATATATATATATATATATATATATATATATATATATATATATATATATACACACATATATATATATATTTGTGTGTGTGTGTGTGTTTGGATTACGACCGTGGACTGTGCAATGCACAGGCTTTCTGACGATCTACTAATTGTGTGGGAAGGAACTAGCCAGGAATTCGAAGCCTACTTTCAGATCCTTAATTCATCAAGTACGAACATAAGATTCACATATAACATCAGTAAAGACAAGGCAATCTTCCTTGATACAGAAATATATATCCGGAATGACAAGGTTAAACCACACTACATAGGAAGGAGACTGCAACAAATTCAACTCTACATGCTGGCAGTTTTCACAAACCTTCTGTAAAAGAGAATATTCCATATGGTGAATTTTTAAGATTAAGACGTATCTGTTCAGAGGAAAGTGAATGGAGAAAGACCAGCCATGCAATGGCACTTAGATTCAAAAATCGGGGCTACAACAAGAAAATTATTGAAAAAGGATGGAAAAGGGCAAATGACAAAGAAAGGAAGGATGCCCTAACAACAAAACGTGAAGCTGTCAAAACCATGGAAAATTTAAAATATAAAATATAAAACCAGAGGAAAGGAAAATAAGAATTATCTTAGACTACACAAGAGAATCCAAGCAAATTGTGGGTATTTTAAGAAAAGTCGAAACTGCTTCAATTGGATCAAACAATAGGCAAAATAATGGGAAAACACCCACAAGTAACCTTCAGGCGGGCTAAAAACCTTAAAGATAGACTAGTACATAGTCATAATCAGGACCATACTAAGAAAAAGAAAGGAATACAATGGATGAAAACAAAAGGTTTTATCAAATGCCAACACTGTAAGGTGTGCCAGATAGCAGTAAATAAAAAGAAAGTATTGATGCCAAATAACAAAATGTGGAAAATCAAGGAACTGATCACTTGCTTAAGTACTCATGTTGTATATGTGATAGAATGTCCGTGTTCTCTTAAATACATCGGAAGCACCAAAAATAAACTAAAAAAGAGAATTTTGGAGCATGTAAGATCAGCAGTAAATAGGGACAGAAGCAATGCTGTCGCGAAACATATGGAGTCTACTCACAATGGGGATTGGACATTGTTGAAATTCTATGCCCTAGAAGCAATTGTCCCACATGAAAGAGTTGGGGACAGAGAAAGAACTTTGAGGTGTAGAGAATCACGCCAAATCCTCAATTTCAGGACAATGACCCCGATGGGTTTAAATCAGAGTGAGGAACTATATGTACATTTATGAATATGATTTTGAATAATTGTGCATTTGTGTTGAGTAATTCGAAAAAGGATAGAGGAAGAAGAATATTAAGGATATGCAATATACAAAAGATAGGGAATGAGTTTGTAGGATAGAAAATGGAAAGAATTGGCATGAAATAATTTTTTCCCTCGTATTTTTATAAATCCATTGGGACACCCCTAAATGGGAAAGAATATGAACTTTTACAGGTTTTCGATAGAGTCCGTAAAATTCCATTTATCCAATCCCCACATAATAGCCCACTAGAGGGCAATAAAATGGCATAATCAAAATAACCCAGACATAATAATAATGCCAAAATGTAATAAATCGTTTATATAACGAAACATAAAATGTGAGGATTGGAATGATAAATTCTAGTATAACTTAGCAGCCCACTGGAGGGCTAGAGTGTAAACTCAATAAAGTTGGATTATCTACAATCCAAAAACGGACAAACCTATCGGACCTTACCATGAGCCGTAAATTGGCCGGTAATGTTTAATTAAAATACAATGGTAGTCCCTCTGTTTTTAAGGTACAAATAAAGATGGGTTAAATATAAAAAAATATAAAAGAAAAAATTATGCCAGAAATCGCAAAATATAAAATGTAACGAAGATGTTTGATTGAAACTACATTTCCCAGTTCACTTCCGGTATTAGCAACAGGAAGTGAAATAGGAGTGGCTTAAGCTTTGCATAGTATTAACCGTGAGAAAGCTACACGTTTGTAGCGAAACGCGTCGGATTGGAATTTTTTACTTGTATGCTGGAAATCACTGCAAATAAAATCTTGGGAAACGAAGGACTTTGTGAGTGCGTACTCATTTCCTTGTCAAAGGAGGTGTGATGGATATATATATATATATATATATATATATATATATATATATATATATATATATATATATATATATATATATATATATATATATATATATATATATATATACACACATATATATATTTGTGTGTGTGTGTGTTTGGATTACGACGGTGGACTGTGCAATGCACAGGCTTTCTGGCAACCAAAACCATAAATGGTTATGGGTGACAGGTGGAAACCGCTTGGAAATCGCCTGTTCCACTCCACGATACATCAATACATAAGGTGGCCTTATCACTTGTGGGGTTAGGCTTCTTTACTTGTAATGGTTCTAAATAAAATTAGGAACACAAATGCCATTGCAATATTGCTGACAGGCTTGGAGGACTGGGTTGGCCAGATTCAGTAGCAAGAAGTCATGTTGGGTATAAAAGGTGTGCATCAGTATGACCTCTTATATGGTTAACAGCATATTGAGGTGCAAAAAAGACCTTGGTGCAACATCAGCATGAATGTGGAAAACAAAAACAGCATAAGTATTAATAACATTCATGCACAAAATCACATTGAGGAGAAAATTACATTTTGGGGACTATCACATTTAGGTACAAAAATCGTCTTTTGTGCATTATCATGGACAGAAGCATTAACACAAGCACAAACCTCATTTGGATGGAAAAACATATTTATATACAAAATCCTATTTCGATGTAATCTCATGAAGTGTGTAAAAACACTTTTAGGGGCAAAAATCACAATTAAGCATGAAAGTATATTTAGGTCCGAAATAACCCTCGGTAAAACTTCAACAGTAGTACGGGGGCACTTTTCAGTGCAAAAACGTTGAAGTGCAAAAACACATTTAGAAGCAAAAGTCACATTTAGGTGCAAAATCACTTGGTGCAAAGTGAGCTGTAGTGTGTGATCAGATGCGCTATCAATCAGTACAGACAGAAAATGTTGCAGTAAAACATCACATTCGATGTAAAAGGAATGCACCAGTATGACATCACATTTGATTGACAGCACATTGAGGTGTAAAATCACGCCTGGTGGAACATCAGCATGAGTTGATAAAAAACATGTGATGAGCCCTGGCATACCGGTAAAGGGCTCTAAAGGGAGACCTAAAACAATGTTTTCTATCCCAAAGTGCAGATCCTCTCTGTTCTGCCATCCTCAACGTCCCTGATCAAGCAGAAGCTGCCAGAGAAAGATGAAATAAAAGAATCACATTTGCACATGTCCCATTTCACTACACCTAGAGCAGGGTTCCCCAATGTCGGTCCTGGAACGCCGGATACATGCCAGAGTTTTAGAATATCCACATTTAGATAAATGAAGTTATCATGAAAATCTGGCATGGATCCAGCCCTCCAGGACAGACATTGGAGACCCCTGACTTAGAGAAACAGAAATGGACTATAGATGTCAAAAGGACAATTGGCTAGGTCAGTGATTTATTGGCCCTGTTCCAGGACCCTTTAAATAAAAAATGGCATTGTCATTTACAATGCCAATAGCTTAATCTCTCGCAAATGTGAGACCTATTGCATTTGCACTCACACACACACACACACACACACACACACAGAGCCACACACACACCGCGTGGCCCTTTCAGCGCGGAATCCCTCCTGGAGGGGCCTTCAGGGCGCAGTTGCTGCACTCAAACTAAAAGTAAAGCCTACAGAAAGTGGAGGTCTGAGCCTGGCCAAACACAGCTGCCCTCTCCCACGGGACCCAGGCACACTCTGGATAATAGGGGGGAAAGAGAAACACTGACACATAGACGAGGATAATGAAGAAAGCACAGGCTCACTGAGGAAAAACCAGTTGTCACCCAATTGACAGGCAACGGCTGAGCCCACACATCTGGAGGCTGATGGGGCAAACATTCGGAAACTCTCACCCGTCTCTCAGCCCCCAGCTTGCCCTAAAGCCTTAACACACTTTTAGAGGAGACCACATTTACACAGAAACCCCCCCATAAAAATGCAACATAACCCACAAGGCAAGTCTCTGGAAAATGCGAGGAGATAGCAGTGTTTGTATGTTGAAGACATTTACATGCATATTGGTGTATGTTTCATGCATTAACAGACATGCTTTACAGATTACATGACGCATATTTACGTCCCCGATTACATGACGCATATTTCTTAAACACAGGACATTTCCCAGAATCACACAATTTGTGGTCAGGTGCTGCAGCGGGGATTCCGTGCAAGTGTCGAAGATTAGCACCGCAGTTCCACTCGAGGCGCTCACACAAGCATATTGATGTTTAGTTAAACCATCCGCATCTTTTTTCTTTGCGGGACTTGGACAGCCCTGCCTGCCCCAGCGTCGGTTCTAGGAGGCAGCTGCAACAAGTTATATTTATCTCCTCGGCCTGAATTATATTGTTGCTCAGCTTGGAGCAGAGGGCGCTCATTAAACAGCACAGTATGTGCGAATCCCGATTCCAGCAGGGCACCGACCCGCTCCTACTTCATGCGCATCCACCCTCTCTCCCATCCTTGGCTCCTCAAAATGAATAAATAAATAAACCACTTGGGGAAATGGGGCTGCGGAAAATTGAAGGATATGTGGCTGTGGGTGCAGATAGCCCCTTCAGAAGATTTAAAGCTGCACATACAGCACAGACGACGCTGCTCCGAGCTGCTGATGATACAGCGCAAAGGTGTGGTAATGTCGTCTGACCCCCCCTGCGCAGACCAAGACGGATCTCTTTCCGACCCATCACCATTTTTTTTCTAAATATTTACATATATATACACAGCACACACAATTACACAAACCGTTCCTTACCTTACAAAGGCAGCGCTGGGAACGACGTAGCACAAAATCCCCGGTCACAAAGAGCACATTGAAGGCGCGTGCGTGAGAGGTCCCGCTCCGTTCCTCTCGTGGGCCCCTCACAGCTGTCCAGAGCCTGGGGACATTTGCCGTCTTTGGGCTGTGCGCAAGGAGCGGGGCTGAGCGAGGCAGTCCTCCCGTTCACCTACATTTAGGAAGCCGCCAGCAGGAGCGATGCACACAGGGTCTGGGCTGGCCTAGGTCTTCCCCCCGCACCGCTGCGCTTCAGACTAGTTTCAAGGCAGTAAAATTATCTGCGCGTTCTCCGGGGCTAATTGGCCCATTAGGGGGAAGGGCTGGCATTCCCATCCTGCTCGCAAAACCTGGAGTGGGCGCCGAAAAGTGGTATTGGCTCCAGTGCTGCAGGCGGTCCAGGTAGGGAGAGCTCAGGGCCTGGGTTAGATTTTTACAGACTGCCCGCTGTGCATGCTTCCTGTGTGATTCTAGTGTGAGAGGTGGCGAGGGAGGCGGGAGGATGCTGCAAGCCATCAGGAGGGCAGACAAACACCACCATGTTTCTCCGAGGCGAGGCAGAAATGCCTCGGAGAAACTCACGGTCATTTTGGGATTTGGGGGAGTGTTTTTCGTTCTCTCCTCTTCCCATTGGCTGGAAGGTAAAATTCCAGCCAATCAGAAGAGGAGAGAAAGAACACCGAAAGAAACTAAAAAACACACCCCGGAATCCCAAACGGAGTGATGCCCCTCTCCTCCAATGGCTGGCCTCCGTTTAGGAAGCCAGCCAATGGAGAAGAGGGGCGGGTTCAAGCCCCCACACTGTAAACATAAGATCTCTCCCTGCGAGACTGCGCAAGCGCAGTCTACGCAGGTCTCGACCTAATTAAGGATTACTGTTTCGCATGATCCAGCACAGGACTCTGCAGATTTACAGTAATCCGCAATCAGCCGTAAACAAGGGTTTACTGCTGGAGCAGGAATGTGAACTGAGTGAGAACACAGCATTCCTGATTTCTTTCTCAAGCAGGGTCAGCTGGATAAAATCTGGCAAACTGCACGCAGAAAAAAAAAATCTAAAATGTTGTACAGCAAACCTGATGGCATCAGCATGGAAACACTGATGTGCATGGTTTTTCCTCATTCCTCGTGAGATACCTGACATCCTAGGATAATCTGCACCTCTGAATTACTCTAGCAGTACCAGTAATTCTGGGTGCAGCATTACCAATACAGAGTCCGTGCAAGTCCTTTAATGAGGATCGCTGCACTCTTGCGCCCGAATAGCATCTGTTACCACGCATGCCAAAACCACATGTGGTTTAACAACGCAGTCAATATCACAGATGTGTTGTTACAAGATCCATTACAACACGAGTAATTACAACGACTTGCTTTAGGGAAGCAGTGAACTTTGGAATAGTTTAAATTACTATTACAACTCCAATCGGTATATCAGTGGAAAAAGTGTTGGACTTAAAAAAATCCAACACCAGTCCAACACCTCATTTTCTAAAGCAAGTTGTTGTAATGACTTGCGTTGTAATGGAACTCATGGTGACGTCGCAGGTGTGGTACTGACGGTGTTGTAAAGGCACTAGAATGTAATCCCTGCTTTGTAATAAAAGTTTCACCTTGCGCCCACCTATCTTAAAAAAATGGTCTAGTGGCTGAATTGATACCCGAACGTCTGTGTTTGAATTATGGATTTTTCTCTTCAGCAAATGTATTTCTTTGTAATCACTGAAAAAAGGGAACAGTAGGTACCATGTGTTATAATGTATAAAATACCCCCAACTGCACATGAAATGATCCTGAAAATCTTTTCAGATTCCCTGACCATATAAGGCTCTCGATCGATTTACAGCCTAATGCTTCTTTGTGCCTACCGATCTTATCAATCACATATTATTTTGGCTTTTATTATTTTCTCTTTCTGTACCTCTTGCACTCTTTGGGCCTCATCTATGAGTTGTTGCCATAGGGCAGCGCTGCAGGCTTCCTGCTGCGCTGCCCTATGGCAAAAGAAGTACATGAATGCTACTATCTATCAGATACCACGTATTTCTGTCGTTTTCTGTTGCGCCAATAACAATGGGCTGCTGTGCGCCTTGGCAAGCACCTTTGCACCATAGTACAAGAGTGCCTGTGTTACGGGGACGATTTTTTTGTGCAGAAAGGGAAACTTTCCTGCAAAAAATCAACAGAGGCTTTTTCCTCTTTCTGCATGTGCTGCAGAATGCAGCACACATAGAAAAAGGAACAAGCATTGAAAATGCAAAAGGTCTCGCCTTTGATCAAGTTAAAGCCATTTGCTTTGCTAATGGTATTGTATAGCAAAGCAAATGGCTTTAACTTAATAAAAGGCGAGACATATTGCATTTTTAATGCTTGTATTTAGGGTGACTGGCTGTCCCGCTGTTACCGGGTCCGTCATGGTTTTTCCATCATGGGGCTTTGCAAATGTCGGTAAATTTAGCACGTGTCCCGGTTTTAAGAGCGAGTTAATTGAGACAAGCTCTCGTCTGTTTGGGAGAATTAGTAAGCAGCCTTGTCCGAATCCAAATTGTTTAAAGAGATTAATCTGCGTGTTAAAATTTACTTTAAATTGCCCCTTAATGTTACATGTTCTGTTTTTCAGATGTTGGTCTGTGGTGACACGTCATTTTGTGCTGCTTGGTCAATGGAAACATGGAGTCCTACTTCCATGTTTTTGGAAAGGCCCAGTTCCTAGTTTTCACAATCTTGTCGCCCTAGTACCACCCTAATACAAACACCAACCTAGAGCAGCATAAACAGCGACAACACAGCCTCTCTGCAAAAACTTTTCAGTGCATTTCTAAAATCCTCTTGACAACCTCCATAGTTAGGTTTGAATTCATTCCCATTCGGTCTTTGGCCTCTCTGGTCACACTTCAGCCAAAGGACATGAACTTGTCCCGAGCCAGACAGATTTGCAGTGAATTTCACCAGTGTCCCCGGGATACCCAGCAGGCACTAAAAATATTATAATATTAAGCAGAAGTGTTTAAATAATTCCTCACTCATACATCCAGCGGCAGGCTGTATGAGCTCAGGGCAGGATTGAAAGTACTACAGAGCGAACGCCTCCCATAGCTCCCTGTTTATACTTCCATAAGAGCTGTCCTGAGAGCTGGGTGGGTATCGTGCCCTTGGATACTGCTCTGAGAGCTGTGAGTGTATACCATCCTGAGAGCTGTAGGGATATACTGCCCTCTGATACTGCCCTGAGAACTGTGGGGTTATACCGTCCTGAGAGCTTCGGGGGTATACTGCCCTTGGATACTGCCCTGAGAGCTGTGGGGTATACCATCCTCAGAACTGTGAGGGTATACCGTCCCATGAGCTGTGGGGGTATACTGCCCTTGGATAGTGCCCTGAGAGCTGTGGGGGTATACCGCCCTGAGAGCTGTGAGGGTATTCTGAGCTCTTGTATACCGCCCTGGGAGCGGCATGCATATGGTGCCCTAAGAAACTGCCAAGAGCTGCATAGATATACCATTCTCAGTGGTGCATAAGTATAACCCACTCCTCTTGAGAGCTGAGTATGTACACTAGGGAGGGAGGAGGAGTGAGAGTGAGAGAAGTGAAAGAGATAAAAGAGAGAGAGTGAGAAAGAGAAAGAGTGTGAGAAAGAGTGAGATAAAGAGTGAGACAGACAGAGAGAGTGTGAGAAAGCGAGAGAGAGTGAAACAGAGAGAGAGAGTGTGTATGAGAGAGACAGTGAGAGAAATAGAGAGAGAGTGTGAGGAAGAGTGAGAGAGACAGAGTGAGAGAAAGAGAGAGAGTGAGAGAGAGAGTGTGTGTGTGAGAGAGTGGGAGAGAGAGAGAGAGACAGAGTGAGAGAGACAGTGAGAGAATGGGACAGACAGAGAGAGAGAGAGTGGGGGAAAAATAGAGAGAGAATGAGAGACAGAGAGATAGTGTGTGTGTGTGAGAGAGAGAGAGAGAGTGCGCAAGAGAGAGGGAAGAAGAGAGAGAGAGAGAGATCCAAAATACTCAGCCTTTACTCCTGATCCCACAGCACGGAACGTGACCCAAAGTCTTACACTGCCTCGGGCTGAAAGACCAAGTAGCAAGTCCAGCCAAAGCACCCTGAGAATGTAGCCGATACACATAAAAAGCCAGATATAGAACTGGGGTACACACTGGGGGCCAAAGAACAAGCTAGAACACTACAGATCACTCCACCTTACACAGCGCCGTACCGTGGTGAGAACTGCGAAGCACATGTGTTCACCAAGAGAATGAATGACCAAGGGCCAGAAATAGCGACTGACTGACAGAAACCAAACAGGAGGGAAGCATGTCTGCCACCAGTGGGGCCTGAAAGAAGCAGCGCCTGGTAGTCTCCCTACCGCCCGCCTACTGAGATACACAGAGCACTCACTTTCCATTAAACTGCACTTCCAGACACTCGTTTAGTTTGTCAACACTTCTCTTGCCAATAAAGTTCTCTGTGTTGCGTTGTATGGTGGTAGGTGGTCTGTAAACGTACAAAGCATTCCCCGCCCTGTTATGTGCCTAGTGGTACCGCTATAGCGCCAGGAGGCCGGTGTACAGATCATGTGATGGGTCTGTAAAGAGTGCTGCCATGGAATAAATATGCACGCTACCCAACGTCACCGCAGTAAATAACTCACATACAGAATCTTTCACTGTGGGGGAAATGTAAACACAGCCAAAGAATTTCACTTGTTTACTTTGTCAACACTTCTCTGGCTAATGAAGTTCTCTGTGTTGCATTGTATGGTGGTAGGTGGTCTATTAAGGTACAAAGCATTCCCCGCCCTGTGATGTGCCTAGTGGTACCTCTATAGCGCCAGGAAGTGGGTGTACAGATCATGTGATGGGTCTGTAAAGAGTGCTACCATGGAATAATTATGCATGCTACCCTACATCACCGCAGAAAATAACTCACATAATCTTTCACTGTAGGGGAAATGTAAACACAGCCAAAGAACTAACCAACACCGACAATGACCAGAGACTAGAAACAGAGTTTGTCCACAGCAAACTCAAAATAAGCGCTCGCTATGACTAGAGTTTACTCTTTTTCTGCTGTCCCACTTGGACAGGCTATCCTGCTTTCCTTCTGAAGTAAAAGGTTTCCTCATGCTGCTAGCTAGTAATCATCTGTGTTTTACCTGAAACTGTCTTTTAATCATGGAGTAATTTTATTTTCTTAAATCTATTGTTATATGACTCACATACAAGCTAGTTTGAAATTTGAAATTTAAACTTTATTGTTTAGTTAATTAAAACAATAACAATTTGATGAATGTCACACATAGTTATAAAATTTATAAATTTGTCGCTAAAAAAAAAAAAATGTACCAATGTTAAAAAAAATTCAAAGCATTAATTGTTCATATTGTTTTTATACGTTTCTCAAATGCCTGCAAGAACTTCACCAGCTTGCAGTGTATTCTTGGAGCAGTAGTATCCAGGCTTCCAATAATGGCTGATCTACATGTTCGTAGTTTCATGGACCGATAACTTTCCTTTAGGTGTGACCATTCCTTGGATAGCATCTTACAGTGACAAATTATATGTATTAGATCCTCTTTAGGGCTACCACACAGTCGACAAGAAACGTCGTCAAGCAGTTTCCAGGCAGGTTCATTTGCTCGTGTGGGAAAGTCCCCAAGTCTCAACGCCATCAGCTTTTTCTTAATAAAAATAGAATAAGTTGTTTCCAGGTATTTTGCAGCTGTCAATGTCTTATAGCCATTTATCACAGCCCATGAATGCGAACGATGGGAGAACATTTCTTTGTCCAAGATTAACGAATGAAGTTTGGCCACTTTATTTAGGGTCTGTTTTAGGACAACAAATGACAGATTATTATCCCATAGGGTTTTTGAGCAAGTTGTCTCCAAAGCTTGCATGAGAAATTGATTTGCTTTGGAATTCTTTTGGGATTTAAACTCTTGCCATAGGTAGGTATTCAGATTGTTATTACTTGCTTTTTGCTTGATCTGGTACCAGACCTTAATATACGGGTATTGTCTCCCCGGTATTTCGTTTTTTAGTCCAAATTCAAGTCGCAATTGCGCTGGTGATGTCGTGCGTGGGAGATGTAATACTTTTTTGTATATTTTAGTTGTCAGGATGTTTAGTAGGTCGGCATCCTTTCCGTGCATTGCCACACTTGCATAGGTCAGGGTTGGGAGGATTTTGTTTGCCATTACGGTTAGAAGGGGTTTGAGTGATGGCCCTTCCAATTTTTTTTGCCAAAGTACTTAGTCCAAATATCAGAGTACCCGCTCTTTGTGTCAGATAGTTCTTCTGTTCTTTTAGGTTAAGTTTGTCATCTATATAGAATCCCAGATATTTGTAAACCGAGACTTTCTCTAGAGGTTTTCCTTTTAACCATATATCATGATGCAATCCACGGCGATTAGTAATCAACATGGTTTTAGTTTTTGAAATGTTTAATGACAACTTGTACAAGCTAGTTATTCATATTTAAAAACGACAGATACAAGATATTTAATAACCTTTTTTAACTATGTGATGTCTATGTATTATTTATAGTGTAATGTATAGTGATGTACTGTGTGTTGCTTTTATGACAATCTGTCGAATAAAGCTTTTGAAATTGAAATTGAAATTGAAAAGGTTTCTTATCTTAATGGGGCCATGTGTTTGGCCCCATAAAGATAAGAAACGTTTTAATTTAGAAGGAAAGCAGGCCAACCCGTTCAAGTGGGACGGCAGAAAAAGAGAAAAGTCTACATCATCAAAAGCTCTTTCCCAATGGCTGGCCACTGTTTAGCATAAAAGATGACGCTGGCCAATGGGAACGAGGGGCGGGGCCTAAAGCCCGATACTGAAGCTCCCGCTAAGTCATTAAATTTCACCAGGGAGACTGCGCATGTGCGCAGCCCCCAACCGGGACCTAAAAACGAGGAGAAATAAAGATATTTCTCCTCGTTGTGGCTCCCTTACGCCTCCTATGGAGAGGTGTAAGTTCTTGGCACTACCTCAGATTTACGGTTTCTCGTAAATCTGGGGCAGTGTCAAAAAGCCATGGATGTTGCTGGGAACACTTGAAGCAACACCCATGGAACGCCCCTTTAACTCAGAAAACTGCGTTAAAGGGAACAATATTTATGAGGCAGCACTAATCTCAGAAAAGTGTCTTAGTGATACCTCGTAAGTATGGAGCAGGCTCCTGCGCCACAGAATGACAAAAAAATTACTTTCCAGCAGCGCAAGGGGCCTCATTAATGAGGCCCTTTGTTTTGATTTTCTATTACTTTTTTGCATTTTCCTACACCTCTCTTTTAACTCTTTTGCTGTGTCTTTTTAATCTCAGCCTTTCTTCATTGCTGCTTCAGGACTTTGACTCTTTTTTTCTTGTCCTAAATGCACATCTCGTTTTCTGCACCCTTATGTCTCACTCTCTTTGTACATAATTCTCTCTCTTCTTTCTCTTTTCCTAGCTTCCCAGTGTGCAGCAGCAGCTTGCAACATTTGTCTTCTCGTACACCAGCCTGGGAACCCGGGATATAAGCAGACATCAGATACCCCTGGGATGACCAGAGAGCAAAGAAGAAGACAACACAAAAGCTATTCTGTACCTGTAGTGATAGAATTGATTGTGAGACCGCTCCATACCGAGCCCGTTTCTCATATTGTGTTTTGAGCGCTCTACAGAGGGTCATGCTTGCCCTAGTGTGTAAATTGCTTCCACGTTGCAGGCCAGGCAAACTGTTTCTTGGTGATGTACCCTCACTTAAAAAATATTTTATGCTAATCAGTTGCCTTTACCTATGCTAAAAAGATGGAAAAACCCTCACAAGAATGTCATTTATATTTGTTTTTATTACTTGGCCTATAATTGCCAGGGAACCAGCCTTTGCTAATCAGCAGCAGCTTTGAAAAAGGTTTTGTTGGACTTTCGAACCTACTGCGGAAGATTTTGACTTCATTAACACATATCGGCCACA
Source organism: Lissotriton vulgaris (assembly GCF_964263255.1). Taxonomy (NCBI): domain Eukaryota; kingdom Metazoa; phylum Chordata; class Amphibia; order Caudata; family Salamandridae; genus Lissotriton; species Lissotriton vulgaris. The sequence continues at coordinate 446,043,779 of NC_141698.1, forward strand.
TTCACCTCTCGAAAGAGCATCTCTAGATACTGTGAAATCTTAGTGAGTTCCTCACAGACCCTCAAATTCTAAATGGAGAGACCCATTTTATGTGGGGTGAAAAGCAGTGGCGTAGATAGACCTTTGGACACCCGTGGTGGCCCCTGCGTTTGACGCCCTGCGGTGGCCGCAGGTACAAGCGAAGGGGTAGGCCCCCACCCCCAAAACCCATGTTGCCTGGGGCGGACCCCCCGCCCCCGTTCTATGCCACTGGTGAAGGGGAAGTTCCAAAACAAAAGCGCAGTGCAGTGTAGAAGCATTGCTCGAAGTTGGATCTGCCTCCAGTCTCTGATTTTATTTACAGAACTTCAGTAATATCTGGCATAAGCATTCTATTCAATGTCATAAAGTTGGCCCCTACAGCAGGGGGACCACCCTCCCCCACTCAGCCCAGGACACAGTATTAGGCTGCTAGTCTAGAGGCAACATGTTATGAGCTCCTCAGATAACCCTCACTGAACCTAAGGGCTTTGTGTTTCAGTGGGACAGCTGGGCTATATGAGGATGTAGTGGTTGACAGAGTTTGAAGGGTGACTCCATAACTGTATGCATGTTCACTTACTAACAGAAAGAAAACTAACATTAAGTAAAAATGAACAGACAGTCTGCTGTAGGAGAGGATAGTGGCAGATAGAGGCTCATCATGCTCAATTTCTTCGAGATCTATGAGCATTTTTATTGACAGAAGTGGAACCGTGCAAACCTATCCGGTGCCCACAGTGATTCGTGTCCACATAAACACGTGGATGAGCCCCGAATTCCTGAACTGGCTGCGTTGTTGGCCAACACTGGTGTTGCTGAATCCCAATCTGCCTTGCTTTGATTCTACCTTGTGCCTTAATCTTCCACCACTCTACACGTTATCTTGCTGGTTCTTTGGCATCCCTGCTTTCTCTCTTTGGCACTTCATATCTTTCTCTTTCTTTCTCCGTTTCCTGCCTTTCTTTGATCTCGGCGAAAGTCTGAAGATGAAAAATGAGTGCTGGTGCCACCCATCAACAAGCACCTGAACAAATGACGCTCTGCGCCTGCTTTCTTCTCGCAACCCCGCTCAGGGGATACACATTCAACATAGAAGCCTGCCTTTATATACCACATGATCTCAGCAACTGATCAACTCCATCCATCCATCCACCCATCCAGGTTTATTCTTCTCGATTACATAGAGAGAGTCTCCTGCATGATAAAGAGGGACTTCTGTTCTGTGAGGGCTCAGAAGTGAAGAACCTCCGAATTTCTGAATGTGATAGGTATCGCTTGTGACCTTGCCTAATATGTTCTACTCTTTCGTTCGCTCGGCAGTGATTAGTGCTGCTTTCTTTCATAATCGTATTCTGCATGCTACGCCTTTCTACTGCACTAACAGTCCATCTGACCCAATCTCTGAGCTGGTGGCATAGCTTCTAAGAGGCTCTCTTGTAGCACAAATAAAACGAAACAACAGAGTTCGTAAAGCAGTCACCGTGCCAAAAACTCAAGCATGTTGTATTGCCTACAAAGATTTGCCACAAGGACCTCTTCCTCTTCCCTCTTGCTTCTTAAACTACGCTTCGCAGCACCATTTATATTTTAAAGCTTTTTTAACTTGGATAAATAGTTTTACCTTCTGAAAAGTAAAGATGGGTGAAGAAATCCACAAAATTGATTGAGTTAACTGTGAAGAGTAGCAGCATTGTATTTAAAAGGCCGTAGTGATTCCGATTACTATTAAAAGGGGAGGCAAGGGGTGATATTAGCTGGTGCAGAAAGAAGTTTTCAGTCTTGTAAACACTGTTCTACGCAGGGCCGGCTTTAACACTGGTGGCGCCCTGCACGACAATGTTTGTTGGCGCCCCCCCCAATGACCACATCTACCACGGATTCCATCTCTACCACCATTTAACAGTGCTCCTGAAGTCTCTATGGCCACTCTCTCTCAGACTGATTTAGTTTATACCGCCACTCATACCAATGTAGGGTGCCAGAGCACTTTCAATCACACACACATTGGCACAGAGACAATCATACATGTGTAAATCAGTGTATAGGAAATGTTACATGAGACAGAGGACTAGAAGGTGTAGGAATCGCGTCATCTATACTGGTAGGCAGTATAGTTTGAGTCGTTGGTCTGGAAAAGCACACATTCAGAATTTAAAACAGAACATCATTGTTAGTTTTTTCTTTAATACAAATTGATTGCTTCTACCCAAATGAAACCTTTTTGCAAGTTCAGGATCATGAAAGACAGGGCAAAAAGACATATAGCGCTAATACATATCTTGTAGTTTGAATGCAGCTCTTTGATGACAGTTAATAGCTCACTAAGCTATATTAGGATTTTAACTTATAAACTGTAACAAAAGTAACAAAGGATCCCCGGGACACAAGCAGTAACCCACTGACCTATCTACATTACATGTACGTTGTGATCTGCAAGATGCAGGCTCTTTGCATTAGGCACATTAACCTATTAGGCACTAACTCACGATGAGTTAAAACTTCCACTAGACAAACCTACGATCTCCCTACAGCAGGAACATCAATCACTGGAGTGACCTGTACGTTTTTATTGATGGCTGAAAATTGCTGGAAGCAAGGAACGTGGCAGCAGGTGCTTTTACAACGAAAATATGCTTGCAAACAGGGCGCCCCCACCTCAAGACAGCGCCCGGTGCGGTGGCACCGATCGCACCACCCTAGAGCCGGTCACAAATGGCAAAAGTTAAAAAATGTATGTAACTCCTCGGCTGTCGCCGACTGTACCACCTTGGTAGTTTCCATGGAGATGCCATCAGCTTTTTGGAAGTTTTTGGTTAGTGACAGGAAAGGCGGGTTCCTGCCCATTGCATATAGTGTCTTGAACGTCACAGTGCATGCTGGTGTGATGATATGTTTTTGTACCCATGTCAGGCAGGGCAGCTGAGACATGGATGGCCCAGGAAGCAGACGTGTGTTCGCGTGTACCCTGTCTGAGTCTCACGATAACTCTGCCTGCTGGGACAAATTGGAATGATTAATACTTCAGATTGCACGTGGGCTGTTCAATGTACCTATTCAGATAAAGAAGCATTTGGCTGTACATACCCGCTGCCTGCCTGTTGTTGAAGGTGAGGTAACACTAGCGTATGAAAGTACTGCAAAAGCACAGATCAGCCAAGCAGACCTTCCTCTGCCCAGCCTCGTCAGTCAGATCACACCGTTCAGGCTATATTGTCAATCAGAGGGTGTGACATCTTGATAGTGGTTAGTGGAGTGCTGAATCTGTGACATTCACAGACACACCACATATTTAAGCTCCCTGTGATAAGGACTTCGACCTTGCAGCTGTCTTATAAATGCCTCTTGTCTCGATTTTGATCTTGTTGCTTCTTATAATGTGCATGTGTGACAAGGATTTTAATTTGCTTAATTGGTATTGAGTGAAATTAAAAGCTACTCTGGGCGTTAACGTGATGCATTTCTTTGTTCTTCCTCATTAGACATCACAAGCACCTATCCTGTGGTATGGCTAGATGAATCTGCTTTCAAATGTATATATTTTTATTATATTGTCTTTCACCGCAGTTGTATTTTCTATCACCGCCTTGTAAACCTTAAACCGTAGTTGGTGAGCTCAGACAGTTACAATACTTTAGGAAAACATTTGGAGTGTGCAAAATTATAATTCCAGCACTGAAGTCTAGAGAATGGCAACATTCATAGTTTCTTGAATTTGCAAAGTCTATCATCTTTGCAAAAGTTTGTCTGTAGGAGAAATGTCATGCAAAAAAGATTCTACAAAACAGTTCAATGATAGTTTGCACTCAGTCATCAAAGTACATCACAATTTAAGCTCATATGTTATACAATATACCTTCATCCATTCAAAATCATCAGGCTGGGAAGTAATTGAATTTTCAAAAGATATATAGATACTAAATATAGATGCATTGTTTTGAATATTTGTCAAGAATTGACAAAGTGGGGAACTATAGCAGATGATCTCTTCGTGATTGCACCAGAATTTAACAATAGGTACGGAGAAAGAGTGCTGGCCTGAAAGTCATTTGGTGTTCCAAAAAAGATTCTACATATTTCTCTCTGCAGAAGAATCCTTCCACCGAAAAGAAGGATTATTTCCCTCAGTAAATCTTCTTCTGGTAAAGATTTTGAAGGATAAGTTGTAAACCCTTTGGTTGCTTTCATCTTCATACTCCACCTTTAATCAAACTGTTGGGTTGTCTTCATACCCTTCTAATCTCCTGACAAACCCCACCTTTAGGGCCACATGTATGTACCTTTTTTAAGGTCGCAAAGAATTGGGCTGTTTGCAACCAGTGAAAAGGCTTTTCCAATGTACTAAACCCTATTTTACGATTCAGTAACCTATTACTAAACCACAAAATGGATCAGCGATTCGCTATTAGGAAGGGTTGTGTTTAAGGCGCCCCTTCCTAATACCGAATTGCAGCAGTATGTAGGAATATTTTGTGACCGAAATATGGTTGCAAAACATTTGCATTTTACCACCTACTGGTATCCTTTTTCGCTAATGGGAAGTGGTCCCCAAGGTACCCCTTCCCTTCAAGGAATGGTAGCGATAACGCTTTTTCAGAGCAGGCAGTAGACCACTGCCCGCTCTTAAAAAATGAAAAGAATACTTTTCATTTTTCGTTTTTAAAGGAAAGCAGCTGCATTTAAAAAATAAATGCTTGCTTTATGTAAAAGCAATCATGGACATGGTGGTCTGCTGACCCCAGCAGGCCACCATCCCCATGATATTAGTGATTCCCAATGGGTCGCAAATTGCGATCTACCTCATTAATATTAATGAGGTAGGTCAGATTGTGACCCACTATGAATTGCTATATGAAACTCATGGAATTTCACACATTGGGATTAGTGATGACCTAATTGCGATTCTCAGAAAATCACAATTTGGTAATAGCTATTTGATGCAGGTGGCCCTGACTGGGGCTGATCATGAGAGTGGGCTACTCTTCAGGCGTTTTGCCCAGTCACAGGTCCTTTTGTTTGCTACCAGATAGGGGTGTTCTTGAACCCTCAGGTCATAGAAGTTTCATGGTCCGGAAGTTGAGCAAAAAGGTTTAACAAGGCCTTTCCACCTCATTCAACACTCCGCACGCTCCTCCCCTCTACCAGCTCCCTGTTTTTTTAAATCTCCACAGCATCATTATATGTTGGTGATAGAGAGGATGTGCCATCGGGTATTCCATGCTCTGTCTCAGCTGCTTCACCGAAAGCCCCTGCCTGCCACTGATCATGAGAGAGGACTGCTCTATAGATATTTTTTTATTCCTTTCCTCTTTACCATCTTGAGTTGGTCCCTCCCCCTTTCCCTCTATTATCCTTCATAAACCCTCATAGAACTCTCCTAGAACATCCGACTTGTAAACAGCAGAAAGGTTAAGGGCATCCTCCCAGTTTCAGCCTGTTAGTGCCCCGAAGGCAAGAAACCCTGCTTCTTCTTCTTCCTGTCTGTCTTCTCCTCTACGTGATTTTCTCTCCCTCATTTGAACTAACCTAATGATCTTTTTCCTTCTCAACTTAACCCTAGTACTAACACTATTAGTCCCCTGAAGCCCCAGAAAAAAATACATTAATACTGCCACCTGGTCGCTCATGGATTGACTCCTTTCTGTTGCTTGGGTGTAAGATTGCAGCTGTTGAATTTTCTCTCCTTTAACATTTACATTTCTTTTACAGTTCCTTTGACATTAGTAGTTATCCCTTAATACTATCTTGCCAAAACAACATTTTTGTATTATTATTTTTAGTTGAAAGAGGAACTTTATTGATATAATATAAAACATCTCAATAAAGTACAGAAATAGGAAATACAATCTTAACTGTATAATCTATTAAGGTAATATGGGAAGGGAGGGGAAGAGAAAAAGAGGGGAAGGGAAGAGGGAAGAAAATGACATTCATGTAGTATTAATTTTCAACATAACCACTTATATACTTAATACCTACTGTATTGTGTAATAAAAGAAATGTGCATGGAAAATACAAAGTATTGATATAAAAACAGATATATAAACAACTAAAATGAAATCATGGAGGTTTAGGCCCTTCTTCAACTCTGGGATTATGGACTTGTGCTAAATTTGCAGATACATTCAGAAAATGAGTAATAGGTGACCATAGGTATTCTTGTTTCATTGCAAGGGAAATAGGGTGGACATACGCTCTATCTAGCCTGTGGTTATAACAAACCCCATACCACCAGGCTTGATAAGAAATATTGGTAGCACTCTTCCAGGCCCTAGTCATTTGTTGGAAGGTAACTGTGAGAAGTAGGTCTATAATATGGAAATTGATCGAATGTGATTCCTATTCAGAAGATACACTACCTAGAAATATATTAACAAAAGTGAAATGGATTTGTGTGTGAAAGATATTATTGATTTGTCTCCAAACTTGTTTCCAGAAGCTGTGAACTTGGGGGCAAATAAATAGCATGTGGTTTAAGTCAGCCAGGGAAGTATTACAGGACCAACACAAGGGAGAGAGCAGGGTTTATTTTATGTAATGAAACAGGAGTCAATAAAAGTATGTTATAAATATAAAATAAAGATTGGGTAGTATTAGCAGCCCTGGAAGACTTCCTAATTTTAATCCAGACCTTATTCGAGGTAGGAATAGAGAAAGACGATTGGAGATCAGACTTCCATGAGAGTTCCTTCCTCTGTTTTATCTCGAGTAACTGGAGAAGAGGATAAATGTTTATAAACTTATGATGCGGATGAAAAAAAGATAAGACTGAAAGGACGGTAGGAGGCGAAGATGATAAGGTAGTGCTAAGTGCTAAGTTATTGTAGGTTGATTGAATCACTGAGGTTAAGGATGCATATTTAGATGCACACGGAGTTGGTAAAGAAAATTGTGCTTGAGCAACTGTAAACGGTATACATGCATTATGCCGATAAAGTTGTTGTACCCAGTGAAGCCCTTTCATATGCCAATCCCTTCAAAAAATAACTCTATTATTGATTTTCAGATGTTTATTGTACCATAGTGGAGATTGCAAAAAGTGATCTTTAGGGGAAAGATAGTTGGTAAGTAAAGGTTGGAGAATTCTGCAGCTGATGTTAAAAATGGGAAGAGAAAGTGACAAAGGACGGTGTGAAAAAGATAAAATTCGTGGAAGGAGAAAAGATGAAGAAAATGTCTTTCAATGGTAGTCAAGAACGGTAATGATGAATCTTTGTTGTTATCTTGGAGTAATAGAGAGGCTTGTTTAAGAAAGAACGTGGTATGATAGGTTTGGAAATCTGGGAAATTAACACTACCCAACTGTTTTGGTTGTTTAAGTCTATGTAAAGACATGCAAGGTTTCTTACTATTCCATAGAAATGTCGATCGAATAGAATACATTATTTTAAAATGTGATTTTGGAATATTTACAGGAATATTAGAGAGATAAAAAAGTACTATAGGGACCAACATCATTTTGATCATGTTGAGACTGCCCACCAAGATAAAAACATGGGGTTCCATTGGACGTGGCCTTTTTCAAGAGTGTCTGTAACTCTTTTACATTTATTACCATGGACTCTTTAATGGAACATTTGAACCATATACCCAAGTATTTAATGTTATCCGGGGCCCAACAAAAACCTGAAGAGACTTAGTTCACGGAAAAGCATACTTTGTTTAATGGGAATATTTCACATTTGTCGCTGTTTAATGTAATACCAGACACAGAGGTAAAGGACTGAACTTCGAATAAAAAAGCTGGCAAAGAGGTCTGTGGTTGTGATTAAAAGAGCAAAATATTATCTGCATAGACAGAAAGTTTTAATTGGTTAGTGCCGTATTTAAAACCTGTGATCTGAGAATTGGAACTGATCTTAATTAAAAAGGGTTCGAGAGCAAGTATAATGAAAAGAGGTGAGAGAGGACAACCTTGCCGTACCCCACGGAATAAGGGAAAGGACGAATAAATAAGCCCATTAGCTAAGATGGAGGAAAGAGGAGAAGAATATAATAAGGAAATAAAATTTATGAACTTGGGACCAAAACCAAACCAGGACGAAGTGGAGAAAATGAATGACCAATCGACTCAATCAAAAGCTTTCTCAGCATCTAAAGATATAGCCGCTAAAGAATCTTTACAAGATTTGGCTTTGGTAAGAACATTAAAGAAAAGTCTAGTGTAGTCTAAGAGATGTATAGCCTTAACAAAACCACATTGTTCTTGACCAATTAATAGGGGTGAAAATGTCTCTAAGTGTACGGACAGAATTTTTTTAAAAAAGTTATAGACCAAATTAATTAAGGAAATGGGTCTAAAATTTTAACATGAAGTATGATCTTTACCTTCCTTGGGAAGAAGACATATCAAGGCTTCTTGAAAAGAGCCATTGGACTTTTTGGAAGAAATAAAGAAGTGAAATAATTTATGTTATTTAGGAATAAGAGTTTGAGAAAAATAAGAATAACATTCAATCATAAAACCATCAGAACCTGGGGCTTTACCGCCCTTAATAGAGCGAATAGCAGAAAGGATATCTAGGTCTCGGATATCATCTTCTCACACTGAAAAATCTAGCTCAGGAAATTAAGGTAGATTAATAGAGGATAAGTATTGAAGTATAGTATAGTATAGGTACCGAGGAATCAGGAGTGTTAAGAGTTTGAAAAAACAGGGTGAATTCTGATAGAATATCTTCATTTCTGTAAACTATGTGATTGTTAGAAGAAAGAATAGAGCTAATCTTGGTGAGCTCTTTTTGAACTTTAAAATAGTTGGCTAAAAACGTTCCCGCTTTATTTTGACCCCCATAATATTTAGCTAAGGGTTTGAGCAAAAATGAGTTAGCATTTTCAGTAGATCATTTATTGATTTCGATGTGGATCTGATTAGGGGTCATCCAGGCAGGATTTAGATTTTGTATGGAAAAAGGAAATAATAAAGTCTCTAGAGGATGCCTTAAAGGCATCCCAAATAATCTATGGAGACAGGTGTGGAGTTTCATTTTCAAGGAAGAAAGTTGTGATAAAGGCTTAAAATTGTTGGGAAAATTTGGAGTCTAAGAGGAGAGAGTTGTTGAATCTCCATCTTCGTGTACCCTGAATAGGAGGAAGAAGATCCAAATCTAAGGTAACAGGAGTATGATCAGAAATTAATATAGAACCAATGTCAGAGTGAATGATATGTTGTGTAAGAGCTTTTGAAGTGAATAGATAATCTAAGCGAGATTGGGAAGAGTGTACTGGTGAAAAGAAAGAGTATTCTCTAAGTGTAGGATTGTATAGTTGCCTAGCATCTTCTAGTGATCTTTGTTGGATAGTGAATGTGAATTGAGAGTGCATAGGAGAGGGGATGAATCTGGATTGAGAATTACAGTCAATAATAGAGTCCATAACCAAATTACAATCCCCACCAACTAACAAATATTCAGCTTGAAGGTAATCAGTTTCGATAATATTGAAGGCCAAAAAGGAACATCTGGAGCAGTAGGCACATACAGATTACAGTTAGTCAAGAAGATATTATTCAATAATAATGAAACAGAAACCCATCTACCAAAATCATCAGTATCATGTGAGAGAATTTGTAAGTCAAGACGTTTATGACACAAAATGGCTACACAATTACGGTTACCTGTGCCTGGAGAGGCAAAAACATGACCAACCCATTGCCGTTGAACTTTAGGAATCTCTTTTCCTAAAACATGAATCTCTTGTACTAAAGCTATGTCACATTTTAAATTAGATAAATGAGAGCATACCCGTTGAAGCTTTATAGGAGAACCCAAACCCTTAACATTCCATTAGACAACCTTCAAAGCCATCTATGTTAATCGATAAAACATAAAATGAGTGTAACAATAAGTAAAACAACTAAATATGAGAAATATAATATAAGTAATAATATTTTAGCAAAAAATTAGCAAAAAACGTACCAGCCAAGATGAATAGCATAGAGGAGGAAATGAGTGGTTATGAAAAACGAAACAATAACAAGAGAAACAGGCATAAGCAGGGAGGAGGAGAGGAAGTAAAGAAAGAGAAGGTAAAGGGAAAACCCATTAGTGAAGAGAGAAAGTGATTTGAGAAAAGATGGGGAACATGGAGAAAAGAAGTAGAGACAAATACAACAAACAAGAAACATATACCATAAATTCCAAACACATAATATCCGACTACAAAAAACACATGAACAAGATGAGGGTGGTGAATCCACATGAGGAAAAAGGCACAACTGACCAGGTAACTCAGGGAGGACCGGGGAGGGAGAACATCATCCAAGCAGACCATGGATAACAGAAAATATGCATGAAGGAAATACAGCACCTAATGAAAGAGTAAAACATGACAGGTAAGTATAACATAGGGAAATCCGGGTAACCTAAGTAAACAGGTACATGGACAACATAATTTGAACAACAGAGCACAATAGACCAATAACAGCACAAGATTAAACAGTAGCGTGTCTGGACACATCCATATCTTATTCTCTGCACTGCTCCAAGAATCGTTGTAGTAAAGCAGGATCTTCAAACGTTGTAGTTTTTTTCTTATATGTAACTTTGAAGAGACAGGGTTGAAAGAGACCAAATCTGGCATTGAGAGTAAGAAGTGCTGACCTCATATCTAGGAATTTCTTTCTTCAATTTGCTGTTTCTTTGACATAATCCTGCGCAAAAAAACAGATTAGAGCCTTGCCATGAAATACGACCTTTGAGTTTTGCTGCTTTTAAAATCTTCATTAAATCTGTGTATTCTAAGAAGTATATAATTACTCCTCGAGGTTTGGCTGAAGAGGCTGTCATGGTTGGAGTATGACCCAAATGATGAGCTCTTTGAATGTTCAACGCAGGACAGGAAGGTATACCAAGAATCTGTGGAAGAAACAATTTGAAAAATGAAATAGCATCTGATCCTTCCAAGCCTTTTACCAGACCATAAATGCGCAAATTGTTGCGTCTGTTACGGTTCTCCAAGTTTTCCAGGTGTTTTTTGAGCAGTGAAATTTCCGACCTTATTGTTGGAACTTGGTTTACTACAACTTGAACAGAGTTGACTTGTTGGTCAATCTGCATAACCCTATTCTCCATAGTAGACCACTTGTCATCCAAAGCTTGGGGCCTTTTATTCGTTTCCTCCATGTAAAGCTGAAGAACTGGTATCTCCTCAAGTAGCACATCCATAGCACTTGGTGGAGGAGACGCAGTGCAGGAGGATCCTTTTTGATGCATTTTCCAGAAGACAATACAACTGAATTGGTCAATTTAGGAGTAAGTTTGTTGGTGGGGGGCAGAATATTAGATGCAGCCACCAAAGTGTCCTTGTTGGAAAGTGATGAATTGGTGTTAGAGCTCTCCATAGTCACTGAAAGAACAGAATAAGGGTTGTGGTCTGCGAAAGATGAGAATGGTAATGAAGAACAAGTAACACGACAAGTAGATTTTGTTCTCCCCATAAAATGCTGAGTGGGATTTGAAAACACTGAAAGTAGCAAGACAGTGCGCAAAGGTGAAGTGTTATAGCAGCCAAAAGACGATCATTGTTGAGATAACAGCAAGAATTCCCTTGAAAGTGAAAAGGTGAAGACTAATAAATTAGACCTTATTCGTTAGCCATAATGAACTCAAGTTAGATATAGCCCATTCCTGCATGACATGAGACCCTGACAAACCATAATGATAAACGTCAAAATCTATGTGAGCAAAAATCGCACCGTCTGCAACAAAATTGGTCTCTTCCAAACAATTAATACTCAATGTAACTATTTGCTAAGATGAAACGAGAGAGTCACTGAAGAGAAGTTTCCATTGTACATCATTTGCTGCAGCTCTGTACACATTGAAGGCAAATAGGACTGACTGAGTGGAAAGTTTCTTTAAATAAGAATGTCTGTTTCATGCTCCAGTATTCATCACAGACTATAAAGATTTTACATTGATTGCAAGGATATTGGGCTCTAAAATATGGCCAGGCACCCAAAGTGAATGAAAGAAATGAAGTTGAATGAAGAAATGCCCGTTTTTTTAGTCCTTACTTAATGCGAGCCGTTTCAACAAAGACAAAATGGTGGACGCCAGTTCCATGAGGGAAACGCTTTCACCTCAGCTAGGTGCCAGAAATGCTCACCAGCAGCTTGAAAGGGCGAAAAGGGCATCCGGGGTCCTTTACCCCACGAAATACGGCATTGAGAAGCAGCAAAGCGGCAGGGGTCCGCAAGGAAAGCCACCACTCCTTCCAAGCCGCACAGAGCTCCACTAGCGAGCAGCCATCCTCGATTGGTGTCAAGCCACTCCCCCTTGTATTATTATCTTTTACTTTTATAATTGGGCGTTGTTGTGTTATAAGGTGCATCATAGAAACGCAAAGTAGTTTGTAAATGTCATTATTTTGTAAAACAAATATTTTGATAATAAGAAAAATGTTTTGGCAAGATGGTGTTAAGTAATGACACTTACTTTTATGGTAAGAAAAGAAGCAATAATAGTTGGAATTTGGGATTACGTTACTGTGTCTAAAGAAGATAATGTAACAAGCTTCTTAGAATGAGAATGTATGAATTATAGAAGAGGGATCAACACATAAGTTTTAGAGAGCCTAGATAGCCTTCTTGATAAGGCCAACTAATTATCCAGGGTAAAGTGGCAGCGCAGGTTGTGAGTGTGAACTGGTGATAGATGAGGATGTAGTGTAGATGATAAAGGATGACAAAGACGGAGTGGACACAGAAAGGCTTTAAAACATTACAGGGGAAAAAATGCAGAATGAAGGTTGGGTAGGATCTCCTATGGAGAGCTCCCTGCCAACTAACCACTACTGGTATGTCACCCCCCCCCCCCCCCACCTCCTATCCCAAACAAACCAGCACAGCTAGGTAGTAAAGTGAAATAGCTGGGAAGATAGAGACACGTCTCCCACTTCACCTCCAGCAACTCCCACTACCTGTTTACCTAAAACAGTCTCTTGAAAACACCACAGCAAACAGCTATCCCACTGTCCAGCATGTTTTACTCTTTCAAGATGACCTGCTACTCCTAACATGAATGAAGCACCTGTAGAGGGAGCACTAGTCACTACTGGACCTCAGACTGCATCATCTCATGCTCAGCATCAGGCGCCTTTGGCAGGATCCCAGCTATTGGTACTTCAACCTACAAGCGGGGCAGTCTATAAATTTGGATACCCAACCTCTAGCACCATCTTGACAAACTGCCTCACTTGTATGCAATCATCAGTGGAGCAACACTACAAATTGCTACTCTGCGGGTGTGTTCTCACTCAAAATCCTGCATCACTTATGCTGCTATCTTGGGTGTAGCCCCTACCCTGCCAAATGTGGAGAGAAGTTACTGACTTTAATTTAAACCCATTATTCAGGTGCTTAGCCTGATAGTGACCATCGCCTTTCGGGTGAGTGATGTAGTCTCTCCTCCTTTACTAAGCCTTTAAGTGCACCTCACTCGAAGTACCCCTCACCACACCACTATGGCGATTTCTCAGAACGGTTCTTATGACACGCCCTAGTTACATGAGCCGCACCTCTGATGGGGATTGCTTAGATACGGTTCTTAGGCCACGCCTTCTTGTCGCGCATGTATTGCTTCCTTGACGAAGACAAGTTCATGGGCCGTTTCGACTGGCGCCCCTAACGACAGCTTTAATCTGCCATACTTCCAAATTTGTCTGAGCCTGTCTGTGCACTGCTAGTACAACCAGATATATTAGCTAATAATCTGATACATAACGTATCAATCCAATCACTGTGCGCTCCATGTCACCTACCGCGCCCTCAACCACAGATGTGTGACGTAGTCAGTAAGGAGACACCTAAGCTAGCCTGAATTTGTGTACATAAACTCGCTCAGACCTAACGATGGAACTGTTGCATAAAAGGTACAGCAGATGCGTGTCGTAGTCCGTAAGGAGACACATAAGCTAGCCTGAATTGTCATATACACTACGCTTTAAACATGAAGACACTTTGTGTCCTAATGGTTACCAGGTGGATGCTGCGATGCTTTCGGTGGCATTGGACCAGGCCTGAACTAAGGGCAACATACCCTTTAAGGATAGAGTGCTATTTCAGGATGCTGCGCGTCCAGTTGAATGGTACTGCATTAATATGTCAAAACATCCGAAATGGCTAATCCTACAGTGATGTGGTTTGCTGCATACTGCGGTGCCTTTTAGGATTACATGTGTGAGTTGGGCACATTTGGATTTATGCTTGCCGGATTAATCCCCCTATAAAATATTTTTTCACGGGTCCTACCCACCAGCTCTATTAAGTTTTCTTGCTTGAAGTTAAATATTGAACGAGTTGTAGAAAATTTATGGACAGCATTTTGGGTTAACCTTAACTGGATGCGCCCGGAGGATCCCCACTACGTATTGGGACTGTGCGTGAAGTAAACAGGACCCATAACCTGCGGAATTGTTTTTGTCTAACTCATTGTAAATTTGGACTGCTTCCTTAATATTCGGTTGGATGTCTCTGGCCTGCAAGCTGCCAGCACCCTGATAATTTATAGCCTCACCATCGTCATGACCATGGCGAGCCTATGCGGACGCCGCAGAAAGAAATGTGGCATAATGATGCTAGTTGAAAGACAGCGGCACATATGACTAACCCCAGATGAAATACCAAGTGGCTGCATGAAGCACAACCAACCAACCAAGCGCAATCCCGATCTAGCGCAAGAAACCAAGCAGGACACTAAGTGTTGTGGTTGGCACTTTTTGGTGCCTTCCCCGCCACCCCTCTCCCACACACTGTTCGCTATCTCTCGCGTGTCGTTAACCTTTGCACTTGCACAAGTACCATCATTGCCCACGTCACGTTTGTTCTTGTGCCTGGGTGTCTGGTATGTATCGGGTACTATACCTATCGAGCCCCACAGCCGGGTGGCCTGTTTGCTGACCAAGCATGGCATAATCGATCCGCTGCACCTCCTTCGCCTGCCCACACTACTTGGGTACTACAAACTCCCGGGGTTCTAAGCATTTATGATTGCCCCAGTTTGAAATTTCAATTCAAAATTCGCTTTCTCGTCCCGCTCGAAGTAGCCTGAGTTCAGCCACACCACTAAATCTCGCCTGGCATTTTAGGCACATGTCTACCAGGGATTATTTTGTTGGTATAAACCGCAGATGCACTTTATTGAATGTTGTTCTGATATACAAATATGGACCCTCTTACGAGCTGTCGCCACCTGTGAGACTGACTCTAGTAAGTTTGTATTCCACATGAGCATCTTGCATAATCCCTGATTGATTAATTCTGTGATGTGTGTATCTTGAAAATTGACTATGTTGAACTTAGTGTACTACTTTTCGTTTTGAAAGGAACCAAGCAAAAGTCTAATGTCAGGGGTAAACGCTGTCTAGTGGCTGGGTGGAAGACTGTGTGACTGAAAACTTTGCCTCAACTCCAGGCCGCATCACGAAGTGTGAGTGATTTGTACGATCGGAGCACATCTCTGCCCTCATGCACACCACACTCTTCCTACATGGGACACCCTCCACCCCAGAACCCGGCCAACCACATAGTCAGGCTCCAGTTTACAATCAATTGCAGCAGTGTTACACACCAATTACCACACCAAGAGCTTGCACGCTGTACACATATTTAGATAAAACAACGTATCATAAATATCCCATTTCATACGTGGAATCGTTATACCAGCATGTAAACCATCTCAGTACTCCCAGATTTGCCACTAAAGACATTTGACTCACTAAGGGTTTAAGACCAAAGATCACCAAAATCTATCTAGTCCATTAAGGAAAAATTAGTTTAGCCCCGGGTCCCGTCGCAACAGCCGATAGGACACTGAAATCCTAACGACTGAGGTTCCGTGAATAACTTGGGGGATAACTGCATTAGCATACTTTGGGCTGAATATTTCTGTTAAGTTGCAATTGTGGAGTGAAGTTAGTAAACAATACGGAAGGTCTGATCCCGTAAGCAAGGAAGGTCTTCTATCCATCACTTTGTGTCCATCAAACATTGCTTCTCTCATGAAAGGCTCCTGATGCTAGGCTAGTTTATTGAAAAGGAACAATTCAGTCTGAAAGTTTTTTGCACTTTAATGTGTGAAACTAAAATCGAAAACAATATTTCTCAGTAGAATTGAACCCTAGTAGGAGTATATACAGATAGGTTAACATAACCAGCATTTCAAAGGAAAATCTGTCGGCAACTGTAGCCTTAGGTATGAAACTGATGCAGACATCCTCGATATTAATAACTTTAACACTTGTGTAGGATATGCTGCAGATGTTCGAAAAGGAACATTGCACGACCCAGGAGTGTTCCACTCTTGACGATTTTGCTTTTAAGCTCCGTTTCAGGCGAAACTGGAGTACTAGTCTGGATTAGTCTGAATAATGCTTCGGAGTATTTTCCACCATCAGGCGGAGTTGAAGACAGTTTCCCCTTATCCACTGCCGTCTATTTAGCCAATATATTGGAACAAACATCTTTAAGTAACAAAATTATCTATATGAATGTAGTGCAGCGGCCCGATCGGCTGACTATTCTGGACAAATCACCTAATCTCATGTGACTAACAAAATAAATGTGCCCATGTCCAGATAAAGCGCATTGAGACCCTCGCGCCTTATCGATAATGTTACGCTACCTTTAATATGTCGCTCTACTGGTCAGTATCAAAAGATGCTTCACAAATGCTGTGATCTACCAACTTGAAACTATAAAACATTGTCAACACCGAGTGTCGCGTAAATCAAGCAGATTCACAAATCCTAGTAAACGTGTGAAGGTGCGAGGCAGCACATGGTTCCCTGGGCCGGGGCACTGTACCAGAGAAACCTAAACACTAGAAGGCCAACTTCCCAGCTAATTGGTATCCAAGGTTAGTCAACGAAGGGAGCTCAGGGAGCAATATCCAATTGCCTCATGCCTCGTCTATTTGAGATTAAGTTAACGAAGGCATGTGAGGGAGCAACATCCCACGAGATTCTTGCAACAAGCCTCGCTTACTTCCCTAACACTCTCCGGATGAATGACCGTGTCAGGCAGCGCGTGGGTGCATTTTACTTCATGGCCTGACAGCCTGCTGCGCAGCATATGAACAGATTATTTGCATCACGCATCTTATTAAAAGCTAATCAAGAACAATATGCGCTCCCTCCTTTAAAACCACCACTGGCCCCTGCAAGCCTTGGTTGCTATGGGCGTCGTACACACGCTGTAAGCACTTGCTGGTGTATCTGCAGTGCGTGGCATGCGGATTGATACGCACCTCAACTCCTAAAATACAATATCCTTTAGAGAAAACACCCGGGCAGTTTCTGAATAAGCCTATGGGGCGTGCTGCATTGGATAGCTCATCATCATACGTAACAAGCGTTAGCTTCAGATGTGCCACAGGATAAATAGCCTGCATTTCCACCTGGATTCGTCATTGAACTGTTCAGTTTAATCGTTTCTGAGGTTAAAATTTCTGCAACCAACGAATTTATAACTCACATTGCTGTTTATTACCGAATAACTGTCCAACGAAGCATCACAATGTAACTCACTCTCCCCATGTGTTAGGTTATTAACTTCCCGCGATATCCCCGTGAATTCGGCACTATGTGTTGTCAATTAAGGTTCTTTAAACGGCACGCGAGCACTGGCTGATACGGTCTTAATAAACAGAGAAGACCATTTCTCTAAAATTGGGGCTTTCCAAATGGACAGGACGCATGTCTACTTCCCCTCTGCATACGTAAATGTACTCTGCAACTCCTACCCTACTGAACAAAACAAACATCCGAGCACAGCAATGTATCTCGCTCTCACCATGTATTAGGTTATTAACAAAGCAAACATCCGAGCACCACAATGTATCCCACCCTCACCATGTGTTAGGTTATTAACCTCCAGCAAATATATATTTGGCCAAGATAGCATGCCGTCGCCTTGAATCACCTACCCAGTCAACCGATGCAAAACTACATCCACGCACGCAGCATATTCCGACCCGAGAACGACAGGATCCTCTAGCAGCAAGCGCCAAGAAAGCATGCCAGCAAGCTCAGACCGCCGACCATGTTCACTGCCCAACGGCTCCACCCAGACACGGGAACAAAGGCCGCAGCTGCCCTGTATCTTCCACGGCGAAAATTCCCGAAATAGGCGCGCAAATAGCCAAGCGACGTACACTGCCATCCCCAGCCAAGTGGCAGTCAGACTCGTGCGCACACACAAAGCGAGACAAATGCTGTATGCGGAAACATGCCTGTCTTACCGAACCACAAGCATGTTTCATGAACTTCTAATAAATGAAGACCGCCTTGCAACAGCTAAGAAATACAACCGAATGATGCTGTGAGGCTTATGGCCAAGATAACCATATAATTCTGCTACTAGAAAAACATTTCTACAGGAAAACGGACTGGTTGCTTACTGTAGGGTCCCCCGCACTTGGAATTCTTAGCAACTTACAGTGGAACAGGGTTCCCCGCTCGATCGGCCAATGTGTACTCTCGAGGGCGGCTACAACAGATTGCTGCCCTAAGTGCTACCCGCCATGTTCTGGTTTGCCCGTGGATTCGAGAACAAAGCCATCGTCTCCGGGATTAATGGACGCGGCCAAGGCGGGTGTTCTGCGCCAACATAAAATTTGCGCCAGAAGCAGCTACGAGGGGGACTCATGGAAGGAAGGAGCACAAATATCCTATGATACTTTTCTGTAGGGTGCCAGAACTTTACGCCAAAACATTACAACGGGAACAATTTAATTACAGCAGTCATGTAGGGTCCTATAGCCACGTAGCCCGGTCACCGACCCCATAACCGCATGATCAACAAAAAGGCGACATGTAACATGATCAATGGCAAGAACGGAATATCGAATGATATACCCCGCATGATCGGTACTTAGTGCAAGGACAATAGATACCTGTAAACCATGCCCCTAGCGCTCTCACGGACCCATATCTTCGCCAATAGATACCTGTAAACCATGCCCCTAGCGCTCTCACGGACCCATATCTTCGCCAATAGATACCTGTAAACCATGCCCCTAGCGCTCTCACGGACCCATACCTTCGCCTGCACCCTTTTCCTCCCAGCGGCTCCACACGCTACTCCCAGAACCCCCCTTTTCCGAATAATGGAACACAATTACATAAACAAAGAGGCCGAAACTAGGAAGCGGACAACGTGCTCTGCATAGGTAAATATTTGCAAGTGCAAACAAAGCAGCTTCGGTTTCTGGAGATATAAATGAATATAATTGTCAGTATGCTGCATAGGCAAAATAATTCATCGAAATCAGCGTTGCTTATTAATACCACCGCAGATAAGATAAAACGTTGTAAGAAATTGCAGAATGTCTGACGGTTCCAGAGTAAAAAACCTCATACACAACCCGGCCCGCGCAAGCGATGGCGAACGCCCCGCTCGGGACCCATGGCAGACATAGAGCAAAGGGGAGGGGGCCAGCCTGTGCAAGGGAGATCGGAGCAACTACAACCTCAACCTTCCTAAACGGGAGACTACCTGATAAGGGGGGTTCGCTACCCACATCCAGTCTCGCGGAATTCCCCACCGTGCCTGATGCAATCTTTTCCTCACACCGTCACACCCACGACACACAACCATAAACATGTCTCGGAGTGTGCGTCCCCATGCTTTCCTGTTAGCACAGTACACTGAACAACAGCAGCCTCGAACACCCAAAGCAGGGTCTCAACCTTCCCAGCGTATCGGAAGAGCCGGAGGGGAGAGCGCACAAAACACAAACGACCCGACTCACGCACGGAGATTTCACCCCGTCTTTTACCGATAGTGCCTGAGAAACGAGACTGCCCCACGTGAGCGTCCAGAGGTGTGAGCATCAAATATTAGCTTCTCCTGCGGCTTGAAACTTTACATCTAAACAGCTCTCTAACACCGCCGGAACCGACACTGCCCGCACGCTCTGCCTCGGCCCCAGACCACAAAAACTGCTGCTCTGCATCGGAGACAACAAACGTCCCGCTCTGAGCCCCACCATCGCAGAACCCGCGCAAGCGGACCCTTTGCATTGAACTCACCGCAAACCCGTCGAGGGAAACCACCCGACGCAAGAAACGCGAGGCAGGCAGGCAGGATGGCCACAAGAACGGCGCTTGAACCACGGAAAACAGCGCAGAGTAGTCCAGCTAACACGCGGCGGAAAGAGGAAGTACCGAACCGGGCTGGCCTAGATAAAGGCCCTAGGCCCGCCCACCACCTTACATGCTCGCGCCTGCATTGGCCACACCCAAAAGGGGGGCGGCGCCCTGACGGTCACGCTGGTGACGTTTTGCTCGCGAGGCATGTGTCACTAAGACGCTGTCTCGCGTTATCTCCCCTTCGTGTCGCGCGGCCAGCGGCAATGACCACATCTACCACGGATTCCATCTCTACCACCATTTAACAGTGCTCCTGAAGTCTCTATGGCCACTCTCTCTCAGACTGATTTAGTTTATACCGCCACTCATACCAATGTAGGGTGCCAGAGCACTTTCAATCACACACACATTGGCACAGAGACAATCATACATGTGTAAATCAGTGTATAGGAAATGTTACATGAGACAGAGGACTAGAAGGTGTAGGAATCGCGTCATCTATACTGGTAGGCAGTATAGTTTGAGTCGTTGGTCTGGAAAAGCACACATTCAGAATTTAAAACAGAACATCATTGTTAGTTTTTTCTTTAATACAAATTGATTGCTTCTACCCAAATGAAACCTTTTTGCAAGTTCAGGATCATGAAAGACAGGGCAAAAAGACATATAGCGCTAATACATATCTTGTAGTTTGAATGCAGCTCTTTGATGACAGTTAATAGCTCACTAAGCTATATTAGGATTTTAACTTATAAACTGTAACAAAAGTAACAAAGGATCCCCGGGACACAAGCAGTAACCCACTGACCTATCTACATTACATGTACGTTGTGATCTGCAAGATGCAGGCTCTTTGCATTAGGCACATTAACCTATTAGGCACTAACTCACGATGAGTTAAAACTTCCACTAGACAAACCTACGATCTCCCTACAGCAGGAACATCAATCACTGGAGTGACCTGTACGTTTTTATTGATGGCTGAAAATTGCTGGAAGCAAGGAACGTGGCAGCAGGTGCTTTTACAACGAAAATATGCTTGCAAACAGGGCGCCCCCACCTCAAGACAGCGCCCGGTGCGGTGGCACCGATCGCACCACCCTAGAGCCGGTCACAAATGGCAAAAGTTAAAAAATGTATGTAACTCCTCGGCTGTCGCCGACTGTACCACCTTGGTAGTTTCCATGGAGATGCCATCAGCTTTTTGGAAGTTTTTGGTTAGTGACAGGAAAGGCGGGTTCCTGCCCATTGCATATAGTGTCTTGAACGTCACAGTGCATGCTGGTGTGATGATATGTTTTTGTACCCATGTCAGGCAGGGCAGCTGAGACATGGATGGCCCAGGAAGCAGACGTGTGTTCGCGTGTACCCTGTCTGAGTCTCACGATAACTCTGCCTGCTGGGACAAATTGGAATGATTAATACTTCAGATTGCACGTGGGCTGTTCAATGTACCTATTCAGATAAAGAAGCATTTGGCTGTACATACCCGCTGCCTGCCTGTTGTTGAAGGTGAGGTAACACTAGCGTATGAAAGTACTGCAAAAGCACAGATCAGCCAAGCAGACCTTCCTCTGCCCAGCCTCGTCAGTCAGATCACACCGTTCAGGCTATATTGTCAATCAGAGGGTGTGACATCTTGATAGTGGTTAGTGGAGTGCTGAATCTGTGACATTCACAGACACACCACATATTTAAGCTCCCTGTGATAAGGACTTCGACCTTGCAGCTGTCTTATAAATGCCTCTTGTCTCGATTTTGATCTTGTTGCTTCTTATAATGTGCATGTGTGACAAGGATTTTAATTTGCTTAATTGGTATTGAGTGAAATTAAAAGCTACTCTGGGCGTTAACGTGATGCATTTCTTTGTTCTTCCTCATTAGACATCACAAGCACCTATCCTGTGGTATGGCTAGATGAATCTGCTTTCAAATGTATATATTTTTATTATATTGTCTTTCACCGCAGTTGTATTTTCTATCACCGCCTTGTAAACCTTAAACCGTAGTTGGTGAGCTCAGACAGTTACAATACTTTAGGAAAACATTTGGAGTGTGCAAAATTATAATTCCAGCACTGAAGTCTAGAGAATGGCAACATTCATAGTTTCTTGAATTTGCAAAGTCTATCATCTTTGCAAAAGTTTGTCTGTAGGAGAAATGTCATGCAAAAAAGATTCTACAAAACAGTTCAATGATAGTTTGCACTCAGTCATCAAAGTACATCACAATTTAAGCTCATATGTTATACAATATACCTTCATCCATTCAAAATCATCAGGCTGGGAAGTAATTGAATTTTCAAAAGATATATAGATACTAAATATAGATGCATTGTTTTGAATATTTGTCAAGAATTGACAAAGTGGGGAACTATAGCAGATGATCTCTTCGTGATTGCACCAGAATTTAACAATAGGTACGGAGAAAGAGTGCTGGCCTGAAAGTCATTTGGTGTTCCAAAAAAGATTCTACATATTTCTCTCTGCAGAAGAATCCTTCCACCGAAAAGAAGGATTATTTCCCTCAGTAAATCTTCTTCTGGTAAAGATTTTGAAGGATAAGTTGTAAACCCTTTGGTTGCTTTCATCTTCATACTCCACCTTTAATCAAACTGTTGGGTTGTCTTCATACCCTTCTAATCTCCTGACAAACCCCACCTTTAGGGCCACATGTATGTACCTTTTTTAAGGTCGCAAAGAATTGGGCTGTTTGCAACCAGTGAAAAGGCTTTTCCAATGTACTAAACCCTATTTTACGATTCAGTAACCTATTACTAAACCACAAAATGGATCAGCGATTCGCTATTAGGAAGGGTTGTGTTTAAGGCGCCCCTTCCTAATACCGAATTGCAGCAGTATGTAGGAATATTTTGTGACCGAAATATGGTTGCAAAACATTTGCATTTTACCACCTACTGGTATCCTTTTTCGCTAATGGGAAGTGGTCCCCAAGGTACCCCTTCCCTTCAAGGAATGGTAGCGATAACGCTTTTTCAGAGCAGGCAGTAGACCACTGCCCGCTCTTAAAAAATGAAAAGAATACTTTTCATTTTTCGTTTTTAAAGGAAAGCAGCTGCATTTAAAAAATAAATGCTTGCTTTATGTAAAAGCAATCATGGACATGGTGGTCTGCTGACCCCAGCAGGCCACCATCCCCATGATATTAGTGATTCCCAATGGGTCGCAAATTGCGATCTACCTCATTAATATTAATGAGGTAGGTCAGATTGTGACCCACTATGAATTGCTATATGAAACTCATGGAATTTCACACATTGGGATTAGTGATGACCTAATTGCGATTCTCAGAAAATCACAATTTGGTAATAGCTATTTGATGCAGGTGGCCCTGACTGGGGCTGATCATGAGAGTGGGCTACTCTTCAGGCGTTTTGCCCAGTCACAGGTCCTTTTGTTTGCTACCAGATAGGGGTGTTCTTGAACCCTCAGGTCATAGAAGTTTCATGGTCCGGAAGTTGAGCAAAAAGGTTTAACAAGGCCTTTCCACCTCATTCAACACTCCGCACGCTCCTCCCCTCTACCAGCTCCCTGTTTTTTTAAATCTCCACAGCATCATTATATGTTGGTGATAGAGAGGATGTGCCATCGGGTATTCCATGCTCTGTCTCAGCTGCTTCACCGAAAGCCCCTGCCTGCCACTGATCATGAGAGAGGACTGCTCTATAGATATTTTTTTATTCCTTTCCTCTTTACCATCTTGAGTTGGTCCCTCCCCCTTTCCCTCTATTATCCTTCATAAACCCTCATAGAACTCTCCTAGAACATCCGACTTGTAAACAGCAGAAAGGTTAAGGGCATCCTCCCAGTTTCAGCCTGTTAGTGCCCCGAAGGCAAGAAACCCTGCTTCTTCTTCTTCCTGTCTGTCTTCTCCTCTACGTGATTTTCTCTCCCTCATTTGAACTAACCTAATGATCTTTTTCCTTCTCAACTTAACCCTAGTACTAACACTATTAGTCCCCTGAAGCCCCAGAAAAAAATACATTAATACTGCCACCTGGTCGCTCATGGATTGACTCCTTTCTGTTGCTTGGGTGTAAGATTGCAGCTGTTGAATTTTCTCTCCTTTAACATTTACATTTCTTTTACAGTTCCTTTGACATTAGTAGTTATCCCTTAATACTATCTTGCCAAAACAACATTTTTGTATTATTATTTTTAGTTGAAAGAGGAACTTTATTGATATAATATAAAACATCTCAATAAAGTACAGAAATAGGAAATACAATCTTAACTGTATAATCTATTAAGGTAATATGGGAAGGGAGGGGAAGAGAAAAAGAGGGGAAGGGAAGAGGGAAGAAAATGACATTCATGTAGTATTAATTTTCAACATAACCACTTATATACTTAATACCTACTGTATTGTGTAATAAAAGAAATGTGCATGGAAAATACAAAGTATTGATATAAAAACAGATATATAAACAACTAAAATGAAATCATGGAGGTTTAGGCCCTTCTTCAACTCTGGGATTATGGACTTGTGCTAAATTTGCAGATACATTCAGAAAATGAGTAATAGGTGACCATAGGTATTCTTGTTTCATTGCAAGGGAAATAGGGTGGACATACGCTCTATCTAGCCTGTGGTTATAACAAACCCCATACCACCAGGCTTGATAAGAAATATTGGTAGCACTCTTCCAGGCCCTAGTCATTTGTTGGAAGGTAACTGTGAGAAGTAGGTCTATAATATGGAAATTGATCGAATGTGATTCCTATTCAGAAGATACACTACCTAGAAATATATTAACAAAAGTGAAATGGATTTGTGTGTGAAAGATATTATTGATTTGTCTCCAAACTTGTTTCCAGAAGCTGTGAACTTGGGGGCAAATAAATAGCATGTGGTTTAAGTCAGCCAGGGAAGTATTACAGGACCAACACAAGGGAGAGAGCAGGGTTTATTTTATGTAATGAAACAGGAGTCAATAAAAGTATGTTATAAATATAAAATAAAGATTGGGTAGTATTAGCAGCCCTGGAAGACTTCCTAATTTTAATCCAGACCTTATTCGAGGTAGGAATAGAGAAAGACGATTGGAGATCAGACTTCCATGAGAGTTCCTTCCTCTGTTTTATCTCGAGTAACTGGAGAAGAGGATAAATGTTTATAAACTTATGATGCGGATGAAAAAAAGATAAGACTGAAAGGACGGTAGGAGGCGAAGATGATAAGGTAGTGCTAAGTGCTAAGTTATTGTAGGTTGATTGAATCACTGAGGTTAAGGATGCATATTTAGATGCACACGGAGTTGGTAAAGAAAATTGTGCTTGAGCAACTGTAAACGGTATACATGCATTATGCCGATAAAGTTGTTGTACCCAGTGAAGCCCTTTCATATGCCAATCCCTTCAAAAAATAACTCTATTATTGATTTTCAGATGTTTATTGTACCATAGTGGAGATTGCAAAAAGTGATCTTTAGGGGAAAGATAGTTGGTAAGTAAAGGTTGGAGAATTCTGCAGCTGATGTTAAAAATGGGAAGAGAAAGTGACAAAGGACGGTGTGAAAAAGATAAAATTCGTGGAAGGAGAAAAGATGAAGAAAATGTCTTTCAATGGTAGTCAAGAACGGTAATGATGAATCTTTGTTGTTATCTTGGAGTAATAGAGAGGCTTGTTTAAGAAAGAACGTGGTATGATAGGTTTGGAAATCTGGGAAATTAACACTACCCAACTGTTTTGGTTGTTTAAGTCTATGTAAAGACATGCAAGGTTTCTTACTATTCCATAGAAATGTCGATCGAATAGAATACATTATTTTAAAATGTGATTTTGGAATATTTACAGGAATATTAGAGAGATAAAAAAGTACTATAGGGACCAACATCATTTTGATCATGTTGAGACTGCCCACCAAGATAAAAACATGGGGTTCCATTGGACGTGGCCTTTTTCAAGAGTGTCTGTAACTCTTTTACATTTATTACCATGGACTCTTTAATGGAACATTTGAACCATATACCCAAGTATTTAATGTTATCCGGGGCCCAACAAAAACCTGAAGAGACTTAGTTCACGGAAAAGCATACTTTGTTTAATGGGAATATTTCACATTTGTCGCTGTTTAATGTAATACCAGACACAGAGGTAAAGGACTGAACTTCGAATAAAAAAGCTGGCAAAGAGGTCTGTGGTTGTGATTAAAAGAGCAAAATATTATCTGCATAGACAGAAAGTTTTAATTGGTTAGTGCCGTATTGAAAACCTGTGATCTGAGAATTGGAACTGATCTTAATTAAAAAGGGTTCGAGAGCAAGTATAATGAAAAGAGGTGAGAGAGGACAACCTTGCCGTACCCCACGGAATAAGGGAAAGGACGAATAAATAAGCCCATTAGCTAAGATGGAGGAAAGAGGAGAAGAATATAATAAGGAAATAAAATTTATGAACTTGGGACCAAAACCAAACCAGGACGAAGTGGAGAAAATGAATGACCAATCGACTCAATCAAAAGCTTTCTCAGCATCTAAAGATATAGCCGCTAAAGAATCTTTACAAGATTTGGCTTTGGTAAGAACATTAAAGAAAAGTCTAGTGTAGTCTAAGAGATGTATAGCCTTAACAAAACCACATTGTTCTTGACCAATTAATAGGGGTGAAAATGTCTCTAAGTGTACGGACAGAATTTTTTAAAAAAAGTTATAGACCAAATTAATTAAGGAAATGGGTCTAAAATTTTAACATGAAGTATGATCTTTACCTTCCTTGGGAAGAAGACATATCAAGGCTTCTTGAAAAGAGCCATTGGACTTTTTGGAAGAAATAAAGAAGTGAAATAATTTATGTTATTTAGGAATAAGAGTTTGAGAAAAATAAGAATAACATTCAATCATAAAACCATCAGAACCTGGGGCTTTACCGCCCTTAATAGAGCGAATAGCAGAAAGGATATCTAGGTCTCGGATATCATCTTCTCACACTGAAAAATCTAGCTCAGGAAATTAAGGTAGATTAATAGAGGATAAGTATTGAAGTATAGTATAGTATAGGTACCGAGGAATCAGGAGTGTTAAGAGTTTGAAAAAACAGGGTGAATTCTGATAGAATATCTTCATTTCTGTAAACTATGTGATTGTTAGAAGAAAGAATAGAGCTAATCTTGGTGAGCTCTTTTTGAACTTTAAAATAGTTGGCTAAAAACGTTCCCGCTTTATTTTGACCCCCATAATATTTAGCTAAGGGTTTGAGCAAAAATGAGTTAGCATTTTCAGTAGATCATTTATTGAATTCGATGTGGATCTGATTAGGGGTCATCCAGGCAGGATTTAGATTTTGTATGGAAAAAGGAAATAATAAAGTCTCTAGAGGATGCCTTAAAGGCATCCCAAATAATCTATGGAGACAGGTGTGGAGTTTCATTTTCAAGGAAGAAAGTTGTGATAAAGGCTTAAAATTGTTGGGAAAATTTGGAGTCTAAGAGGAGAGAGTTGTTGAATCTCCATCTTCGTGTACCCTGAATAGGAGGAAGAAGATCCAAATCTAAGGTAACAGGAGTATGATCAGAAATTAATATAGAACCAATGTCAGAGTGAATGATATGTTGTGTAAGAGCTTTTGAAGTGAATAGATAATCTAAGCGAGATTGGGAAGAGTGTACTGGTGAAAAGAAAGAGTATTCTCTAAGTGTAGGATTGTATAGTTGCCTAGCATCTTCTAGTGATCTTTGTTGGATAGTGAATGTGAATTGAGAGTGCATAGGAGAGGGGATGAATCTGGATTGAGAATTACAGTCAATAATAGAGTCCATAACCAAATTACAATCCCCACCAACTAACAAATATTCAGCTTGAAGGTAATCAGTTTCGATAATATTGAAGGCCAAAAAGGAACATCTGGAGCAGTAGGCACATACAGATTACAGTTAGTCAAGAAGATATTATTCAATAATAATGAAACAGAAACCCATCTACCAAAATCATCAGTATCATGTGAGAGAATTTGTAAGTCAAGACGTTTATGACACAAAATGGCTACACAATTACGGTTACCTGTGCCTGGAGAGGCAAAAACATGACCAACCCATTGCCGTTGAACTTTAGGAATCTCTTTTCCTAAAACATGAATCTCTTGTACTAAAGCTATGTCACATTTTAAATTAGATAAATGAGAGCATACCCGTTGAAGCTTTATAGGAGAACCCAAACCCTTAACATTCCATTAGACAACCTTCAAAGCCATCTATGTTAATCGATAAAACATAAAATGAGTGTAACAATAAGTAAAACAACTAAATATGAGAAATATAATATAAGTAATAATATTTTAGCAAAAAATTAGCAAAAAACGTACCAGCCAAGATGAATAGCATAGAGGAGGAAATGAGTGGTTATGAAAAACGAAACAATAACAAGAGAAACAGGCATAAGCAGGGAGGAGGAGAGGAAGTAAAGAAAGAGAAGGTAAAGGGAAAACCCATTAGTGAAGAGAGAAAGTGATTTGAGAAAAGATGGGGAACATGGAGAAAAGAAGTAGAGACAAATACAACAAACAAGAAACATATACCATAAATTCCAAACACATAATATCCGACTACAAAAAACACATGAACAAGATGAGGGTGGTGAATCCACATGAGGAAAAAGGCACAACTGACCAGGTAACTCAGGGAGGACCGGGGAGGGAGAACATCATCCAAGCAGACCATGGATAACAGAAAATATGCATGAAGGAAATACAGCACCTAATGAAAGAGTAAAACATGACAGGTAAGTATAACATAGGGAAATCCGGGTAACCTAAGTAAACAGGTACATGGACAACATAATTTGAACAACAGAGCACAATAGACCAATAACAGCACAAGATTAAACAGTAGCGTGTCTGGACACATCCATATCTTATTCTCTGCACTGCTCCAAGAATCGTTGTAGTAAAGCAGGATCTTCAAACGTTGTAGTTTTTTTCTTATATGTAACTTTGAAGAGACAGGGTTGAAAGAGACCAAATCTGGCATTGAGAGTAAGAAGTGCTGACCTCATATCTAGGAATTTCTTTCTTCAATTTGCTGTTTCTTTGACATAATCCTGCGCAAAAAAACAGATTAGAGCCTTGCCATGAAATACGACCTTTGAGTTTTGCTGCTTTTAAAATCTTCATTAAATCTGTGTATTCTAAGAAGTATATAATTACTCCTCGAGGTTTGGCTGAAGAGGCTGTCATGGTTGGAGTATGACCCAAATGATGAGCTCTTTGAATGTTCAACGCAGGACAGGAAGGTATACCAAGAATCTGTGGAAGAAACAATTTGAAAAATGAAATAGCATCTGATCCTTCCAAGCCTTTTACCAGACCATAAATGCGCAAATTGTTGCGTCTGTTACGGTTCTCCAAGTTTTCCAGGTGTTTTTTGAGCAGTGAAATTTCCGACCTTATTGTTGGAACTTGGTTTACTACAACTTGAACAGAGTTGACTTGTTGGTCAATCTGCATAACCCTATTCTCCATAGTAGACCACTTGTCATCCAAAGCTTGGGGCCTTTTATTCGTTTCCTCCATGTAAAGCTGAAGAACTGGTATCTCCTCAAGTAGCACATCCATAGCACTTGGTGGAGGAGACGCAGTGCAGGAGGATCCTTTTTGATGCATTTTCCAGAAGACAATACAACTGAATTGGTCAATTTAGGAGTAAGTTTGTTGGTGGGGGGCAGAATATTAGATGCAGCCACCAAAGTGTCCTTGTTGGAAAGTGATGAATTGGTGTTAGAGCTCTCCATAGTCACTGAAAGAACAGAATAAGGGTTGTGGTCTGCGAAAGATGAGAATGGTAATGAAGAACAAGTAACACGACAAGTAGATTTTGTTCTCCCCATAAAATGCTGAGTGGGATTTGAAAACACTGAAAGTAGCAAGACAGTGCGCAAAGGTGAAGTGTTATAGCAGCCAAAAGACGATCATTGTTGAGATAACAGCAAGAATTCCCTTGAAAGTGAAAAGGTGAAGACTAATAAATTAGACCTTATTTGTTAGCCATAATGAACTCAAGTTAGATATAGCCCATTCCTGCATGACATGAGACCCTGACAAACCATAATGATAAACGTCAAAATCTATGTGAGCAAAAATCGCACCGTCTGCAACAAAATTGGTCTCTTCCAAACAATTAATACTCAATGTAACTATTTGCTAAGATGAAACGAGAGAGTCACTGAAGAGAAGTTTCCATTGTACATCATTTGCTGCAGCTCTGTACACATTGAAGGCAAATAGGACTGACTGAGTGGAAAGTTTCTTTAAATAAGAATGTCTGTTTCATGCTCCAGTATTCATCACAGACTATAAAGATTTTACATTGATTGCAAGGATATTGGGCTCTAAAATATGGCCAGGCACCCAAAGTGAATGAAAGAAATGAAGTTGAATGAAGAAATGCCCGTTTTTTTAGTCCTTACTTAATGCGAGCCGTTTCAACAAAGACAAAATGGTGGACGCCAGTTCCATGAGGGAAACGCTTTCACCTCAGCTAGGTGCCAGAAATGCTCACCAGCAGCTTGAAAGGGCGAAAAGGGCATCCGGGGTCCTTTACCCCACGAAATACGGCATTGAGAAGCAGCAAAGCGGCAGGGGTCCGCAAGGAAAGCCACCACTCCTTCCAAGCCGCACAGAGCTCCACTAGCGAGCAGCCATCCTCGATTGGTGTCAAGCCACTCCCCCTTGTATTATTATCTTTTACTTTTATAATTGGGCGTTGTTGTGTTATAAGGTGCATCATAGAAACGCAAAGTAGTTTGTAAATGTCATTATTTTGTAAAACAAATATTTTGATAATAAGAAAAATGTTTTGGCAAGATGGTGTTAAGTAATGACACTTACTTTTATGGTAAGAAAAGAAGCAATAATAGTTGGAATTTGGGATTACGTTACTGTGTCTAAAGAAGATAATGTAACAAGCTTCTTAGAATGAGAATGTATGAATTATAGAAGAGGGATCAACACATAAGTTTTAGAGAGCCTAGATAGCCTTCTTGATAAGGCCAACTAATTATCCAGGGTAAAGTGGCAGCGCAGGTTGTGAGTGTGAACTGGTGATAGATGAGGATGTAGTGTAGATGATAAAGGATGACAAAGACGGAGTGGACACAGAAAGGCTTTAAAACATTACAGGGGAAAAAATGCAGAATGAAGGTTGGGTAGGATCTCCTATGGAGAGCTCCCTGCCAACTAACCACTACTGGTATGTCACCCCCCCCCCCACCTCCTATCCCAAACAAACCAGCACAGCTAGGTAGTAAAGTGAAATAGCTGGGAAGATAGAGACACGTCTCCCACTTCACCTCCAGCAACTCCCACTACCTGTTTACCTAAAACAGTCTCTTGAAAACACCACAGCAAACAGCTATCCCACTGTCCAGCATGTTTTACTCTTTCAAGATGACCTGCTACTCCTAACATGAATGAAGCACCTGTAGAGGGAGCACTAGTCACTACTGGACCTCAGACTGCATCATCTCATGCTCAGCATCAGGCGCCTTTGGCAGGATCCCAGCTATTGGTACTTCAACCTACAAGCGGGGCAGTCTATAAATTTGGATACCCAACCTCTAGCACCATCTTGACAAACTGCCTCACTTGTATGCAATCATCAGTGGAGCAACACTACAAATTGCTACTCTGCGGGTGTGTTCTCACTCAAAATCCTGCATCACTTATGCTGCTATCTTGGGTGTAGCCCCTACCCTGCCAAATGTGGAGAGAAGTTACTGACTTTGCAAAGTAGACTTAGGAAGCACAACAATGTACTCATTGAAAGTGAAGCTGATGAACTGAGAAGAACAGTAATCTGAAACGAAACCATATTATGTATGAACTGTACGTTTTTGCAATCAATTGTTCTTATCTAAACCACTTTAACACGTCAAATAAATCAATAGAATAGATAAATAGTGCGCCTACCCACGCACTGGCTGTAACTAGTCCGTTATGGTGAGTTGCTCCTCTGTTGCTCCTGGGTGGTTATATAGGGCACATATTGTGGCTATTTGTAACCAATGCACACGTTGGAACGCTTCTGTGGCACTCATTGGTTGCACCCTATAAAATATTTATCCTAGCTAAAGCCTGAAAACTGCCCAGCACAGTTGTGCAGAGATTCATTTTATTTTTACAAACTGGGCATTAGACCATAGCCTCTAGACGTTGGACTTGTTATATCTGTCTTGTTTGTCTGTCAACATTCACAGTTGGCCTGTACACCAGATTGTGTCCTCTGCGGCCTACCTCTTTGTATGAGTATTTGCTTGCCAATTACCCCGGTATTGCTCCTAGGTAGATTCTAAATAGCTTTCATTATTACTCTTGT
The DNA here is from genome assembly GCF_964263255.1 of Lissotriton vulgaris. Taxonomy (NCBI): domain Eukaryota; kingdom Metazoa; phylum Chordata; class Amphibia; order Caudata; family Salamandridae; genus Lissotriton; species Lissotriton vulgaris. Next base: position 446,076,213 of record NC_141698.1, read on the forward strand.
GCACACCGGGTGACTACCCTTTTTCTCTTCTGGATGAACTGTAACATCATTTATCAGGATGAATCCTCTAAGCTGCTGGTAACAAGTGCACTTCTTCAGGTTGCTCCTCTGTCACCCAAGTCATTCCTATAGAAGCTTCTGTATGGTTTCTCTTCTGGGTATGCCTGTAGTTACTGGTCGCTGTTCATGCATGGAGTTTCGATCACATAGGAGTAGCCAAACGGGTGAGAGGGCACAATCTTCCCCTCCCCAGTCACTACACCAGGATATGTCTAAAGGCTGGATGATTTCATTACAAGACCAGAGGCTATCATTATCCATAAATTCTTTATTGCCTCCCCACCATGAATTCCTTTAAACAACCAATATACATCATAAAGTAAAATATTCCATTGTGGAATCATGGCACAGCATATATGTCCATAGCAACAACCATCTTCCTCTTTTATTAGCTGTTTCCGTACAGGTAAGTACTTCTTTTTTACCTTCTGCAATTTTGTCTTAAATTCCAATTGCTCTACATAGCTATGGTTGGTACTGGTAACCTATGTAGCTTAGCCTAATCGTTTGCTAAACTGTAGGTATTTCTGTTTAATCACATAGGCCGTGGGGGGAAGCAAATTCCAATTTATGGAATAAGCTCTTAGTATTTAATCCCTTTTTTTATTTTTTCCAAACACATTATGTGGATAGGAGGTGTGAGGCATGATATCCGCCAGAAAAGAAAAGTGTCTGACTATTTACTTTGTGCTTTTTAAAAACTGGGATTGGACGCTTTTACACCATTCTGTGTCAGCCACTGGCTGTATCGAGTCCTCTGACTTGTGCTCCTTCCCCTTGTGGCCTCCCCTCTCCCACCTGGCCTTTCATCAGCTCGTGCGAATGAAAAGATTCGGCCAGGGGGGAGAACGGGTTTGCTGTACTGCCCTGAGGGCGAGCTGCGAGTCGCTTTATCACCCTAATGCAGAGGTCTTCAAACTTTTGTAGGTTGAGCCCCCCCAGCTGAATTTTTTTAGATGTTGGGCCCCCCCACCACCACCTGACAGAAATTTCTGGAATCTGGTACACTACATAATCGACTGCCACATGCATATCATGGCCCATAATCGGCAAATAATCTTTTACATAATTAGAGTGTTTAGTAAACTGCAGGTTTGTGAATGGGTGTGTTGAAATGACAGAGGCTTATTACACAGCTCAAAACCCAATTTTCCCGCCATGACTCTTATCGCCCCATATCCCTCATCAACTTCGAGGCCAAGCTCCTGGCGAAGGCGCTGGCGAACCGCTTACTTCCACACATTTCGGCCCTTGTCCACCCAGATCAGGCGGGTTTTATGCCGCGCAGGGCAACGAGACACAATATACGACGGGCGCAGGCCGCGATACAAGCGATTGAGTCTTCAGAGGACCCGGCGGCGCTCCTGCTGGCTGATATTGATAGTGCCTTCGATTCGGTCAGCTGGACCTTTCTTTTTGCTCTGTTGCCGCTGCTGAATCTCGGCCCGATATTCCTCTCCTATATCAGGCTGCTCTACACTGAGATCACGGCCTCGGTGCGTATCTCGGGAACGGCGTCTGCTCGTTTTCCGGTGTCCAGGGGCACGCGTCAGGGGTGTCCGCTCTCCCCTTACCTTTTCGCGCTGGCCATGGAGCCGCTGGCCGCCAGGGTGCGCCGCGATGAGCTCTACCGCGGCTTCGTCTGGGGTGCGGATCACTCAGACCGCATAGCTTTATATGCGGATGATGTGCTATTTTTCATGACTGACCTGCAGCGTACGGGTCCTCGTGTCCTAGAGTTGATGCAGGAGTTTGGTCGGGCATCGGGGCTCTTCCTTAACACGCGCAAATCGACCATGTGTGTGCTGGGGGATGCCACAGTGGACTGCCCTTGGGCTGCATCCCTTCAGATGGCTGTGGAGGGTGTGAAGTACCTGGGTGTCTTCCTCTCTGCCTCGCCGGCAGTGGCATGGGACCGGAACATCCTGCCGGTATGGGATCGGGTCCAACTGGACGTCAAGACATGGACGCGCATGCCACTTAATATCTACGGCCGGTCGGCCATCTTCAAGATGGTGGCTTTGCCCCGTCTGCTATATCAACTGCAGAATCAACCCTTCTATATCAACTGCAGAATCATCCCTTCCAGGTTGACCCACAGTGGTTCCGTACTGTTGATTCTGTGCTGGGCCGGTTTCTGTGGGCTGGCGGTGCTGCCAGGGTGGCGCTGCGCACGTGCTTCCTCACTACCTACTGCGGCGGCTTGGCGGCCGCGGATATTTTATCTTACTATCAGGCCTCCCATCTCCTTGTGCTCAACGAGTGGTGGTATGGAGACCGTAGTGATCCGGCTTATGCCCTTGAGCATTCACTGATGGGTGGCGCCTCCCTCCACACCCTGCTGTACTCGGCTAGGCGGAGGCGACTGCTTCCGCAAGTCACTCAAGTGGTCTTCGCTGTCTGGCGGCGGGCCCTGAACCGGGTGGGCTGGTGGGGTCGGCTTACAGCTGAAACCCCGCTGTGGCGAAATGGCCTGTTACCGGGGCTGGCGTCTCTGTCCGGATTTGACGGCTGGGATGCGATTGGGATCTCGTCCCTGGGTCATGTCCTCTCTGGTACTACCCTAAAGTCCTTTCGGGAACTTAGCTCCGAATTTAGTATGCCCAAGACACAGTTTTTCCGTTACCTTCAATTTCGCCACGCACTTACTCCTAGTCTGGTGGGCCTGGAACAGCTCCCTGATTTTAGCCCTATCGAGGCTAAACTGTTTATGGGAGACCTAGGTGACAAGAAGGTCTCGCAGATATATCGCTCTCTGGTCACTCACTGTTCCCCTTCACTCGCAGCGCTGAGGGCCTCCTGGGAGGGTGATGTTGGTCCATTGGATGATGACGACTGGCGTGAGGCCTTGGAATCTCCCCGAGGTGCTGCTATAGCCATCCGCCTTCGCTTCATCCAGTTCAAATACCTCCACCGGGCGTATTATACTAGACACCGCCTATGGCGGGCAGGCCTTATCGCGTCTCCGGAATGCCTGAGGTGTGGTTCTGAAGAGGGCACCCTGTTTCATACAGTATGGTCCTGTGAGAGACTGACTCGATTCTGGGCTGGGATTTGGGACTGCCTGTCAGAGGTGTTGGGTTGGGACCTGCCCCGTACCCCCAGGCTGGGCCTTCTTCATGTTCTAGAGAATGTTGGGGGCAATATTTACAAACGCCATTTGCTGTTGCTGGGGCTGGTGGTGGCGAAGAGGGACCTGGCGCAGGCCTGGAAGAGCGAGCGCGCCCCCCCACTCGGGGCTTGGAGGGCGGGCCTGGATTTCCTTATGGGTCTGGAGCAGCCTGTTTTTGAAGCCCGGGGATGTCCCCGCAAACATTACAAAATCTGGAAACGGTGGGCGGATTACCGGGGCCTGCTCCTTGACCCCCCCGTGGACATTGTTGATGCATTACAGCTGGATGTGGATCCCGCACTCTAGGCCGCTGGCCGGCTCCACCTTTGTAGGTTATCTCATGTTGCTGGACTGTGATCACGTGCACTGGGTTAGGGTGGGATAAGGGGTGGGTAGCTGGGGGCGGGGCTGGTTGGTGTTTTTTTGGGGTTGGGTGTGTGGGGTAGTTCGATGTCCTTCACTATATAACGCTGGGTTCGATGCTGTGCTAATGATGTGTCTCTTTCTATCTATCGTTGACAGTCTCCTCCTGTCTGTGGAGGGCTGTGTTGAGCCTTGCTTGAATTCATAATAAAATTGGTTTTGAAAAAAAAAAAACCAATTTTCCAAGATAAAATGTGCGCAATTTTTTTTTACTAGAATGCTTTGTTTAACACACAACCTAGATTAATAACAACACCACCAACATAAATGTGTGGACCCTTTTTGATCTAAAATTGCATGAAACAAAAACATTTCTCTGCAAATAGTAATAGACTCTCTCATATCAATCACATTAAAAAGAAATTAAACAAAACAGTATTTTCAAGAATCTGTTTAGGATTTATTCCCGGCCATCAAGGCAAAAACAGAGCTGCCTCAATCAAGGGAACCCCTGAAAGGCTGGATTGCAGTGCATGTAAATATGTCCTTTTGTAATTTAGGACGAAAACCTTGATGGGGCACGACATGCCCATACTTGTGTACAGGGGCGCAACTAGACCCGAACTTCAAGGGGGGGGGGGCTAACACTCCCATCCAAGGCTGGTCCTAGCACTTGTTGCACATAGTGCAACAGTCTGTTTTGCCCCCCCCATTTCCTCCTTCTCCATGAATTTCCTCACTACCACTCATCAACAATGCCCATTTTTTTATTGCGCTACTCATAGTTTACCCACACTCTGATCTGCATGGTACACGTTCTTTGTAGCAGGCACGTTAAACCTCTGCGCTGTGTGGGTGTCAGGAGTACCCATGTGAGTGCACGTTGAGCGATGCGAGAGTGTGGCAGTAGGGTAAGAGGAGTGACTGCAGGGTGAGTGAGGTGACCATATGAATTTGTGTGCGGATGTAAGTGCAGAGTGGGACAAATGAATGTATGGTTAGTGATGGTCTTATTTGAGTGAGTATGCACATTGAGCAGTAAGGGGGACATTTGAGTGACGTGTTTCATGAGTGCAGGGTGAGTAGTGTGCTTGCGTGACTGCAGGGTGAGGTACAGGGTGAACAGCACAAGTGCATTGTGAGTGCAGGGTGAGCGGGTGATCGGAATGAGTGCATGGTGATCAGAGTCAATGCATGGTGATCACTGTGAGTGCAGGGTGAGCAGGTGAATGGTGAAAGTGCATGGTGATCAGTGTGAGTGTATTGTGATCGCTTTGAGTGCAGGGTGAGAGGGTGATCGGTGTGAGTGCATGGTGATCAGAGTCAGTGCATGGTGATCAGTCAGTGCTTGGTGATCACTGTGAGTGCAGGGTGAGCGGGTAAATGGTGAGAGTGCATGGTGATCAGTGTGAGTGTATCGTGATCGCTTTGAGTGCATGGTGAGAGGATGATCGGTGTGAGTGCATGGTTATCAGTGTGAGTGCATGGTGATCAGTGTGAGTGCATTGTGATCAGTGTGAGTGCATGGTGATCAGTGTGAGTGCATGGTGATCAGTGTGAGTGCAGGGTGGTCAGTGTGAGTGCAGGGTGATCAGTGTGAGTGCAGGTTGAGCATGAAAGTGAAGGGCAAGATTGATGAGTGAGTTGTCTGAATGCATGGTGCATTCCCAGACACTTGAACTAACACATCAGGTTATTGATGGCAGCGTAGGGTTTCAGATATGTTAAACTATTGCTGTTATGGCATTAACGAGAGATCAAGGTGGAGGAAATAAATGTGCTGATCTTGCAACAAACTTCCAGTTTTATGGTTAGGGTTGCCAGCTCATTATTTTGATGGCCCAGTTGGTACAAACATAAACAGTCACCTAAAGCTGTATTGTCAGCTCTTGTCTGCACATACTTTGAACAGCAAATATAAATAGTAGCACTTTTAATTGTGTTCTAGGGCTGCCTGAATAGTCCATGACTGATAATAAAATATAAAATGGAACAAAGACAGAAAAGTCACATTACAAATGTATTTATATTTATTTATAAGCATATTTGGTGTCAAGACAAGCAATTTGCAGGCTGTTTAAAAAAACACATGGCTGTCTGGCATTTTTCTTTTGGTAACTCAAAGTGTTGTGGCGCCTGCCTGTGTAAATGTAACAGAAACTTTGTCTCCTTTCTAAGAGCTTCCTCCCAGGACGGGGTTAAACTGGTACAGCTGAAATGCTTCAGCTGCTTTAGGAGGCAAGATGTCTCCTTTGCTAAAACTGAAAGCAAAGAGCAGACCATCATTTCATGGCAAGGAATCTCCTCTGCTATGAAATCGAACACAAAGGATTACCAGAACCTCCTGAGGTGGAAGCCGGGAGCGCAACTTGATTTTTTAAAACTGTTCGTTATCACTTGTGTTTAGCAATTTTAAACCACTCACCATTTGATCTGTGTTCCCCGCGCAACCGACTTAACGCTGCTGCGGCAGGAAATCTAACAAATCCACCTCTTGACGCCATTCCGGCGAGCGCCGAGGCCACGCCCCTTCTCAGAGGCCACGCCCCCCGCCGCCCGCATAAAAGGGCGCTGATTGCAAGCGTCAACCCAGATTACCAGAACCTCCAGAGGCGGAAGCCGGGAGCGCGACTTGATTTTTTAAAACTGTTCGTTATCACTTGTGTTTAGCAATTTTAAACCACTCACCATTTGATTTGTGTTCCCCGCGCAGCCGTCTTAACGCTGCTGCGGCAGGAAATCTAACAAATCCACCTCTTGACGCCATTCCGGCGAGTGCCGAGGCCACGCCCCTTCTCAGAGGCCACGCCCCCGCCACCGCGCATAAAAGGGCGCTGATTGCAAGCGTCAACCCAGATTACCAGAACCTCCTGAGGCGGAAGCCGGGAGCGCGACTTGATTTTTTAAAACTGATCGTTATCACTTGTGTTTAGCAATTTTAAACCACTTAACATTTGATCTGTGCTCTCCGCGCAGCCGACTTAACGCTGCTGCGGCAGGAAATCTAACAAATCCACCTCTTGACGCCATTCCGGCGAGCGCCGAGGCCACGCCCCTTCTCAGAGGCCACGCCCCCCGCCGCCGCGCATAAAAGGGCGCTGATTGCAAGCGTCAACCCAGATTACCAGAACCTCCTGAGGCGGAAGCCGGGAGCACGACTTGATTTTTTAAAACTGTTCGTTATCACTTGTGTTTAGCAATTTTAAACCACTCACCATTTGATCTGTGTTCCCCGCGCAGCCGACTTAACGCTGCTGCAGCAGGAAATCTAACAAATCCACCTCTTGACGCCATTCCGGCGAGCGCCGAGGCCATGCCCCTTCTCAGAGGCCATGCCCCCGCCGCCGCGCATAAAAGGGCGCTGATTGCAAGCGTCAACCCAGATTACCAGAACCTCCTGAGGCGGAAGCCGGGAGCGCAACTTGATTTTTTAAAACTGATCGTTATCACTTGTGTTTAGCAATTTTAAACCACTCACCATTTGATCTGTGTTCCCCGCGCAGCTGACTTAACGCTGCTGTGGCAGGAAATCTAACAAATCCCCCTCTTGACGCCATTCCGGCGAGCGCTGAGGCCACGCCCCTTCTCAGAGGCCACGCCCCCCGCCGCTGCCTCGCCCACCATAAATCATGTGGCTCTTTCGGCCGCGCAGCGGACGAGCGCAGCGGGCGCGACGATTGCGCGCCGAAGGTGCGCCTAAGGCAAGCCCGTCTGCGCCCGTCCGCGACCGACCGGGCCTAGGGCCACCCCACCATGCCCTAACGAGACAATACTCGTCTGCGCAACTACATGGACTTCAGGGCCCGTGGCCGATCGATGACCCCGTGACCAACTACATCGACAGTTTGGGACTGACTGCCTTAAGCCCTTCTCCTTCTCTCCCCTCCCCGCCCCACCCTCCCCCTCTTCCCCTTACTTCTCGTTCCGATCCCCCTGCTGCACCCAAACCCACTTCCCTCTCCATTTACTATCTCAACATGCGTTCTGCAGTCAAGCACTGCCACGAACTCTCTGTTCTACTTGACCTGCACAAACCTGATCTCTTATTCCTTACAGAGACCTGGTTCCGTGATAGCTCCCTCCCTTCTTTACTAGCAGCTCTTCCTGCCACTTACTACGCGCTTCGCACCGACCGACCCTCTGGCAAATCGAGCGTACCCATGTGAGTGCACGTTGAGCGATGCGAGAGTGTGGCAGTAGGGTAAGAGGAGTGACTGCAGGGTGAGTGAGGTGACCATATGAATTTGTGTGCGGATGTAAGTGCAGAGTGGGACAAATGAATGTATGGTTAGTGATGGTCTTATTTGAGTGAGTATACACATTGAGGGAGTCGCCTTGATCGCCCGCAAAGAACTTCCCTTTCAGCCTCTTACTTTCCCCCTATCGGCACATCAGATCTCTCAGTTGTCCGCTCCCTTTCCCTTAAAGTCCCTCTTACCTGCTTACTTATGTATCGTCCCCCCCAACCCTCCCAAGTCTTCCTTGCTGGGTTTCAAGAGCTCGTGGCCACCCTGGCGGTTAACAACTCCTCCATCATGGTGCTAGGCGACTTCAACTTTTGGCCCTCTGACCCAGCAGAATGCTCCACCTCCAAAGAATTTTCGGACACCCTTCGTTCTCTCAACTTTGACTCTCATGTCCATACCCCACTCACATTCAGGGTCACATCCTCGACCAGATCTGGTCCCTCAACTGTCCTATAGCGTCCCTCTCCACCTCCCCCTGCTCTTGGTCCGACCACTCCTTGATTTCTTTTTCCCTACAAATTGGCCCAGCCACCAAACCCTCGCTTCCCAAAAACATCTGGGCACGCTCTTGGGGCCGGGTGGATGCGGCTTCACTGGCCACCACACTCTCTTCCTCCAGCCCAGATTTACTCGGTCTGCCTATTTCAGCACAAAGCAGACTCCATCAACTCCTGGCTACTGTCAGGCTGCGACTCGATCGCCCCTCTCAGACGAGTTTCCTCCAGACGGGCAAACGATTCCAACCGCTGGTTTAACGAGGAACTGAAGGCCCTAAAACTTACAGTCCGCCACTCCGAACGAGCCTGGAGATGACATTACTGTCCCAACCTCAAAGCCCAGTACACCTCCCTCCTGTCGCAATATAAAAAAAACTATCTTGACCACCAAAACGGACTACTTCTCCTCAAAAATCTTAGCCGCCGAGAACCAGCCCAGAGAAATCTTCTCTATAGTCCACAATCTCGCTTACTCCGACAGAACCACCCTCAAACCTCCCCGTCACAGTCTCTATGCGACTCCCTGAACACCTATTTCTTAGACAAGATCGCAAAAATCAAAGCCAATATCCCTCCCCCTTCTCCCTCTTTTCTCAACCCCTCTTGTCCTCCTGCAGAGACTCGTCTTGACTTGTTCCCCCTCCTAACGGAAGAATCCTTTCTCTCCCTTCTCCCCTTGGTCAAATCAGGATCCCCTTTAGACCCGTGCCCCGCTCACATCCTCAGGCACATCTTCACGACCTGTGTGCTACCCCCTCTTACCTTTCTCAACAGCTCCCTTTCTCAGGGCGTTGTTACCCCAACTCTAAAAACAGCCATCATTCTTCCCATCCTTAAAAAACTTGGCGCTGACCCCGCTGCTCCTGTCAACTATCATCCCATCTCTTATGCCTAATACGGATATCTGTTTTTCAGGTGGAATAATATACCCCTTCCCGATGTGAGAGAGTCCACATACGGTTGATATACTTCCGCTCTTCATTTTTGCGGGGATTACCAAGCCTTGGTGATATTGCCCTTCCTTCTATTGTCCTGATGAAGGCTCGCATGGCCGAGGTGTAACCTACCCATCGGGCCACTAGACGAGTCGAAACGTCGACGCCCAATCTTTGATCTCACCCGGACCTTGATTCACCCCCCAACTTGACGTGCTCAATTTGGAATGTATGTCCATTTTGCATTGATAAAATTGCATATGAATAATATTATGGCTGGGTGTTTATTTGGACGGTGATTCATAAACCGTTTTTCTCCATTGTAAAGATTGTAATCCACTCCTTGTCACAAATTTCTGATTCTTTCTACATGTCCTCTAAACACTTATATCATCTCTTATCACGTCTATCTTTGCACGTCCCCCCTTGAGCCATAATCACTTTTAATCAATTTGCTGTACTAATGTGATTTTTGACAGTACTGTATTGATATTCAGAAATTGTTTTTTATGAATTATGAAAAAATATCTATTGGATTAGCAATGAATTAAATTGCTTGGTAAGAAATAAGTCTGTTGCTTTTGTTGTATCATATACAGGATTCATCACATTGAGCTGTTGAGTTATTGTATGCTCTAAATAATGTTTTGCCTGAGTAACTAAGTATTGACTCATGTAATATCTAATTGATGGTAAGGGCCATTGTTTCTCTTATCGCACTTCACCCAGGTCCTTGACCTATTGGATTGCCCCATTTTTTTAAAATGGTTGGCAGGAGAGAACTGGCTGCCGGCGGAGGTCTCAGAAGGTCCCAATTTTATGCCCAGAAACCAGTACACTCAAGGTTCCAGGGGCTATAGCGGTTACGGTAGAGGCTTCTAGTCCTACTAGGTATCCACCCACAGAGAGGAAGATTAAGGTTTAGAGGTCAAGGTTGCATGGATCAATGCCCGAAGGTAGGTGGAACAATTTGCATTGGTTCTTTCCTAGTAAAGGTTGCCAGAAGATTGAAAATGTTCATTCATAGATGGAAAGAAATAACAAACGATCCTTGGGTTTTAGAAACTGAAATAGGTGTCAGCATAGATTTCTGGGAGATTCCTTTTCAGACATCTCAACCACGAGAAATTATCTTTGACAAAGAGAGAATGGACCTAGTAGAGGTTGAGGTTTCCCAGATGTTGCAAAAAGGTACAATTATGAAAGTAGCAGGCTCACATAAGGGTTTCTGAGCGCAATATTTTTGTTAAAAGAGAAGCACAATTGTTGGTACCAGTTATAAATTTAAGAGAGCTAACAAATATCTGGTCTATGGTCAGTTCAAGATGGAGAGGATCCAAAAGTTATGGGATATAATGCAGGAAAGGGATTTGTTTGTGAAGCTAGACTTGAAGAACACATATTTCACAATCCCCATGGCAGAGGGTTCACAGAGATACCTCTGCTTCAGATGGAGGGGAGTGCTGTACTAGTTCTGTTGTCTTCCATTTGGTCTTTCCTTTGCTCTGTGGTGTTTTACCAATGTCTTAAGACACGTGGTTGCTATCTGAGGGAGAGAGGAGCCAGATAAAGACAAATCTTCTGGATCATTTACGTATGGCAAGGGAACTCTTGGAGAGCCTGGGATTCATTGTCAATGTAGAAAAATCAGTTATGGTCCCAAGTCTGTCATTTGAATTCCTAGGTTTTCAGGTCGATACCCTACAAGCTCAACTTTTATTTCCTCAGAAAAAGATAAACAAAATAAGAATGGAGGGCAGATGTATTTTAGAAAGAGAGGTTGTGACTATCAGAGATTTAGCAACGCTCATTGGTCTTCTGTCCTCCTCGATTCAGGCTATTTCACCAGGTCCCCTACATTACAGGGCTCTCCGGAGCTTGAAGCCAATTGGTTTTCACAAGGGCCTTTGGTATTTGGACCCGATAGATTTATCCCCAGAGGCTCATTCAGATCTGGAAAAGCCTAGAGTGTTAGAACGGCAACGCAATTTTGTGAAATTTGCCAGAGTGTACCTTAGAGACAGAAACTAAAAAAGCCAGGCGTGGATGAAAAGGACCTGAAGAATTTCATACCGATCTCAGAGCTGCCATTCTTAGCAAAAATATTAGAACAGCATGTGCTGCAGTCCCTTGCCCGTCACCTGGAGGTCAATCATTTCCTCGAACCCAACCAGGCGGGTTTCAGGCCACATCACAGCAAGGAACTAGTTATGCTTTCCGTGCTGGATGAGATGAGAATGAGAGCGGATAGGAAAAAGCTGTGTGCTCTGGTTCTGCTAGGTCTATCTGCTGCTTTTGACACAGTTAATCATGGTCAACTCCTGTCGCGGATTACTGACCTGGGGATCCAGGGCACAGTCAGTGCTTGGCTAGCTTCCTTCCTTAGAGATCGCTCTCAAAGAGTCCAATTAACAGACCTGGTATCCCACCCAGCGACCTTGGCATGTGGAGTACCGCAGTGATCAGCACTGTCCCCCTTGCTTTTTAATGTTTACTTACAGCCTTTGGTCACCGCTCTAAACCAGTTGGAATGTAGGGTATATAACTATGCCGATGTGACCCAAATTCTTATCCAAATTGACCAGTCGCCAACATCACACGCGAGAATGCAAGACATTGAAATTTACTGTGAACTGGATGTCGGTGAATTCATAAAAATTGAACCCAGATAAAACGGAGGTGCTGGCGGTCACCACAGCAGCGAACCCCTGGAATTAGCTGTTTTGGCATAGTGAACTGGGGCAGTCCCCAGAACCAGCATCCGCAGTAAAAAGTCTCGGTATCAAAATCGACGCTATGCTTTCAATGTCCCAACAGGTCTCGGCAGTGGTAGGAACCTGTGTGGGACTTTTGCGACAACTTCGGAAATTGTCCTTGTTGCTGTCTTTCTCAACCATCTGGCTGGCGGTCTCAGCCTTGATCCTCGCCCGTCTGGATTATGGCAATTCCCTATATTTCGGGCTGCCGAAAAAATCTTTGGCCAGGCTTCAAGTCGTTATGAACGACGCAGCCAGATTAATCTTTAAAAAACCAAGGCATCCCACATGAGGAAAATTAAATTTTGGCCATGTTGTGTTCCCTAGCGCGTACCCCACCGACTCCATGTACCAGCTTAAAGCGCATGTAACTTCCCTCCTGTGCCAGCTATGAAGACGCAAATACATTTGCGTCCACCGTTAACTTGTCCTCTTTCAGATCCACTATGAATGGATTATATAGTCCGTTCCTAAGTATGCTATGCCACCGTCTTTTGTAGTACACTTTTCATGTATTCCTGCTCTAGCAAGAGTAGGCCCTGAATTCCTGCCATCTGAACCTCTTTTGTGGCTCCTGACTCTGCCCAGGCTACCTCTGTACTCGTGAACTCTGTCCTACTTTCAGCGCGGCCCCTCGCGCTCAGCTCAAGCCTGCTTTCTGCCAAGACTGACTATAACCTTCGAGTTATCTGTTCCGCTCCCCGAGAATACATTCCTGCCTACTAGATCCTGTAAACATCCTCTCCAGCTGCAGAGCCAAAAGGCCGACCTGTCTTAATGCAAGTAATTCATAGCCTCTGTTGCCATGCTTCCATGGAAGGCCCCGTGCCCCACGCTTCACATGTAGACACTTAGGCGCTTATACACGCATCCACAGTTAGCATAGAATAGCTTTTGCCCTAGAGACCTTTCCGCCCAGATAGTATAGTTCCTAAACACCAGATATCAGATATGATAGAAGTACAAGTTGATCTGACATGCCAGACTTCTGTCTCTTTCCGTCAGTGTAAATGTCAAGTCCCCTGCACCCCGTCAATCACACGTCATGCAGCTGCGCGCGCATCCAAGCTTCCGATTTCTGCTGACATTGCAACATTCTGTTAGCACCACCCCTTGGTGCCACCCACTTGCGTCACCTATCAGTGACGTTTCTAGCACACACCTCTGGTTCACGCCTAGTTTACGCCTCTTGATGATGTACTTGTACCACGTGTATACTGTTATCTTGTCTTCTCTCAGCTGTTACGCCTCTTACATTGATTCCTATGGTGTAAATCAAGTATATAAGCTATGTATTATCAATAAAGTTCAGCGCGCTCATCTATCCCTTCTGACACCCCTGTGGTGGTCAGAACATGATATCCTGATTCCTTTATGAGGAATAAAACCCTTAGAAACTCTAACACCACGGACTCTGTTTTCTTTCATTCTGATTGAGTTATCATTGATTAAGTACTTACCTGCATAGAAATTAAGAGAGTAAATTAATTATTTACGTCACACATCAGCCCTTTGTTGCAGGACTTACACTGGCTACCGATGTCACAGAGATCTAAATTTAAAAGTCTCTGTATCGTTCACAAAGCCATCTATGGCTCAGCCCCGAGCTTTATCAAGGATAGACTGGCCAAATACGTTCCTAGCAGGAGGCTGCGGTCAACAGAAACATGTCTCCTGGTATGTCCACGTTTCAAGCGGTCATCGATGGGGGGGGGAGAGCCTTTTCAACCATAATGCCGCCAGTTTGGAACAGACTCCCGGAAAGTTTGCGTAAGGAAACCAATCTGCTCACCTTCACGAGGAGACTAAAAACTGTTCTCTTCCTGGAAGCCTGGAGCTCCTATTAAAGCACCCCTCTTGACTTTCCGTTTCCTCTTCATGGGCTCCTCTCGGACAGGTCTTAGAGACCTCTTTGGTGATAATGCCCTATACAAATACCCCATGACATAACATAAAATAACAGATGTCCGTTCTCTGGGCTGGGTAGCCAGTCTGAACAATCTAGAAAGAGGACGTGGATCAAGTTTAGAGAGTTCTTTACATATACATTTTTGGAGTTGATGGCAGGACTGAATGGGCTAAGGAGCTTCAAGGCTGTAGGAGAGCAGGGTCTGCTATCCTATGATCACCCCAAATTTGTGCTTTTTGATTCACTGGTTTTGACTTAATGTGGCTGTGGGCCTGCTAATTAGACCCATAGCTTGCTGTTCTCTCTCTAAATTCACATACATGTATTATAGGTACATAACCCAATTGGAACTGGACACCTTGTCAGCCCCTGTACCATGCTCTATAGGTGCTCAGGGCATAGGTGCCAACAAGGCCTACCAGGGGCTGCAGCATATCTTTTGCCACCTCTGGCTGGTACTTAAATTGACACAACTGGCTGATCACCCAGCTGGGGCAAGTTGGTATAATCACCCCTTGCTTAGATATAGTATACCTATATCTAAACCTATATCTGGACACATATATACCTATAAGTCACTCCTATGGCAGGCCTTAACAATCCTGGAGGCAGAGTGCTTGGTTTTATGTGAGATGGTGCTCTAGCATGAGCTGAGCCTGTCTGCAGCTGTCGGGACCAATTCCCTAAGCTGTTCCGGGATAATGCCATACCATATACTATTAAGTGCATTATAATCCTTCGCGGTTATGTGCTAACTTTGGTTTGACATTATCAAAACATGTTGTGTTTGGTGTCATACATTTTGGAATACTACCCCCTCGACCCCCTCGACAGTCCTGTCGACGGGGTTAGCATTCCACCCTTCTAGAGGGAGAAGACATGTTACTTTACTGAAACGCGGTTGATTTTTAAAAGAGCCTCAGCATCACAAAATGGACGCTTCTGCCACAGACACGAGTCTGACCTCCTGCTGCTGACCAAAACTTGGCAGAGGAGGCCTGGACAAAGGGTTTCCTGTCGCGGGGAGGTGTCACACCACCCCAGACAGGAGATAGTGGATTGTAGCAGGGAGGTTTGAAAGAAACCAGACAGTGCCTGGGGAGCACAAGGCTTCCCCTTGCATAATCCGGTCAAACCGGTTCTGGGGCTCACCAGCCCCAGTCCCAGCGTGACCCTGGACAAAGGGAAAGGGGTGTAACCACCCCCTTCCTGGGTCCCACCCGTAGGAGGGACCTAGCAGGTAATCCAGCCAACTAGATTGGTATATAGGTGGGAGCAGTGCCAACGCACATCAGATTATCCTGACTGAAACTTATTAAATGAAACTCTGGACCCTTCCACATCCTACTCGACGTAGAAGACTGAAGAATCTCCCTTGTGGTCAAGAAGTGACCACCCTGTGCAAACAGTCACCATCAAGCACCTCAACGTTATCTTTGATGCAGTTCCTGCTGGAACTCGAGCAACAGAGATTGACAAGACCCAGCGTTCCTGCCTTCTAACAGCCCGATCCGCAGTCTCTGCAAAGCTGAGACCCATGGAGGCGACCTGAAGCGTGGGGCCGGCCATCTTGGAAAGACCACAAGGCGCTGACCGTGCAGCTCCCGAGGCATACTCGAACCTGTGCATTGGGGTTTGAGAAGCCCCAGCCCTGAGCCACTCCTGCACCGAAGCTCACCCCTCTACACTCACCGAGTGCTGCGTGGGGCCCTTCTGCACTTTTTGGCTCAACGCATTGGTCCGGTCACTTGCCCGTTGGCTTGTGGCCCCAGTACCAACGAACCTTTGAATTTGACCTGCCAGTCCATTTGCTCTGGACTGGCCCTCGCTCCCTTGAAAAGGAGCACCCGCTCTGACCTTGCTGGTCCGAGTAAGAAGCGATCTTTGAGTCCTGCGTGGGTTGCACTTGCCAAGGTTTGTTTGCTCCAATCCGGAAGCCAACACCGCCGACAGCTAGACCATTCGTGGGACTGCTTATGATCCACTCCTGGACATCCTCGGTGCCCCAGAGTCCACGTGGCAGCGGAGAAAAGCTTCTCGACAACCACCTGATTGCGCCCGACATTGCCTGGTTCCTTCCTGGTTCCACCCTGGTCACTGCTAAGTGACCCAGACTCTGTCCCCTCTGCTTTCAGGTACTTTACATATTCGATCCACCCTTGGATCACACCGGACACTTCTCTTCTCGACGCCTGCAGCATCTTCATCTTCAGGCACCATCGACCTGCGTGACGAAACCTGACACTACTTCGCACCTGTGCACCCGCTTCCTGTGGGTGAGGTAACTCAGCAACGCCGGTGTTCCTACACTGGTACACACCTCTAGTGTATGTGTCTAAAGTTTTGTCCTTCTAGGTCAGTCGGAAGGTTCCTTAAACAGTAACTTTGTAACTTTTACGCACCATTGACATTGCATTGGTGCATGCATGTGCTTTAAGCGCTGCACCCGATTCTCGCGGGCTTTTCCCAACTTCAGAATTGCTAGTCCCGATTGGTCCCAGCGATTCCCTAGGCCCTAGGCCTAATCACTGGTCGATTGGTAGTTCTTATACCACGTTTTTAATATATGGTTTGCGTGGCCCCCCGGCCTCATCCATAATTGTGCAACTTTCATATGTTATACTGTGCTTTTGTTTAAACGCTTGTGCCTCTAGACTCATAAAGAGTATAGAGGATTATTCTAGTAATAAATACATATATTTTTATAATATATAACTTGTGTGGTGTCCTCTCATTTGATATTACAGGATTGTGATTGGTAAAACAGCTCGCTTAACACGACCTCTTGAGTTAAGCCTTTAAGGCTGCTTAGTCCGTGCTACCATTAGGATAGCTTGTCTAATAAGGTTGACTTACAACCAGACACCATAAGGGATTGTTTGGACTGATACAAGGTGCCCCCAGAATTGGAGACATCATATATCAGGCCAACTTCTCACATAGGCTCACTTGGCAAACAGTGTGGTTATGACAAAGTCTCAGAAGTCTTCTATATTAATCTCCTGGGGAGTTCGAGATCAAGGCAATCAGCTGAACTAGCATGATAAATTTGGTAAGTCTGTTGGGGACACAGGATTATCTTGACAGCAACTGGTTTTCCAGGTGAACTGAATCTGAGGGCAGATTGGAATTCTTGTCATCTCAGTGGACTTCAGTGATAGGCAGTTGAATCCAGATATTTTCTGGGGAATTCAGGATCTTTGGGGTGAAATAGATTTAGATCTTTTTGCCAGCAATTACCTGTCAGGTCTCGAGATTTTTCAGCTGGAGGCCAGACCCGGAAGCTAGACAGTAGATGCATTTGCCCAGGATTGGAATTCAGGGAAGGGTTATGCCTTTCCAACGTTCACCATGATCCAGAGGGTACTCTGTAACAAATTAGTGCTAGTCATCCCCTTTTGGACTTCACAGATTTGGTTCCGGGGGGTGATGAAGATAACAGTGCAGGGACCTCGTCCTATCTCAGTACATCAGGTTTGCTTATAGGCCCGGATGGAAAAGAACATCCTTTAGTGGTAGAATGAAAGCTGTACATGCTTGTTTGGAGAGTATCAGGGGTTCTGCAGGAGTCTCGGGAGTTTCGGGAAAGACTAAGGATTTACTGGATGCCTCATGGGAACCAGGAACTAGGAAAATATATTAGGGGGTTTGTTGCAAAAGGTGTAGTTGGTGCATGAAAAGGAGTCTGGATCTCATGGAGGATAATGTGATGGCTTTAGCAAATTATTTAGTTGTACAGAACAAGTAATTGTCATAGGTTGGGTTTTTCAGCTGGCCAAGCCTTAATAGGTAACACCACGATTGGGAATGACCCACTGATCCCCAGGATGTTGAAGGGCATACACATTGAAAGACCCCCCTGCGCCTCGCTGTACTTCCCTATGGGATGTTAATGTAGCTTTCAAACTCTTTGATTTATGGCCAGGTAATTGTTATCTTTCCATAAGACAAATTCACACAGAAGTTGGCAAATCTTCTCTGTTAAATATCGTTCAGAAGGGTTTCTGATGTTAACGTTTTGGAAATTTGCAACAAGGTTTATTCATCATATGGCGTTCATTTCGATATTTGTAAAAGGACAAAGAATATGTCTGGTCATGTCTTCTATCCTTTATTCCAGGATTGCAGAAACAATGTGTGGTAAGTTGCATGAAGGTATATGAGCAGAGAAGGCTGGAGTTTAGACATCATGGTGAAGATAAACTTTTGATATCTTATGTTAAACCAAACAAATCCGTTTCTACAACCACTATAACCAGGTGGATTAGAGCAATAATGTATGAAACAGACATAGACCTATCACAATTTGGTGCTCGATCAGCAAGAGGTGCTATGGCCAGTAAGGTTTTTGGGTTGGTGGTACTCTCTCTGAGATCTTTAAGGCAGCAGACTGGTCGAATGCTAACACTTTTGCAAATTTCTGTTTGAGGCCAGTGAAGCATGTAAGTGGCTTAGCAGTAGCTAGCTTTAAACATGCATAATGATAGCATCCAGTCTTGTGATGAAATGACAATTCTCCAATTAACATGCAGAGAAAATCTTTATTTCATTAAAGACAACGGAGGGTATCATTATCCCACCCTCCTCACCCGTGTTGTATTTTCTTTATAGCTGGGTGAGGTATTTTTAAGTAATAAAATAGAAATTAAAAAAAAGAAAAAAGTAAAGTAAGAGAATGAACGTGATAATGAACCGCTGTGTACACTCTGTTTTTGTAATAGCAGTTATTTTAAGCTATGTTTATTTTATTTTATTTTAAGGAATGTCTTTTTAAACCAATCCTTTTTCCATAGAGAATAGTTCTAAATTGGTTAAGACTACAAAGGATTGCCTGGATGTCTCCTGATGGCCTGGTTCCATATTACTTTAAGTTCAGGCATTTTCTTCGTGTTGCAGCCTAAAAGAGGAACATGGTTGTTGCTTTTGACATATATGCTGTGCCATGATTCCTCCATGGAAAATTTTACTTTATGATGAATGTTTGTTCTTTAAAAAGGGTGCATGTTGGGGCAGCAATAAAGGATTTATGCATAATGATAGCCTCTGTTGTCTTTAATGAAATCAGTATTCGCTCTGCATGTTAATTGGAGAATCGTTGTTCAAGCTGAAGAACAACACTAAGTTGCATTTCAACGTGAGCTGAGGAGATCTGAAGTCCAAACAAGGGTGTTTTGAGGACATGCTGGTGGTGTCAGAGGGCACACTCAGAGACTCTGGAATTGGCTGGGGCAGTGTTAGACCAGTTATGAATAATTGAAGCCAGGCTGAAGGTCTCTTAGGGGCAAATGCGAGATGTCTGAGGCACACCAGTGTTCTCTAAGGGGTCACGGGTGCATTTAAGGAATTGGTGATAGTAGTGACAGATTCAAGGTTTCTGGGAGCATGCTCGTGTTCTAAAAGCCTGCTGGAGGTTTCTGTGGGCACATTAAGGTCTGTGAGAGTGTGCCTGTGGTCTTTAAATACCAGAGGGTGATGTTTGAAGGGACAGCTGGGTGAGTCTAAGAGCCAAATAAAGATGTCTATTTCATGGATTTACAACTGTGTTTTAAGGAATAACTGGGATGCCTAGTAGCTGGCTCAGGGTTCCTGAAGGACTTTGGAGAATGTTTGATGGTAAATGAGGTTTTCTGAGAAGCATGTGGTAGGATCTACTGGCCAGCTGGAGGTGTCTTTAAGGGCAGACAAAGGGTGTCTAATGACAGCTGTGGCTGTTTGAAGACTGGCTAGGGGCCAGCTAGTTGTGTCTGAAGTTAGCTTGAGAAGCACAGATAGTCAGTCGGGTGTCTGAGGGCAGCCCATAATATTCTGAGACATTCTGACGGTCTTTCAGATCCTGCTGGAGGTGTCTACAGACCATATTAGGATCTCTATGGATTGGCTAAGGGAATTTAGGACCACCTAGGGGTGACGAGGGCATGATCAGAGTCTCTGAGAGTGTGATGACATTTTGTAGGGCCTTACCATAACGTTCAGGCCAGTTAACAGCTTTGAGTGACTGAGGACAAGGTGGAGGTATCTAATGATATGCTGATGGTCTCTGGTGACTGACTGGGGGTGTCAAAGGCACAAGAAATGGTGCTGCTTATTCAATTGTTACGGGGTAGTTTAAGGCACTCTGAGGGTCTCTGTTTTGTGTAAGAACCAATGGGGATAGTTGAATGTTAGCAGAGGACTGAGTAGGGGTATCTATTAAGTAACTGTGCTGTTAGGCTGCCGTTTGTTGGTTTCTGAGGACCAGCTGAGAGTGTCTGAAGATATCCTGAGAGTTTCTGAGAGACATCTAGTGATGTCTAATGACTAGCTGGGGATGTTTGAACATGGATTGAGATCTGGCCAAAGTAGATGTTGTCCAAAAATATGTTTGAGGACCTGCTGAACTTTTAGCTTTAGGACTGAAGTATCTATGGTGGGACATCATTGTTTGAGAGTTAACCATCACAAAGCAGACAAAGTTTCTCTAGCCTACGCCTGAGGGATCTCTGAAGGACTACTGGCAGTGTCAGAGTACATGCCAAGGATGTTGAAGGACCAGCGGTGTGTTTGATAGGCATTACATTGATGCCAGTGCCGATATAACAGGCGCCAGAAGAGTGTGCACCACCTATAGTGGTTTTTGACTGTGAGATGACCTTGTCGCAACCTCAACAAAGGCCACGTCTGATCCCACTGGTAAGCATTCAATAGCCAACCCGTTTGACTCTGACATATTTGCCTTAGCCACACAGCAGGCTCGTACATACACCAGCTCTTTGGCTCTGATACTGACAAAAATTACTATGACGAAGCGGAGGGACATGATTTTCCCACAGTTTTTACACAGATTTACAGGGTGCCAGTGGTCTCTACACCTCCCCAGACACTAGACTTGGCTCTTTCCTTGGCCCTGCCACAGATGAGAGTGCTTCTTTTGTCGTAGTTATGCAACAGATAGTGGGGGCCATTGATGTGCAGCTTCCCACCATGAAACTAAAGAACAGCTTCCTCACAGAGGTTCTCCAGCCTTGCCAGGCACATTCTGAACCTCTTCTAGCATTTAACATGGCCCCTACTGATACTCTCTTGGGCAAAACCATGCTCTGGGCCTACAGACAAGTAGGTAGCTCGTCGCCACAGATCCTGACTTCCTGACTCAAGATTCAGCACCGGAAAGTCAGGGGTAACAGATGTCCACCAGCAAAGTGAAGCCTAATTCGTTTCCCATGACCTCCCATAACTATGAATCCAAAGCCATTGAGACCTTTGATAAGTGCATGTCCTCTTCTAAAACTTTACCTTATGATCTGTCAATGCGAGTTGCCTCCTGCGTTGTTTCAGCATACTTTGTGAGAAATGGAAGGTCAAATCCTATCTGTATTTCCAGAGGACCAATGGGAGCCTTTAGCCCAAACTATACATAAAGGCCAGAATGCAGCAAAGTTTGCTATTTGGTTTGGCCTGGACACAACTGATTGCTTGGGTCCCGTAATGGGTACAAGTGTGATGTTTCAGCGCCACACCTGATTGTGGTCTGTGGGCTTCTTAGGGGATGTCTAGGCATCCTTAATGGACATGCCATTAGGCGGCTCTCAACTCTTTGATGTAATAGCAGATAAGCCATGAAATGCTTTAAAGAAAGTCATGCCACAGTGCATTCCTGTGCCCCAAGCAGGCACCTTCCTCAACATTTTAGCCCCTTTTATGGATATACCAGCAGTGTTCAATATCACCAGCGCCAGACCCCGCCGGCAGCACAACTTTCTCAGCTGTTTTGTGGCAGAGACCAAGGCTCACAACCACAGTGTTCATGGCATCATGCACAATGTACTGCTTTGTACCACAAACCTCTGTGGACCAAAGCCACCAATTCACTTCAGTGTTTTCCTTTTGACACACACTTCCCCTATACAAGGCAGGGTCAGAGATTTCCGCCGAAGGTGCTGAGACATCACTTCAGATGCATGGGTCCTTAAAATTGTCCCAACAACTCCACCCCTTCCCATTTCTTCCTAACATGCTGCACCTTCGATACCCACCAGCATGGCTAATGGAGAAGTACATATTCATTTTGCAGCAGGAAGTACAGGCCCTTTTGGCCAAAGGAGCGATTGAGATGGTTCCGGCCTTGGAAGTAGGAACTGGATATTACTCCCGCTACTTCCTTGTGGCGAAGATGCACATAGGCCTTTATTCTAGTTTAAATATCTGCCCTTTGAATCCCTGTCTGAGGAAGGGCAAATTCCTGATGCTCACACTGGCCCAGGTCTTATTTGACCTGGATCCTAGAGACTGAGTGATAGCGTTGGACCTGCAGGATGCATATTTTCATATTCTTGTGATACACGGCCTTAGGCGTTATCTGTGGTTCCCAGTAGGCCAGGAGTATTTTCAATTTGCAATGCTTTATTTTGGCCTTACCAGTGGCTCTCGGCTGTTCACAAAAGTCTTGGCGGTGGTCGTAGCGCACCTTTGAAGGTCGGTTGAGCCACTCTTCTCCTACCTCGACAACTGCCTGTTAAAGGCTGGTTCAATATAGGCAGTCATAAACCACCTTTAGATGAAGGTCGAACCTTATAACATTGTTCTGGTTCACTATCAACGTTCCAAAGTCATGACTGACTCCTTCGCAGACTCCCATTTATCTAAGTCAGCCTGGATATGAGCCACTTGCATTCATTCCTTCTGGAGCAGAGAGTCCAGAACATTCAGGCTATGATATTGATGTTTCAGACCCTTTCATGGATCTCAGTGAGGATGGTTTTGAGGCTGCTGGGACTGTTGGCCTCCTGCCTCCTGCTAGTCAAACACACCAGATGGCACATGCAGACTCTGCAGTGGGATCTGAAGTCTAAACAGGCACAACACCAGGGGAACCTCTCAGATTCTATCCGGGTATCAGAGGAGACTACAAAAGATCTGCAGTGGTGGCTGGCAGACTCCACTTGGGAAAGTGACAGGCTCCTCTCCTTACCTCACCAAGAGCAGATGGTGGGGTGAATGCATCGCTACTGGGCTCGGGACACCATCTGGGAGAGATGGCTCTCACATCAATTTGTTGGTGTTGCAGGCTATTCTCTTGGAGTTTATGGACCTAATACCATCCATTAAAGGGAGGAAGGCTAGTACAGGTCCTCAATGATAACACCCCCACCATGTGGTATTGGTATGGCAGCAATCAGAGCAGATTAGGGCCTTGATTGAGGTTTTATGTCATGTGTCAGGAGGCTCTACACTTCTAGCAGTGGCTGACTCCCAGGACTTTTCTCTGGTTGTGAACGATTCGGTGGGATCTCTAAATAACAGGGCAGACAAACTCAGTCACCGGCGACTTGCAGATCAAGAATGGCCTCCTCTGAAAGCACAGTGTCAGCATATGTGCTAGTGTTCCCAAGAAGCCCCAACTAGAGAGGTATTCTGCCTAGAGTGGAGCTTGAGACTCCCGCCTGGCTCAAGTTCTGAAGGTCAAGACTGACGAAGTTCAGGCTATCCTGGTGACTCTGGACTGGGCCAGGAGGGTGTGGTATCCAGAATGTCTTGCCTTGAGCCTCTGTGTTTCAATCAAGCTGCCACTTTGGAGGTTCTACTGTCGTAGCAACTAGGCAGGATCCTTCATCCAGGCCTTCGCAATTAGTACACCCATGTACGTAGAGTCAATCAATCAATCAATCAATCAATCACTTGTAAAGAGCACTACTTACCCGTGAGGGTCTCAAGGCGCTGAGGGGAAGGGTCTGCTGCTCGAAGAGCCAGGTCTTGAGAAGTCTTCTGAAGGTGAGTAGGCCCAGGGTTTGCTGCAGGTGGGTAAGGAGGGTGTTCCAAGTCTTGGCGGCGAGGAAGGAGAAGGACCTGCCACCGGAGGTTGCTTGTTGGATGCGGGGGACGGCGGCGAGGGCGAGGCTGGCGGAGCGGAGCTGGCGGGCGGAGGTGTAGAAGCTGATTCTGCTGTTCAGGTAGGCTGGTCCGGTGTTGTGGAGTGCTTTGTGTGCATGGGTGAGGAGCTTGAAAGTGATCCTCTTGTTGACGGGGAGCCAGTGTAGGTCTCTCAGGTGGGGGTTGATGAGGCTGTGGCGAGTGATGTTGAGGATCAGTCGGGCGGAGGCGTTTTGGATGCGTTGCAGTCATTGTAGGTGTTTGGCCGGTATTCCTGTGTAGAGTGCATTGCCGTGGTCCAGGCTGCTGCTGACGAGGGCTTGGATCACCGTTCTTCTAGTTTCGGTCGGGATCCACTTGTAGATCCTGTGGAGCATGCGGAGGGTGTTGTAGCAGGTGGAGGAGACGGCGTTGACCTGCTTCGACATGGAGAGGGAGGAGTCGAGGATGAATCCTAGGTTGCGTGCGTGGTCCATGGGTGTCAGTGCTGTTCCCAGTGTGGTCGTCCACACTGGGAACAGGAGTCGTCCCAGGAGCCCATGAGTCATCCCAGGAAGAAGGGGTGGGGCCGAAGATGAGTACCTCCGTCTTGTCCGAGTTCAGTTTCAGGCGGCTGCTCCTCATCCATTCGGCGACGGCCTTCATTCTCTCGTGGAGGTTGGTCTTGGCGGTGTGCGGGTCTTTGTTGAGGGAGAGGATGAGCTGGGTGTCGTCGGCATAGGAGATGATGTTCAGATTGTGCTGGCGGGCTACTTGTACGAGAGGGGCCATGTAGACGTTGAACAGGGTCGGGCTGAGGGATGAGCCCTGGGGTACGCCGCAGCTGATGTCGGTGGCTTCGGATCGGAAAGGTGGGAGGCAGACTCTCTGGGTTCTGCCGGTGAGGAAGGACGTGGTCCAGTCCTGGGCCTTCTCCTGGATTCCGGCTTCTTGGAGGCGTGTCTTTAGTGTGCGATGGCAGACCGTGTCGAAGGCGGCTGATAGGTCCAGGAGGATGAGGGCTCATGTTTCGCCGTTGTCTAGTTGGCATCTGATGTCGTCTGTGGTGGCGATGAGGGCTGTCTCGGTGCAGTGATGTCATCTGAATCTGGACTGGGAGGGGTCTAAGATGTTGTTGTCCTCGAGGTAGCGGGTCAGTTGCATGTTGACGGTTTTCTCGATTACCTTAGCCAGGAAAGAGAGCAGAGAGATGGGTCGAATGTTCTTGAGGTCCTTGGGGTCCGCCTTGGGCTTTTTGAGGAGGGCGTTGATTTCGGCGTGCTTCCAGCTTTCCGGGAATGTTGCTGTCTTGAAGGAGATGTTGATGACCTTCCGTGGTTGGGGTGCGATTGATGCGTCAGCTTTGTTGAATTTGTGGTGTGGGCAGGGGTCTGACGCGGATCCTGAGTGGATTGAGTTCATGACATTGCGTGTCTCGTTGTCGTTGACGTAGGACCAGGAGGTCAGGCGGTTGGTGCAGGTGGTGTTTGCAGGGGGTGGAGTCTGCCGTAGTCGGGCGGTCGTGGTGTTGAAGCTGTTGTAGATGTCAGCAATCTTGTGGTGGAAGAAGGTGGTCAGTGAGTCACACAGATCTTGTGAGGGCGGGATGTTGTTGGAGATGGCGCTGGGGTTGGAGAGTTCCTTCACTATGTTGAAAAGTTCTTTGCTGTCGTGTGCGTTGTTGTCCAGGCAGGCTTTGAAGGAAGATCTCTTGGTTGCTCTGATGAGTTGGTGATGTCTGCGGGTGGCGTCCTTGTGGGCTGCGTGGCTGTCCGGTGTACGATCGTGGAGCCATTTCTTCTCCAGTTTCTGGCATGTACGTTTGCAGGTCTAAAGTTCTTTGGTGAACCAGGTCGCTTTCTTGCTGGTGTGATTGTTGGAGGGTGTCTTGAGCGGGGCAAGGGTGTGGGCGCAGTCGTCGATCCACTGTCTGAGGTTGTGGGTGGCGGTGTCTGGGTCGGTGGGGTGGGAGGGTGGGTTCTGGGCGAGGGTGGAGGTCAGTTGATCTTCTGTGACTTTGCTCCAGCAGCAGCGAGGCAGCTGTTGGGTGCGGTGGTGCGTGGTTGATTTCTTGAAGGTGAAATGGATGCAGCGGTGGTCGGTCCAGTGGAGTTCGGTGGTGTGGTTGAAGGCGACGTGGGTGCTAGTGGTGAAGACGGGGTTGAGCGTGTGGCCAGCGGCGTGGGTGGGTTCGTTGACGAGCTGTCTGAGGCCGAGGTTGGCGAGGTTGTCGATCAAGGTGGCGGAGTTGGCATCGTTGTTGTTCTCGAGGTGGCATTTCAGGTCTCCGAGGAGGATGTAGTCCATGGAGGCGAGTGTGTGGGTGCTGACGAGGTCAGCGATGGAGTCGCTGAACTGGGTGCGGGCTCCGGGGGGTCTGTAGACGAGTGTTCCTCTGAGTGTGGTGTTGGGGTCGGTGTGGATCCGGAAGTGCAGGTGTTCGGCGGTGTTGAGGGTGTCGTCTGCGTGGGTGTAAACCTTGAGGGTGGACTTGTGGATGATGGCTAAGCTTCCTCCGATTCCGTTGTCGCAGTCCCTGTGGGGTATCTTGTAGCCGACCGGGATGGCTACGGCGATGTCGGGCGCTGAAGAGTCGTTCCACCAGGTCTCGGTCAGGAAGGCAACGTCTAGGTCGGAGGTGTCGGGCAGGTCCCAGAGCTCGACAGCGTGTTTGCGTGCGGCGCGGGGGTTGATGAGTATGCAGCGGAGGTGGTTGGTTCGGGTCCCTGAAGGTTTGGTGGATCTGTCGCAGGTGAAGTTGGAGGTGCGGCAGGAAAAAGGTCCGTGTGTGCATTTTGGGGCCGCCTGGAAGCAGTGGTGGTCTCGGACGGAGTTGAGTGCGAGGAGAACTAACTAGAACTATAAAGGATAGGCAAGAGATTGCCGATTTGAGGAAGGCTTACCACTTCGCACAAAACAAACGCAAAGCCCAAATTAAAGATTCCTTATGGAAGCAATTGCATTATAGCTGCTCCGTGAAGAATTCTATTACCTTCTGGAGAACAATTAAAGCACCATTCCTCTGTGTAGAGAAGAACTACCCAAAATTAGAAGTAGCCATAGAGGCTGATGCTTGGGTCGACCATTTCTCAACCATCTTTAAACAAGATGAAGAATTGGTACTGGACCTGCCTGATAAGCCGAAACAACCAAATTATCCAATACAGATAAGTTTTAACCATACAGAAGTTATCACGGCCCTTAAAATGTCTAAATCGGGTAAAGCCCCTGGTCCGGACGGGGTTCCAGTGGACCTGTTCAAGTCCGAACCAGATCTATGGTCCCCTATCCTGATAAGAGTTTTGGAAGCGACCACCAGGGTTGGACTAGTTGAGTCCTGGTCAACATCGATCCTGGTACCTATTTTTAAAAAAGGTGACCGCAACAACCCGGGATGTTACCGGCTCATATCACTTCTGGATACTCTTGGCAAGGTAGCTGGCCCTATTCTTTTAAATCATCTCCTAGGTTGGACAGTAGAAAACAGCAAATTCTCAGACCTACAATATGGTTTCAGGGAAGGGCTTTGGACAGTTGACCAAGTACTAAACCTTTCTCTGTTAATGGAGAAGTATGTCTCAGCAAAAGGTGGGTCACTGTTCTTGGTGTACGTAGATCTCAGTGCAGCATTCAATTGTGTAAGCCATTCAAAACTCTGGGCAGTAATCTTGGAGTCGAACCCGCACTAGTTAATTTCCTTAGAGAACTCTACTCCAATGCAACAGCGAGGGTGAGATATGGCAAAGATGGAGATCTCACCAAGCCATTCAAGGTATAGAGGGGGGTCAGACAGGGGTGCTGGCCCCCTTCTTATTTACCTTGTATACCAACGAGGTCGAACAAGCAATGGTTAGAGACAGTAAAGACCTGCCAGCCATCCAGCGTCGCCCGATACTGGCATTACTGTACGCCGACGACGCTGTTATTTTGGCGAGAACCCCTGTCCAACTTCAGCGATCGGTAGACAGATACTGTGAGTATATGTCCTATCTGAATTTAAAAGTAAATATAAAAGACAAGCAAGAAATAACAAGGAAATATTTATCAATAATTCTGTTTAAGATACTACCACTTCTTATCCCTATTTAGGAATTCTGGTAGACAGTAAAATAACGTGGTCTAAAGCTATTGACACAAGGAAACTGTCCTTTCTTAGGGCTACATCAGCGCTAATCGTATTTGCACAAAAATTAGGGAAAAGATCTCCAGAGGAAATGTTAAAAATATTCCAAGCCAAATGTATTAGTGTTGCCAGTTACAGCGCGGGTGTATGGGGATACTCAAATATAGATGAGCTACAGAGAGTAGAGAATTCCTTTCTTCGTTATCTCCTCTCAGTCCCCAAAAGCACCAGGACATACTGGTGCCATTTAGAATTAGGCATAGACCACATCTTGGACATTATAAAGATCCAACCGATAATGATGTGGAGACGTATCTGGACTAATGGGCAATATCTATTAACTAGAGCCCTTATTGAGGATTGTATGTTACTAGACAATTCTCGCAAAATAAGATGGTTGGAATACATAAGAAGCACTGGCATTGCCAATAGGTCTCGCAGTAGGAAAGTTGGAGCTATTGGTTTTGTAAATGACAAAGCCCTTTATGTTTTTAAAATGAAAACAAAAATAAAAGGCATTGTTATTTGCAATTGTAATAGCTCAAACTCTCGTGAATGCGAGACCTATTGCATTGCAAATGCTTGTTTGTTTTTTGTTTTAATGCCTGCTTTGTTTGTCCTGTACACCATAGCATTAGTGAGTACTTAAAAGATAATGAATATTATTGTTATCACAATACATTTCAGTATGTTGCAACGCTTCACAAATCTGCTAATAAAATAAAGTAGCTGCCTCGTAGCACTATAATTAGTCCAGAGCCAGCTAACTCCTAGAGACAAGTATAGCTGGATTGCCTGGGGCATGAGAAGCAAAATCTAATTTCAATTACAGAACGATGAACTGATAATGTGTGTAATCTAACCCACGCTGTATCCAATACAGGAACTGGGCAATGGCTTAATGAGGATTTTGAACCCATTTGGGGTCATCTAAGAGCGTGTGGGACTCAACCCCACGCTCAGAAGTGGCCTTCATTTGCAATGTGCTGTACTTACACCTACATACCTAACCATAAGTAAATATTTGTCCTATTATGGCTCAACCCTTAAAACAAATATTTCAAATCATAAACCAAACTTCGTATTATTATCCAGTGTTAAGGCACTCCATTTGTCTCCCAGAGAAGGGTGGCAGGCTAAGTTGGACTCACCAGGATTCAAATTCATGCCATTCGGTTGACCGCCGATGTCAGTGGCGAGCGTTCTAATTACCGAGCTGTCTTACAAGCATCAGTCCGAGAGTACAGCGGGGGTTTTGAGTAGGTCCGAGTAGTGTCGGGCCCATGGAATGCAGCCCTTAGCTCTGGAATATGAGTGGACATCTGCCAACCAGAAGCGGAAGGACCTTGTAACGTTTCTCTGCTTTAACCTGATAAGAATCTCTGTAAAATAGGAGCTTATCCCAGAAAGCGTAAGCTTCTCGTGCACCCGCTGAGGCACACTGTCTGCTGTTTTTATTGTGACTGTCTGTACTTTCTGAATTTCACTAAACATTTTTCGTATTTATATATATTTACAGTGTGCAGTGCTTTTAGTGGCCCAGCGGCACAGTAGTCATATATAAATCATCTAAGCAAACAGACAAACATGGCAAGGCTTTAAATATACTGTTTAAAATAAACTGTTCCAAGAAGCCTCCGATATTAATCGTAGGGTCACATTAGCACGGGCATCTGGCTACTGTTTTCTGGAAAGCTTTCACAATTGAAGTAAAGCATTGGCTGGCGTTGGGAGGGGAAAGAGCATTACAGAGTGAGAGAAAGAATAGGTCTCACTTTTGGGACCTTATAATTATTTAGTTTTGCAGAACAATATCCTTGATGCAACATCAGCTGTTGCATGGCTAAACCTTGTACCTTATAAGTGTTTAGCCATGCAACAGTTGATGTTGTTGCACCAAGGATATTGTGCTGGATAACTAAACACATGCCAATGCTTGTTTAGCGATGTTGTGCAGCATGGATAAAGAGGCACCCCCCCATTTAAATAAAGATGCTAATATGCAGTCGCAGCAGCTGTGTAATTTTGTAGGTAAAAGCACAATACATGAACGCACCTACAGCGTGCGTGTGAAGTTTTCTTTTTTTTTCATTTACTGATCCAAGTTGTATCCGTAAATAAAGAAAAATAAAGCAGTGGCAAAGCTTTTTTTTTTAAGGCGGTGGAGGGAAATAACGAAAGCTGGGCTCAGAAGTAACACGGAAAGTACTGGTGCGGGAAAGATCATAGAGGATGGCGGCTGGACAAGCAGGGCGAGAGAGAGCAACGTGGAGCACGTGAGAACAGAAGCACACAGGAGAAAGAGAGCAACGCGGAACGGGTAGAAGCACACAGGGAAAAAAGCAATGCGTGGGAGGTGAAGCACACAAGGGCAAGCACAACACTGAGGGAGTGGCAATAACGAAAGCTGGGCTCAGAAGTAACACGGAAAGTACTGGTGCGGGAAAGATCATAGAGGATGGCGGCTGGACAAGCAGGGCGAGAGAGAGCAACGTGGAGCGCGTGAGAACAGAAGCACACAGGAGAAAGAGAGCAACGCGGAACGGGTAGAAGCACACAGGGAAAAAAGCAATACGTGGGAGGTGAAGCACACAAGGGCAAGCACAACACTGAGGGAGTGGCAATAACGAAAGCTGGGCTCAGAAGTAACACGGAAAGTACTGGTGCGGGAAAGATCATAGAGGATGGCGGCTGGACAAGCAGGGCGAGAGAGAGCAACGTGGAGCACGTGAGAACAGAAGCACACAGGAGAAAGAGAGCAACGCGGAATGGGTAGAAGAACACAGGGAAAAAAGCAATGCGTGGGAGGTGAAGCACACAAGGGCAAGCACAACACTGAGGGAGTGGCGTAGCAACATGGAGCGTGCGGTGTAGTGGCGATGGATAAAGAGGCAACCCCCCCCCCCCCCCTATTAAAAAAAAAAAAACAAGAGCGGCCGGGAAACTGAAAGTACGGCCGGCTAGCCATGAATAATTAGGGGAGGAGAAGCCGCAGAGCGCACGCTGGGAGAAGCCCTTTGATGGCGTGGCGGCCGTGAAAAAATGCAATTAGGAGGGAGGGAGGGAGGCTGATGCGCGTGCTTGTTTGGTCACGTGATTCACGTGAACTTGAAGAAAACCGCACAGAAAAAAGCCTTAGTTTGATGAGTATTTTGAACACTAGAATTCTCTCCATTTTCCATTCCTGCGGAATGGAAAAGGCGAGACCTAAAAATGTTCTTTCACGATCTGGGAGTCTCGAGTTTTTTCACCGACCCGACCACAATTTCCAAACTTCCAAAAAAAGAGCTAAAAAGGATATGCCTGTCACATCTGGGAGACCTCAGACTGGTTCAAGAAGCGGGTAAAAGTTCAGTTCAACATCTTCTGTCCATCCAAACCACCTTCTCGCTACAGCCGTATTTAAAATTCAATTTGAACCAGTTTGAAAAATTCTTACTGACTAGATTTAGATTGGACAATTTCCATCGGCTTATTTCCTTTCCCAAACAAAATGATTGGACGAAATATCTTTCAACTTGCCCTTGTGACTCTGTTTCCGCCCAAACTACTATCCACACAGTAGTTTTGCAAGTTCCTTATAAACCTGCATATTCATTGGACAATTCCAATAGTAAAGATAATGGGACTTCAAACATGCCGTCCAGCCTTTCTAGCTCTACAAATGTTGGAAAATGAAATGTACGCCAAATCTATTGCTTCCTTTTTAAAATTCTGCATTAATCATCGCCCTAACCTGAATTCTGAGTGATTGATATGTTTTAATGAATGAATGTTGTGTCTAAATTAGTATTTTAACATGCTTTTATTGAATTTTAAATAAGAAAAATGTTTTTTATTGTACTTTTATGGTCTTCTACGAAAACCGAATAAAGATGTTTTTGAACTTCGAACTTTGAGTGCGAGGAGCGTGTTGGCCTCGTATCGGGGTCTTGCGTCATGAAGTGTGCGGGGACCAGGGGTTCTGGCGCTGGGCACGGTCCAGGCGCGGACAGGCGCAGACGGGCTTGCCTTTGGCGAGGCCGCTGCACGCGGCCTCCATAAGAGGGGGAGAGGGAGGGAGGAGCAGCTGGAAGGCGGGAACAGGGTGGCCAATGGGAATGCAGGGGGCGGGGCCACAGGGGCGCAGGGGCGGGAAGAGTAAGAAACGGCAGGACTCGGCAGGCAGCAGCCGGTGGGCACCTGTGGAAAACCTGAGGAAAAAGAACAGTTAGACAGTTAGGGAGTTGGGTGGAGAGAAATAGGCAGCAGAGCCAGAAAGTGATGAACACAAGTTAACAGGGCACGGAACAGCTGGCAGCCGTGTGGTGGCGTGGGGAGCGACCTGCCTGCGAGCAGGGTCAGAGGTGAGCAGATGCAGCCAGTTTCCGTCGATCTTCATCTCACAGCCAGAAGCCCATCCATGTAATGGGTGCACCCCAGCCACTAGGACAAGTTTGTGACTGGTGCAGCTCCTGTCAGATTGAACTAATACAGGCTAAGTTGGCTGAAGTGTTGTTTGTTCAGTCGGTGGCCCAGAAATGACTTCATTGAGCACTATTAAAGGTTATTTTTCAGCTCTTTTTGCTTTTTAAGGTTGTTGGATCTGCTTTCTTTGTTTAAATCACCTGCTGTGGTGATATTTTATGAAGGTTTACAGCACGTTTGTTTGTCAACAAATTCTGTTGACCATGAAAACTGTGGCACTTTCTGTCCAGCCACCCTACACCACATTTTTTCCAGACTGGTGTTGATAACTGTCGCAGGGCCACATCCTCGCGAGAATCATTGAAAGAACATGGGGCAGGGTGGGAGAAGACACACCGTCCGAGTCCCTTTAAGTCTCCTCAGCCCGAACGATATCAGCATTCCAGAAGGAGTCTGCAGGATGAGGACACGGTATACTTTGAACAGGGCCCCTTTAATTGGAGGCAGGAACCTGGAGAGGAACAACGTCAGGATGATGTCGACTAGAGCTGGCCATTAGAGGGACGCTCGCAGGAGGAAGATGAGGAACCCGAAAATGTCGGGGAGTCGAGGAACCGAAGGAGCCAAGGAGTCCAAGACAGAGAAACCGAACCTCGCTGCAATCCCTCTACGCGAAAGTTGTACCGACGAGAGAGCCAGGAGGCCTCCAGGAAGGTGCTGCACAGGGCCACGCTTCAGGAGGAGCG
The DNA here is from genome assembly GCF_964263255.1 of Lissotriton vulgaris. Classification (NCBI taxonomy): domain Eukaryota; kingdom Metazoa; phylum Chordata; class Amphibia; order Caudata; family Salamandridae; genus Lissotriton; species Lissotriton vulgaris. The sequence continues at coordinate 446,109,193 of NC_141698.1, forward strand.
TGGCTTCAACAGGGACGAGAGCAGGTTGCAGGGTGGGTAGGGAGAAAACCTGTTGTGTAGTGCTCTTCTCGATATCCCGCGCATACCCCGGACTCCCTGCACTATCACCCGCCTAGGATTGTGGGTGGCTCTGCACCGGTGGTCCCTCACTCCTTTTTCCCTAATACACTTGTTGATTTCTGAAAGCCTCACGGACGCCATATTCTTTCTTTTTTCTCCTTATAACCCTAATCATCGAACCCTTCACGAGAATAAAGACCCAGGGAAGAAACCGGACGTGTTAGGAGGCACCCTTGCTGACGGACCGAGAGGGAAGAGGACAAGAAGAACCTATTCCCCAGAGATGAACTAGCCCACAACCAGTCCCGAAATAGAACAAAGATAAGACGTATTATCCCCACCTTTACACACTGGACTAAAATCAGTAGACCAAACTATAAAATAATAAAAACTCAACTTCAAATATCCTTCTGTCTCCTCCACTCATTACCCGCTATTAGAATAACTTAGAATGCATTTCTGCCAAAAGTGGTAACACCTCTCCCTGTTCGGCAGGCTATCACTCTTCCAACTTTCTTTGCCCAGCCTCACCCTTCAAAAGAATAGGAGAGACTTGTTTGTATACAAAGAAAGCCCTCAGTTTCTACCTCGATCGTACCAAAAACCATTGGCTGGAAGATCAACTCTTTGTGGGCTTCTATGGAGCAAAGAAAGGAATGGCAGTGCAGAAAAGAACCCTCTCTATGTGGATAGTCCTCTGCATTAAAATCTGCTACGTGCTAGCTAAGAAGCAACCATCTAAAGGATGAATGGCTCATTTCAGGTGATCCAAGGCTGGTTCGTCTGCATCAGCATGCAGAGTGCTTGTCTTCGATATCTGTCAGGCTGCTACGTGGGTATCAATGCACACGTACACAAAGTACCATTGGCTTGACAGTCATGTCCTTTGTGATGAGCATTTTGCCATTTGATCCTGTAGGACTTTTCTAGTTGGAGCCATTCCACAGACCCACCACTGGATGAGGTACTGCTTTGGTATCTGTTTTTAAGGTGAGGAATCTGCAGTTAGAATGTTTATTCCATGAACAAGTTACAAGTAATCATCAGTAATGATCTTTCTGATGGATACTCTATCTCATAGTTACTAAAATTAGGGGTGATGCAGCACCCCCAGAAATATTCATGACATACTTCAGAAGGTGAATAAGCAATAAAGATGCCTTTATGTTTTGTGTTTATCTTGTCACATTTGCTGCGTTTTCAAGGACAACGGTCAAACATAAGGATATATTCTGACAAATTGCTGATTATTCGGAAAGTGGAGTGTACTTTTTTTTCTGACTGCAAAGTGAGAGGATTTTTTAAAAGTGATCTAGGTGATGGGGCGTGTCTAAGATGGCGGCGTGATCGGACGCAGGTCTCCGGAGCTCCCTGCCCGATCCCGCCGTTTCGCCGAATATTGCCACAATCTCCCCCAACCTGCACTCGGGGGCGAGGAGGTATTGCCTGCTGTTGTGCATTCCGCCATAATACCGCGGTCCCCGGTGACTGCCGCGGCGGAATCGCCGAAAGTTCAGCCTCGGCGCCTTGCGGCGGCGGCCGCACCAACGAGTGAGAGTTCCTTTGGCGCTCCCCGGCGACCTACAGCGCCCTCCCGAAGTGCGAGTAATCCAGTGCACCCAACGGCGCCCTGCTGACTCCCGCCACCGCCGATAAACCTACAGGGCTACCGGATACTGACCGCCCCACCGACACCTCCGCCCGGGCCGGGGGCCACCCCCGACCGGCAGCACTGCCACGCGAGGCCCCGGCTTCGGGCCCACTGACGGACAATCGGCGCCTTTCCTAACGGCCCGCCGGCGCAACCAGCGACAAATCGGACTGTCCTCCACACTGCGGAGTGCGCTTTGTGCCCTCCCCTGCCGCCACAACTACTGAGAGGAGCAGCAGCCGCCGTCCGAGCGGCCCGGTGGTTGCCGGGGGGACCCGGCCGGCGGTGATGAAATCGAGGCCCCGGCTTTGGGCCTATACCCCGCCCAACTCCGGTTTAAGCATGGGCGGAAAATCCGCTACGCTCGCGGATTTTGCGGATTTTCGGTAAATTCGCAATCCGCGAGATTCGCGAATTTCCCGCAAAATCTGCAAATCCGCGAGCAGCGGATTTTATGGCTTGCTCGCACTGTTCGCGTGAGCTCGCGGCTTCCCAGTTCAACTTCGCGCCCCGCGAATAAGCGCTAAATTGCAGAAATACGATCTTAGCAAAACTGAAACTACTTAACAGGTTCAAAAGTTCAAGCTCATCATTAGTAGCCATTTCCTGTAGTGCTTCCTGAGGGGCCCCTCCAGAGTTCAGTTGCCTACTTGCAACTATTATGTGACCCTGCTCTGACCCTCAGAATAGTTACACAAAGGTCCTGAATTACAGCTAAGGCAGACAAGCAGGAGCCAGGCTGGAAGTTCAAATCCAGTGACACATTAATCAGCCCTTAATTCATTATTGTGAGTTGGGGCAGGGCAGGTGTTGTAACTAATTTTGCAACAATGAAAGCACTTAGCAAGTGCAAAAGATCACTAATCAGGAAGCACTAAGGAAGCAGGTGCCAGCTAAAAAAATATTCTGTGACACATTAATCAGCCCCAAATTAATTCAGGTCACTTGAGGCAGGGAAGGTGTGCTTTGCTTTGCCACAATAATGTACACTGGACAACCAGAGGGTGCTGTGATGAAACAGAGGGTGGCATGGGTGGGCCAGAGGGTGGCATGAGTAGTCAGAGAGTGGCAGTGGTGACAGAGAGTGGCAGTGATGAAGAAGAGTGTCCCAAACAGGCTGGACACGTAGAAACAACAAGTTCGCAAAACTTGCGACCCGACAGGTAAGTTCGCGTTTGCGAAATTGTACAAAACCCTCGCGAACTGGCAGAAACCCGCGCGAACACACAAAAAAAATCCGCAAATTCGCGAGAATTCGCGGATTTTGCGGATTGCGAGTTCACAAATCCGCAAAATTCGCGAACGCGAGATTCGCAAAATTCGCCCATGCTTACTCCGGTTCCCGGCGGGGAGGCTGGCCTGAACACCCGAAAGGACCCTCACATAGCGTACTCCAGATACCGCTCCCCCACACCTCCTGGTGGCCCCCAATAGCCCGAGGAATGGCTGCGTGGCCCTGAAGCACCGACAGGCTGTTCCCCTGACGCTGTACCAGCCTAGTGGGCGGTGAATCCTGACACGACACGCTGAGCTTCACAGGTGAGAAGAGTAAAAGGGGGAGCGGGGAGAACTCGGGGGGCACAATCGAGCCTCCGGTGGAGGGATATCTGTGTGGGCTAACACTGCCTGATACTGGATGTCATCCTGGGAGTACCTCGCATGGTGGTGAAGCTACACTCCTTACACCTAAGTCTCTCGCTGAGCGGGGTGCCTGCCTCCCCAGGTGGGTGCCATTTCTCTGCCCCCCTAGTTGACGTGTGATTGATTCCCGGCACCGGACCTTGCCCGCGCATCAACGGGAGTGGTCGCCTGGACACTTTCGTACCCTCTGCCCCCCCTTCCGTCACTTCACTGTCCCCACCTGCACATTCCATTGCCCTATTGCCTGTCGGGGCCCCATGTCCTCCCGCGCCATGGCGGCACAAAGAAGCAGGAAGGGATCGCAAACTCTCCCTGAACTGTTAGCTAAATCACAGCCCAGGTCTAGCAAAGACCCACCGTCCCCCGGGACGGGAAAGACACCGCCTACGGCCCTGGATGACCATGTGCCCATCACCAAATCCTTTTTGGAGACGTTATTCAACTCGCTCCGCGAGGACTTCAAAACTCTGAAACAGGAGATTGCAGGAGAAGTTAAGGAACTCCGGCGCGATGTGGAGGACCTAGGTGAACAGGTGGTCGCAGTCGAGGAGGCTGACCAAACTAGGAGTGCTGAAATTGAACAACTCCAACAAGAGGTCCTGCGGCTCACTGACCAACAACTGGACCTCCAAGCCCACGCTGAGGACCTTGAAAACCGCTCCCGTCGAAACAACATACGGGTCGTCCCTCAGAAAAGTGAAGGGGCTGATGTCGCCGCATACCTGCAGGCCCTCTTCAGGAACATCTTGGGTGAGGCGGAAGACTTTCCCATCCGCATTGACAGGGCACATCGAGTGGGGTTGCCCCGTAGAGCCCGGGCCCTGCCACCGGACATACTAGCTTTCCTTCCGGACTTCCCGTTGAAGGAACGGATCCTCCGGGAGGCCCGGCGAGCCCAGCCCATTCAGTTCCAGGGCCATCCCATCGCCCTCTACCAGGATCTTTCTTCCATTACTCTCCAGAAAAGGGAAGAATTCAAGCCAGCTACTGACTTTTTGCGGCAGGAAGAGGTTCCATACTCCTGGGGACATCCCTTCCGGATAATCTTTAAGTGGAACGGACGACTGCAACAGCTACAGTCTCTTAAAGACACGTGTGACCTTCTGGGTTTGGACCAAGTTGACACTGAACCGGTATTCAGAAGTTCACAGGGCTCTTCCAAGGGGGGCTGGCAGACTGTGCACCACAAGCGCTCCCCATACCGGCGCCTCAAACCGGACGCCTCTGTCATTTCCCGAGAGCGTGAGACTGCGGTGGCGGAGGTGATCAAGGAGACCTCCTCCCCAGAGTGATAACTACTGCTGCTAGGGAGATTACACGCCGCAACTGCTTTTCTCTAATGGCGGGTGGGTCGGGTGGGGGGTCCGGAGAAGCCGCCATCGGAGATGACCCCTTCAATGTTCTTTACCACGATCCTGTGTGCCTTGACAGGATTGGGACTACAAGTTTCAGGGATGTTGGGACTGGGTGGGGGAGGAGGGGGGGGGGGGGTTTGTTATAGTGCCACCACCCACTGCCATTCTTATCTATGTGTATTGCCTAGCATACTGTGGTGGCTCTGGGTTAGTTCAGGGGGGATGTTGGGTTAGGGAGGGATCCAGGGTGGGGACCAGTGTGCCAAGTTAGTTCTGTTCATGCGCCGAGAGATACTTCACTGGTGTGCGGAGACCGAAGTGGGTCGCACATCCACACATATTGTCTGCAGCCAGCTACATTGGGACACTGAGTCATACACAACTTGCCACACACCACCGCATGCTCCCATAGCGCGACTATAGTCCACTCTGCGCTGTATCACTTGTCCCCTGCGCGATGACAAGCACTGCTCTTGAGGTTATAACGCTCAATGTAAAAGGGCTAAACAACCCGATCAAGAGGAGAGCTGTTCTCTCCTACTTGGAAAACTCTGGAGCTGATGTTTGCCTACTACAGGAGACGCATCTCCTGCAGAGGGACTGGCATAGGATGTGCTCACGAGCCTTCCCACAGCAACTCTTTTCCTCCCTTCTGACGAAGACTGCCGGGGTTGCGATTCTGATCTCTAGATCTTTCCGGGGGAGGGTGGGTAACAAGGTAGGGGAGATCAAGGGCCGTCTACTGGTACACACTTTTATTTAGGCGACACAACACTTACAATTGGCTCCCTTTATGCCCCAAACACAGGTCAGGAGACTTTCCTGAAAGGCGCCATTTCCGAAGCTCTTCAAACACCGCATGCATCCTTCCTCCTGGATGGGGACCTTAACGTCGTTATGGATACATACGCCGATCGATCCGGACACCGCTACGGGGACACTGGGGCCTTGTCGTCCGCCGGTCATGAACGGCTGTCAGATAGGGACCTGATAGACCTCTGGAGAGCCCATCACCCGATCGCCTCACAGTTCACATTCTACTCACATGTGCATCGTACCTACGCCAGGCTTGACCATTTCCTGGGCTCCTCGGACCTCCTTAAAATTCTTGAGGAGGTTGCCATAGTACCTGCGGCCATCTCTGACCATGACGCAGTGGAACTCTCCCTCACTCTCCGCATAACCCGTCGCCCCCGGGGCCCGTGGCGCCTCCGCGAAACCTTGCTACAGCGACCCGATGTCACTAAATGTATTGGTGACTGCATTGATACTTACCTGTCCACCAACGACACACCCGACATCTCGGTGACGGCTCTTTGGGGAGCTCTGAAATCGGTCGTGCGGGGCGAACTCATAGCTATTGCTGCAGCGGAGACCAGAGACCGCAAGAGCAAACGGGAGGACCTTGCGGCGCAGGTAGCGGAACTGGAACGAGTACACAGCCGCACCTGCGCCCCTCGCGTGTGGAAACAGCTCAAAGCGGCTCGGGCCCAACTCGCTAGTCTGGATATAGATCGAGCAGAATTCGCAGCTCTCCGCCTACGACATACTTATTATGTCGGAGGCAACAAAACAGGTCGTTTATTGGCTAGCGCTCTAAAAGCTAAGACCCAACGGGCCAAAATCAATACTTTGGTAGGTAGCGACGGTGAGGTGCTCGCGGACGACGCCCAGGTAGCCGAGGCATTTCGTTCCTACTATGCTTCTCTGTAAGGGGAGGAAGAGACCTCATCCAGGGATATTGAGGCCTATCTAGCCACGGCAGCCATCACCGCAATCCCCGAGTCTACTGCGGAGGCTCTAGACTCCCCTATAAGCCAAGAAGAAGTCCTGGCTGCCATATCTCGATTGCGCCAACTCAAATCCCCAGGGCCGGATGGCTTCTCAGCAGGCTTTTACAAGCTTTTCAACCGGCAACTGGCCCCGGTGCTTGCCCGCCTTTTCAATTCCTTTGAGGGGGTGGGAGCCATACCTCCGGACATGTTGGCCGCTGAAGTGGTGGTGCTGCCTAAACCCGGGAAGAAACCCACGCATTGCTCCGCATTCCGCCCTATCTCATTGTTAAACCTGGACCTAAAACTTTTTACAGGTATCCTTGTCGCACGCCTTGGCCCGTGCCTCCCCGGTCTTTTGGAACCAGATCAGTCTTTGTCCCTGGCCGCCAATGTAGCGATAACACTAAACGGGTGCTCCACCTTATTGATAAGGCACATTTTCAGGCTTCGGACTCTGCGTTACTTGCCATCGACACAGAAAAGGCATTCTATCGAGTGAACTGGAATTACTTACAACATGTACTCTGCCGGTTTGGCCTTAGCGACCGTTTTTGCTCACGCATAGCGAGCTGCTACCATCGCCCGCAGGCCACGGTCCGCTTAGGGAGCCTGCACTCGCTCCTGTTCGAGATCCAGCGAGGCACCAGACAGGGGTGCCCCCTTTCCCCCCTCCTATTCGCAATGTATATCGAGCCGCTAGCACAGAGGGTCCAGGACAACCCAAGGATCGAGGGCATCGACTTCGGACGCGAACCCCATCCTATCAGTCTATATGCAGATGACGTCATAGCCACCCTGAACCGTCCTGACTCTTCCATACCTGCCTTTATGGAAGAACTTGACTCGTTTGGGGCGGTTTCGGGCTTCCGCATCAACATCGACAAATCCCTAATCTTACCTCTAGGCAAACATGCGCGTCCACGGGCCCCGGCAATAGGACACGGTAGCGGCCTTCAGTTAGCCGCCCAAATACCATACTTGGGAATTACCTTGACTCCCTCAACAGATCTCACGGTTTCCACCAATTACACCGCTCTCACCACCCAGATCCGATCGGACCTGGCGAGATGGTCCAAACAACCTCTTTCTCTGCTGGGGAGAGTGGCAGCAGTGAAAATGTCCATTTTGCCGCGGATTTTATACCTGTTCCAAACGATCCCAATTATGCCCCCAGCAGGCACATTGAAAAACCTGCAAGACTTGCTGTCTAGCTTTATCTGGGACGGGAAGAAAGCACGACTTCACAAACTACTTACATATAGGAGCATGGATGAGGGCGGTCTCGGAGTCCCAGACCTAGTACGATACTTCCAGGCGTCCCAGCTCCGATACCTGGTGGAGTGGTACCGGCCCGAATCAGAGAAGAGATGGCTCTTCCAGGACAGGGCTATGGCGCGAACGCCGCTGTGGAGAATTCCATTTCTAGCTAAACACTATAGACCGAGATACATGTCACGATCCCCCATCACCCGCACGACTCTACAGGTGTGGAATCGGGTGGCACTTAAACACGGGTTGACCACTTTCCCTTCCCCTTTTACTCCCATACTAGACAACCCTGACTTCCCCCCAGGTGATGGCGCGGGCGCATTCTCTCAGTGGCGGGGCACGGCATGTCGAGCTGCAGGTGACCTTTTTGACTTGCAAGGATTTCTTCCCCTCGAGGACATTAAACAAGGGTATGATATAGAACATCCTCATCTCTTCCAATACCTTCAACTCCGACACTGGCTCACTAATCCTGACATCACCGCCCTAGTGAGCCGCCCCATGACGGATTTTGAGAAATGGCTGCTTACTAAAACTACAGACAAACACCTAATTTCCGAACTCTATAAAATGCTCACACCTCCACCCGCCCTGGCTAAATCACCCAGCCAAAGACGTTGGGAGGCTGAACTGGGGAGGGCCTTGTCACCCAAAGAATGGGGGCACATATACTATAGAGCTTCACACACTACACGCAACACTAAGGCGAGAGAGACAGCAGTAAAACTCGCCATATATTGGCACCTTACCCCAGTCCGACTACACCAAGGGAATCCGAAGCGCAGCGAACTATGCTGGAGAGGGTGCGGAGAACAGGGTACCCTAACTCACATCCTCTGGGACTGTCCGGAACTGGGAGACTTTTGGAAACTGGTCCTGGATGAGATCGACTCCACCTTCGAGACTGAAGTCCCGAGGTTCCCTGCATACACTGTGTTAGGCCTGCCCAACGCATTAACGTTCCCTTGAAAATCGCTGTGTGGTCGACAGATGGGCATTGCCATGCAGGCAGCCACGCAACATATATTATCGCTTTGGGGCTCTACGACTAAACCTACACACACGGGATGGCTCCACAGACTGTGGTTCACCCTTGGGATGGAACGCATCCACGCCACTCTCACTAACTCCACAGACGCCTTCCGTAAGACGTGGCTTCCTTTGCTGACTCTCCTGTCCAAGGAGTTCAATGAAATTACCTGCCCCAAATACCTTAGGGTTCTACGTCTCACCAGCACCACCGATGAATCTCGGTGACTTTACTTTTGGTCACGTTGCACCTCTGCGGCACAATGCTGGTAACACTGACTTTCAAGGGCACACTGGTCGGGGTGGGGGTGGGGGGAACTCAGGGGGAGGGGGAGGGGATTTCTAGTTCTCGTTGTTTTCCTTATGTCATTCTTTTGCCTTTCTACGCACGATGTCGAACCACCTATTGGGCATATGTACATTGCTTGTTCTGGCGTACTAGGGAAGACATGCTTGTCTGTCCCGCCCGCTATATATGCCTTGAGCTTACTTTTCTTGCTGAGATGTCTTAATATATGCCTGTTGAAATCTTCAATAAAAACACCTTTGAAACTAAAAGTGATCTAGGTGACAATCCTGAAGGGATACAGGAAACTAAAGGGAAGACTGTGGTAGGTCAGTTTTTTTGTAACACACAACAAGATTTAAATATCGGGAAATGGGCTATACGCATATTTCAAATTCTATTATCAATTAGGAAAGCGCACATGATGCACTTTTTTATAATTCCGAAGTGTGACGGAAATAAAGATTTTTATAGGATCAAAATAAATCAAGAAACTGTACTTGATGCCACCACGCCGGTGCTCTAAAATTCACCACAAGCTACATACCACACCCTAACCACTGTCCTGCTGAACAGGCTTGGTACTTTTGTGTTTTTCATATGACTCTTGGATTTTTCACAATCCCATTGATGTCAGTAATATAGCATTACTGGAAGCATCCCCACTCTAAAAACTGTTCCAGTACCATTGCTTTTTCTAATCCCAGATTTGCCCCTGCCCTCCCACCTCCCAGTTCTGACTTTTTCCCATCTCAAAAGGTTCCAAACAGGAGATCTGCACACTGATCAAAACAATTTGCAGATGGGCTCTGCATCTGAGGGCCCAGGAAAGCTTTCAGAGGCAACTGGTGTCAGGGGCACCTGGGTCCTCACGTTTGGAGCGTAATGACGTTGGTGCAGAGCTGCACCATACCACCTGCCAGCACACCGTTGTACTGATTTTGTTTTTCGGATGCAGTCGGACACCTGGTGGAATATTCAAAAGGTGATGAATCTGCAGTCCGAGTATCCACCCGCAAGAGTACTACAGAAGGTAAGCACCTTGTTCTTATGGAACACAGTCAGACTCATTTATTTTTCTGCCAAAAAGCTGTTTGCATGTTAAGATTTCTGCAGGCCATGCCTACAGTATTCAAAGGGAAATGAGAAGTTCCGAAATGCACTTGTGGTTGACTTAGAACCAGGACTTGTTTGCCTCACAAGGCACTTACTGTCTCTTTGCAGGATTTTCTCTATAGACTTTTTTGTGTATATTTCTTTATTAACAGTTCCAATAATAGTACATATCATCACATACTTTGCAATGATCATCCATACTCGTAAATAGATTACATTAAAGAGGATATACGTCTCACCTCCTCCAGTATTCTTAACCAGGAACCACCCGACAACCGATCAGGAGTTCACCCCCTCTCTACTCCCGCCACCCGATAGATTGGCCTGTCTTCACATCTGTAGGTAGGCCAGTGTGTCCTTTTATCCTGTGTGTTGTGATGTTGGTGGGAACCTATGTGTTAGCTGCCATTGTACAATGAGCCCCAATAGATCTGCCTGAGGAGGAGGTAAGTCAGTGTTGGAACTAGAGAGCCAGATTCGGATTTCCTCAATGGTGCTTTTTTTCTAAACTGTTAGTTTGAGCTCTGTTGTATTATTTCTTGTCAATGGACAAAATGATAATGCTGCATAATGTCATACCGTTTAATCCGTTTCAACACATCATACAAGTAATGGCACAGAATATTGTTTGAATTGCTGTATATTAAGATGCTAGATTTGCACACCCATGCATTTTGACTAGATTGCTGGCTAATGGCTCCAAAGTACAAGAAAACAGCTGAGAATTATTAATTTTTTGAGTGCATAGGGGGCACTTCAGCAGCAAAATATTGTGTCCCCTGGAGCACTGAGCGCCTTTCTTCTTAGCAAAGTAAGCTGATATGTAAAATGATGGCAAGGCCTCTCTCATTAAAGGTAGCATACTGTTGGAATCAAATGGCTCGATTAATTCAGAAAGTGCATCGCTGGTCAGGCTCTTGCTAATGATACATGTCAGACTCCAAATATGCTTCCTCCCCCTCTCATTCTTTCATATAGGAGTCTATACATTGCAGGGACATGCAGCTAACCAAGTGTAACCAAGGAAAATGTTCCAATCGGCTCCACAGTGGCAGTGCAGGAGGATATGACTAACATGGAGAAATGGTGTCATGCTTGCGTCATGGCAGCCCATCCTTTCCTGAAGCATCCTCCTAGGCTGCAGTCTACTGAGGACATGTGAGTGTGGCATAACGGTCAGCCTGGCCATGGAACATTGCTTTTCCACAATGCAAGCGTTGGTAGATGTGCAAGGTTGTAACAGACTTCCCAGCATGTAGCTGGTTTGGTACAACAGTGGGGGTGATGCATATTCCAGGGCTTTAGTTGTTTTACTTATAGGATACCCATTTAGAGTAAATTAATATTTAAAGGTATGTATTTGATGTCTGAAATGTTTACTTTTCGCTTCTTCTGTAGTGGGCATTTTTGTGTTTTAAAAGCACTCTATATGCTCATTGTTGGCCTTTACAAAGCCAATAATTGGACAGAAGCTGCCATGGCTTAAAGAAAAATCTAAGTCAGGGGAGTTAGACTAGTCGCACACACATCAGCAAGCACACTGGAGGTAAGTGGATGAGAATGGACCACAAGATGGACATTCTTTATTTCATGGTCAGTTCTGGGGGAGCGAAGGGGAATGCTGCGGTTCTAAAGTGTAGTGCTAGTGGTAGTAGGGTACTCTCTTTACAGCATGGGTATAGGCTTGTGGTGCTACAACAGACATAGCGTTTCCTCATCTCCTTCTCCTTTGGGGGAGGGGGACCAAAAATATCTTACAAAGACGATCTTTCTGGAAAAGTGAATTTTGAGGGATGGCAGTTAAACACTCTAACAAACCGAAACTACAGACTGTTCAAATAGCTTTTGGATTCCATCACATGCTTGTCACATAATTTCTGCTTAGAAGCCTGACTAAAGCTTTGATTCAGTTTTACATTTTAACACATGGGTAGGTCACGTTTTTGCGTGCCCTAATTCGCAGATATATTTTGGGTAACTGATTTGTTACACAGTTTCTTTCATAGTGTGGAGACACTCCCTTCCCATTATGGGATGCTCAGTACTAATTGCCTCGCTTAAGCTCACATCCACTTAACTAGGTGCTCAAAGCGTCCATGCCCCAATCCCTTCTCTACAAGTAGACGCAGTAGGGTAAGATTATGCCTTGCTGTAAGTTCTTCTCTTGTTAGGGCTCGGCCTACGTCATCACTGCGTAGCAGTGGGGCGGAGCTTCGAGCCGTATTGTTCTGGGGCTCAGATTCGTGTAGTAAAAATTCTTCAGTGCGCGAGATTGTTGGTACTTTTTTTTGGCAGCTGCATTGTAATTGGTGTTCGCGTTGCTGTCTTTTTAGTAGCCTTGACGCGATAGGCCATATGTAATTCTCGTTCGCCATTTTTGGCATTTTCTGTGCGGTTATGCGCCCGGCAGTCCATTAATTTCAATTAGGAGCTGTCAGGGAGCCGGTGTAATGAAATGCAGATGCTGTGGGCGCGTTCACCATTCTACAGTGCGTTTGGTGGGTGCGCGTTCGTCTGCATCGCAGTTCCGCCACAATCACACTTTCCAGCATTTCAGCAAAATGTGGTCGTTTTGTTAACTTTCAGGACGGTTTGTGATTGTGGTTTCTTTATAGATATTTGGGATTGCGCTGGGCAAGTTGTTAGAGAGGCTCCTCAAGTAGTGTGAAAGGAGGAGTAAGCAACTCGTTGGAAAATCCGAACATGTAAAATAATACCAAGCCCAGACTTCATGAAGCATTGTACTTTGTTTTGGGAGCAAGGGAAAGCAAACATAAGAGAATTCTGAACAAGAGCAACACGAATAGTTAAAGTGAATTTAAACACAAATCCTATCTTTTTAATCATTGGTGATCTATAGGAGATCCTGGTGAGGTTTAAAGTATCTCGGTGTGACTCCTGCGGCGAGGCAGCTTTCTCCCTGAGCGGCTGCATGGTGCTGTCACCAGTGTTTCTGCCTTCCCCTCACTTGCATTCTTTGATGTAAATCCGTGATCTACAGAGCATTACTTCAGTAAAAGCATCTCCGACGATCCAAGGGGGTTTCTGGGCACCAGGCACAATAATAATTTGCTGTTTGAGTGCCCCCTCTCCCTAAGCAACAAGGTAGTCGTATAGGCAATTTATAGGAATCTGGTGCCCTCGTGTGGCCATTTGTAGTGGCGCTGTGAACCAGACATCTACACAGGCCTTAATGGAGCCAACAGCAAGCCCTTCATATCAGCTGCTGCCTCTACAGAGTGACAGTGAGTGCAGAGTGACAGTGAGGGACAGTGAGTGTAGAGTGACAGTGAGTGCAGAGTGACAGTGAGTGACAGTGAGTGTAGAGTGACAGTGAGTGTAGAGTGACAGTGAGTGCAGAGTGACAGCGAGTAACAGTGAGTGTAGAGTGACAGTGAGTGCAGAGTGACAGCGAGTGACAGTGAGTGCAGAGTGACAGTGAGTGCAGAGTGACAGCAAGTGACAGTGAGTGTAGAGTGACAGTGAGTGTAGAGTGACAGTGAGTGCAGAGTGACAGCGAGTGACAGTGAGTGTAGAGTGACAGTGAGTGCAGAGTGACAGTGAGTGTAGAGTGACAGTGAGTGCAGAGTGACAGTGAGTGCAGAGTGACAGTGATTGCAGAGTGACAGTGATTGCAGAGTGACAGTGAGTGCAGAGTGACAGTGAGTGCAGAGTGACAGTGAGTGCAGAGTGAGTGCAGAGTGACAGTGAGTGTAGAGTGACAGTGAGTGTAGAGTGACATTGATTGTAGAGTGACAGTGAGTGTAGAGTGAAGGTGAGTGACAGTGAGTGTAGAGTGACAGTGAGTGCAGAGTGACAGTGAGTGCAGAGTGACAGTGAGTGTAGAGTGACAGTGAGTGCAGAGTGACAGTGAGTGTAGAGTGACAGTGAGTGCAGAGTGACAGTGAGTGCAGAGTGACAGTGAGTGTAGAGTGACAGGTGGAGAAGTGTGGCTCAAGTGGTTGGAGCGGCAGACCCTGATGCAGAAGTCTGGCCCGGACCAGGGTTCAAATCCCCGCCTCGGCGGTTCTTGGGCTCAAATTTCCCCGCACCTGAAAATTCTCGCCTCGGTGCCTATTCCAATCATGGAGTCCCACTCTGTAACTCTGGGCAATAGCTTGCTTAATCTCCACAACGGCCCCTCGCAGCGGGATGCCTGGCTTTCACCTTGGGGATGCCCAGTAATGGGTTATCTCGCAGGGGAATACCAGGACGGGTTCCCTAAGCAAGCGCTGGGACGCTTCCGGGCAGCCATGCGCTCTACAAATCAAATTTTTTATTTTTATTTTTTTACAGTGAGTGCAGAGTGAGTGCAGAGTGACAGTGAGTGCAGAGTGACAGTGAGTGCAGAGTGACAGTGAGTGTAGAGTGACAGTGAGTGCAGAGTGACAGTGAGTGCTGAGTGACAGTGAGTGCACAGTGAGTGCGTGAGTGACAGTGAGTGCAGAGTGACAGTGAGTGCAGAGTGAGTGCGAGAGTGACAGTGAGTGCAGAGTGACAGTGAGTGCAGAGTGAGTGCGAGCGTGACAGTGAGTGAAGAGTGAGTGCGAGAGTGACAGTGAGTGCAGAGTGAGTGCGAGAGTGACAGTGAGTGCAGAGTGAGTGTAGAGTGACAGTGAGTGCCGAGTGAGTGCCAAAGTGACAGTGAGTGCAGAGTGACAGTGAGTGCAGAGTGAGTGCCAGAGTGACAGTGAGTGCAGAGTGAGTGTAGAGTGACAGTGAGTGCAAAGTGAGTGCAGAGTGACAGTGAGTGCAGAGTGACTGCAGAGACAGTGTGTAAGGGTGCAGGGTGCAGATTGTGTGAGTGTACAGAATGAGTGTGCAGGATAAACAGTGTGTGACTATGCAGGGTGGCATTGGGAGTGTGCGGGTGAGCAGTGTGTGAATGTGTAGGGGCAGTGTGTGAGTGTGCAGAAAACACCACACACACATACACCACACACACATACCACACACACATACACCACACACACATAACACACACACAAACCACACACCTCACTCTCTCAACACCACACACTCTTCACCACTCACCACAACACAGTCAGCACCACACTCACTCCCCAGGCTCACCCCAACAGACTCACCACAACACACTCACCACTACACAGAAAACAACACACACAACAACACACCCCCAGCCGTCAATGAATGCTTTCACCATGCACAAACACCAACAACCATCAATGTACGCTTTCTCCAAAAACAAACACGACCATGCATCAGTGCCGCATCAGTGCCGCTAAACACCCACGCACACAACAAACAATGTCAGTGCAACTTTCACTAAACACACACACACACCAACAGCTGACAGTACACCAGCCACTCTTTCAATTGGCACAATCATCAGCAGCTGTCAGTGCACATTACCATTACAATGCCATTATCTCAAACTAAAACAAACCCGAGCCCTAATGCATTCCTAATGCTTGTTTCTCCTTCTGTGGCTACGGTTTATGTTTCTGTGGCCTTGGATATCCTGTCTACTGCCTTCCTCACACAATTCCCTGTGATTCTGCACCAGCTCAAGAATACCAGAATGGGAATCTCAAGTTCTGTTCAGCCAACCCACAAACCTAGGCATCGTTCGCCCTCAGCAGCCCATGCCTTCATGCTTCTTGTGTGTTTTCTTTCGATGCAGGCTTTGAAGAATTGTTTTTGCTGGCTGGCTGATATGATATATCCCTTTTAAGCTGCTCTCGGTCGTTCTTGGTTTTGCTTGGTAGAGGAACTGAAGAATAGATTAAGCAGGAGACTCTTATGAAGCTATCATTCTTCTTTTCTCGTTTGCTTTCCTGGTATGTGAAAAGTCCATGTGACTTCCTTCTCTGCAGTCCTGAGATCACTTCCAAAACTGCATACATGTCTAACATCAGGGGTTCCATACAGTGACCTTTCTGCTTAAAAATACTGCGGCTACCTCCAATATGTCTGGCAGATCTAATGGATTTGAATCTTCAGAAATACCTAAATATTTAAATCTAACATGCTCAAACATGCTAAGTCAACCTAACAGCTTCAGGCTCCTCAATAGAACCTTCATGGCTTATGTCTACCAAAGCTAGGCTTGAGTGTCCTTTGGATGTAAGGATACCTGAGCCCACACTAATGTTCACCTAATATCAGACGCTTGATTGCACCCATTGTTGAGAGCTGAATTAAAGCCCTTGGTACTGAGCACTTGGAAGAAAGATCATAACAATTCTGTGAGCAGTGAGAGACCCCCAGGGAATTCAAAATGGAAGCACAAGAAAAGTCAGGAGTCTTCATGTTAATCACTCATATGGTTACCTCCATCAGCATTTTAACTAGTTGTCAAAACTTCACCTGCCCCCTGAAAATGGGTATAAGGAATTAAATTAGACTCTCCTCTGCCTGCCACAAAATGTTTCCCTGTATGACTTTCGCCTTTGGGTAATCAAAGCGAGTCTTGGTAGGAGAGATCATAGGCAATCCAATTGGTTCCAGTCTTTCACTGACTGGGGCTAACAAAATTCATGTCATACTGGCCGGTGTCCACAAACCATGAGGAAATTCTGGCCTACTTTATGACATGCTGTCTACATGAGTGTAGTGGACTTCAGGTTTTTCTGAGACTTCCCCTTAGTAGATTAGGTTGGAGGACCCTATAGATAATGTGGGTTTTCACATTGGTCTGCCTCAGCCCTTAAACCCATTTCCATATTCAAAACATTCTGATTTCCTTGTACGCCTCCTGGTGCTATTCTGCAACCATTTCCTTCCCCAAGGCCAATTGAGCAACACAAGGCAGCCTTTCTTCTTGCTGCCTCAGTACTCTACTTCCATCTTGTTGGTGACATACATGCAAGCATCAGTGACTCATCATCATTCAGTAGAGTTAGAGACCATTGCTGCAGATATTCCACAGCGCCCTTCTGTATAATGATGGATGGACTACTTCTTGGACCTTTAACCAGGTATGGTCACAAGTCTCAGGTTCTATGAATGATGCAGGACCTACTTATGGTTTATAAACGAACTCTGATCCCACCAAGAGCCCTGACCAGGCCCTCTTAACCATGGTTTTAGACTTCATATTTGACCCACTACTAACCCAGCTGTGAGATCGGTGTCAACTCCTATTAGGTTATAAGCTGGCAAGCACGTTGTCTCTGCATTGCAGCAGCAGCGTGGATCCCTTGCATGAGTATAGGGCAATGGCACCACACACAGTACTCTCCTTGTCAGCATTTCAAGCAGAAGAATTACTAGGAGGTATGAAGCTGGGATAAGAAAGATGCTGTCTTGCTGTTCTTGCTGCCCAGTGCACTTGTGCTGGGGAAAAGCAGAAGGCATTGTGCATGCTTCATTATTAAGGCCTCTATAAATGGACATAACTGCACACTGTAGACTCATAGTTTTATTCAGTTTACAGAAGCTACACTCTTTCATTTTTTCTCCATCCAAACCACTCCCACCACAATGATGGGGGATCTAGTTTGCTGCATCTCAAAACCGATCAGTTAAACTGTTTATCTGGTCAAACCCTTGTGAGAGTCGTATTACTAGAAAATACATGAAGGATGAGGGAAAATTACTTGGAGATAATTCACCATTGATACGGTATGAATGGGCCGGTATTCGTAAAGTCCTTCTCCTGCTTAGATGGTGTGAGGCTATTACTTGAGATCAAGGGGCAGTCACAGGTTACTGGTACAATTTTAAGAGTAATGCTGGTATCACTGGCATTCCAGGACCATAATGTTAGTGCAATCAAAACTGGATAGCCAAGAGACTCACTTTATGCCCTTGATTTGGAGCAGCGAGAGTGACCAGTCACGGCTCATTCTAGATAGATTAGAAATATTGAGCCTAAGAATTCATTAGGAAACACCAGCAAACTCTCAATAAGTTCAGCTCCCAGTCAGTGGTCCATTATAAAAAAATAAATGCAATTTAATGCACTTAGAATTATGAAAGGTAAAAAAAAACAGACGGTCCGAGCACCAAACACGCAAACCTATTAAGATTGAACCCAATAGCAAATTTTATCCTAGGAGACAATACTTTGGGTTGACTTGGCTTTCATTTGAAGCATTTGGGTGGGATTGGATTCAAGCTAGTATGTCATTGCCCATGCAGGCAGACTCAGGATATTGTTATTGATCCCTCACAAATCACTGCACTATTAGGAAGAGGTTTCCATTCATTTTCTATGGCGGGATATTCCAGAGAGGGATAGACATTTTCTATCTGAATAAGGCTAGAGGCTTTCTTCCTTTCCTTGTCTCGTGAATAAACAATATGACAGGTTTCCAATGGAGTCTGGCCTCCTGGATTGGCCAGAAAGTTGCTTGTATGGTTTTCCTTCTACTGCTCTGATATTTTTCATTGTCACCCACAACGTGAAAATCTCTCAGAGGAGTCGAATGTAACTGGGGAATTATTTCTTCAACCAATTTTGGTTTTAAATCACCTGGACGTTTCTCATATTTCACCACCCCTCTAGGGTAATCTGCTGTTTGCTTTCTCCCATCTTCAATAACTGAGATTATTTGCCTCATCCCTGAGTATTTGGTTTATTGACAACTTGGACTATTTTATGACAACCTAGACATTATTGAGGCACTTCTGAGGCAATCTACTAGGTGCCATTTTTTGAGTAAATGTGTTATGATCTGTTGTTTGTTCTTTCTGGAAAGATTAGCTGTAATGACAAAAGTCTGAAGCTGTCCCTGTTTTTTCTTTGTTGTTTGATTTTTCCCCTGTGATTTTCCATGATTGGCATCATCCAAAGTCTCTAACCCCTAGTGACCACCCACGTATCCACAGTCATGCTACATCTGTTGAGGACTGGTTCCAGTTTATAATTTGTTTGTTATTCTGTCTCCCAACAGTAGATGTGTAAAGATTTATGGAGAAATCGTGTGTCTTGGTTTGAAGGACTTTGAGCCCATGCTATAGAGTTTTTCCAAAAGAGGGCTGAACATGTGGACTTAATGTGTTTCCCTTCACCTCCATCTACTTGAGTTTCCACCCTCGTTCTCACTGTATTATGCAATGGATTGCTTGGGCTGGGCAAATACACAAAGCTTGCTGCCTAACCGGTGGGAACCGTTTTTCACTGAAGAAAAGCAGTGAGATTGCCTCCTCCTCCTCATTGGTCTGCGGTACAAGATTTTGAATAATGTGGACCTGTTAATTGGGAGTTAGACCACTGCCAACAGTTCAACAGACTTCTTTGGGTCTAGCTGGTGCTTTTCGAGGTTGAAGTTGTTTGCTTCCTACGCTCCTGAGGTTTTGATCACGCCTACACAATCTACCTTGGGCCCTGCTGGAAAATGCTCCCGTCTGAAATGCTTTTTTGCATAATGCAGCACCTCCCTCTATAGAGAGAACTGGCCAGAAATCCTATAAGATCCATTCGCATTTCTCCTGTGCCAGCTGCACGGCATCACCGCAGGTGAATGCCTGCAAGAGCGCCTGACAGGCTCACTCTATGCTCACTTAAACGTTGTTTTAATTTAGAAGGCAGATTCCTCTCTATATTCTCACTGTTGCTGTACCCCAGATGGCTTCAAATGGGTATATCATTCGGACCCATGGGGTGCAGTAGTACCCTTTACCTATTTTTCGGGTCCCCTCACACACATTTCTTACAGGCATATGCAAGGATCCAGCAGCTGTTTGTCTCCTGGTGGGTGCCCCCAGCAGCTACATCCTGTCCCAGGTACCATGCCCCTCAACAGGCTCTGATTGAGGTGTGTGATAAGGCAGGAGAAACTCCCTTGGCCGAAGAACTGGAGATTCATTTGTGTGGCTCACCAAGCTCACTGAGCAAGACTGGTCAAAACCAAGCTAACTCATAGAGCCCAGTACCACAAGTGCAAAAGAATTTCTTGAATGTGACTCTCCAATTCAAGCATATTGGACTTCAGTATTTCAAACAGACAGACCCCTGAGGCTACCCATCTGGGACTAGGGAACTCTTTTACCCTATGGGCATCTAGAAATCTTGATCATGACCACCTAGCGGGCCATATTAGTCCTCTGTAGTCCCGGCCTTTAAGGTGAATAAAGACAGGTTCAATGGTTTATTCTAGTTCTGCTTTTAGTAGTGCTTACTAACTACATTGTTTCTGTGTTAATGTAGCAACTCATCTCCTTCAGCTCCTTTGCTTAAGCTCAAATCTACGATGGCTAGCCATTAAAGAGAAAAACTTGATTGACACACTTCCACATATCTCACAGTCAGTAAGGTATTTCTAAATTATTTTGTCTCGCAACATTGCAGTTCGATTAGTGCCAGATTCTCATTACGTTCTATTTTACTGCCGTAGTTGGTTTATGATAGAGCTAACTAGGACTTTATTTATTTAGAAGTGCTTTCTCAAATTATAGTATATGTACGCACTCTTCATGTATCACATTTAAGTTGTGCTTTAGTTGGAATGGAAGAACTCTATCCTATGCAGACCTTTCTACTCTTACATGAACCTTGCCTCCCACTCATGCATTGGAAATAGCTGAATGGGCCAGCACCCTTTTTATCTCAGTGGCTGCCCATCTCACTTACTCTTGACTGTGACTTCCGAATAGTTGGATGATGATCTACAAAGTCCTTTGATTTCTTCCCAAAGAGTAGTCCAATTTACCACACATCATATCAAACAACCATCAGAGGTAAGGTATGCCGCATAGTTGGCTACATTGGATTTCCAAGCAATACTTACCATCAGAATACCCTATGGTAAATATCTAAAAATAAGCTAGGTAGAATTAATTTCATACATCCAACACTGCATGCATATGCCACAAAAGTGACGAATAAGGGCAGCACTCACCTCCAAGGTATGTCACACACAAACATCCAACAATATTCATTAGACCGAACACATTTCATATATCCAGCATGGCACTGATGCGCTATATAGTCAGCTCTCACATTGCTTACAATGGCACTTACCAGCGAGATATGTCACACAAATACCCTCACAACACACTAGACAGAACACTCTAGATTTCAGTACTCCTTGCTACATCCTTCAAAGCTGAGAATGATTTCTGATCGGGAAGCACTGTTCTTTTTAGGTCTAGGCACTGTCTTGAAGAGACATGTTGTGTTTAATCTGTGGGTTTCAGCGCAACCACAGGCTTCCCATTGCTCACTCCATGAACTGTCTAATATTTTTTGTTAGAACCACTAGGGGTGTGGCTCCGCACTCCGTAAATGTTTGTAAAGTTCCAAGTTTATGATATATTTCAACAGTGTAGTTGGTGCCTCATGCGATGCTTCCACTGAGCATGGGAGGTTTAGATTACTGATTAGACACGCGTTACTTGAACCCAAGCTCCACACTCACATGGCACTCAAAATTATCTCTTCATACAACATAAAATAATTTTCTTCACATATTGTTCATGATTACTTCTTCTTTAATTTCCATTATCCTGTTAATTGTTTCATCATTAACTTTTCAGTGATTCACATGTTAATTTCACATTTCTTAAATGCCAAATGCATTTCAAGCACAAATGCTCTTCCTCAGGGGACTTTGTTTAGAATGTGTTCTGTCACTGGCCTTGCTCAAGGTTTTCTCTATTGTTGTTCAGAACGGGTAGCTTGTACAGATACGCCTATAGCGGTTCATCCTCCCTTCCGAGTGCTCCTGTTTTTACAACCATTTTAGAACATTCTTTTTTTTCCTGTTTCAGCACTCTAGACCGTGCTCGTGACCTGCACTCATGCCCCATTCACAGATCACCCCCGTCACTGCTTTTCCTATCGTTGCTGCTTTTTATTTTCCTCACCTCCTCCTTTCCATCGCTGCTTGCTCCCCCACACCTCCCGGTGCTTGCCCCATCCACAAATCACCCTCTCCCCATCACTGCTTTTCCGTTCATTGCTGCTTTCCATTTCCATCCCCTCCTCCCTCCTGTCTCTGCTTGCTCCTTGCACCTCCAGGGCTTGCCCCGTCCCGAAATCACCCCCTCCCGAACCATTTACTGCTTTAAACCCCCATTGTAGTCTGTTTTGTTCTAGTGAGTGGTGGTTTTCTGCCTTTTAATGTCTTGCTGATTAGAGCATTTGTGCACGGCAGCTATTTCTTGGCACATGTAAAGTTTCTGTTTATTTTCTGCCCATGCGGCGAATAGCTATGTGCGTGTTACACCATATGTGGTTGGTCGGCTGTTATGGCTATAGCTGGAAAGTCATACCTCAAGCAAATCAGATATGCATTACCACAAGGCATGTCAGAGCTTCTTAAATACCCGTGTCTTCTGCTGTAATTGCATAGCCATGTTTCTCCTGTGCAAAATGATTGAACTGTTCATGTTTTACCTTGCTGCTTCTCATTTCATAGGGTGGGACTCTATTTCCTCGAATTTCTCCCGTCAGGACACTTTCTTACTTTTTCCACATTCACCAGTGAAGTGTTTCCATGCGCCATTGTTGCTTAACTTGAATTCTCTTCAAGGGATCCAGGCTTGATGTCATCAAGGTCAGTCTGGCCACCAGTGTCCATGGAAAAAGTAGTCCTTTCAATGTGGTTGCTGATGTGATGTATTTCCTCATGTTCACTACTGTAAGCCAGCCTTACACTGTTATTCTTTCTGTTTTTTTGTGCAGTTTTATATAGCGCCAACACTACCTGAAGGTATTTGAGCACTTTACATTAGCACCAATTTACTCTTTTTGTGCAGTTTTATTTGGCGCCAACACCACCGAAGGTACTGGAGGGCTTTACATTAGCACTAGTTACTTTACCCAAGAACACATTAATTTTTGTAGGCACAAGGAGATTAGGTGATTTGCCCCAAATCAAGGATATTAAGCCGCCGCCAAAACTCAAACATGATTTTCCAGCTCCATAATCGGAAGCTCTGGCCCTTACGGCATATCCTCTCCGAAGAGTATTTCACATTGTCTCCCTATCCTCAGCCTCAATTCCACATTTTGAGATTACGGGCAAATCACTTACAGCCTGATTCATCATAGTGAAGTTTTGCGAGTCTGAAATAGCGATTAATAAGGAATCGCTATTCCAGACTCGCAAAACGGGATCATGTAGGAATCGCAATATTTTTTGCGATTCCTACAGGTTCCTTATTTGCGATTAGCTAATTGCTAATCGCAAATAAGGAATAACTCCCCATTCATTCCTATGGGCCTAAAGGCCCATAGGAATGAATGGGGAGTCATTCCTTATTTGCGATTAGCAAATAGCTAATCGCAAATGAGATAGCGATTCCAAGGGTGCAGGGGTGTCCAAAGGACACCCTGTAACACCCCTGAAATGTACATTCACACAGATGTTACACACACACATGTCCAAAGGACATGTGTGTGTGTAACATGCAACTTAGAAAAATGCATTTAAATGCATTTTTCTAAGTTTTCGCTATTTACCACAAGGTTTGACCTCGCGGTAAATAGCGGCCCAAAATTGCGAATTCGCAATTTTTAAATGTTTCATGAATAGCATTTAAGGAATCTCTAATAGAGATTCCTTAAATGCTAATCCTCGCAAATTTGCAATTTCTTTATTAGCGAATTTTGCATTTGGGATGATGAATCCCAAATGCAAAAATTGCACTCGCAAAGGGCTAGATTCTCAGAATCTGGCCCTTTGCGAGCGCAATTTCGCTTGATCAATCAGGCTGTTTGACTCAACGTGGCTGACCGCATTTGCTGTTGGTTGCCTGTCCACCTACCACTTGCCACTGTTTGTCCCCGCTGAACTCCGTTTCACTGATCCCATCCTCCATCTATTCTGTTTTTCACGTTTTGTTTGTGCAGTTTTATGTAGCACCAACACCACCCAAAGGTATTGGAGCACTTTACATAAACACCAGGGGCCTTATTTATGAAAAGTGACGCATCGCTGCGTGAAAACTGCGATGCGTCACTTTTCACTGCGCACTCCTTGCGACACCAATGATGCGTCATATTTAATGTATGACGCATCATGTCGCAAGGAGTTACAGATACGTCAGTATTTCTGACGTATCTGTAAGCGCAAAAGTGACGCATTGCTGGAGTGTGTCACAAAAGTGACGCAACTCCAGCAATGCGTCCTTTCACATGGGGAAAGCCCCATTTGAAAGGGCTTGCGTCAGTCTTACGCCTGCTGTGAGGCAGGCGCAAGATTTTGACGCAACAGCGTCCTAAAAGTGACGCAGTGAAATCTCATAGATTTCACTGCGTCACTATTACGAGACTTTTTGCGGGGGAACGCCCCCTCTGCATACATTATACCTGATGCAGGTATAATGTGGCGCAGGGGTTTGAAAAGTGACGCATCTACCTAGATGCGTCACTTTTTAAATATGGCGCAACAAGGCGCATGTTTTACGCCGCCGATGCGTCACAAAAAGTGACGCATCCGCAGCGCAAAACTGACGCAAGGCCTCATAAATGAGGCCCCAGGTACTTTTTTGTGCAGTTTTAAATAGCGCCAACACCACGCAAAGGTATTGGAGCGCTTTACATCAGAACCAGTAACTTTACACAAGGACACATTCATTTTTATAGGCACGGCGAGATTAAGTGATGTGTCCAAAATCAAGGATGTTAAGCCAACGCCGAAACTCGAACCCAGTTTACCAGCTCCATTGTCGGCAGCTCTAGTCACATTTTGTGATTATGGATAAATCACTTAATCTTCCCATTTCTGAACTCAACAAGCATTGGTCTGTGCAAAATCTATTGTTTTTAGGCCTGAACTAAACAGCGCATGCACTGTTCCGCTAGACAGCACATGCGTTGTCTCGAAGATACACGCTGTGTTCTATCTTTGGGCTTCCAGGCTTCCCATCTCCTACCATTAGTAAACTTCAGCGTTGCTTTCATTTTCTTTGATGCCATTCGTCATGGCATGTAGGCGTCATGCCCTCTTCTTGTGTTTGGCCTTCCCGTAGCACATGGACCTAGTACATGTCTCCTTACACTGCTCCCGGTTTTTGCAGCTATTTGTGTTTTGTTTTCAAGCACTCCAAAGGAGTGCTTGTGTTTTCAGGCCTTCTCACTTGTACACATACACACACACACACCACTAAAATGCATGTTCGTGCACATAAACAAATGCATTTCTTAAAAAGTTGTTAAAATATGAACATCACTTGGTTTTTTTCACGAACGATCCGATGGTATTTGAGTGCTTGCCCCTGTCTTGCCATAGTGCGAACATGAGCCAATGGTATTGGGGCACTTTATGTGCTGACCAGGGCACAAGTCCTAAAAAAAGAAGTAGGGGGACTAACCAATGTAGGCAGAATGCAAGTAACATCATGGCACGTGTCATCACAGCGCATGACGTCATGGAGCGTGATTTCGCAAGTGGCATCACAGGAAGTGACGTCACTGGAAATGACATCACAAGAAGTGACATCAGATATGAAGACCTTACAAATACGTTTATCAGGTATATCATGAGTATATTTAAATACATCACGAGATTTGACAAATGAGATTTTGCGTCAGGGTTGTTCCAAAAGAGTGGCGCAACCCCAGCGTAAAATCTGGGCCTCAGTTAATAAATTTGTTTTTTAAACCCTGCCACAAAGAAATCGGCAACAAAGGAAAGCAATATCGTAGATCTTTTCTGCAAAGACTGCATTTTAAAATATTTAAGGGGTTAAGGCATCTGCTGGAGAGATCTATGTGTGCCCACTAAATCTCAGGGAATAGTAATAATGGTAAGATAACTCTGGAGGTTAACGCTTTTGCTGGAGAGTTTTGTGTTTTGTGTAGTCCCAGATTTGAATCAAAGTAGTATAGAAGGTTAATGTGTCTCCTGCAGAGCACATCATGGAACATGCAGATTATATTTTATGTAGCTAGGTAAGTGGGTTACTGCTTTTAACACAGAGATCCTTATGTTACTTGCAGTTCAGAAATTGTAATCCTTCTAATATAGCTTAGTGAGCTATAAAGGACATGGGACTCCTACAACTTGTAACCCTCATTGTCTTAAGTAACACATCTTGTTCAGTGTTTTACACACTTACATGATTTATTGTCAATGAATAATGAGTATGTTCCGTAACATTCTCTGACACCCTGCATTGGAATGAGTAGTGCTATTTAAAAGAAAGAAAATAGGGCTATTTAAATTGTTGTTTTTGTAAATACTGGGACAGACCAACACATTGGACATTCTTACAGTGTATACAAATCTCCTATATACAGGGACTGAACAAAGTGAAAAGCATGCCTCTCTTAAGTACCTGTGAAGTGATAAGTTGTGAGCTTTTGTTTCCCCTCCCTTGCATTTGCATTCAAGTGTGAGGATCCAGACCGTTTTCAGCCAGGATACTCGATCAAAAGTGGGCCTGATGGCGCCTTAACATCAGACTTTATCTTTGGACTAGCTGGAGGTGAAAAAGTCCCCATCGCTTCCTGCACGTTGCTGCTGGGAATGGAAAACAGACAATTTGCAGGCAAGCTGAACATGTCCCGGTATCTGAAAATTACACTAAGACAAGTTCAACATATTTCAGTGGGACCCAACTCCTTGGCAGTGTGGATGGCGTTCCATCCTGTGAAAATAGCAGATGGATGCCTTGTACCCACTTGTAACCCCGACTTCTGACCTGGTATTCACCAGTTACATTCCACAATTATAAATTCATTTTAGTCACTCATCCTGATTCAGTTAAGGTATTTCTTTCTCCCATCATAGTTGCTTCCTACCGCCCTCTCCTGTGGTTGATTGCCCATCTCCCTATCCTGTTCTGCTTCCCTGCTTGACCCATCCACCCACTACCTGCCTCATCACTGCTGCTTTTATTTTTATTTGTTTTACACGATCTAATGGCGTTGGAGCGCTTGTTCCGTCCTCCATCTTGCCATAGTATTGGAGCGCTTTAAGTGCTCACCAGTTACATTACACAATGACACATTTATTGTCGTACGCAGGGGGAAGTGCAAGTGATTTACCCAGAATCACAAAATGTTCAGCAGACCCCAAAATTCTAACCAGGTTCCCCAGTTCCCATGTCGGCAGCTCTGGATGTTACGCCCCATCCTCGCTCCACTTCAAAGTTCCTCAACTTTTGCTCAACATCACTTCCACATTTGTTCAGCAAGACCCCATCAACACCAAACAAGCATTGGCAAAGCCAACCGATCTTGGCAATGCCTGTGCTATTGGCCTTGTCAACGTGTATGTCTTTTAGCCATGTTGACTGACAGCACATCTGCTCCTCAGCTTGACTGAAAGTTGCTAAAAAGGTGCTATGATATGGCCAGCGCAGACCATGTCATAGCGCATTTTTTTGTTAGAAGGGGCAGGGCAATAAACTCAACATGGGAGCAAAGAGACTCAGCGTTGGCTCAACAGCCTGTGATTCTGGGCTTTCAGTGGCATGCTGAACAGCAGATGTGCTGGTAGACAACATGGCTAAAATACATTCACATTGCCAATAGCTCATTATCTCCAGATGTTCTGTCCTTTTGTCTGAGATTTCGGCAAAACGCTGCTTCTAATAGATTAAATGTTGTACTCACAGTAACGTAGTTTGGCCAGTGCCATGTTGGTTCTAGTGCTGGGAAGCCTCCAGGCAGTCATGTGCTTTATAGGTCTAACAGAATAGAATAGGACGTAAAGTGATATCTCTTTAATGCACTCTACTAGGCTGATACAAATGGATGCTGCGAGTATCCACGAATTAGTCCTGGCGCCTTGATAAACCTCTGTAAAAACATTGTTGTCCAGAGATTTTCATTTTTTAGTTAGTGTTGTTGTATCATTAGAGAAGTGATCAAATATTTGATCCTCGTCACCCATCAGTTTCAATTTTACGTGAACTTCATCTTGCTGTATTTCTGCAGCATCTCAACCTCTGTTCTGTCCAGCTGTAGTTGATGTTAGCTGTTCTTTTGGACTAGTTTGGCATATGACACATTTTTATTTGTTGAAGGAGTCCTCAGATATTGTAGTTAGCAACACTCGGTCAGGAGGTAAAGATCCTCTGCTGCCACCTGCTTTACTCATGTTCAGGAATTTGACTCAACAGAAAAGCTGAAACAAAAATATTACAATTAATTACCAATATGATGGTTAAAACATCTCATTAAAGAGCCGTCATTTTGCAAAATGGCAGAAGTGTTATTCTGAGGAGTTATATTCTCTCTCCCCCAAAGCCTATGTTTTGACTCCAAAATCAAGTATATAGGTCTCATGGTTCCTGAAATATTACATCATCACTGCAACACATCCACCATTTTTTTAAATGTTGTCCAAAAAAATTCGGCCCAGATCAGCAATGTCTACCCAAGCTAAATTACTTTTCTAATGATCAAAAAACACAAATCAAAAATGAAAATCTCTGGCCACCAATGTTTTTACGAAGGTATATTAGAGGGTCGGGATTAGATGTGCTTTTTTCCTAATCAGCCTCTCAAACATGAAAATCATTATTATTTTGTTCTTAGCATGCACAAATATACAACAGGAGTTGGCAACATTCACAGACAGTTGTGGGTTGTTGGTGTGAGGGGTGTGGTATTTTGGAATAAGACTAAAATTATGTTTTGGTTTACAATTACTCAATGTTGTGCTCGCATCACTTGTACAGTTATAGGTCGGTTGGAAAGCTGGTGTATATATCTTGAAATCACCTCTGCTAGTTTAAGAAGTAACGTAGTTGCCTTGATAAACAATCAGTTAACGCAGCAGAGGCAGTTTTTTTATAACCAATTGTAGGATAATCGGTGTGTGGCCTAGCCCAGAGTTGGCTACCAATGGATATTTCTCAGCCTTGTCTTTACACTCTTGTGGATCAGCCATACTTAAACATCAGTACATAAAGATCTTTCTAATGGCAAGGAAATTCAGAACTGTGTGTGGGTGGGGAAACAAGTGGCCAAAAACTGTGTTTTTAATTAAATGTTCCCAACAACAACTCACCTGAACACTTTCTGAATGTGGTGCCCGACTCATTTTCTGAGTGGCTCCAGAGTCCTGTGGAACAGCGCTGTTTATATGGGACATGATCTCCTGCAGCGCTGTTTATATGGGACATGATCTCCTGCAGCGCTGTTTATATGGGACATTTATATGGGACATGATCTCCCTCTTGACATATCGAGCATGCAGCACGTGAGCTGCCATGGTTCATCAAGAGAATGAAAGAACTAATTAACTACTACAGGTGACTGGACAGGTGATGACATCACAGTCCTAAAGAAAAAGAGTACTCACTAGTCTTCAGTTCATGATGCCTTTTCTAGGATTGCCCTGGCAGATATGGATAGGCAAGCCCTTGGGCAGGAAGCACATATGGAGATTCTGAGCAGAAAGTTGTGCGAGCACCGGTAACTGCTGTTACTTGATCAGGTACGAACCACACGATGGGGCGCACTGAAAGGGGTTAATGGGGAGGGAGGCCCCCGGGACCTCGGTCCGTTGCTTACTATCGGCCCTACGTTAGTTACGATTGGGAGTGAGGCTTTGTTGGACCTCAGTCCTTTATTCACTATTGGCCTCACATTAGTCTAGTCCCTGGCGCTCGTCATTACGGGTTTCTGGATATTATCTTAATCTCCTTATTTTAATTCGTTCTTTTTAGTGTGGGATCAAACGAGGTATCTTGGTGTGAGCCAGAGCATCCTCTCTGCTAATGAGAGCAGTGTTGTGATGTTTAGACCTAATCTTTCTTAAATGCCAAAGGAGCAACAGTTCGACATGCCGTGAACAAGTGGTAAAATTAAGGGTTCATATTCTGGAATATCTATGATGATCATAACTTTTTGGGCATAAATTGGTACAGTGTGCATCACCTGTATGCACACCATCATACATTAACATTTGTTTGCTCAGCTGGGGTATATGCTCACCTTTATAGGTGCATCATTGTACACTGTGAATTGTCAAACCACTGTATTCCCTGTACCTTTACCACGGCTGGGCTTGGAACCAAAACCAGCCCTGATGGTTCGCTCAATCGGCCCCATGGCCCTGTGCGGGGGGGGGGGGGGGGGGGGGGTATGGAGGAAGTTCAGGCCCGGGTTGCTAGTGTCAAGCACCACTGCCGCTTTTGTTACAAGGGGCTGATATTACAGCACTGCTGAAAAGCCAGCCCTGTGGGCCAAGCACAGGTCCGCTGTTTCGGCCCAACGGGAAAACGCCCGATGCCCTCTAAGCCAGTCCGGCCCTGACATTTAGCATTGTAAGTCAACATCCTGGTGATACAAAAACCATGTTAGAGTTTAGGGTAGAGTGTGCATCATTGATATGCACACCGTTTGTAATCTTTTCAGGTCTAAATTGGTCATTTTGTGCAGTTCGAGTATAATCCCTTTAACCCTTTCCCTGCGCCGCGAATTCCGCCACGGTGCGGGGGGGCTAGGGGGTAGGCGTGGCGCTTCCGTGCTCAAGACGGCTCGACGCCATCATGAGTCATGGGCGCGTGTGCTCATGATGGCATGGTGCTGTCATGACCCCGCCCACTCATTAATTCGCCAGCACAGGCAGAGAATTAGTGCCACGTGGGCGGAACGGCATGACAGCTCCACGCCGTCATGAGCACACGCCTATCGTGACACATGAGCACCCAAGGGGTTAAACTTATATATCTGTATCATATAAGTGCAAGGCCATTACCGCAGTGCGATAATTACCTGTCCGCCTGCCCTCAATTGTATGTTTTCTCTCAGACTTATTGTTAGCTCCTGTTTATAACAAAGAAACTTGACAATACTTAACTCATTTCTTTCCAGGTTAATTTATTGAAAGTTTCTATCCTCCACATAATGCAAAGCGTTAAATATCAGCCACTTTTCCCCCAGACTTCAGGTCACCTTCCCATAAAAAGGAAAGTTTGAAACAGAACATTTACTGAATATCTGGGAGCAATGGCAGGAACTAAATTCTCTCATGAGATGAAAATACTTTTGTGAGAGCACAAGTTGGGGTTTTTAGGTCAGCCTGCATTTGAACAATTGCCTCCTTAGAATTGGTTGAAGATAAGAATTTTACCAATAGTAAAACACGGTTAAAAGACTACAGAATCACTTTGATATTCAAGTTTGGTTATCATGCGACACAAGTTCTTCAGTAGGAATCAGTGCCAAGATAAATCGAATGATGCATACGTAGCGGCATTGAGGCTATTAGCTGCAGGTTTCTAATTTCATAACATTAGATCACAGGTGTTCAGAGACCAAATAGTTGTTAGATTAAGGGTAAGCTTTAAATCACAACAGGCTTGGAGTAGCTTAATAACCAAGTGAGCCAGAACCAATCCAGCAGTTGAACTTATACATTCCACAGTGAGAATGTTCAAGTACTCCAATGAAACCGATTACTGCTTACCATAACAAAGCAGCCTAGGGAGATATGACTGTATTAAATGATCTTAGTCATAGCCAGTTGTTGTTATTTAGAAAGAAGACATAGAGTCAGAGAGAGACAGTAGAAGGCTTTAATCTCTGAAGCCCTCTAGTATCACAACAACCAACTGAGCCAGAACCAATGCTGAACTGATAAATTCCATGAGATTCCAATTATCTCCCCTGGCAGAGGATGGAAACGATGGATGGGATTTCACTGAATCCAAGGTTAAAGGAGCCATATTACAACAAAAACCTAACAAAGCCCTGTGTCCTGATTTTGTACCCACAGATGTATATCAGAATGACCTTTATTGTTTTTTATTTAAATTTGTTTTATTATTATTATTCTGAATATTTGAACAGTACATAGCAGCCAGTATGCATATCATACAGCAGGCTGACTGTAAGATCCTCTTGCAGCTGGAAAGGATGACACAGGACACGAGGATGTGGAAAACAGGTTCATGTTTATTCTAAGAAGAAGGAAAACCCATCCAGGCCACAGCCAGTCAGGATAACAGCTCACTAGTATTTCAAATAAAAGCATTCTAATAAGGAAACTAATAACATAGGTAACCATGGCACCGCAGCACCATGACATCATAGACTTGGCATCATAGACTTGGAAGTATCAGGTGCCACACACCTTCCCCCGTTAACAAGAGAAAAGATGAGATAAGACCAAAATAAAGTACAAAAATCAAGAAACTTAAGTAACGAGGCTTCACAACAACCCTAAAAGACATGCGTGGGGTAGCAAAAGAATTAGTAGTAGAATGGGCTCCAGAGGAAGCTCTTTCACATGAAATCGGACTAGAACACACAGAAATTCTACTTAAATTCCAAATCCTGTGGTCCTGAGTCCTAACTGCATTTTTAAATACCTTAATAACAAGCATAGGTTTTGAGAACAGAACTTTATGACCCGCAAGTCTCACAACAACCAAGTCACCAACTTTAACTTCAATGTTTTTAACAGAATTCCTGGAATCAAAATTCACTTTCCCAGCCAAACACTTGTCCTCTTCCTTCTTGCACCAGCTCAAGGCAGATTATGTGGAGAGGAACGTGAGACAGACTCTTCAAGATGCCTTACCTAAGAAGGTTCAACCAAAGTGCATGGAGCTCTACCTTTGAAGAGAATAAAAGGAGACTGACCAGTTGAACTGTGAGAAGTTACCCTATAATTCTCCACCAGTTTTAGTACTTGCTCCTTCCAGTTAAGTCCAGCATTCTTGGCCCAGGAGATGGTTTCCTCTATCACCATGTTGAATCTTTCATACATGCCATTAGTTTCTAGGTGGTAAAGAGAACACTTTTTGTGTTTAATGCCCCTGTTCTTTAAAAAGGACTCCATTTCCTTCAAGACTAACTAAACCTCATTGTCAGTGAGGATGGATTCAGGATTACCTTCCCTGGCAATGAGACCCTCTAAAAATCTAATCACCTTAATGGTCTCTACGCTAGAGGTAAAGTGGACTTCTGGCCACCCAGAAAATAAGTCCAGGAGAACCAAAATGAAGACTTGCTGTCCATTAGAATGAACAGGACCCACAATGTCTAGAGCTACCTCTTTCCAAGGATCCAAGGATCATGTGGCAGCTCCCTGATAACCATGGATTGGACCCTCAAAAGCTTGGACTTTTCACTCGTAGCACACACCATGTAGTCCCTTACAATCCTTTCAACACATAGGTCCATACCCGGCCACCTGTAAGAAGATCTGAGCCTCTCTTTGGTCAAAGACATACCAGAGTGGGACTCATGAGCCAACTCCACTAATTCCTTGCAAAGCTCAAGAGGAGGTATTAGGCATGTGCCACATACAAGCATCTCATCACACACAGCCAATTCATCTCTGACTCCCCAGAACTTGGAAGCTTCATCAGAAGCTTGTTTCTTTGCGTGCCAGCAATTGCAGATGAGACCCATTACATCAGATAAAACAGGGGCTAAAGATAACTTGAGTCGCCACTGACTCTCATCAATGATTCCTTCACCAACCACACACACATGAACATCACTCCCACTCCATTCATTATCAGGGGTATCATCGAGGGGTCCATCAAAAATTGATCTAGAAAGTGTATCAGCAACACAATGTTCCACCCCTAGAATGTACCTGATGTCGAAATCATACTCCTGGAGAGCTATGACCCACTTAGTAATCCTTTAAAAGACCCCTCAAACTGGTGCAATGCTAAGCAAAACCTTGAATAAACTTATTATAGTATTCGATCATTCCGAAAAATGTCATAAATTCCTCTCTACAAGAGGGAGGAGGCATGCGAGAGATCGTGTCCACCAGATTAGACTTAGGAGCAATACTATCCCCTGAGATTGTGTGCCCCAAATAATGAATCGAAGAGGTCGCAAATTGGCACTTCTCCAATTTTATAGTGAGATTAGCTTCTTGAAGCCTACTCAAAACAGCATCGAGACAATTTCCATGTTCCTCATGATCTTTACCAAAGACAAGGATGTCGTCTTGATAGACGCACACACCATCACAACCTTTGAGGACCGTCTCCATAAAAGAGGTGAAATCTCTTGAAGTTTCTGCCAGCTCAATCTGGTGATAGGCGGACACCAAATCAATGGAGCTGAAGACTTTGGCACCTCCCAACAACGCTAGAAATTCAGCAATATTGGGCAAAGTATAACGATCAACCACCACACACTTGTTAAGTTGTCTCAAGTCCACACACAAGCGGAGAGACCCGTTGGCCTTGCGTGCTGCCACAACTGGAGCAAGCAAATCAGTACCACTCACCTTTTCAATTATCCCACCTGCCTTGAGCTTCTCTAACTCTTTCCACATCTCTTCTCTGACAGCTAATGGCACACTTCTAACCTTACATCTAGAGGGTTGTGAATTGGATCGTAGGGGAATGTCCAATTTAACATTTTTGAGACAACTAAGACCCTCTCTAAAAACATCGGGAAATTTATGTCTAATGTGTGTTTCAACATTAACATCAGAATTGACACAAACAGACTGAACTTCACGCTTAAGGATGATGGGAGATGGACTGCTAGGATCTAGCATGACACCTAAGTCCCCCTGGTGGAACCAGCTGATGATACTATCACCTTTCTGAGAGACGTAAACTTGACCCGAAACATAACGCCCACAGTACTCAATGAGACCCGAAAAATAAAAAGGTATAGGTTCACTGCCATAAGCTAAGGGGCATATGTCCAGTTTTAGAAGGGAACTTTTGGTAGCAAGTTTTGTTTGATAGAAAGCCTTGGAAACTATCGTAATCTTAGCCCCTGAGTCGAAGAGAACCTTAATGGATTCACCTTCAACTTGAATGGTGTCAACAGGACAAGATTTTTGTTCCAAGGTAGAATCAATTTGGACAACTATTTGTCCACAGACAAAGTCTTCCTCAAGGACACTTGTTGCAATGCTTTTAACTTTCGAATCAGAAATCTTGCTCTTACAAACTACAGAAAGATGACCTTTCTTCTTACACTTGGAACAAACAACATACAAGGCAGGACATTTTTTATTGTTAGAAAAATTTCCTACTTTGTTACACCTAAAACATTTGGGAACAAAGGTACTTTTTTTGCACTTTACAGCACTATCAGTTTTTGAAACCACCTTGGCTTCTTCTCTGACAACTTGAACAGAAACATGCTTGTCCTTTTTCAAAGTATCAACACATTTTAGAGAATGTTGAATCCTTTTTGCCACCTGTAAAACTTCATCCAACGAAGGTTCGTCTCTCAGCCACAGTTCTTCAAGGAACCGGTTCAATACTGCATCCTAGCATGAATTGATCCCTTATACTCTCATCCAGCAACTCCCCAAACTTGCAAGAAGAGGTAAGTTTCCTAAGATGAGTGACATACACTTCAACAGATTCCCCCTCATTTTGAAGCCTCTTGACAAACTGGTATCTTTCAAGTATGGTGCTCACCTTCAGCAAGTATTGTTTATAAAGCTTACTGATGCATATTTCATACTCATTAAGATCTTTGCTCTCTGCACCACTGAGCTCGGGAAGGTGATCAAATACATCTTGCCCTTCTGAGCCCAGGCAATGCAAAAGAAGAGAAGTTCTGCGCTGAGCACTAAGACTTACACCGCAAACTCTGGAATAGCGCTCAAAAACCTTTTTCCACTTCTGCCATTTAATTGCGGGCTCACCGGATGACATTAAGAAAAAGGGGGGAGCTGTTACGTTCTGCATGACTTACCAGGTAAAAAATGTAAGCTTGAAATGCACCCAAACAAGAATGAAAGGGAAGTGGAAGGGAATGTTCCAAATGAGCGAGTAAGTCACGACTAGAACATTTCAAACCGTATTTGCAGTATCACAATAACTAATGTCTTAATGAGTACTCCACAAATGTGTGCAAGTCAAAAGTTTGTATAAACAACAACACAACTGCAAGTACTGGATATTAGTTGGCTATTTTGAGATGACCTCTATGAACAAAACATAACTGTCCGTTTTTTTAAATTTGCGTCACTAGTTTATTCATTTATTTTTGCACTAGTGGATCAAAGATTATTTTCATGAGCAAACAAACAATTTTTATGTGTATGTACAAAAATACAATAAAGCATTACAAACTGGATCATAATATACAAAACAATTTACAATATTTACAACACATCCAAACTTTCACTCTGGCCAAACCTTTCAACCATCTACACTCATACCACACAGCAAAAGTAATTAGGGCCTAAATGTCAAAAAATATAGGTTCTTTATACATATAAACAATTTCACATCCTAGAGATGATAATTAATGTGATGAATGCAATTTCAAGGGTATTAATCCTACTTAATGAACACTATTTATGGTATAATTCCAATATGACAGAAGGACCCAAAAACAGGTCTACGCGTTTCGAACTCCCCAATGCGGAGTTCTCCTCAGGACCAACAATCTACAAAAACAAGCAAACACTTATTAAAATATTCGTTCCAAAAACCAATTGTCTTACACAGGCTTTCTATAAAAGAGCTAGCTGAGATTTCAGCTTTAGAAGCGGCAATTCAAACTAACCAACTAATTACTGATGCCAAGGGATTGTTAGAAAAAATAGAAAAAGAACTATTGGAGTTTAAAGACTATGCAGTGACCCAAAAAGGAAGTAAATTTGATTTAGATCAGAAAAACTTTTCATTGGAAGCGGTCTACCCGTATCTACAACCAGATTTTTACTCGAGACCAAACCAACGTCGGTTCTTCCAGGAAAATCAAGGTAGATCCCGCAATAAGTTTCTCGTCAGGAGGAGAGTCAGATACGAACGATACAAGGGGAAACCAAAATCAAAACTCCAGAGGCAATCAACAAAATCAATTACAAACATCTCAACCTTTTTTATCCAGAGGCCAGCGGAGAGGCGGAGGCCGGACCCGCCCAAACTACCAGCCATGGGAAATGCAGACGCGACATCAGTACTACAGGAGTTAGATCAATCACCTGTATTTAATTTATCAGACCGGATTCTCACAACATCTGAAATATCTATCTTAAAGAAAGGATTATCTTATGTGCCGGTGCGACGTACTGACTTCACTAAGATGAAATTAGCAGCTTTGGAATTTTGCAGAAAAATCCAGTTAAAAACATTTTTTGCTGATGGGACTGTTCAAACACCTACAGAAGTATCCGGCCTCCGCATTAAATCTTCATTCAATCCACCTGGTTCAAAAATCCCTAGAGAAGTAATTGCGTTCGAAAAAACATTACTCTGTCCATCACCACCCCTTGTTGTTAAATATTTTGTCCACCCTAAGTGTGGCAGGGTATACTCAGACATGAGTCCCTTTCTCACTGCTCCATCAGGATTCAAGCAAGCCGGGCCGAAGACGGCTGAAATGTCAGAAACCGGTCCCCGGTAGCTTGTCTCCTTTCTGGTGAAGAATTGGCTTGGTAGTTTAGTCTGCCCTGTTCCCATGATGCACTGGGCCAGGGACAGACTGATTTGCATATAGCCAGGTTCTGAGCTGGGATGGGGCAGTGAGATAAATAACGCTGATGGATCAAGCACTGATCTTTGGACTGGGTAAGAGTGGTCTGCTCAATTCAGACACTCTGTTCATCACCACCCCTCCCCCCCCTTTTCTGAATCGTATTTATCATCTGGACAGGCACACAAGAGAAATTGGAAGAATTTATGATTTGGATTAATCATAGGATGGAAGACATCAAGTTCAGCCATTGTTCATCCAATAAAACCATCCCATTTTTGGATATAAAAGTTTATGCATCGGAAGGCGTGTTGGGGACTACATTATTCAGAAAAGCCACAGACCGGAATAAGGCTTTACATTACACTAGCCATCATCCCAGAAGCCTAAAAGAAAATCTCCTGTTTGGGCAATTTCTTCGCATCAGGAGAAATTGTTTAAACAGGGAGGAATATTTCTTCCATGCCAATGGACTAGTGCAGAGACTGTCAGTAAGAGGTTATCCAAAAAAACTTTTAAAGCATACACTAAAACGCGTGTGGTGGATACCACGTGAAACTTTGCTTCAAAAGAAAGTACACCGAGAACAAAAAAGAATTGTATGTGTTACTATATTTAGTCCCCATGCCAACTCATTGCGGAAAATGGTGACTCAAAATTGGCATTTGATCAAGGGTCTAAACAGCGAGCTTAATGAACTTCCGCTCTTTGCATTCCAAAATGAAACAAGCATTTACAATGCAACGATTTCGCCTTTAATAACAATATAGTTATTATGGACCACACC
Organism: Lissotriton vulgaris; assembly: GCF_964263255.1. NCBI lineage: Eukaryota > Metazoa > Chordata > Amphibia > Caudata > Salamandridae > Lissotriton > Lissotriton vulgaris. The sequence continues at coordinate 446,147,409 of NC_141698.1, forward strand.
AAAGTGGCATCCAATGAGCATTGAGCAGACTACAGGACTATAGTGCAGCAAATTCTCTTACCATCAACCCGGACAAGACACAAATACTTGTAGTCGGTCGCTGTAAAAATAAACGAGACCTATTGGCTATGCCAATGCTTTTTTTTATTGGGCTGACGAGTATTATAAACTCAGGTCGAAAAACATAATGAGAAAGAACAGCAGTGGAGTCTGGAATGTTGTCCCTTCTGAAACTTACTCTAAAACAGAAAATGCTAAGAAATCACAAAGTATTTCAGAGTTGTCTAAATCATTTCTGAATGATTATTAGAGCAAACACAGGGATAATGGCAATGTAACACACATTCTTTTTAACGTTTAACCACCCTTGTTCCAGAATTGTAAAACGTAAACAAGTGGACACTAGACTATTTTTTTCTAAAATAGGAGACAAACCTAGAAGATCCCGGTTTGTATTTTCTAGGATTTAATACTGAATCTAAGTGTGATTTGACTATAAATGCAGCACAGCCTCGTTGTGGTAATCTTTTCTGAATATATTTGTTTTATTATATACTAAACCGATCGCCTGTATTTTAGTTCGCTAGAGGGACCACGATTTAACTGCAAAGTAAACGTTTTCAGCAGTGTAGCATACCGTGGTTTAAGGGGCATTTTTTTAGCCAATAATTTAGTAAATCCTTAACCATTCTTTAAAGTTTCTCTTAAAGTTTCTCGGACCGCTGGTGGCAATTTATGTATTTTGTGCCCTGAGTTCTTTTGTAATCGGCATTTTACGTGATTAGTGAACTGATGTTTTTGGACCGCTTTGCTGAGCGCTCACACCCAGGCGGTGCTAATCCCAGTGTAATAAAACCATCAACTGACAGCCATCACAATGCTAAATTATTTTCTGCAAGCTCAGAAGGATCGTGATGGCGAGTTATCATTATAATTGCAAGTTATTATTTGTCATTCTTTAAAAAATCTCAGGTAATGAACTTGCATTTGGCTGGTGTTCAAGCAAGCGTGTCGTAGAATACAATCAACAACAACCACACACACAGGAAGACCTTACACACACACACACACAGATATACATGCACATACACAAACAAATATTGTGTCTCTCTCACACACACACACGCACGCACCCAGGAATACCTTACATACACACACAGATATACATGCACATACACAAACAAATATTCGGTCTCTCTCTCACACACACACGCACGCACCCACACACAAGCATTCAAACACACAGATTCATCCACACCCATGTACACGGGCAGCACTGCTGTGAAATCACGGGTCTCTCGTTCAGAGTACACAAGCCCTTCCGAGAAGATGTCTGGATGTCAGACTGGCACGTTTTTGGAGGGGGTAGTGGCGAGAGAGGTTTCGGGCGCTCCCTCCCACATTTACCGAGATAGCTGATGAGAGCGTATACCCCGCATAGCTCTGCATCGGAGTATTATTTGCCTGGGTCCTGGTGTGGAAACACGCTTTTCTTCTATGGTGCTATTGGTTCTCTCACAGCTGCGATAATGTAGAGTAAAGCTTTATGCATTTTAAAATGGCTTTCCCGATATGTCCCTTGTGTCTTACTTAAGGGCATGCAACAACAGAGACAAGAAAAGGGCGGGTGCACCCTCGCTCCCAAGTGCTTGTGGAAAGATGGCTGCCCTGTACCACCGTGGGCGCTGCTTCCTGTGGGGCTGTTTGCATTGGGTGTTTGCGCGGCCTTGTACTCGGCACCTGAAGAGAAGTAACCCACAGTGCCAGTAAGTGTTTGCTGCTGAGAAGTGCCTGTACTCCCTGCTAGTCCTGCAACCTTTCTGGCCTTCTCCCTTTGAATGGTAGAAGTGCAGGTAGCCGGGGCCTGGCAGCGTTGTGCTTGGTTTATGCTCCTGTGCTTTGCAGCAGAAGTCTAAGGAAAGGCGTAGCTCCTTGCAGTGCAGGCCAGGCGCTAGGCGCTGGCACAGAGCGGGGAACGGATCTGCTGTTAAGAGAGTGCATTCTCTTGCCCAGTCAGACCCTCGCACCCTGTAAACATCACAAAGAATAGTAAATGTCCCACGGCTGAATATTCCAAATCTCGCTGTGAGAGGCATACAGCCGCCATGTTTTGCATACATCAAGTGTGTTCAAACCACCTTTCCATTTAAAAGAGGGCGCCGGCTCTGAAAATGCAGATCTTGGTAGCACTGCGCGATGCCTGCATTCGAGCAAGTAGACATTGTATGTGATAAACCTATGCTAACTCCAACAGGCGTGTCTTTCTGGTGTGGAAACGCACTTTTCTTCTATAGTGCTATCTGTTCTGTCACAGCTCCGATAATGTAAAACAACGCCATCATATTTAAGTAAAGTTACTGAAACAGTTTGTTATCTTTTGAATTTAAATACACAAATCCCCGCTGATGACGTATCAATAACCACAAGTCGTAAATGCGGGCAACTGAATATTTGCCGTCACTATTTGACCCATATTGCTCAGAACTGCTCCTCGTTACACTGTGCACACGCAGGAGTGGTCGGGGTGCACCACAGAACAACACTGTACTACAGACCAATTATGGCCCGGCAAATAAGGCCCGTTAAATACACCGCATAACCCCGGACAGATGTGCGCGGTGCGGGCTTTGAAGTCGGGCTGCTCCTTTCCTGCAGCTGCGTTTCCCGCCTCAACTGAGACTGTTGCATTAATGTTCAGACGTATATTCTACGGGGGCCTTAAGTCACCCTTTCTGTGAGGTCCGGTGCTGTGCAGGACATGAAGTACAGAAAGTGGGCGAGAATCGTCTGCGATTGTTGAAGGCGCCTGAAAGCGCAGCCCAGAGCAGAGATGGTTCCGCTTGGTGCCTACATTGGGTTCTTTTTCACTGTGAGCTTTTCGGTGGTATTACTTCCACTTCCAATGAGTGTGCCCACCGCAAGGCTTTACGCGCGCAGCTTCGGTTTGAGCCGCGATTAGTGGGTTGGGACTGCTTGATACATGTTTGCAGTCAGAGAACATCCGTGCTTTACAGATTTAGATGTAGACCGAAAACGGACTTTTCGCAGTTTTTTCCTCCTTTTGCATATTTTGGCTCCGCCTGATTTGCGCTTCAAGCTGTCTGTGGCACATCTCGTCCAAGATTAAGACCATCTGATTGCAAGTCTCTTGCAGCTATCTGCGAAAGCTGTGACTGATAAACCCTTACCTTTGTGTGAGTTACACTTGTGTGCAGACTCCGTCCTTTCTGCCACACAATACCGATCTTTATGGACTGCTGCGAGTCGGTAGCGTTTCAAAATGGCGGAGAGCTCTTTGTATTAACTCTTTTCTGTATTTCACGGGCTCTTAAAATAAGGTGTAAAGTGGAGGTGCTAGCTGGATTTGTGTATATTCTCAATGCAAGCAACATTCTTCTTGTATAGACATTTAACTGAGCGATCGTGAATATTGTCTTACAAAACGCAAGGTAAATAAAAACAAGTCAGGTCCCGGCCGGCCAGCCAATCACAGCGCGGCCCGGGAAATGACGTCACGGGGGTGTCCCGGGCCGGCAGCCAATCGCAGCGCGGCCCGGGACAAAGGGGCGGGGCTTAAAAAAAGCACCAGAAACGCCCCCGAATCGCGTTTTCGTGAGAAAGCGCGATTGACAGCCTCTGCCTCCCAATGGCTAGCCTCCATTTATGGAGCTAACCAATTGGAAACAGAGGCTGTCCTAACCTCACTACTAAACACAAAAGATTTCGACTGGGAGGGGCTTCGCCCCTCGCCAAAAGTCGAAACCTAAAAAGTATTGCACAACACATCATCAGAGCAGCATTGCCTCAAGTTGCTAAAACATCGCTCAGAGGCATGTTGGGCCTCCCTCCAATACAAGGTCATCATAAGTGCGGAAATTGTTCTTGTTGTGCACAAACAAATGAATGGTCCGTATTTATATTCAATGGAATATACTGGAAACACAACGTATTTACCAACTGCCTGACTAAAAATGTGGTCTATGGGGTCACATGTCTATGCCCTAAATTGTATATAGCGAAAACTACCCAGGAGATCCGCCACCGGATTACACAACACAAGTCCAGAATCAGGAAAGAGGCACCGAACGTGCCTTTAGTACATCACTGGATTTCACATCAACATAAAGAAGACCTCTGGTGGACCATTATTTCGAAAATAGAGAATGATGCCCGTGGAGGTGATGTTGAAGGCAGATTAAACCAACGTGAAGCTCTACTGATAATGAAATTCAACACTGCAACTACAGGACTCAATGAAATTTCAGAGATCATGAGGATAGATATGTAAAATGATATGACTACTGCATTCTAGACATTTTTCAGCTTTTTGGAGGAACCCCCGGTGGTTCATTGTACATTGCGCGGACCATGGTTTCTAATGACTCAAACACGGTTCTAATAGTCTATGCAGACATGGTTAGAATGGGGCGCATCGTTTGTAGACAGCAGTCACATCGAGCTGGTATTGGAATATAAGTTCCATTTTTCATTAAACGAGTTAAATCACATCAAGTTTATGTCCACCAACTGGGTGCCCGAATATCAGTTACCAGAGATTGAACGCCACCCTCAGAAGCCCAACATCGCCCGCATTTGAATATACGATTAATTGCCCCATGAGGAAATACATCTAATGTGTACGTGAAGACAACACATAGTGACAAATGATCTTGGTTACACCTGACTTGTGATTATGCCAAACATTTGCATGACCAAATGTGTTCGGTCAATAAAGTTTTGTGAAACTTCACGTTCAACAGTACTGTGACTTTAAATTTAATGCAGTAACATCGGGGTCGAGACCATGTGACGGCCGCTTAACCAATAATAGTGCCTGTTACACATCATTGTTCTAAACGCAGTCTACGTACGTCTGGTACGGAAGAGAGAATACGGCTCTGTTGGTAAGGGGATAACTCGATCTTGCCTCCATGCACATATTTTGAGACTCGTGGACACCCCCGGTTTAACCCGCGACTGTTTCTTTTTCTTTTTGCAGGACCCCAGCGGGACGCCAGCGATAAACTCACGCAGGCTCCTCTTAACTAATTCGGAATATTGTCGTTTCATATACACGGTAAGCCGCCTGCAAGTCTGCCCGCTACCCATTTGGATTAGATGATGCTTTAGTACAAATCAAGACCTCAATTCCTTATCTATATATTTCTTTCTCCCAGATAACATGACACAAGTCCTTAAATAGGTAAGTGCTCATGTTTGAACCTATGTACAACAGAGACCAAGTGTGTAATATGGCCTTTTGGTGGTTAACTCTAAAATGTGTGTCTTGTCCTCCTTATTCACAGTTGCTTTTCGTCTGCACGCTGTCCACTAAGAGGATTATTTTGTTCACAATAATAAGGTACGGCTAGAGGTTGTTAACAGGAGGTGGCACTGGTAGTAAGAGAATTGGTTTTTGGACTGAATATTTTAATAAGTGTTTGCTTGTTTTTGTAGATTGTTGGTCCTGAGGAGAACTCCGCATAGGGGAGTTCGAAACGCGTCGACCTGTTTTTGGGTCCTTCTGTCAAATTGGAATTATATCATAAATAGTGTTCATTAAGTAGGATTAATACCCTTGAAATTGCATTCATCACATTAATTATCATCTCTAGGATGTGAAATTGTTTATATGTATAAAGAACCTATATTTTGTGACATTAGGCCCTAAGTACTTTTGCTTTGTGGTATGAGTGTAGATGGATAAAAGGTTTGGCCAGAGTGAAAGTTTGGATGTGTTGTAAATATTGTAAATTGTTTAGTATATTATGATCCAGTTTGTAATGCTTTATTGTATTTTTGTACATACACATAAAAATTGTTTGTTTGCTCATGAAAATAATCTTTGATCCACTAGTGCAAAAATAAATGAATAAACTAGTGACGCAAATTTTAAAAAACGGACCGTTATGTTTTGTTCATAGAGGTCATCTCAAAATAGCCAACTAATATCCAGTACTGGCAGTTGTGTTGTTGTTTAGATATTTTGGGCTCAGCCTTACTGGTTCAGAGTCACGACCCTGTGTAGTTTTTCTCAAGTCAAAGAAATGGCATGAAGCGTAAAGATAACGATGCAAGTGTGTGGGTGTCACAGATGTACACGCAGCATAAAAATTAGGTGTGTGTGTCACAGGCGTGCCACACAGCATGATGTTTATGAAATCAATCACAATAAAATTCAAAATGAAGGCGTGCACATCACTGTGTGTGTAAATCATGTAAAATAGTTAATTAAAAAGTGCCATCTTCAAGATCCCACGACGTTCAAAAGATTACTCATTAAGCAAAACTAAGGTGTGCACATCACTGTGTGCGTTAATCGTGAAATATAAAGATGAATAAAATGTACGGTCTTCGAGATCCCACGACGTCCGAAGAATTACTCGCATTGCTCCGTGTGAAAAACTTAAAGCTGGTTGCTAAGGAACCACCAAACTCAAAAGATGGCCGTCAAGCAGGGTCACGTAATGACCCTACATAAGGAAGTGCGTAGTTCAGGAGCGTGTGGTTCAAGTCAGAGGCGCAACCAGAGCCTAATTTCGGGAGGGGATAAGAACAAATTTGGGGGCGGTTGAACCTTTAATCACTAGGCAGAGTGGAGCTGCAGGTCCTCCACCAAGGTGTGAAACAGCAGCAAGGCCTAATTAGCATTCAAATGGTCTTTTAAAGACCTGTGAAACGTTCGGGTGTGGCTGTGTGTGTGCCCGGGATCTGTCTCATCCCCGGCTGCCACACACCACGTGGGGCTGCTGAAGCCTGGTGAGTCCAATGGGTGTTGCGCACCTGGTTCAAGAAATGGAGCGGCTCAAGGAAGCATTCTAAGGAAGACGCATTGCAGCAGAAGACTTCCAGCGAGAACACTCCATAGCTCTAGGAAACCACAGCTGAAATTTCCTGAAGTATGGAATTCAGTGTACTTCTGAAAGGTGCATGTAGATCAGGGTCCTTCTAACAGTTTACTTTTAAAGGTGCAAGTTTCATTTCCTTGAAGTACCATCAAAGTGTAATTCACTGTGTTAAAGTGCCCAGGTCGTAAAACTTGTGGAACAACATGGGGTGTAACTTCAGTCTGTGACAACAAACTAGAGCGGAATCAACTGAAATATCTGGGTGATTTTTTTAATCTCCCATATGTTAGAGATTAAATATTAGTCCAAAACCTTCATCTGTTTATTTGTAATAGCAGTTTGGTAAAGAGATTAAAAATATTAATGTGCATTCACAAGCACTAAGCTAAACAGGAAAGTGTCTGTCACGGAGAAAAAGCTGTCAATTTAATGCCAAATCCCCAAAAAATAAAAGATTAAGGACATATAGTAGAGACTTGAAGCACTCACAAGGGCTAGAGACAAACCTGTGTCGAATCACACACACCAAGGAAAAGATGTGTACAAACGTGGCGAACGCTCCCAGTCACCTACACAAAGTCAAGTAAAAGTACAATACCTTAAGGATGAGATGCTTGGGGTACACTGACCCCTCCATAACATCCGAAGATGACAGAGACCTGATTGACCTCCTGCTCACAGCAGCGGTCAAAACGGTGTTGAATAACTGGAAGGACACAGCAAAGGCCACCTTTAAAGCCTGGTTCAACTGGGTCATTTTCCTAAGGGGACCCGACACCATAACGTCCAACAGCCAAAGGGACTCAGGGAAAAAGAGCGAGATATGGCTGTCACTAGACAACTACTTGTCCTCTCACAAGCCACCCTAAACACCCAGACCAGACAATACTACAACACGCACAAATGCACCCTACTCAACAACATAATGTGCCTACGTCTCTCTCTACTCGGACACCTTTCTTCTTTTGATCTTCTATCTCCTCACATCACCAGGGGGGGAGGGGTTGTCAAGCATTGTATACATTGGCTTAAATTAGTTTGGCTCTTGACAGTCCATTCTACAGTTTGTTTCATCTTCTTCTCTCGTTCTTGCACGTTCCAGTTTACCCCCGTGTCCCTTTGCAAACCCAGTACCATGTAAATATGCTCTTTATTTTTCAATAAAAAATTACTGAAATCAAAAAAAGAAGTCACATAGATTTCACCACAGATTTTCACCCAGATTTTCAGCAAAGGGTAGTTCACGATGAGGCAAAGAATTCACCACAGTTGATGATGAGGCACAGTTCCACCACAGATTTCCACTCAAATTTCAGCATAAAGTAGTTGATGTTGAGGCTGTTGGGTCCTCCCTCTCAGGGCCAGCACTAGGCAAGGTCAGTATGGGCAGCCGCCCAGGGCCTCGCGCTCAGGTGAGAGGCAGGGGGCCCCCCTGAGGGCCCCCTCCCCACACATTACAATACACATCAGAGATGTCTGGTGTCGACGACCGCGTGGTGGCATTCCTGGGGGTGCAGGGGTGGGGGGAGGGACAAACAGAGTGGGGAAGTCAAAGCGGCAGGGCCAGCAATTAGGGCTCAGAGTATCAGGGGCGAGGCAACACCTCTCTTAAGTACCAGCCATTCCCTGTCTGCATTTTGTTGCTAGGTGACAGAAGGCCCCTTTGTTTCCAGTACCAGCCGGACACAGGTACGGAGCAGTGGGTGAGGGGAGGAGGGAGCAGCCAGAGAAACTGGTGCTGGGGCAGTGTTTTAAGAAAGACCTTGTTACTGCTTCAGGCCCAGGGGAGGGGGCCCCTTTCCCTGGGCCTCGAAGCACTAGAGCAAGCTGCAAGGTCCAGGTGTGGGGCCCCCTTTCCCTGGGCCTCTAAGCACTATAGAAATCTGCAAGGTCAGGGTGTGGGGGCCCCCTTCCCAGCGCCTTGTATCCACTACTCCCTCTTTCTTTTCCTTTCCTTTATTTGTTCCCCTGTGAAATGAATCCAAAAAAGAAAAACTTTTTTGCTGGAAAGGTCATCTTTTTTGTGACATTTTTCACTTCCGAAGTGCAGCCTTGGGAAAGAGAGAAATAAAAAATGTAAACTGTAAAAAATAACTAAAGCAAGACAGAGTGGGTCGAAAAGGGGCCATATTGATTTTTTTCACACCCAAATCACATTAGTGCCACTACACAGAGTTTACCAGGGAAGTGCTACTTTTGTTTTCTTGTCTTTCTCTAAACAGCATTGTTTTCCCCAGGTAGGGAAGTTCACCATTTCTGGATGTACTGCAATACCTCCTTGATGGGCGGACTGGAAAATAAAGTGCATACCGCTGCTCTGTATTCACAAACGTGGTCTTTTTAAACCATATTGCTTTTGTTTTGTAAGGATATATTCAATGGGCATTGAAGCAGGTCCGTAGTCATGGCCTTAACTTTTCATGCAAAAGCACTCATTCATTTCTGAATAAGTGCTAAAGCGTTAAGGTAACCATGTTGTTCCTGCTTAAATTTCACAAGCTTTAATTAATCTTACATTCCTTATGAGTGTTTGCTTTTTCCAGAATGTTGTCACTTTTTTTTTTAGGCAGCATATTGCTCTTGTCTAGTGCGTAATTTGAAACGAGTCGCCTCTAGGTGTTAGTAGCGGGGCACAATTGGGTTGTAGTTGAAGGCAGTGCGAGTTTCTCTCAGTGGGGTAGTATGGTGTTTAGTGGAGAGAGGATGTGGCACAATGGTCAGAGCTGCCGAATTTGGAACTGGGGAGCCAGGTTCAGCCTTCTTGACCAGTCCACCAGACCAATCTCCCTGAGGGAGCACATTTCCATGCTAGACCTTGGAAGGACCTGCACGACCTTAGAAGCCCTGGTGTCTTAGCACCAGCAGGTGAACCCTAGCAGTGGCAAGTGTGGGTTAACCTTGAAGGCCTGTCTACCACAATCCCTATTGAAGCCCACCGCAAGTCTTTTGGGCAGGCCTATGAAGCAGCACACCCTAGAGCAACAGTGACTCTGTCATTGAGGTCACAGGACCCTTGAGCAGGGAGGCTCTAGGGTGGTGCAAACGGTGAGATCGCATTAAGCGCTGACTTTGGGTCATGTTTGCGAATATATTATGTTTCTAAAAGCACTTGCTGCCTCCTTCCTGGTCTCCAGGAATTTTCGGCAACAACAAAAATGTCATGAAACTCCGGTGATCAATAATATACATCTTTGTGAGACCTGCACCTAGCTTTTCCATCTAATGAGACAAATGTAATCCATTTAACAGTTTTAAAATATATGGACTTATTTCATTTGTATATTTATCTTTTTGTCCATGTTACTGATATCCACGTTAGGTCTCTTCAGGGATGCCAAATAAGATCAATAGTCCTGCGATGTCACTTTCTATGATATCCCTTCTTGTGATGTTACCAAGGGCAGCTCCTTCACTAGGGCGGAGGAGCGACGCCCCACTATTTTCTCGCAAAAGCAGAAACACAAAATGCTAAAACGACCATTTTATGTTTCTGCTTCTAGCACTGCGAGAAAGCAGAAGTGTTTCGTTGGGGGCGGGCGGGTCTGTTTTAGGGCAGGAGAGGATTGCCTTGCCAACTGCTAAGGGCGCTGACTGTTCGGCCAAACCAGTCATGCGGACTCTGGCCTTTCTCTATGTAGGCTGCAATGCAGCCTACATCGGGAAAATGGCCTCCCCATAGGCGCCTGGCTGGTCGGCGTCCTGATCAATCACAACTCTGCCATTGCAGCATTATGATTGGCTTAAGGGAGGGGAGGGAGGCTGCCTGCTTCCTCTTCTCCACCCCCTCCTTCCGAACTCCCGCGAGATCCTCCACCCTTGAGTCATGCCGGCTGCCACTGGAAGATATATGCAAATTAGAGGGGCCTCACATCTTCTCTTTCGCCCGGGGCCCCAGGAGTTCTAGGACCGGCCCTGCTCCATCTTTCCAGCTGCCGACTATGCCAGTTTAAGATCCTCATACAGCTAAAATGGATGACGCAGGACACGAGGATGTGGAAAACAGGTTCAGGTTTATTCTAAGAAGAAGGAAGACCCATCAAGGCCACAGCCAGTTAGGATAACAGCTCACTAGTATTTCAAATACATTTATTCTAATAAGGAAACTAAGAACATAGGTAACCATGGCACTGCAGCACCATGACATCATAGACTTGGAAGTCTCAGATGCCACATTGACCTTTTATTATAGGTTCCACTTTGCACCAATATATTTAATGCCATTCTGAGATCTGGAGAAACACCAACATCCTGGTGAGGGGTGATAATTCTCCCTCTATTTCAGAAAGGCCTGAGAACAGCCCCTTCAAACTATCGCCGGATTTCATTATTAGATGGGGCAGGTAAGATCTGTAGGAGGGTGCTTTCCAATCGCATTTGCAACTGGGTTGAAGATGGAAACATTCTACTAGACAATCAAGGAGGCCTCAGAAGGGGCATTGGAATGGTGAAAGAGGTTATGTATTAAATATGCAAAGCAAAGGAAAGTCCCATTGTTTTTAACGTTTGTTGATTTTAAATCGTCCTTTGATTTAGTAGACAGGGACTTACTGTGGCTAGCGTTACAACAGCAGGGTCTGGGTCAGTATTTGATTACGGCTTTACAGAATCTGCATAGACCTACATCTGCTCAAGTGCATTATGAATCGAGGGGAGAATGCACAGAAAGCTTTTTGACAACCTAGGGTGTGTGTTGGCCCATTTGCTTGTTTCCCTATTCTTAAACTATGTTGGTCCATATCTTGATAGTCTGAATTTAGATTGACCGAAGCTCAGTAACACATCTATACCTGTGTTGTTATATGCGGCCGAAGCTGTTTTGTTCTCTCTTATGGGAGCTCTTCAAGCAGAAATTGCTTAAGGGCTTCCATGATTATTTGGATATGAAACACTTAACTATTAGTATAAAGCTTTATTCGATTTTAGAACTGGATAAAATCATAAAAGCAATCAACATGTTATACAGTTTCATCATACTTAACATAAAAACAAGCTAAAATTGATATTAAACAATTTAGTTACAATTACCGAATAGAGTCTATTATAACTACAAATGAAAAAATTAAAAGATTAAAAAGATTGGGTACCGCCGGTTAATGGTATATTTTCAGCACCAGAAGCAATTAGATAGTTCAAGACTCAAGAGAAAAATATTATAATACAACTTTGGGACTATGGTTGGTCATAAGAACATCGTATTTTAAAACCATTTTTAAGAAACATAGCAATACTTTTGGCAGTTGATGCAGTTTCTAAATATTGTAAAACCAGAAACGCGGGTCGGCATCTCCTTAGACCTTGAGTCAACAATATTGGCAGTAACCAGCGTTTGCGTGGTAAATCATAGAACTTACAGAACAGTACTACATGAATGTTAGATTGTTCCGAGATACCATCGCATGGACATCTAGTAATTGAGGAAGACCAGTCTTGTCTCTTCGGAAATGTAAGCGGGCGAAAGAAAGTATTAAATCTAAACCGTGTCAACATATATTTTTCATAGTTGGTCAAACTATACGTTAGATACGGTTGAATACCCTGGTTACATTGAATGCTTAGCAAGTGTCGATTTGAAGCTTTATTAGATTCTTGGGCTAAGCGTAGCTCTCTTAAATGTGACAGACATATTATTTTCAGAGTCTTTCTTGTGATTCCAGATAAAAGCAACGGTCCATTAAAATATATAGAAAGGTTCAAGTCCCTGAGGGTATCATGTACAAAAGACAGCCACGGAATATTTGGCCAGTTGTGTAAGCCCAGACAATCGTTGGAGAACGCTGTGAAACGGCCAACAAATAACAGATCAAAGTATTCTCCACCCTCTGCAAAATGTCGACTGGTACATAGCCCCACACCCCGGCGCCATAAACAGCTACGCTGTGGCACTTTGCATAGTATATTTGTAAAAGTTCTTTTGGGGGGGGCTTCCCTAGTTTGCGTGCAAACATAATTAGGGCGGATGTAGATCTTAAAAATAGGAGATGTCTGCTAACGATTGCAGGTTTCCAAGATGAAGCACTATCAAATAAAATACAATAATACAAGTAGGTGTATGTTTTAGTGCGCTCCAACCTAGATTCTTCAATAAATATCGATTTATTTTTGGCTGTCTTTTTCCCAAAGTGCATAACAAAGGTTTTTTTAATATTAACCTTGAGGTCCAATGAGGCCATAAAATTACAGTAGGAGTTTAACTGTTTTTGGAGTTGCACTGGAGTACGCGCCATAATCACCGCGTCATCCGCATAGAGTAACGGGGGAATAGGGCGACGAACAATAGCAGGTAAGTCCTGGCTCCCTTCTAACATGGCCTTCTCAAGCCTGTTTGTATAGAGGTTAAATAAGAAGGGAGCCAGTACACATCCCTGTCTAACCCCCTTTGTAACCGGGAAGTGATGACTAAGCTCCCCATTCACTCCAAATCTGACCCTGGCAGTTGCTCCCTGGTACAGCTCACGTAAAAAGCATATTATAGGGAGGTCAACACCCAGTTCTATTAGGATTGACCACAGCTTTGAATGTGAAACACAGTCAAAAGCTGCGGTCAAATCCACATAGACCAGGTGAAGATTACCTTTCTTGGCCTGAACATACTTCCCCATTAGGAGAGAGAGATTCAAAGCCTGCTCCACTGTGCCCAGTCCCTCACGGAAACCATATTGCAGGTCAGTCAGAATGTGATTATCTCCTGACCAGATCCGAAGTCTGTCTAGAATCAACTGACCTGCAACTTTACCAAAGGAGTCCAGGAGGGAAATGGGCCTATAGCAAGCCGGGTTATTACGATCGCCCTTCTTAAAAATGGGGAGCAGGATAGAGGTTCACCACGATTTTACGAGACCCCCTTTTTAGGGCTGCTTCAAGTACTCTGGTTAATACCGGAGCCCAGAGTTCCTGGGTATGGGTGTAAATATCTAGCGGTACACCGTCCGGCCCCGGGGCTTTACCAGATTTCGAAGATGTCTGTCGGGATTGGCCACAGCTCAAGGATACAATTGCCACTAACCTTCACCTTGTGACCAGCGGAGACGATGGTAGAAGAGATGCTTCCCAATTCCTCCCGAGCGCAACACCCAACAAGGAAGGCTTACTCTATGCGTGGACTTGCGCCCCGGGGAAAAGGGAAGTGGACAAAATGATAATGAGCGGTGTTTCCAGTGGTTCCCTCAAGTCTGGTCAAAAAGAACAGCGTCACACAGGCCAGATATCCACTCTGCAGTAGGGGAGAGAATGTACAATATGTAACACCTATCTTATCTGAAGGGTAGGTCAGTAAGCAATATAACGTGGTATGACCTTACCAGGAAAGACACCGCAACACAGGGCTATTCCTTCCCTTTCCTCTCAAAAGAAAAATAAAAGACTCAAGGATTGTATTGTCCATAGAAACATTCCAGGGATTGTTCAACCATCAAGATAAGTCTCTGTGTCCGGTAAACAAACTGGAGGGTTCAACAAGGCAGAGCACCGTGAAACATAAGCAAAAATGTTGTCCACAAAGTCAGCGTTGTTCCTGCACAACCGACTTTGGAATATCACGCTGCTCCTGATGTATCTCCTATGCGGAGAGCACAAATAGTCAAGCACCGTTCAGGAACTAAACTCGAAACTGGATTGAAATCGGAACGCGTCTTTAATGTCAGACGCGTTATAAGCCATTCCGTTTCACCCGCTACGAGCAGCAACAAAAGCGCAAGAATGCGTTCTGAGAACTGCTACGCGGCTTAACTAATCAGCTTACACGAGTCAATGTCAGGGGCGGAGGAGGCGAGCCCGCACTCCTTCCGCCTCAATACCTGCTTTCCACACGATTCAAAACAACGCAGTCCCGAACATCCAAGGCTTGTAATCTTCAAGCTGAAAACCGGCGGGGAACACCATCCGCCATCCCACGAAGAAAACCAGAACAATTGACAAGCACCGTCGCGGCGAAAAGGAGGTGCTTAAGTGAGTTCCTCCTTAGGCCACATGGTTCCTGCCTCTAGGCATTCTGGGAGTCGTAGTTTTCATGTCTAACACCTGCCTCTGCGATCTGACAGGAACCCAATGATACTTTCGGGAGTGGTATGGGACAAGCCCTGTTTGCCATGCAATCGCTACAGAACCCCCTCTCGAGGACCACCGACCCGGCGGTCGCCCAGGCCTACCAGGATGCGTGTCATGAAAGAGAGCCACCAACTCAGGACAATGCAAGTTGTCCAGAGGCTCCCACGTTCTCTCCTCGGGCCCGTAGCCCTTCCAATCCACCAGATACTGAACTCTACCCCTCACCATGCGAGAATCAAGAATCTCCTGCACTTCATACTCCTCCTGACCGTCCACCTCCACTGGAGGAGCACGATCGGGAAGTCTCATGCTTGGAGGACAGGGCCGGAGTAGGGAAACATGGAAAACGGGATGGATCTGCCAGGAATCGGGGAGGGAGAGCTTCATTGCCACCGAGTTAATGACCTCCACAATAGCATAAGGACCTACATATTTAGGTTTCAGTTTGGAGACCCCTTTCAAACGAAGATGTTTAGTGGAGAGCCAGACCTTATCCCCCACCCTGTAATCAGGTTCTAGCGTCCTTTTCTTGTCTGCAAATGTTTTCTGAGAAGCCTGTGCCTCCACTAGATTGTGTTTCGCAGCTATAAGCACCGCCCTAAGATGTGCATGATTTTTGTGTATACTAGGGACAGGGGAACGAACAGGCCAATCAAAAGGGAGAACATTGGGATGGTAGCCCAGGAGGCAGAAAAAGGGGGAACAACCCAGAGTAGAGTGCACAGCATTGTTATAGGCAAATTCTGCCATCCATAACAGGGTAGTCCAGTCCAATTTGTTCTGCAGAGTGAAACATCGGAGGTACTGTTCTAGAGTCTGGTTCAGGCGTTCGGTTTTGCCGTCTGTCTGGGGGTGGTAACTGGAGGAGAGTCGTTCATCAATGTCCAATGTTTTACAAAGGGCCTTCCAGAATCGGGAAGTGAACTGGGTTCCTCTGTCAGTAATTAGAACACAAGGGATGCCATGGGCTCGTACAATGTGCTGGAGAAACACCTCTGCCAGTTCCGCAGCCGTGGGCAATCCTCTCAAAGGTACAAAGTGTCCCATTTTTGTCAGATGGTCTATAATGACCAATATCACTGTTTTCTCGTTACAGGGGGGCATCTCAACGATAAAATCCATAGACAGCGTATGCCAAGGCTGAGGAGGTATAGGCAAAGACCTCAGGAGTCCCACAGGTTTCACATGGATCGCCTTTCCTTGTGCACATATCGAACAGTTCATAATGTAACGTCGTACATCCTCTCGTAGTCGAGGCCACCAAAAGGAGCGTTCCACACTGGCAATAGTTTTGTATGTTCCCAAATGCCCGCCCAGAGCGGAATCATGGATCCATGCCAATATTCGTTGTTGTAGAGCTTCCGTCGGGAGAAAGAGAGCTACACACTGGTAGGCTAGGTCATCTTTTTCTGCTCGATGCTCCGGGTCTTCCTGAATCCATTCCTGTACGTTTTCTTTCGCCATGGCTATCTTCAAGTCCTCCAGGAAATCCTGTGAGGACAGCAGTGCTACCGAAGGATGTGTAACACCCTCATTCTGTAAGATGAAAGGTGGCTCGGGGTTCCCGTTCCCTCTCTGATCTTCTGATTCTCTGATGCAAGAAAGGGCGTCCGCTTTCCCGTTTTGGGGCCCTGGTTTGTATTTGATGATAAAATCATAGTCTGAAAAGAACAATATCCATCTTAACTGTCGGGGGGTGAGTGCCTTGGCCGTTTTCAGGAACAACAAATTCCTATGATCAGTATAGATTTCTACCGTGTGTGCTGCTCCCAGGAGGTAATGACGCCATTCCTCGCATGCTCTTTTAATAGCGAGAAGCTCCTTGTCTGAAATAGAATAGTTTATCTCACACGGTGTCAGTTTTTTTGAAAAGAAGGCAACAGGATGTACTTGGCCAGTCACAGGATGTCTTTGAGATAGCACACCTCCCACTGCATTCTGAGATGCATCTGTTTCCAGTATGAAAGGCATTTGTGGATCAGGGTGACGAAGGATTGGGGCTTGCGTGAATTGTTTCTTTAAAAATCGGAATGAATTATCCGCAGCCTCGCTCCATACAAAGGGAGTGTTCTTCCTCAAAAGGCTCGAGATAGGATGTATAATTTTTGAGAAATCTTTAATGAACCTTCTATAGTAATTGGCAAAGCCAAGAAAGCTCTGCACCGATTTAACATTCTGAGGAGTGTTCCAATTGGTTATAGCCTCCACTTTCGACTGATCCATCTGGAATCCATGTTCATTTATCACGTAGCCAAGAAAAGCAACATCGCGGACATGAAACAGGCATTTCTCCAATTTCGCATAAAGCGAATTTTGTTGTAACCTGCTGAGCACGATGTTCACATGGTTCACATGATCCGAAAATGTGGACGAGTAGACCAAAATGTCATCAATGTAGACAACACAAAACGTTTCCAGGCATCCACGCAGTACTTCATCCATAAAAAATTGAAACGCGGCAGGGGCGTTACACAGCCCAAAGGGCATCACCCTGTATTCAAACAGCCCAAATTTTGTTCGGAATGCCGTCTTCCATTCATCTCCTATTTTGACGCGGACCAAATGGTATGCTCCGCGAAGGTCGAGTGTGGTAAAAAAACGAGCACCCTTCAACTGGTCCATCAATACAGGTATCAAGGGGAGAGGATATCGATTTTTGATTGTTATACGATTAATCGCTCTATAGTCGATACATGGTCTCAATTCAGCGCAATCTTTCTTAGGAATAAAAAACATAGGGGATGAGGCTGGTGACGTTGAATGCCTGATAAAGCCGGATGCAAGGTTATCATCGATATAAGTCTTTAAGTACTGTGTCTCCTTCTCAGTCAAGGCGTACACCCTGCTGCATGGGATGTCTGCTCCTGGTACCAGGTCAATACGGCAGTCATAGACCCTATGTGGAGGTAGGGTTGTGGCTTTTTGTTGACTAAACACTGGGAGATATGCCTTGTATTCTTCAGGAAGAACGGTAGCACAACAATAATGCTCTGAGGGACTTTCACCCGCTAGACACACTGAAGGTGTTTTTCTTGGGATTTTGATGTCTGGATTATCCCGTTTGCAGTGTTCCTTACAATAGTCAGAAGACAGAGTGATGGTGCGTGCCGCCCAACTGACTATCGGATCATGAAGGGTCAACCAGGGCATACCCAATATGAGTCGGAACTGAGGCGCGTCGATAAGATCGAACTGAATATATTCCTGATGGTTTTGGCTGGTTTGCATTAATAGAGAACACGTATGATAAGATACAGGATCGGATGATAGGACCGTTCCGTCAACTGCCTTTACCAACTCAGGTTTTTCCTTCTTCTCACAAATAATACCAAGCCTCATAGCATATTCTTGGTCGATATAATTCCCCGTAGCCCCCGAATCCAGTAAGGCGTCTATATCCAAGACTTCCTGGGAAGAGATCCATAGCTTAACCGGGAGATTCATGTGGGCAACAGCGGGGTGTAGGGTATTGGCGAGTACTGGTGAGATCTTAGATGTTTGAGAACCCAAAGCAGAGACCTCTTCCTGATTTGGGTTAATTAGTTTTCCGCCGGCTCTCCTGCTTGTACAATCGCCTGCACGCGAGGCACAAATGGGCGTCCCGGTAGTGCATTTCTTGCTCTGCAGTCCTTAATGAAATGTCCCCCTTTTCCGCAATACAGGCATTGTTTGAGCCTACGCCGTTTTTCTTTTTCTTCTAGTGAAAGGGGCCCGCGGATTCCTCCTATTTGCATGGGTTCAGTGCCTTCAGCTACTTTGGGACGATCTTCTGGGAGGTTTCTGAAACGAGGAGACAGATACCGACCATCCCCCATCCTGTTTTTATCCCCTTTACGGTCCAGGAGTCGGTGGTCCAATTGGACGGTCAAGTCTATGAGCTCTTCACAGGTGTTAGGAAGTTGCACTACTTGAGCCAGGACATCCTTAAGCTCCCCTCTCAATCCTTGGTAGAATAGTGTAATGCGCTTACTAGGAGGCCAGTCGGTTTCCACCACCAGTCGGTTGAAGGCTGTAATATAAGTCAACAGGTCCTGAGAACCTTGACGCAAGGTTAACAATTCCCTGTCAAGGGTCATCATGTGAGATTTCCTGTCAAATAATTTCCGTAGTTCCAAGCAAAAAGCAGAAAAGCTGTGTAACACAGGGTCGTTTCTTTTTATAAGGGCACCGTCCAACTTGCTGCATTTCCACTCATATAGGACATCATAAATGCCGTTTTTGCTGATTCCTCCTGAAACACCCCAGGTTTGCATAAAAAGTGTAGTCTACATTGATTAAGGAAGGTCTCGAATTTACGGGGATCCCCAAAAAATCGTTCAGGAGATGCCAAAGGGATACCCAGATTTTGCACTATGTGTACAGTATGTGTAGGGTCAGCAGGGGGAACGGTGTGATGAGGAAGTATAGCAAACCCACCCCCTTCTGCTCCTACAGAGGGCATGGTTGTGGCGGAACCGGGTGGTGGCAGGGTGGCAGGTTTCAGTAGAGGGACCCCTCCTGTACCCTTACGCGTTAGCCCTGCAACCTCTCTTCTTAAGGAGCCCACTTCCTTTTGTAAGACCTGAGATTCAGTTCTAGATGCGTGCACGTCTCGCTGCAAGGCGGCCATGCTTTCCGCCAAGGAGGCCAACATCCCCTCCACATCCATCGTCTAGGCCGGGCGTTATTCTTGGGCTTGTCAATCTGTCGGGATTGGCCACAGCTCAAGGATACAATTGCCACTAACCTTCACCTTGTGACCAGCGGAGACGATGGTAGAAGAGATGCTTCCCAATTCCTCCCGAGCGCAACACCCAACAAGGAAGACTTACTCTATGCGTGGACTTGCGCCCCGGGGAAAAGGGAAGTGGACAAAATGATAATGAGCGGTGTTTCCAGTGGTTCCCTCAAGTCTGGTCAAAAAGAACAGCGTCACACAGGCCAGATATCCACTCTGCAGTAGGGGAGAGAATGTACAATATGTAACACCTATCTTATCTGAAGGGTAGGTAAGTAAGCAATATAACGTGGTATGACCTTACCAGGAAAGACACCGCAACACAGGGCTATTCCTTCCCTTTCCTCTCAAAAGAAAAATAAAAGACTCAAGGATTGTATTGTCCATAGAAACATTCCAGGGATTGTTCAACCATCAAGATAAGTCTCTGTGTCCGGTAAAGAAACTGGAGGGTTCAACAAGGCAGGGCACCGTGAAACATAAGCAAAAATGTTGTCCACAAAGTCAGCGTTGTTCCTGCACAACCGACTTTGGAATATCACGCTGCTCCTGACGTATCTCCTATGCGGAGAGCACAAATAGTCAAGCACCGTTCAGGAACTAAACTCGAAACTGGATTGAACTCGGAACGCGTCTTTAATGTCAGACGCGTTATAAGCCATTCCGTTTCACCCGCTACGAGCAGCAACAAAAGCGCAAGAATGCGTTCTGAGAACTGCTACGCGGCTTAACTAATCAGCTTACACGAGGCAATGTCAGGGGCGGAGGAGGCGAGCCCGCGCTTCTTCCGCCTCAATACCTGCTTTCCACATGATTCAAAACAACGTAGTCCCGAACATCCAAGGCTTGTAATCTTCAAGCTGAAATCCGGCAGGGAACACCATCCGCCATCCCACGAAGAAAACCAGAACAATTGACAAGCACCGTCGCGGCGAAAAGGAGGTGCTTAAGTGAGTTCCTCCTTAGGCCACATGGTTCCCGCCTCTAGGCATTCTGGGAGTCGTAGTTTTCATGTCTAACACCTGCCTCTGCGATCTGACAGGAACCCAATGATACTTTCGGGAGTGGTATGGGACAAGCCCTGTTTGCCATGCAATCGCTACATGTCAGGGCCTCAATTACTTCCTCTAGGCTAAAAGTTAAATCGATTGGATATGGAGAGGTATTTGTACTTGGAGTTGATTCACCAACAATTACTGAGAATATTTTTGAAAAATGTGATACCCATCCATCTGCGTTAATTGCTACCTCTAAACTTGGTCCAATATTCCCATCCTTCAAGAAGGGTGAGTTAACCACTCTCCAGAACATTTTACCATCCTTTCTGTTACAACTATCGTGGAGTTTTTCCCATAAATCTGTTTTCCTTTCCTTTCTACATTCCTTTTTCGCCAGGTTATAATTCTGTCTCAGCTTCCTGATTTCTTGCTGATCCCTCTCGGTTTTGTGCAGTGCCTCCTTTAATTTAGAAGGGCTCTGCGGCATTCCGAATTGAACCACCCTTTATCTTGAGAACCAGTCTGCTTTTGTTTGCGGTGCAGCTCCTTACTGATTACTTTAGTAATATTAATAAAATTAATTAGAATGTCATCAACGGTAGAGTGGAGATTTAGACATGTTTCCAACATGGGAAGTGATTTGTGAACGACATTTGATGTAATGACGTCTGGGTCTACTCTGGCCCACTTTACTGAGTAACCATTGATTTTATCTAAAGACAAGGCTTTTTGGGTTAGCAATCCTGGGTTACCTATCTGATCGCACCCTGTAGAAACTGAAATGGTAACACTGTTAGAAAAATGATCACTACTAATGTTGTTACCCGTATTAAATGTAATCACTTCCTCCTTCATGTGTAGGGATATCAAGATAAAATCAATTGTAGTATTACAACCCCTACCATGAAAGGTGGGGGAAAAATCAATTGGGGGTTCATCAAGTTCGTTCGCAAACCCCAGTCCTAGGGCAAATAGTTTTTCACTTAAAATACTCCCAACACTGAAGTGTGCGAAATGCGTTATGGGAGCCCCCACCTCATCTACAACTCCACAGTTCGAGTTGGAATAATCATTACACAAAGCGGTATTGAAATCGCCGCCCCAAATTAATTTAAAAGACTGGGCGGGACATTTCATCCGTTGCTCATTTAAGACCAAAAATATCCTATTTAGGACTTTCTCAAAGTCAGGAGGTGAAAGATTATTGTAAAAGTTTAACAAGAAATATGTATCCCCTCGGTTTACTGAGAATTTAATTAGTTGGTAATTCTCATAGGTGGAAATTTCTACCATTTTTTCAAATGTAAGGATATTGGATACATAAATTGATAAGCCTCCTTTGGGTCTACCAGCGGGTGAGGGACGTGCACTTGACTGAAACAATCTATAGCCCTGGAGGTGAATTGCAGTAACTGCCCAGGTTTCCTGGCAGCATACTATGTTATGTTGACTGATTGTTTCTAGCCAATTCGGTTGATCAATTTTAGTGCGGAGACCCGCGACATTACAAAAAATTATAGAGAGGGTCAAAGTACTTGTTAAGATTGGTGTTACCATATTATGTCCCTGTAATAATAGGGAGTCATCCTGTATTGGAGTCCTTGAACATTCTACGGGAGGAATAATATCTATATCGTTCATTGGACTAACACCAGTAAAAGAAAAACTACCACAACAATAGGCCACTTGGCATGCCTTTTGGGGTGTTCCTGGGTTAGCTGGCAAGGGCAAAACAGAGTTATCCTCAGGAATTAGAGTAGGTAGTAGTCATTCAATGTCATCTAAACCTGCCAGAATGTTAAAACGATTTTGTGTGGGAATAAAAAAAGGTCTAGGTATCGGGTGGTAATTGTAACTGCCCATCTGAGTAGAGAAATTTCTCCATGGTAAGAGATAATGATTATTATCTGGAGGGTCAATATTATTATTCCGATAATTGGGTACGTTTCTATAATGTTCTACTTGCTGCATTGGTTGAAACCTAGTGGGAGCATCCTGACATTGCAAAAAGGCCTGGAATGGTATACTCGTGACTCCGGATAAGGCCCAAGGTAATTATGCTCACGGTGTAATAAGGTTCTAATAATATCATCATGATAATAATCCTGAGGCCTAGAATTTGGATAGATTAACCTATTTCTGGGGTAAAAATAAGTCAAATTGCGAGGGATAATCAGATTACTGTCAGTGGGGGAAGGCCAATCTAAGATGTAACTAACTGCCTTCGTGTCTCTAAAGCTTATTACGATGACGTCCCCCGTAATATTCTTTTTGGTAGGCCCTAACCAAGGAAGGCGTCTAACGTGGAGAATCTCACCATTCACATTAGGGGGAAGAGGACGATTTTTCTTAAGCCAAAATATAACTTTATTTTTTAATTGAGTTTGATTTTCATATTTATTAACATTTCCTTCCTTCAGCTCCGGCACTCCAGTGAGCACCACCACTAGTGGGCCTGCTTCTGGAGGTAGTTCCACATTTGGCCTGTTAGGGGCAGTAGGCTTCGCAGGGATATCCTTACTAGAGGATTTGGAGGGATTGGCCAAGATGTTTGTCTTTAAGACCTCCTGTGCCAACTTATCACTATTTTTTCCCTTTGGTCTCACTGCTTTAGAAGGTGGAGATTTTAAATTTTGGGGGATTATCTGATCGGTAATTTCGTTTGAATTTTGGGCTGGAAGATTTGGGGGCAGTGTGATAGTTTTAGTTAATGCTGGAGGAGCTAGAACAGTCTAGTTCCTTCTTTAAGTTCTTTAATTACTTCTTCTAAATTTCCCAGTTGTTGCCCTATTAGTCGTAATCTCTCTACCAAAGGTAATGTGAGAGACCTTACTAATTTCTCGATACTTTTCAACAAGGCGGGATCAGTAGAATCCAATAAAACTGAAGGGGATTTTATAGGTGATATAGGGGTATTTGGAATAACTAACACAGGGGTCGTAATATTACCACGAGCTACTTGGCTAATTTTATTCTTCTGGGCAAAATTGACCCCTCTTTTCCTTCTTTTCGGGGGAGGACCATACGATTGTGCCTTTTTTTTCAGGGGTTTATTGGGTTTATTGATAAGCTCAACCAGTGGTGGTGATAAAATTACCAAAGCTTCCGCCTCTGGTGACTTAATACCTGAGACTACAGAGAGATTTATAAGCGAGTCATTAGTCATATCAGGATGGGGAGAAGTGATATCTTGTAGCAATAGAGGAATGCTATCTTCAGGGAGGTCTTCTACGTCATTTCTATCACTGTTAGTACTAGTGAGGGGAGTCAAGGCAAGCTGGGACGGGCCCAACGAAGAACGTTTGTTCTTAATTAGCTCTATCGAGCGACGTCGCTCAGCCCGTCGTTCTGCTAGGGCACTATCCCTGTCTGTTCTTCCTACGGCCCTAAGAAAGTAATTGTCTAGAGTCCTGTGCTTTGCCCCCCCGTCTACTGGGGACGTTGTAATTGGCACTGGTGAGGACATTATGTCGACTTTGGGATATATGTTACAGTTACTCAATGCCAAGTATATGAATGAGGTCCTAACAGAAGATACACAGTCCACCACAATCAGATGGAAAACAATATCTTAGCTACAAGTGACAACACGGACCACAGGCCCTTCCTCCCTCCCCTAAGAATAGACAGCTCAGAGGGGGAGCCCGGTCCGGGCTCCTCGGGCCTCTGAGGGCCTAAGAGGGCCCGCCCTTTACCCGGGCTTAGCCCGGCGCACACCTGTGCGCGTCCCGCGTTGCGCGGGGAGGGCCGGACTCAATAGGAGCAAGAGGCGGGCCGGTTAGGGGAAGAGGACCAGCTGATGACTCCAGCTAAGAATGCTGGTCCTCGCAGTCCCCACAGGCACGTCAGCCCACAGTCCCGGTCCGAAATTCACTAGAAACTGCTCCAGTCGCAGCACAGGGACCCCTCGTTGTGTCCAGCGAACAGAGTCACACGCTCCAGTAGCAGGGAAACAAAAGCCTCACGCAGCGAACGGCTCCCGCGAAGCGGGGGCCGTGAGTTGTTATATGCTGCAGGCAGGAGGCGGGCCGGTTAGGGGAAGAGGATCAACTGATGACTCCAGCTAAGAATGCTGGTCCTCGCAGTCCCCACAGGCACGTCAGCCCACAGTCCCGGTCCTAAATTCACTAGAAACTGCTCCAGTCGCAGCACAGGGACCCCTCGTTGTGTCCAGCGAACAGAGTCACACGCTCCAGTAGCAGGGAAACAAAAGCCTCACGCAGCGAACGGCACTTAACTATTATTGTTTCTAAGACTACATTTATGTTACTGGAACCAAGTGTTGATATAAAACGCCCCTTTTCAGTGGATAGTGGTATTTTAGAACATGTAAACTATTTTGATATTCAGGGATTTTGGTACAAACCTAAATTGTCTTTGAAGCAGCAAAGGGAAAGAGCGATTGCGATTTTGAGGCAGGCAGCACCCACATTTACTAGGTGTAAACAAAGAATGGGGGGCAGTAATTGAGTTCATTAATACATGCCTATAGCGTAAAGTCCTTTTCATCTGCGACTTATGGAGCTGAAATCTGGTGCTACACAGATTTTGTTAAGCTTAAAAAAATTGATAACAGGTTTCAGAGGGCATTGTTGTGGCTTGGGCGGGGCATGCCTTTAGCATCACTGTATTTGGAATTCGACATTACACCCATTTCTGATATCATTGCCATTGCACCAGTAATTTATTTTGTACACCTACAGAAAAATCGTTCAGCAGGCACATATTTGGCCGCTATATGGGAGGTAGCCCTTTACCCTGGTCTGCCCGGAATGTCTTGGTGCAATTATGTCTGCAATACCTTAAAACAGCTGAAATGCAACATTATCTGTGAGGATCCCTAGGGGGTAAATGGGGAAGCGTTAAGCAAGTTTAAGGTGGCTTATTGGCAATATAAGAATCAAATGATGCATGAGTTAAGTAAGAATAGGATCCTGGTGCAGGGGTACCTAAAGCATAAATCTATTTTTGGCTTTGAATCCCATTTGGATGACATCTACCCTGAGATACAGCGTTCATTATACATAAAAGTCCACCTTGGGATGTACCCATTGATGGCTCATGTTGCCAAGTGGAGCAAGACTGAGAGTAGTGTGTGATTGTGCCAGCTGGAAAATGTTAACTACTACTCACTTCATGTTATTTTGTCCAAATGTTGCTAGGCTCAATCAGGGGGAATTGTAAATCAGGGGAACTGTAAGCACGTTACTCACCCTTGAGGGTCTCAAGGCGCTGCGGAGAGAGGGGAATATGCAGCTCCGTTCAGTCAAAGAGCCAGGTCTTGAGTGTCTTCCTGAAGGTGTTCAGGGAGGGGGCACGTCTGATGTCGATCAGAAGCTCGTTCCAGGTCTTGGCCACGATGTAGAAGAAGGTTCTTCCACCTGTTCTGGCACAGCGGATGCACAGGGTTTCGGCGAGGGCAAGGTCGGTGGATCGGAGGTTTCTCCTGGGTACGTGGAAGGAGATTCTCTAGTTGAGGTATTGGGATCCGGTGTTGTGGAGGCATTTGTAGGCGTGGGTGATTATCTTGAAAGTGACTCTCTTTTCAACGGGGAACCAGTGCAGGTTCTGTAGGTGTTGGGTGGTGTGTTCGTGTCTAGGAATGCTGAGGGTGAGTCTGGCTGCAGTGTTCTGTATGGTCTGGAACTTGCGGAGCAGAGACTTGTTGATCCCAGCGTAAAGGGTGCTTCCGTAGTCCAGTCTGCTGGTTATGAGTGCGTGGGTAATGGCCTTCCTTGATACATGGAGGGATCCACTTGAAGGTCTTTCGGAGGATTCGGAGGGTGTTGAAGCAGCTGGGGGCGACAGCGTTGACTAGTCAGGTCATGGAAAGGGGAGGAGTTGAGTACGATGCAGAGGTTTTGGGCGTGGTTTGTGGGGGGGGGGGGGTGCCGAGGACGGTGGGCCACCAGGTGTTGTCCCATGCCGAGAGGGAGGGTCAGAGGACGAGGACTTCTGTCTTCTCCAAGTTGAGCTTCAGGCAGATTCTGCTCGTCCAGGATTGCGACGTCCTTCATTCCTTCCTGGAAGTTGAGTCTGGTGGTGATTGGGTCTTTCGTGAAGGAGAGGATGAGTCGGGTGTCGTTGGCGTAGGATTCTATGCTAAATCAGTGCTGTCTTACGATGGCGACGACGGTGTCCATGTAGATGTTGCAGAGTGTGGGGCTGATTGATGATCCTTGGGGCACTCCGCAGTTGATTTCCGTGGGTTCGGAGAAGAACTGTGACAGTCTGATTCTTTGGGTTCTGCCGGTAAGGATTGAGTGGATCCAGTCGAGGGTGGTTCCTTGTATGCCGGTGTTGTGGAGTCTGGCGGTGAGTGTGCGGTGGGAGACTGTGTCGAACGTTGCAGAGAGGTCAAATAGGATCAGGGCTGAGGTGTGTCCTTGGTCGAGGAGGGAGCGAATGTCGTCTGTGGCGGTGAGTAGAGCGGTCTTGGTGCTGTGGTTGCTGTGGAATCCGATAGGGAGAGGTCGAGGATGGAGTATTCTTCGATGAACTTGGTTAGTTGTGCATTGATGATCTTCTCTGTGACTTTGGCCGCGAAGGGGAGGAGAGAGATGTGTTGGTAGTTCTTGAGGTCGGTGGGGTCTGCTGAGGGCTTCTTGAGCAGGGATCTGACTTCTCTGCATTTCCAGTCGTGGGGAAAGATGCCGGTCTTGAAGGTGGTGTTGATGGGGTGTCGAAGTTCCAGAGCGATGGCGGCTCTGTGGAAAATGTGCGGGGACAGGGGTCCGGGGGGGCTCCTGAGTAGATGCCCTTCATGGTCGATGTGGTGTCTTCGGTGGTGACTGGAGTCCAGGAGGAGATGGTGGGCTGGATGGCGTTGCTGGAGAAGGAAGTGGTTTCGGAGTTGGGTGTCTGGTCGTTGAAGTTGTCGTAGAGTCACTTGATTTTTAAATGGAAGTAGGATCCAAGCTTGTTGCAGAGGTCCTGGGAAGGGGTGATGTCCGTGGTTTCACTGAGGGGCTTGGGGAGTTCCTGGATGATGCTGAAGAGTTGCTTGGATTTGCAGGCGTTGGCGAGGATCTTGTTTTGAATGAAGGTCCTTTTGGTGGATCTGATGCATTGGTGGTATTCCGTCATGGCGTTTTTGTAGGTGGTACGATCTTCTGATGTCTTGCTGTTTCTCCTGTTCTTCTCGAGTCCTCTGCAGGTGCGTCAGGATTCTTGGAGGTCGGTGGTGAACCAGGTGGCTTTCCTGGGGCACTGTCTGTCGGGTGCAAGCTTGTCTGCGCAGTAGGAGATCCATCTATGGAGTCCTTTGGCTGCGAGGTTGGCGTTGGTTGAGGTAGTGGGGGTGTCGCAGTTAAGGGCAGAGTTGAGTTGTTCCTCAGTGACTTTGCTCCAGTTCCTTCGTGGGGGGCGCAGTGAAAGTTTGGGTGGCGTGGGTTCGTCAATGTGGAAGTGTACGCAGTGGTGGTCTGACTATGGGGGTTGCATGGTGTGGCTGAAGTGGATGTTGATACCTCCTGCGAAGATTGTGTTGAGGGTGTGTTCTGCCTTGTGGGTGGGTGTGGTGACAAGCTGTTTCAGTCCTATGTTGGCGAGGTTGTCCTGGAGAGTGGTGGAGTTGGGGTTGCTGGAGTTGTCGAGGTGGAAGTTCAGGTCTCCGATGAGTATGTAGTCCAATGAGGTCAGCGACGGTAGTGGTGAACGAAGCGCGGGTTCCGGGGGGTCTGTAGGCGAGGGTTCTGTGGAGTGGGGTTTTAGGGCTGGTGTGGATCTGGAAGTGGAGTTGTTCGGTGGTGGGGAAGAAGTCCTTTGTGGTGGAAGTGGAGAGTAGGAGAGGGCTATTGTGTATGATGGCGATTCCTCCTCCTGGGCAGTTGGTGGCGGTCCTTCCTCTTGATCTTGTATCCGTCGGGCATGGCAGTGGCGATGTCGGGGGCAGAGGAGGCATTCGTCCACGTTTCTGTAAAGAAGGCGACGTCTGGCGAGAAGGTGCAGAGGAGGGCCCAGATCTCTACGGCTTGTCTGAGCAAGGAGCGCACGTTGAGAAGGATGCACCTCAGGGCTTCGGAGGTGTTGCCGTGGGGTACGGGGACCGTGGGGGTGCGGTTGGAGGTGAAGGATTGGCGGCAATAACACCAGAAGGGTGCGCATTAAATGGCTTTCTCCCTTATTTTCCACTTATAATGCTTTAAATGAGGTGGATACTTTAGCTCTCTGTTACAGAACTGATCACCCAGAGATCTAACAGGCAGATTCTATTTTTATTTGGAGTGCTTTGATCATGACTGGGAAATGAAAAAAAAAATGATTTTAAATTGCAAAGTGTTATATTTATCTTGTATTATTTAAATTTTGATTGAGGTGTTGCAATATTTTTTAATCATTCTTATATGTTTTATACTGTATTGTTATACATAAATAGTAATAAAACAAGATTCTTCCACAGTGAGAATGTTCAAGTGCTACATTGAGACAGGAACTCCTTACCATATAAAAACAACCTAGAGAGATATGAGAAAAATCAAATGAGGTGGCACAGTGATAGACGAAATGAAATGTGTCAGGGAAGAAGAATGCTTTTCTATGGGACACACAAGGAAATATTTAATTCAAACTGAATGAAATTCAGCGGCAGCTCCTCCGCTAAAGCGGAGTAGCGTTGCCCCACTGTTCTAAGAGCAGTGCAGAGGACAAATAAAATTAGAATAACCACATTTTTGTATCATTTTATTTTTAGTCTGGCTTCAAGCTCCATGTTATGGTGGGGGGTGGCTGGGCTCCCATGACGAATAGGGAGGAGGAGTGGCTGCTGTACCTTAAGTGGCATGACGGTTTGGCCGGCTGTCTTGGACCAGCCAAACCGCAATGTGCACTTTGTATGTTCTCCACTGACTGTATTTTACAGCCCTGTAGAGAACATGCACAGCCTCCCAGTCCCCGTCTGAGTGCCGAATCATGGCAACGTCGTGATTGGCTAGGGGGGTCTGGAAGCCTGGTGCTTCAGGGTGGCAGCATACAGTGAGGACAGAGGAGAGGCGGGTGGCGACCCACAAGCAAGTTCTTTTTTAAAAAAAAATTCTACCCCCTCCACCAGCCGCCACAGATAACATTCAAGTTTTCCAATATTTGTGAAGGAAAACTGCAATTTAAAAGGCATAAGGCAAAAATATTAGCAAGAAATTGGCACCACGGGTACTTACCAGTGCTTTTCTTGTAAAAGAATGAGTGCCGGTGTAGGACAGTGGCTCTATATATACTGCACCAAAATGAGGTATAGTGTGTATAGAGTCTAGGTGACCCCAGCGGTAGGCAGAGGTTAAAATTAGATAGAACCTTACTCTCTATTTGTGGTAGAGTGGTGAGCAGTGAGGCAGTATCAGAAGACAGTGTTAAGCATTTGATGTACACACTCAATCAGCAAATGAATTCACACACTAAAGAACTGAACTCTAGGCCAATTATTTTTGTATAAAAAAATATACTGTTGTTTATTTTTACGACCAAGCAAGCCTGGCACAGGTAAGCATAAAATACTTTTCAGTAATAAGTTGCTGAATATAGAACAGTTTGAAAATGCAATAGAACTTGTACTTTGTTTGATTCACAGGGGATGCCGCAGGTTGCAACACTTAGAAAATACAGTACATTGGAATGAATAGGCTTTTTCAGTAAATTACAGGTAAGTTACTTTTTACTTTACTTTTCTTACTCAGTGCTGGATACCTAGATTCAGCACTGGGACATTTCCTCTAAACGGGTATGTAATTACATTTTGGTTATTCGCATGATTTTTAAAGAATATCTTTAGATGTCAAAACTCCACACTTAGAAACTTTTTGGAAGAAAATTGTCAATTGGACGGAAAACAGGTTATCGGTCCACAAGCAAGTAATCGACTGTGGGAGTCAAGGTTCTGGGGCTGGACTCAGGGGTCTCCCAGGGTCAGTGATGCACTGTTGTTGCACCCTCAGCTGCACTAGGG
This sequence comes from Lissotriton vulgaris, assembly GCF_964263255.1. Taxonomy (NCBI): domain Eukaryota; kingdom Metazoa; phylum Chordata; class Amphibia; order Caudata; family Salamandridae; genus Lissotriton; species Lissotriton vulgaris. The sequence continues at coordinate 446,177,952 of NC_141698.1, forward strand.
CAGCTAGGTGCAGAGTGTTGAGGCATAATGTTATCTAATGGGGAATAGGGGGCCTCCTGTTGGGGCTGCTGGCAAGGAGGCCACTGGGTTGTGGGAGCAAAGCTCCTAGGGTTAAGGTCAGGGCAAATGGGGAAACAGAGTAGCATAAAAGGTGCACCCTTAGCGGCACTTGGACAGCTGGGTGCAGAGTGCTGTTTCGACGTCGGGTGCCCTGTTGTTTTCTATGGAGAACCTCCGGTTTGCAAAAGCACTGCAGGCAGCGAGACGAAGGACTTCTGGTTACGACCACCACTTGGAGAGGTAAGTTGGGAAGTTAAGGATTGGTTAGGCACCGTCGGTTTGGGAACACAAGGCCATGGAGCGTCGGGTGCAGTAGTGGCTTTTGGGGTCAGATCTTCTTACCAGCTCCTTGTTGCGGTTAGAGGGGCCTTCTGTATTAAGGGGCATATGTAGGAAGCCTTTTGTGAATCGCAAAAGGCATTTTAGTATGTATGGGCCACATAGCAAAATAAGGAATCACAAAAATTGCGATTCCTTATTTTGCTCAAGCATTTCAGGAATCGCAATTTTGCTATTCCTTAAATGCTATGTAGGGGTGCCTCGCAAATTGCGATTTTGGCTTAAGGAATCACAAAATACCACCTACTCCAAGTAGATGGTATTTTGCGATTTCCTTTTAAAGTGCATTTTTTTAAAAAAAATCAAAGTGCCTTGTGGCGCACAGACATGCCCTTACATGCACATTCCAGGGGTGCAACAGGTGTCCTTTGGACACCCTGGCACCCTTGGACTTGCGATTCTCAAATTGCGATTTTCTCATAGACATTCACAATTTGAGAATGTATCCCCATTCATTCCTATGGGCCTCTTGGCCCATAGGAATGCATGGGACACTCATTCCTTAATTTGGATTCGCAATTTGCTAATCGCAATTAAGGAATTTTAGAGATTCGCAAAAAAATTGCAATTTGTTACATACATTCCATTTTGCAATTCTCAAATAGCGATTCCTTAAAAATCGCTATTTGAGAATCGCAAAATGTAAATTACATACATATGCCCCTAAGACTGCAGGCGTCGGATGGAGGCTTGAGGCAGGTCAGGGGTCGCCGGATCTCAGGTCAGGATCGCCTGGGCAACCTCCTCGTGGTGTTTTTCCACTCGAGCTCGGGCCGGCTTCGGCGGGTGCAGAGTGGTCTGGATTCGAGGTCTCTGGCTGCTGCCAGAGGTTGCAGTTGAACAAATCTGGTGTTCACGGGAGAAGCAGTCTTTGGAAGTGAATGCAGGCGGGTCCTCCTGGGTTTTTGAGGTTGCTGGCTGCAGGACACATCAGGATTTCGCAGGAGCAGGTTAGAGGGGAGACAGGCCGGTAGGGTTGATGCCAGGTCAGTGGGCGTCTTCCTCTTGTTAGCTGGCTGCACTGCTGTTCAGTCCTTCTTCTTTTCTTCTTGTTTCTTGTCTGGATCTGAGGAAGCAAGGTTCAGTGTGCCCCCTACATACTAGATTATGGGGCGTTATAGGTAGGTAGAGGGCAGGGACCAATGGGTCCCTTCCCTGGGGTGGGTACACCCCCTATTGTGACACCCTCCAGTGGGAGGGGGCAGGAGCCTGTCCCTGGTTGGTTGGGTCCTCCCATCCTCAAGATGGTGGGGACTTGGAGTTGTGCTTCACCTCGCCTCCCCCACCTGAGGGGTAGCATTGGCAGAGGTGGGCACACCTCTTTCCCTCACTTGTTTTTCCCACCGGCACTCCCGCCCAAAGTGGGGGGGTAGAACCAGTGGGGACCAGTTGCTGAAAGCAGCAAAGGGGCTGGGGAGGCTCCCAAAGGTGGCATGCCTTTAAAGCTTCCCCTTCGTGAACCCTGCCCATCCTCGGGGTGGAGACTTGGCACCTCGTCCCAGGATGTGCATTGTTTCAGGCCCCGGAGAGCAGCAGGCTCTCGACCCAGGGGTCTAGAAACATGTCTGGTGGTGGCAGCTGAAAGCAGCTACTCACCCTGGACACTAGTGGTGGCTCTCTGATATGCCCTCTGTGTGCATTTTTCATTAAATCCCACACTGGCATCAGTGTGGGTTTAAATGTGCTGAGAAGTTTGATACCAAACTTCTCAGTTTTCGGTGTAGCCATTATGGTGCTGTGGAGTTTTTAATGACAAGCTCCCATCACCATATACTCTTAATGGCAGGACTGCACTTACAATGTCTAAGAATGGACTTAGGCACTGTAGGGGTACAGGGCTCATGCACCTGTACCCTCACCACTGGCATAGGGCATCCAGCTAGAGAGGTGACTGATCTATGCCAGGGCAGTGGGTTGTAGGCATGGCACAGATGTGTGCCATGTCTACTCTACTTTGTTCTACACCAAATCCTGCAGCCTGTAAAGGCAGTGTGTGTGTAAAGGTACAGGGCCTCTAAGGGTGGCACAATAAGTGCGTTAGCCCTTAGAGGTCATCCCTGGTCACAGTGCCCTGAGTACCTGTGGTACCATTTACCAGGGGCTGACCTGTGGCCAGAGATGCCAATTGGGTTAGTTTTGGGGAAAGAACACAGGCCCTGGGAACCTAATTGGCAGGATCCCAGGGCACACCAAGAAAGAGTGCATCTGTATTCTGGCAAAAAGTGAGGGGGTTACTGCAACAGAAACCCACTTTCCTACACTGGTGGGCAAAGCTGTACTCAATATTGGCATTATTAAATATTAGTGCTCCAAATGCGTAAGCTTATCTACCTCATGCCTCTTTAATCTATAGCGGATACTCTCTGCCGCTTTATCTCTCTCTTGCAGGATCCTGCTTTCTCACTACGTTTGTGACAGGTTTTCCGTCTTTTCTTCACTTCCTTTTCGCCGCGTTTGTTTTTCTTTCTTGCTCTGGACAACATCGGATGAGGAAAAGTAAGTGGCTGTCTGTAAAAACGTGTTTCTGTGGTCTCCACTGGCAAGCACCAGTTCAAATTAAATACTGCATGTACACACAAGCATAGGCAGGGTATCACTGTTATGTGATACACACGGCTAGATGAACCATCTGACTGTTTTGTTTTTGTTGGTTGAAATTCATTTTCAATAATTCAATAAAATATATATGAACAATTCATTTTAAAAAAAATTGAATGCCTTGGGACTTTTCCTAGGGGAAAAACTACTCCCGCCATAACATTATATCCTTCAGGGAAAGTCCAAATCTGTTTACCCAGCCACCTCGGACCAATGGCCCAAGTATGTTTTAAAAGTACGTATGCTAGTGAAGTCTTGTATGAATACAAGTGCCAGAAATGCATTCAACCAATTGCATGCTTGCTTATGAATAATGGATTAGCCTAATAATGCTTGCTGGTTTTATTGAAGTGCATAAATAACTGCAGTGGATGGAACACCTGCTAAAAATCTGGTAAGGAGAAGTTAAGAAAGAATAAAAAGTTTTAAAAAAGAAAGAAAGAAAGCTTGTCTGGTATGTAAGATAAGGTGAGTATCTGAGTCCAGACGCCAGTTGGATGGTCTAGTGCGGATTTATGAGTCCTGCCCAAGACAGCATAACCCAAGTCAATACAAGGCTGGCTGTAGTCTACGGGTTATTCTACTCTTGTCCATAAACGTCATTCTTCCCACAGCTTTTTGACTGACTTTTAAAACCTTCCATTTCAGATAAGCCAATGGATGGATTACTTATTAATAATCTTTACTATTCCAATTGCCCCTTCCTTATCTGAAAGCTTACATTACTCTCCTTCCCTGGAGTCTTTGAACCCATCTTATCGGCGGGTCAGGCTTTAAGTGGAAGAGGTGTGGCGCAGTGGCCAGGGTTCCGGACCACGAGGTTCACGGTTCGATCCCCGGTGCCGGTAGCTGGTTAACCCAGCACCATGTGACTCTGGGCAATAGCTCGCTTAATCTTCCCGAGGGCCCCCAGCGCCGGGAAACCACTTCGGAGGTAGCTGTGCGCTTGAAAAATTCAAGGTTATTATTAAGGAGTATTGGGAGCAAGCCCACCCTGGTCGATGGCTTTCACGAGGAATCGTCACGTAAGACTCACAGGAGGGAACATGCAATCTTTTTTTTTAATTTGTTGTTGAGCTAGAAGGTATCTGCTTAGATTAATTTTCTTTACAATACAAGCAAGGGGACGAGAAAGGGAGCTCCAAGGATACAATGGTATTTCTTCTAAGTTTAAATCAAATGGAGGACCTTACTCACCGCCAAGGGCCAATGTGTGCGGTAGCAAGATTCCTTTAACCTAGCGTTCCACGACATCTTGAACAGAACCTGGGCTTGGACAACTTCACAAGTAAAGATGTTGGTAGAAATGATTTTCCTTTTCAATGGACTTGATGTAGATTACGATGGCCCGTGGGTAATGTTGCTGGTGTCATAAGGGAATAATGATGCTGTCCACAGTCGTTCTGGAACCCATACATTTGTGTTTTCCACTGTTATTTGAAACTTTTGGAAAGAATGTTTCAAAGTGTCTGGTTACTTATTCAGATGGAGATGCATTACTTTTGAAAACAATATTGTGAAAATTCATCTTCTAGTAAGTAGGGGCCACATGCATCCAGCAATTTTGCATTTGCAAACGGTGCAAATCTGTAATTTCGCCCGTTTGCAAATGTAAAATATCCTTTCAAGTTATATGAAAGGCTTTGTAGTCGCAATTTTTGGTAATCCGAAAAATTGTAATTACCTAAAAATGCAACTACAAATAGAGAATAGCAAATTGCGATTCCCTTAGCAAATGTACCAAGCATTTTCTAAATGCAAACTGTGCATTTAGGAAATGCTATTACGGTATCCATGTGAAAATTGCCAAGTAGCACACACATGTCCCAAAGGCATGTGTGACCTTTAAATGTGCACTTTTTTGGGGGTGACTCAGGGAGGCTCTAGGCCCCCAAGCACCCTTTGGGCCAGATGTACAAAGCTTTTTTCAGCTCTCAAACGGCTCGATTTTTAAATGTATAAGCCCTATTTGCGATTCTGTAAGCTATTATCGAATTGCAAATTGGGTTTGTGAGTTCCTATAAGGAAGGGGCGTTCCAAGGGTGTCCCTTCCAAATAATGTGTCGCAGAGGCATATATGAACGTTTTGCAAACGGAATGCGATTGCAAAACATTCAATCTTTCCAGACTCCGTGAAGGAGGTGGTAACCCATACACAAATGGGAAGGAGTCTCCAAGGGACCCCTTCCCCTTTGTGAATGTGGGCGCTAACATTTTGTAAGAACAGGGACCACTGCCTACTCTGCAAAAATGAAAAGGAAACTTTTCATTTTTCTTTTTTAACTGCATCCCGTTTTCTTTTAAAAAACGGCTGCATTTCAAAATAAAAAACTGCTTTATTTGAAAAGCAGGTACAGACATGGCGGTCTGCTGGCCCCAGCAGACCATCATCCTCGTGAGTGCCGGCCATTCCCAATGGGTCGCAAATTGCAACTTGCCTCATGAATGTTAATGAGGCAGGTCCCTTGCGACCCATTGAGAATCACAAACAATATAAAACACACTATTGTACATAGCGGTTTGCGATTTCCGAATAGCGTATTGTGCAAAAATTCACTATTTGGAAATCGAAAACGGAATTCTATATATATCTGACTTGGTATTGCATTACCTAATTTGCAATTACCAATTAGTTAATCTTAAATTAGGTATTCACACCTATGAGCCTTTCGAATGGAGTACTATTATCTAATATCAATTAACTAATTGCGATTGCAAATTTTAGTAATCGCTATTGGGTAATCACTATTTTCTTACATACCATTTTGCATTCCTTAAAAAGCGATTCCCTAAAATGAGCTATTTAAGGAATGAAAAATGAATTTTTGATACACGTGGCCCTAGATCCCTTTGAGAGCATCTCTGGGGTCTGGTCAGAGTATGTACCTAAGTTAGATACAGTTCAAATCCACAAAGTACGGATTTGTGTTTCATACACTAAGTAGCACACCTTTGAATTCTGAGCGTATTCTTGTTTTCCTGCTCCAAATACACCACAGGAACAGAATAACATTAATTACCTGCACAGGGACTTCACGGTAAGGCACCCACCCACCTCTGTGCAGCTTTAATAACGTGCCTCAAAGTGAAAGCGTGCCCTTCAGCAAGCCAGGCTGGGCCTCCATTACTGTGAGATAATAACAGGCTCGGACGTCAGATAAACACTGTTGTCACTGACGGCGGCAATGATGGGGTCAGACAGCAGGTAAATACAGAGGTGACACAATGACTGGGTGCTGGCAGACATGCACAACGATTTAGAAAAGGGGGTGGTGATGAACAGAGTGTCTGAATTAAGCAGACCACTCTTACCCAGTCCAAAGATCAGGGCTAGATCCATCACCGTTATTTATCTCACTGCCCCATCCCAGCTCAGAACCTGGCTATATGCAAATTAGTCTGTCCCTGGCCCAGTGCATCATGGGAACAGGGCAGACCAAACTACCAAGCCAATTCTTCACCAGAAAGGAGACAAGCTACCGGGGACCGGTTTCTGGCATTTCAGCCTCTTCGGCCCGGCTTGCTTGAATCCTGATGGAGCAGTGAGAAAGGGACTCATGTCTGAGTATACCCTGCCACACTTATAGTGGCCAAAAACGATTTAGAAAAGGGGGTGGTGATGAACAGAGTGTCTGAATTAAGCAGACCACTCTTACCCAGTCCAAAGATCAGGGCTAGATCCATCACCGTTATTTATCTCACTGCCCCATCCCAGCTCAGAACCTGGCTATATGCAAATTAGTCTGTCCCTGGCCCAGTGCATCATGGGAACAGGGCAGACCAAACTACCAAGCCAATTCTTCACCAGAAAGGAGACAAGCTACCGGGGACCGGTTTCTGGCATTTCAGCCTCTTCGGCCCGGCTTGCTTGAATCCTGATGGAGCAGTGAGAAAGGGACTCATGTCTGAGTATACCCTGCCACACTTATAGTGGCCAAAAACGATTTAGAAAAGGGGGTGGTGATGAACAGAGTGTCTGAATTAAGCAGACCACTCTTACCCAGTCCAAAGATCAGGGCTAGATCCATCACCGTTATTTATCTCACTGCCCCATCCCAGCTCAGAACCTGGCTATATGCAAATTAGTCTGTCCCTGGCCCAGTGCATCATGGGAACAGGGCAGACCAAACTACCAAGCCAATTCTTCACCAGAAAGGAGACAAGCTACCGGGGACCGGTTTCTGGCATTTCAGCCTCTTCGGCCCGGCTTGCTTGAATCCTGATGGAGCAGTGAGAAAGGGACTCATGTCTGAGTATACCCTGCCACACTTATAGTGGCCAAAAACGATTTAGAAAAGGGGGTGGTGATGAACAGAGTGTCTGAATTAAGCAGACCACTCTTACCCAGTCCAAAGATCAGGGCTAGATCCATCACCGTTATTTATCTCACTGCCCCATCCCAGCTCAGAACCTGGCTATATGCAAATTAGTCTGTCCATGGCCGGGCCGAAGACGGCTGTAATGCCAGAAACCGGTCCCCGGGAGCTTGTTTCCTTCCCAGTGTAAGAATTGGCTTTTGTAGTTTGGTTTGCCCTGTTCCCATCATGCACTGGGACAGGAACAGACTAATTTGCATACAGCCAGGTTCTGAAACTGGGATGGTGCAGTGAGCTAAAAAACGGTGTTGGATCTAGCCCTGATCTCTTGACTGGGTGAGAGCTTTCTGCTTAATTCAGAGACTCTGTCCCTCACCACCCCTTGTTGTAATTATTTTTGTCCACCCTAAGCGTGGAAGGGTATTCTCAGATGTGAGACCCTTGCTCATTGCACCATCAGGATTCAAGCAAACCGGGCCGAAGATGGCTGTAATGCCAGAAACCGGTCCCCGGGAGCTTGTTTCCTTCCCAGTGTAAGAATTGGCTTTTGTAGTTTGGTTTGCCCTGTTCCCATCATGCACTGGGACAGGAACAGACTAATTTGCCTACAGCCAGGTTCTGAAACTGGGATGGTGCAGTGAGCTAAAAAACGGTGTTGGATCTAGCCCTGATCTCTTGACTGGGTGAGAGCTTTCTGCTTAATTCAGAGACTCTGTCCCTCACCACCCCTTGTTGTAATTATTTTTGTCCACCCTAAGCGTGGAAGGGTATTCTCAGATGTGAGACCCTTGCTCATTGCACCATCAGGATTCAAGCAAACCGGGCCGAAGACGGCTGTAATGCCAGAAACCGGTCCCCAGGAGCTTGTTTCCTTCCCAGTGTAAGAATTGGCTTTTGTAGTTTGGTTTGCCCTGTTCCCATCATGCACTGGGACAGGAACAGACTAATTTGCATACAGCCAGGTTCTGAAACTGGGATGGTGCAGTGAGCTAAAAAACGGTGTTGGATCTAGCCCTGATCTCTTGACTGGGTGAGAGCTTTCTGCTTAATTCAGAGACTCTGTCCCTCACCACCCCTTGTTGTAATTATTTTTGTCCACCCTAAGCGTGGAAGGGTATTCTCAGATGTGAGACCCTTGCTCATTGCACCATCAGGATTCAAGCAAACCGGGCCGAAGACGGCTGTAATGCCAGAAACCGGTCCCCGGGAGCTTGTTTCCTTCCCAGTGTAAGAATTGGCTTTTGTAGTTTGGTTTGCCCTGTTCCCATCATGCACTGGGACAGGAACAGACTAATTTGCATACAGCCAGGTTCTGAAACTGGGATGGTGCAGTGAGCTAAAAAACGGTGTTGGATCTAGCCCTGATCTCTTGACTGGGTGAGAGCTTTCTGCTTAATTCAGAGACTCTGTCCCTCACCACCCCTTGTTGTAATTATTAGGCAGACATGCACAGGTAGCAGGACCAGGGAAGATCAGACCACACAAAGGAAGACAGGTGATGTCAAAGCCTGGGGTGTTTTTCTGGGATCGAGGCCTATACTTTTTACAGTCAGCCATAAAGCTCTGTTTAAAATCAGACAATAAGGGAGTTTTGTCAAATATGTTGGTGCCTCAAGTCATTTCCCTAGTGAACAAGCATTGGCAATGCCAATAGATTTAGTTTTAAAGGAATGTTGTATGGTAATGTGAACCATTCCAAATAGATAGCATGGGAAATAGATATGTTCGTGTGGAAGCAAACAACTGTAGAACAATTTTGGTGTAGGTTAAAAGGTCAGGTGACCGTGGCACTGAACTGTGGATAGGAAAAGAGTAAATTGGACTGGCAAGTGCCTCCTGGTGAGTTGTTGCTGGGATACTCCACCTTTGTGTGGATTTAGGGGGGTTAAGAGAGTGAGTGACTGCGTGTGTTTGTTTTATAGCACACACTGTGTGGACCGATCGTCATACTGTTAATAAACCCTGACAAACCAGACAAATGCCATCTCTGTGACGACCATTGCATTTCCAGGACCTTTGCATTTCCAGGACCTTAGGTACTTTCAAGCAAATGCATAAAAAAATACAACCACAATTATATTTGCTTTGGTTTAATGTACATCCTATCCAAGTGTCAAGACAAGTCTGAAGTTAAATTAGTTGTTGTAAAACGTTATTTCGGCCATTCAGGCCATAAAAGTGCATAGAGGAGAATACCCACAGTTTTACATAAATGTACAAGTATTTCCACTTCCGTAGTATATACACTCTTTAAAAATACATATATACAAATTCTATTTCCTAAAAGGAGCAAAAGAATCATTTCACTCCACTCTAAAATAAACATAGGATTTCATCAAATAATTCCTCCCCTGGTATTACTTTAAAAGACCTCGCCTGATGTGCCACATGGCAATTAAAAACCGAGATACTGTAAATACTATTTGATGGTCAGTATCATATTTTATAACTCTAAAAGCCTCTGTACAACATGTAAACCCTAGATTTTTGCATATTTGGATTATGCAACGTTTGCGGGATGACGCATAGGCCGGGCAAATGAACAATACATGCAAATCAGTTTCAACCGTTGGTTTACAACTGGGACACTTGCTTGAGTTCTCGGGAGCCCATGAACTGGTGCACGCAGCCAAGGATAAGTACCCCAATCTGAATCGCATGTACAGTTTCCTAGCCATGGGTGGCTGAATTGCATCTAAAAACGGTTCCTTCATGTACACCTCCATTGAACTCCATTGTCAGCCTGCTCACTTTAGCACTCTCATTTAGAGACAAGAGATTGATTTGCCTAAAATGTTCTACGAGATCCGCCCTAGATTTCATAGGGCAGGATAGCTCAGGGGACAACCATAGCTCCGACCTCCCCAGCCTGTTCGAAAGACTCCTAATCTGGGCAAACCTTGTTATTTTGATGGAATTAGGTCTAGGGAGGAGCTCCTTCAGCTCCTCCTTGTACGGGTTTAGCTCGGGGGTTGTCCATAACCTCCGCCAGAATATCAACGGCCTGAGGGCAATTTCCTGGTCAATTGGCCTCATACCCAGGTCCATGCGGAGGGGAACTAAAGGATTGCTGCGTGGTAGACCTATGACCTGTATCATGAAGTAATTTTCTAACTTCACCAGATCCATAGAAGAGCTATGGCCCCAAAGCTCGGCCCCTATAGTGTTGCCCCTCTTGCTTGGACTTTATACATCTACACTACAGGGGATGCTGGATTGAAGACGGATGTTCTCAACATTTTCATTATCCCCCCGCTGTCTGGGTAAACCTAAGCCATGCTTTAGTCATCTGGGGACCAGGCAAATTGTTCAGATAATGTAATGCCCAAATAATCAAAGGTCCTAACTATATCAAGGGGGATGCCATTAAGTGAGGGATTTGGACGTGAGGTTACTGGGGGATTAAATACCATGAATTTGGTCTTAGATAGATTGATCTCTAAGCCTCTCATAATGCAGAACTGTGCAAACTCATCCAGGATGCGTTGGATACCTAGGGGGGACTTAGACAATAACAAAGTATCGCCTGCGAAACATTAACACAGGTATCCTCCCGGTAGCAAGCTTAGGGGCATCAGTGTCTTTTAAGTATTTAAGTAGGTGACAAGCCCATTGATGTATAGGCAAAATAATGTGGGGGCTAGTAGGCATCCCCGTCTCACTCCCTTTCTGACAGGGAAGCGCGAGGAGAGTTCCCCGTGTTTCCCACATCTAACCTGTGCATAGTTGTCTGTATGTAACCTTATCAGCACATTAAGGAGGTATAGAGGGATGCCAAGAACCCCAAGCACCACCCATAACTTCTTCCTAGGCACAAGGTCGAAGGCTGACTTTAGATCAACGAATATAAGATAGAGGCTGCCAACCTCCACCTTCACCGTTTCCCAGAAAAGTAGCTGGAGTCTGAATATCTGGTCCACTGTCGATATATGTGATCTGAAGCCTGCCTGCTCTGGGCTCAAAGTTCCCTGCTCCTCTATCCATCCCAGAATGCGAGCCAATAGCACCTTTCCCATCAACTTTTGGGTGTTATCAATTAGGCTGATGGGTCTATAATTAATAGGTGAAAGGGGGCAACCCTTTTTATATATAGGTACTATCTCCGCACCTTTCCAGGTGTCTGGAGGGTTCATCCCCATCAAAATGACATTAAAGAGGGCACACAGATGAGGGGTCCAAACAATAGGCTCCTCCTGGAACAGATCCCCCAGGAGTTTGTCTAAACCCGGGGCTTTGTTAGGGAGTAAGCTAGATATTGCACCTTGAACCTTCATCAGTAAGATGTCCTCACCTCCCTCCTGACAGTTCTCCATGATGTTACTCCAGATGTCTGGGCTTGGTATACCTTCTGCCTCAAAGTCATACAGAGACCCAAAATGTGATTCCCATACTTCAGGCGCTATGTTTGGCTCTATAGCTACATGCCCCCCCTCCCCAGAACAATTTGAGTTCATTATCCTTCAGAGCAGTCCCGATGGCCTCCCACCTTTCTAGCTCCCATTCTTTTTTTTGCTGATGCAAGATCTTTTTATGCTTTATTCTAGCTACTTTAATTTTCGGCCTGTCGTTTGCTTTTACCGCTTGCACAAGCTCTTGTTTTGCATTGTGGCATTTGCTAATATACCATGAGCATTTGGGTCGATCTAATTTCTTCTTGATTGATACCGGATAGAATACATCTGCCAGCTTTGCTACTATCTCCTCATGGATCACTTTGACTTTATCTCTGTCCTCTATGGGTGCCTCTACCTGTCCCACCTCCCTCATTCTGGCTATCAAAGGTATTACAAGCTGATAAACTTCTGCCAGTATATGGGGGGATTGCTGGACCCGGTTCCATCAGATTTTCCTTCGATTATTGGTTGTTTCTAAAGCACCAGTGCTAGTTATCGAGTGAGGACAGGTGGAAGGTAAGCCCAGATTCCCCAGCTTCAATGTTACAATCAAGGCATTGTGATCACTGTCCTGCCTCTGTTGTACATAAAAGTCCTGGACTTTCTCCCAGGTTCTCTTTTCAACCATGAAATAATCAATTAGCGAAAGCTGCCCATCACGGTTGAATGTAGATTTACCAGGTCGGTCAGACTTTGTCCTCCCATTGCAAGCCCTCAATGAGTGTGACAGAGTAAAAGACTGGATTTGCATGGCTAGAGGGGACCAGACTTTCATTGGGGTAATATGTGGATCAGGAATTGACCAATAAAGGTCTTCTTCTGAGGCAACCTCCTGAGAGGTATCGGTTAGAGGTTCAAATTGGCAGTTAAAATCGCTTCCTAGGATCATCAGAATTGCTGGATCCAGGGTTGCAATATAGTGGCCAAGATGGTCTATGGTGGCGGATTCTAGTCTATTAGTCACTGGCCTAGAATAGACATTGATTAGGGCAAGTTTCTTCTTATCAGGGAATGTCAGCAGAACACATTGGATATCATTAGTGGGATTTACCAACTGCTCTGCCTTAAACCCAAGATGTGTACCCACCCAGATCGTAAGACTACCAAACGGGCCCCCCTCCCCCCCTTGGTAGCCAAGATGTTAAAAGGCCCAAAGCCTACCCTCTGGTGTTCTTCACAAGCCCAAGTCTCTTGAAATAAACAAATATCTTGGTTGTCCACAAGAGACCCCCAGTCAGGACATATTAATTTATTTCTTAGTCCTGCTAAGTTCCAAGACAGGATTCGTAGGTCGCTACTCCTCACTCCTACCTCTATTAGAGTGTCTCGTGAAAAGCAGTGGGGGGTGAGGTGCAACCTGGTCAGACCCAGCTTGTTTTGCAAATAATGCACTAGGTGCTCCCAAATCAGTATCACTTAACTGGATTTCGGGAAGCGTAGGAGCAGTGTCAGGCGAATAACCAATTTCCACGGGAGCGAAGAAGAATCCCTACACCTCCAGGACACAGAAGCAAGAATGCGAATAGATACACACTCCTGTCTACTGTCCCCTAAAAGTATGAGGGAATTACCCAAGGAGTGTCCACCACTCTCCTCATACGAGGGGGTCGGCAGGGTACAGCAGAAGTCACAGGTGTATGTCCAGGCTAGAAAACAAAATAGGCAATACACATAATATTTCCTTAATTCACTAACCTTCATGCAGGAAACATTGACATGCGTGATTCTCCAGGTGTGCTTACCCCAACTGTAGGTCAGGTGGACTTTATCGAAGAGTTCAGTAAAGGTAAGCAGGATACTCAGTATCGGGGTATGAGGAGTAGAACTCTCGAAGGACATTCACACCAGACACAAACGAAAACAAAATGAGGGGATGTGAGGAGCACCGGCCGGCTGTTGTGGGCGGAAACAGCGGAGCAGCACACACTCACGAGGAGAGACACCCGGCCCTAAAAGAAGGTAAGGGCGGAGCGCTCACTCTCATAGGAGGCACTAAACAACTAATAATTCGCAAGGTACGTACCATTCATACAGCAGAAGTCAAGAAAAAGAAAACGAGCGAACAAACGCCCGCAAAATGCGTGAGCAAAGTAAGGGTAGTCGCGATAAACACACTTGCGTAAAACCAAAGAAATGCTGAAGCTCGGCGAACACACTCTCACAGAGTAACAGACCAGCTAGCTGCTGCAGGGTCAGGGAATGAAGGAATCAAGTAGGGAAAAGGACCAAGGAGCCTCGAAGAAATCCGAAGGACGCCACGGAGAACTCGAGCAAGGAACCAGGAAGTGAAGAGGGGGCGTGGTATCGGAACAGTAAGCCAAGCAAAGGCTACGTTCTGCCGTGCCTCTTTTCTCTGTTAAGGGAGCGTCTAAAAATAACTAGCTGTGTTTTGTTTTAGGGAACTGGGCAAAAGACCACATCCCAGCAATCTCGCATGTCAAGGTGTTTAAATCCTAACAGTACCCCTCCTCAAAGGTCTATTCAGAGGACCAGGCTTAGCAGGATGAAGTCTGTGGAATTGTTTAATCAATCTCGCTGCATGTATGTTTTCTGCAGGTTCCCATGACCTATCCTCTGGGGGGTATCCTACCCAATCTATGAGGTACTGGAGTTTGCCTCTTGTTTTCCGGGAATCTAGAATCTTTCTCACTTCATATTCAGCTTCTCCATCAATTTGTATCGGTGGAGGAGGGATTTCAGGGACAATAGACGGGATATATTTCCTTAACAATGAGCTGTGGAAAACAGGATGGATTTTCATGCAAGGGGGTAGTTGCAACTTCAGGGTGACAGGGGATATGACTTTCTCTGCGGGGAAGGGACCTATAAACCTGGGTTGGAGTTTTTTCGATCCTTCCATCTTTAGATTTCTAGTGGACAACCACACTTTCTCTCCTATTGTATTAATGGGTTCAGGTCTTCGGTGTTTATCCGCTTGTTTTTTCATTGCTTCTTTGGCTTTACCTAACTCTGTCTTTGCTGTTTCCCATACTAGCTTGATTTGGGCATGGTGTTCATCTAGGGAAGGCACAGAGGAGTCCTTGAGAGGTATTGTAATAGGGATCATCCTAGGGTGTTGTGCCTGCACAAAGAAAAAAGGAGAGATATGTGTAGCGGTATGGCTAGAATTATTGTAGGCGAATTCAGCCAAAGGTAAGGCTTGGACCCAGGTAGATGGAAGGGAAGTCAATAAACAACGCAAAAATTGTTCTACTGTTTGATTGGTCCTTTCTGTTTGCCCATCTGTTTGGGGGTGATAAGCAGTGGATAATCTGTGGTCTATACCCAGCATAGAACACAACCCCCTCCAGAACTTTGAGACGAACTGTGGACCTCTGTCTGAGATTATGACCGTGGGTAAACCATGTAATTTGACAATGTCTCTCAAGAAGACAGATGCTAGTTCTTTGGAGGAAGGTACTTTCTTCAGAGGGATGAAATGTCCCATTTTGGACAGTAAGTCAACAACCACATAGATCGAGGTAAAACCTTGACAAGGGGGCAAATCCGTCATAAAATCCATGCTAATCGTGTGCCAAGTATGTGGAGGAATGGCTATGTTTTTTAAGAGGCCTGTAGGAGCACA
Source organism: Lissotriton vulgaris (assembly GCF_964263255.1). Lineage (NCBI taxonomy): Eukaryota > Metazoa > Chordata > Amphibia > Caudata > Salamandridae > Lissotriton > Lissotriton vulgaris. The sequence continues at coordinate 446,193,245 of NC_141698.1, forward strand.
ATGCGGCGCCTTTTGGCGAGTGCAAGTGACACAAGCTTGTACATATGCTGCTACCTCTTTGAACATAGAATCCCACCAAAACCACCTGTTACATAAGTCATTGGTTTTCCGAATGCCTGGATGACCAGCCAAGGTGCTACTATGACACCATTCTATGATTTTTTGTCTCAACTCTGAAGCAGGGACAAACAATTTGTTGTCATGATAGAACAACCCTTCTCTAATGGTGTGTAGAGGATCCTTCAACCAATCTTCAGGTGACAAGTCTAGGAGAAGATGTTTGATTTGCTCAAGAAGGTTATGATCTTTTTCCCCCACTCCCAGTATTTTGTTTTCAGGTATTATAGGACGGGGTTGTTCTTGTTCCAAACATTGGTCATGACCCAGCCTTGACAAAGCATCAGCCTTTCCTTGCTGTATCCCTGGGCGATAGGTGATTAAAAAGTCATATTCACTAAAGAATAACAACCACCGCATTTGCCTGGACGTGAGGGCTCTAGCTGATTTAAAAAATTGAAGATTCTTGTGGTCAGAATAAATGGTAACAACATGTGGGGATCCTAATAAATGATGCCTCCACTCTTGGAAGGACAACTTGCTAGCTAACAATTCTCTTTCACCTATAGTATAGTTTCTCTCCGCTGGTAATAGGGTTTCAGAGAAATATGCTATAGGATGCATGTGTTCTGTCTCAGGGTCTCTTTGTGACAGTATGCCTCCCACAGCGTATTGAGATGCATCCGCCTCCACAAAAAATGGTTGAGTATTATCTGCGTGATGAAGGATAGGAGCGGAAGTGAACTGGGTTTTTAAGTCACAAAAGGCTCTTTCTGCTTCAGTCGACCATTGAAAAGGTACTCCTTTTTTCAGGAGTCGAGTTATTGGTGCTATAGTATCAGAGAAATGATTAATAAACCGCCGATAAAAATTGGCGAATCCTAGGAATGATTGGATTTCCTTCACAGACTTAGGACTCTTCCAGTTCACCAAGGCCTCAATTTTCTTGGGATCCATCTGCAGGCCATTAGGTTTGATGGTAAAGCCCAAGAAATCCACTTCAGTAGTGTGAAACATACTTTTGTCCAACTTAGCGAACAACTGATTTTCCTTTAGCTTGGTAAGGATCTTTCGTACGTGTTCCACATGGTCTTTCTCATTCTGTGAGAATATAAGGATGTCGTCAATATAGACAATAACAAAGATGTCAATATATTCACGTAGAATGTCATTGATAAAATACTGGAACGCAGCTGGTGCGTTGCACAGACCGAATGGCATCACGCAATACTCATAGAGCCCAAAGTTGGTGCGGAATGAGGTTTTCCATTCATCGCTCTGTTTGACGCGTATTAAATGGTAAGCACCTCTGAGATCTATCTTAGTAAAGATTTTTGCTCCTTTTATCTGTTCCAGAAGGACTGGAATCAGGGGCAGAGAGTATTTGTTTTTTTATGGTGATTTTATATAATGACATGGGGGGCACATGCCGGCGGAAGGTTAATGGTAGGGAGGGGGGACACCATATTCTCACTTCTGGAAACCTGAGTTAGTGGCGCAGCCTGATTACTAGTAGCGTCCCTGTTTACAGCCTTGGCATTAGCCCCTCCACTTGCTTCCGTTATACTCCTCCTATGACTAAGCTCTTGGGTAACCGTCCTAGTATTATTGCTCATTTCCCTCTGTGGGCCACTGGCTGTTGGGGTCTCAATTGCATGGACCCCCCACCTTGCATGTGTGTTGTAGCCTGCGCTGCCTCTGGATCCCCATTATCAGTCCCTCCCCCTGCTTTCCTGGTCACAGGGTCAATTTGCACTCCAGCTCCTGTGCCCTCCCAGAATCTTTCCAGTTTCTCCAAGTGGGCTATTAAAGGAGCTATTTCTTCTTTAATGGTGACTCTTAGTTTCATTACAAGGTCCACCATTAAATTATTTACCCACAATGGTTGTTCTACTATTGTGTTATCGGTTTGGGATTTGCCCTTTGTCTGCTCCAATTCTTCATGTCCCAAAGCGTCAACCTGATTGGTCACACATGTTTTTTTCTTTTTTGGGCCTATGCCAGAAGCAGCTTTACGTTTCCCTTTGTTTGAATTAACAAAAGCACTATCCCTAGGTGGTTGCTTCCTAGAGCGAACAGATCGGGGTGAATGCATCATGGTGTATGTTTTTTTGTCCTGATCCCCAGTTCTCACTATGGGAGGGTGATCAGAAGGGGGCAGTGACCATGAGCTATGCTGTGATATGGTGGTGTGATCCCATCAGACTCTCGCTGGAAAATGTCCGGTGTAAGGGATAACCTTCTTTCTGTCCGTTCTATTTCAGTAGACACCACCCCAATGGCCCTCTGGAGCATTTTGTCTATCGCAGTGGTTGGAGGTTCACATGATGGTTTGTTTCTACTGGTGGCTACCCTGTTTCCCATTTTCCCCTCAAATGACCTTACGACACTCTTACAAAATAAACCTTACGCCACCACTACCCAGATGTAAAGGACGCCCTTGGGGATTCGGGAGGGGATCAAAATCACAGAACAGAGCACCCAAATGTTCAATTAATATGATGGTATTGCCCAGATAATCCCCCACATCATTTACAACGAGTTCTTCCCTCCTGGGTAGTGCTCAGAAAGTGCCACCACAGTAGTCTAGATAAAAGAGTGAGCATACAAGTGTTCTTTGCTTAACGGCAGTCAGTAAGTAGTTTAGGGTATATTAATCAAGAAGAGTCTTACCCCTGGTAATCACCGCAAACATGGACAATTAGGCAACTGCTCAGAGGGGTGACCCTACCCTGCCTTTTCCTGTTGCGGACGGGCGCGGGACGGGCCCGCCCTTGGCCCGAGTGAGTCCTGCATTGCGGGGGGCCGCTGTCGTTTTATCGCGCCCACGGCCCGGTTTCAGGTGAGTGAGAAGCAGGGGCCTCTGGGAAATGTAGATTGTTGGGCCGTTCCTCTCACGGCCGGGAAATTAAAATAATGGTCGTTCCCCTCACAGCGGCAGCGGAGGCTGCTTCCGGTTGCCCAGCCGAGTTTTGCATTAAAATAGTGAATACACTTCTTCATTACTCTCAATGGACAGTCTTTGTTTATATTGTGGTGTGCGTTCGAGCGTGCTGCACCTCGGGGGTCCAGACTTGTGTAATGAGAAAGATGGACAACTTTCTGCAAAGACTTGAGAGAGCGCAATTTGAATAAAACGCATATCCTAGCCATATTTAGAAGCATATAGCATAAACGTAGGAATGAAATGTATATCGTAACGTAAAGTTGACGCCAATAGTATAATGTTAACAGATGTGACAACGTGATATAGGAAACGTAAATGTATTTACACTTGAAATGCATTAGATTTAGAAGGCCCGTATACATAATGGGCTAATGTAGAAATGTGTGGAAATGCTTACGAAACGTAGAACGTGCGAGGTAGAATTCATGTACGTGTGTAACTTTCGATGGAGAAACGGCGAGAAATGTAACATGGAGAAATGTGCAGAACGTATATATACATGACGATGTAACGAACGAGAATATAACTTCGTATTCTATGTATTCTATGTAAAAAGTATTCAAGTATAATCAAGAATTTGCTAAATGCGAATATATATAAATGTGTGTTAAAGGTTATACTGTGTAGAAGAAGTTTGTAGGAATGTTAGAAGAGTTTAGGTCATTTGTGATTATAACCTGACTGACCAAGGGTTTGCAGGAGCATAGTCCGATGTATGTAATTTAGTGGGCTCACAGGAGTCATGAATAGCTTGATGTGAACGTGAGAGCCAAGGAGTCTAGCTTTCGTTAGATTTAAGGTGACAATGCCGGACGGAGTTTATTGCCTAAACGTGAGAGGAGACGCTTGGAATTTGAGTCTTGTTTTGAAATGACCATTCACAGGACCTAGAAGGGTTACATACATAACCGTAAAGTTTAAAGTTCTGCTAAGGTTATAGACTTTTGATCTGAAAGTGTCAAATGAAGTCACCAGCAAGAAGACGAAGATGGCGTCTAAGAAGAAGGGTCAACTTAACGGACGACAAAGGGACGAAGCAATGGAAGAGCCAGAAAATGACATCATGGGGGAAAGTTCGTGGTGGGCGTCGAAGGGGCGTTCCACCCACACTGTGATTGTGCATTTTAGGGACAGCACCCCGGGGATAGGGAAGCGAAGAGCGATTAGCGAAGGCGAAGGCGCAGATGACTTGAGCAGATGCGCTGAGAGAGAGATCAGAGCGCAAGAGAGCAGTAGGCCGAGGACCCTTAGAGAGCGGATGGGTAGGCAGAGAGGGTACTGCTTCTTAAACTTAAGTTACCTTTAGAGGCTAAGAGAGTTTGAACTTCTTTGGGAGTCAAACTGCTGACACCTTTTTAGGAAAGGAACTTGCGAAGTAGGGATGTCACTTAGTATAGAGTAGGGACAGATTTAACTTGATTGTTTTTTCTCTTTCTGCAGATGACGCAGAAGAACCACTTCATATCGATTCTTTTTAATTTGCTGATTCTTGAACTGACTTTAATTGTATTCGTTTGTAGACTGAGGTTCTTTAGGGAATACATGTTCCTTTTGGTTCCTGTATATTTGATGAATTTGATCCTGAGAGGATTGTATTTGCAACTTTTCTTAATGTTATATTAAATCTTTTAAACTTTATCAGTTGTAAGTGGTTCTTCAGAGTGGCGTCAGTTTATGGGGTTTATCTAACCTATGCGGGGTTGGTCTTTTACTCAATGACAGATAAAAATCGATCCAAAATTGTCGAATGAGATAAGTTATCAAATTGATCATAAAAGATATTAAAATCTCATTCCCCGCAGTTGGTAGCAGAGGATGGTTATCTTCTTGAGGAAAACAACCTAGGTCAGGTTTAGTTTACCCCAAGGTCCCTAGTCATCGACGACCAGAAGAAGAATCCCAGCCGAAGACGGTGCTGACGGTGCGTCGAGAGAAAAGCAGCAGAGTCGGTCGAGAGTGAGTATAAGGGTCATGCGTTGTAAGATTGCGGTGTTTTATGTTGTTCCTGTGTTGTAATGTCAAGCGGAGTTGAATGCCTGTAGTGTGATTGAGGGAAGGTTGTGAGCGCTCGCAACCGGATGAAATCTTAAGATCCAGGGAAGGACTTAAGTGGTTCGGGTGTATCGAACACCCAGAGTAATTTGTCTACCATTGAAAGGGAGTCATGAGGTACCATTGATTGCCCGACAGACCGATGATAGGGGGAGCGTAAGAGTGAGTGTATGAGTAACGGACGCTGGTCGTACGTTTACTGTGTGTAAGTAACTTATCAGTTGAGGCAAGCGTCCGACCGTTAGAGGGAAGACGTTTCGCCAGTTGAGGTAGCAATTACAGTTAGACTGTGGCCGTACAGTCAGAGAAAAGTGATCGCTTGGACGGAAGTAGTCATTTTTCGGTGTATGAATGAAACGCATGCAAGACCGCGAGACGAGTTGAAAAAGAAGGGGAACTGCTGCAGAGGGGACGAGTGACGTCAGCGTAGAGCCGCGCTGAGATTGGTCGGTTGACGTAGAACCGCACTGGGATAGGCTGATTAGCGAGAGTCGCACAGCGATTGGTGGTTGTCATCAGGACGTAAACAAGGAAGAGGATTAATAAGAGAAAATCGTAGATTATCAAAATGAAGTGTTTTAAGGGTTTAAGAACAATCTTTAGGAGGAATAGAAGAAACTTATATGCCGGAGAAGAAGCTCCACCAGAAGGCACACCAGCTTATCATATGGCAGTAAATGTAGGCTTACACTCGATACTATGGATCTCCGAGTGGAATAGGCTAACGGAAGGGGAAAAGGAACTGACGTTTCCGAGATTCGGAACGTTTAAGCTAGACGTGTTGAACCAACTGAAAGCGGTAATGCTTGCAACAAGACCTCTACCGAGGCCAACACAGTTTGAAGCCCTTAGTGCATGGTTTAGAGCAGCACACGAAAAAAGCGTAAAGAGGCGCCAAGAAAGAGTGAGACGATCAGTAAAGGCAGTACAGGATGCCAAATGGGATGAAGAAGCTAAGAAGTGGAGAGTGCAAAAGATAGAAGCGGACAAACTGTTCACAATGATAGAAGCCACGGGAGAAAAGAAACCTCTAGAGGAAGAAGATGAGGAAAGCGAGACGGAGGAGGATCTGATAGAGAGGCTATTAACAGATAGACCACCTCCGTACAACAGCGAAACCGCAAGTCCCATATTACAGCAAGGGGACGGAGCTAGGTGGGGGGAATATAAATCGATCCCAGTAACGGAGTGGGACTCCAACAAGAGTGAGGAAATACCCCAATCTAGTTCCGAACAGAGAGTAGTGGGAAGATTCGTGGTCCAGAAGGTGCCAGAGACGCAATGTGCAAGGTCGTACCAAATGCCAGACGCTTTACAAGTACCTGTTACCATAGGCCCTATTGTGTCAATCTACAACCCAGAAGGGGTCCAGCAGGAGGAACAGGCACGATGGGACAGAGAAAGGGCAGAAGTGGAGAATAGGAATGCCATGATGAATCCTCAAAGGCAGATACTAGCCCCGATGAGTCGGAGTACCCCATTAGATTCCGCAACGGGTCCCAGGATAGAACAGGGAGGTCAAAGAGGGCCAATGGACTTAAGGGGACCTAAACCGAAATCCTATAAGGAATTAAGGGAATACCTGAAAGAATGGGATACGGCCGAAGAGACTCGGAATAAAAGTTTAGAATCGGGAGCAGAGTGGAGAGACCAGGATAACAGGATTCTCTCTCATTGTGGAGCTGGCGAAAGCAGCGCGGAGTGGGAGAGAGGGAGTCAAGAAAGCAGAGGAGATACTTGCCCTACTATTAGCGGCAATAGGCAAAGGTGCGACGACAGGAGTGCAGGGTGTGGCGAAGTGCCTCGCGTCACCTTTAGTGAGGGAGAACGAAGGACGCAGGAGTACCGAAATACTTTTAGGTGCACTCACCATACCCCAGATGAGAATGTGCGACATTGGAATCACGGAAACATGGAGAGTCGCGAAGGGTCTCGCCATGCATCCGGTGATCATGGGCGAAGTCATGAGAATATAGGGAGTCGCGAAACGTCTCGCCATACTTCTGGTGATCAAGAACGAGATCACGGGAACATGGAAGACCGGCGAGGGCCTTTCATTTTGTTGAGCGACACCAGACAGCAAGCGAGTTACAGTGGTTTAGAACAGAACGGTGGATCCTATCTCGTATCTGGAGAAACCGAGCCGAAAAGACGGAATGTAGGGATGGGGGATGGAGCATTGTTCCACCATACCCCACGGGAAGATGGAAAGGCTTGGGATCTAGAGAGGTGGGAACAAAGAGATGGAAGGAAGACTCCTCATAACTCACCTGTGCTTAGGCGTAGGGCGTATAGTGGAGGTGAGAGGGATGTAAGAGAACAACCTAGGACTGACGTACTGAGAGCTGAAATAAAAGCAAGACGGATTGACGTAATGAGTTTAAAATCAGACTTGGATGAAATAATTGACGGCACAGTGGCAATCGAGAGGTTAGAGCTGTACGCACCAGATGAGATACTGTTTTTATCTAAAGATGTTACTCGAAAAGCAAGAGCAGCTCATGAGAAGTTATCTGAATTGGCAGAAAGGTATATGATAGACATATCACGAACTAAAGCCTTACAGCCAAACCATAGGCTGAATTGCACGGATCAAGATCTAGATGAGCGCAGAACGATCGGGCTAAGAGTACACATAAGGGAATTAGTAATGTGCATTAGGATATGGAGAGATCTGGATAGATGGGAGGAAAGATGGTCCAAGAAGGGATCTGTCAGACGGAGTACACTTGTGAAGTCCCAGGATACAGACCTAATGCGAATGGAAGCTTTCCCTTTGCGAGAAATTGCGAACGGAAACTACGTTCATGTGCCCTGGAGTAGGGGGGATTTAGCGGCATTCACTAATTCCTTCCCAAAGCTTAGAGAGAATCCCGTAGAGTGGTACAAGCAGGTAGAGAGATTCGTGAAGATCTCTAAGGAGCTGTGGATCGATTTGAACACATTGTTCGATATCGTAGTACCCGGAGATTTGTGGACGGCATGCAAACTTAGTATTGAATGGCCCACTTGTGAGCCTCCGAGAGATACTCAGACGAATGGTCCATCAGTTAAAGTCATGGAAAAATACGAGAGAGTAATAACATGGCTAAAAGAGAAAGTGCCGGTGCAAGACATAGACTGGGTTAAGATAGATCGAACGACTCAGGAGCCTAAAGAGACAGTTCACGAGTTCTATGAGAGGTTACTGAAAGCATTCAAGCAGTACAGTGGATTAGACGTAATGGATCCTAAAGACATAGGACAGTTTGTGTCAAAGTTTGTTCTCGGATTAAGACCAGACATAAGCCTAATGATTCAACAGCATTTGTTCTGTTGGCAGAACAAACCTTTAGATGAAATTCTGAGGTATGCAAGGTACTGTAGCGATGAAATAGATTCTAAGGCAAAGAAACTCAAGGAAAAGCTAATGCTGGTACAAATGCAAGCAGCTGGAAAGGGTGGACAGCGGCAACAGGGAACAGGAACGCAAGCAAAGAAACAGAATAATCAGAGCAGAGAAGAGGAAGAAAGACCGAGACCGAGAATGGATATTGCGACACTGAAAAAGACAACAAGGTGCCATCAGTGTAACGAGGTGGGACATTGGAGACGCGAGTGTCCTTACAATGTTGAGACAGGGGAATTAGAACAAGAGGAGGAAGAGGTACAGAACAAAGTGGTTAAGGGAGCAACAGTCCCGAAGGGAAAGTTTGTCAAAGGGGGGACTCAGACTCCTCGAGCCCCGTTTCCTCAACCACCTCGTATTACAAATGGAGGGAAAACCTATAGACAAATGCCATTGTTCGAAGGAGGAGAAGAATGCTACTACGTTGATCCTCTTACAGGGCAGCGAGTGAATAGGGAGGAAGACTGTACTCTAGGAGCAGCCCTGGAAGTAGATCAGAGAGGACCTTACGTAGAGGCTGAAGTAGCTGGATGTCCTACAACCTTTTTGGTGGATACGGGGGCCACTCGATCCACGTTGAGATCAGCGGTAGTCCCAGGTCTGCCAATATCGGGAGAAATGATTCAGGTGGTAGGAGTCGCAAACAAGAGGATGACGAATCCTCTGACCGAACCAGTGTCAGTAAAGATAGGGAATTACAGTGACGAACATCAGTTTGTGATCTGTGATTCTAGTCCTGTGTGTTTGCTAGGAAGAGATCTGTTGTGTAAACTGAACTGCACAATACATTGCACACCTGAAGGAGTAGAAGTGCAGACCAACGATGAGGATGCCGATTTTAAAGTTGTAAACTCGCAGGAGTGTGTGGAACTATATCCTACCTTAACAGTGGAGGAGCTTCCACAGGATTTGAGGGAGAAAGTGTCAGCCGAGGTGTGGGATTTTACTGGTGAAGAAATAGGATTGATCAAAGGGGTAGAACCAGTAAAGATTCTGGTAAGACCTAATGCTGAGTATCCAAGAACACCACAGTATAAGTTGACACCGGAGACGATTGCAGGAATAAAGCCTGTGATCGAATCCATGATTAAACAGGGAATACTGTAGGAGATCGTGGGTAGTCCATGTAACTCCCCGATTATGGGTTTGCAGAAGCCTAGTGGAAAATACAGAATAGTGCAGGATCTTCGAAAGATTAACAATATTGTTGTCTCATGTTGTCCAGTGGTACCGAATCCATCAGTGATATTATTTCAGATACCGTTCCAAGCTGAATGGTTTACCGTGATAGATTTGTGCCAGGCTTTCTTTTCGATTCCGTTAGATGAAGAGAGTCAGTATCTTTTCGCTTTTAAGCTGGAAGATCGCGTTTTAACATGGTGTCGTATCCCTCAGGGGTATACAGAAAGCCCATCGATTTTTAACCAGCTATTAAAGAGAAATCTTGAAAGTCTAGTACTGCCCAAGAATTCAGTTCTAGTCCAGTACATAGACGACCTCCTAGTTGCGTCAGAAACTGAGGAAGCTTGCAGAGTAGACACCATAACCTTGTTAAATCACTTGGCCGAGAACGGGCACAAGGTGTCTCCAAGTAAATTGCAATATTGTAAGACTGAAGTGCAATACTTGGGCCATAGGATTGAAAAGGGAAAACGGAAGGTGTCTCCAGACAGAATAGAGGCGATCATGAAGATGAACGCGCCTACAACACAAAGAGAGGTCAGGATGTTTCTAGGCATGGTCGGTTATTGTCGACAGTGGATAGCCAACTTTTCACTGAAGGCAAAACCTTTATTACAACTGACGCACAAAGGAGTGAGTGATCCGGTACCATGGGACAAAGATTGTTTGATGGCGTTTTTGCAGCTGAGGGAGGACTTATGTCGCGCCCCGGCTTTGGGAATGCCTGATTATACAAAACCATTTTTGCTTTACTGCTGCGAAAGAGAGGGATGCGCTTTAGCAGTTTTGGCCCAGATACATGGAGATGCGCGCAGGCCAGTGGCGTATTTTTCGGCTACATTAGATCCAGTAGCCGCAGCGTTGCCCGGATGTCTCAAATCCGTAGCTGCAACGGGTGTCAGCATTGAAAGATGTGAAAGTGTGGTAATGGGACATCAGGTAGTGGTGTACGTGCCGCATTCTGTGGAATTGTTAATGACCAGGACGAAGACTCAGCATCTGACGAATAGTAGGCTCACACGCTACGAGCAAGTCATACTGGCTGCCGAGAATGTGACCCTAAAAAGATGCTCCGTCTTGAATCCTGCAACTTTGATGCCACTTCCAAATGAGGTGGATGATGAAATTTGTACAGATCATGACTGCCTTGATGTGACTGAACTATGCACCAAACCGAGACCCGATATCGTAGATGAGCCATTGACTGATCCCGATGAAATTTTCTTTGTCGATGGTTCATGCGTAAGAGACGATATCGGTCAGCTGAGAGCAGCTTATGCAGTTTGCACGATTACCAGAGTTATAGAAGCCGCTTGCCTGGAAGGAGTACACTCCGCTCAGGTAGCTGAAATTGTTGCTTTGACGCGTGCTTGTTTAGCAGGCGACAAACTTCGAGTCACCATATACACCGATAGCCAGTATGGTTTCGGGGTAGTTCATGATTACGGGCAGTTATGGTCTCAAAGAGGTTACATGACCTCCTCGGGTTCTCCCATTAGGAATGGAGAATTCGTGAGACTTTTGTTAGAGGCATTGCAAGGCCCGACAGCGATTGCAGTAGTTAAATGTGCTGCCCATACAAAAAATGTAGACTTTGTATCACAAGGCAACCGCTATGCGGATGAAGTAGCGCGTTACTGCGCAGAACAAGGATATTCTCACACTGATGTAAAAGTGGGGGGAATCCAAGAAAGAACTGAATTGACTATGTTGTTGGATACTGTAGATACGTGGGATGAGCTAAGGAGTGTTCAGGAGAATGCACCAGATGATGAGAAAAAGAGCTGGGAAACAGCGGGTTGTACTAGAAGTGAGATGAACTTTTGGATCTCTGCCGATGGGAGAGCAGTTTTACCAAATGAACTTGTTAGTCCAATGGCAAGGAAATTGCATCGATCAGCACACATAGGTAGAGATGCTATGGTGAGAGTATTCAGACAAACGTGGTTCAATCCAAAGTTTAGGGTAGCGGCAGAAGCAGTGTGTCAGCGATGTGCGATCTGTCAGCAACTAAACGTAGGAAAGAGAACACCAGTTACATTGAGTCATATTGGGAGGTCTGGGGGGCCTTTCAATAGAATGCAGCTTGATTTTATAGAAATGCCTAAATGCAACAGACTCATATACGTTTTAGTGATTGTCTGCATATTTTCTAGATGGGTTGAAGCTTACCCTACACGTAGGTGCGATACACTTACAGTAGCGAAATTGTTACTTAGAGAGTTGATACCGAGGTTTGGGGTGCCATCCTCTTTGGAATCGGACAGAGGAACTCATTTTAACAGCGAAATAGTGAAGATGCTATGTTCAGCTTTGGGTATCGATCAGAAGTTACATTGCAGCTATCGACCAGAAGCTTCAGGGATTGTAGAACAAATCAACAGTACAATCAAGTCCAGACTTGCCAAAGTTTGTTCATCAACGTCCCTGAGTTGGCCAGACGCACTTCCAGTGGTTCTTATGAGCATACGTAGCACACCCGATAGAAAAACAGGTCTCTCTCCACATGAAGTGCTAATGGGGAGAGCTATGAGATTGCCATCGGTTCCGACTGCAGCGCTAGTGAACATCACAGACGATTTGATCTTGGACTACTGCAAGGGACTATCTGATGCCATTAATTCTGTGTCCCTCCAGGTCCAGGCTGCAGAGGTTCCATCAGCACAAGATTTGTGCCATGACCTGAGTCCGGGGGACTGGGTTTTGGTGAAAAAACACGTCAGAAAGAACTGCTTAGACGTGCGCTGGAGAGGACCGTTTCAAGTCATACTTGTGACGAACACTGCGGTAAAGTGTGGAGGCCTGCCAAACTGGATACATGCCTCACACACCCGAAGAGTGCCAACACCTCTAGAAGAAACAGCTCCTCTCTCGGATGAGAATCCGGCGGAAAGCGGAGAAGCCACAGAGGGGGAAAGCCAAGCTGTGGAGGTGATCGAAGAGACTGAGACTGTGTCGGAACAGGTCGACGAAGGTCAGGACACTAGTGGGACCGAAGTCGCCTCAGGAGAAGAAAGTAACTGGGAGATCGAATCAGATACTGAACAAGCTGAGAGTGACCAAGAGACGAGTCCAAGAACAAGGAGCAGGAGGACAAGGAGTGACGAAGCCAGTTGGCCGGAGAGAAGGAGAAGGCCAAGCTTAAAGGCACAACAAGAAAGAACTCTTGTCCCGATCGCTGAAGAATCGGATCAGGAGGAGGAAACGACAGACTCAGGAACTGAGAGTCCAAGAAGATCGAGGAGGGTACGTGTGCCCTGCAGAAGGTACGCCACCCCAGAGTGGACTTATCTAGCAGATGTCTTGGGGACAGAAATCTGGGAGAGTGAAGAACGTGAAAGTAATCGATCTCGATCCATTTGTGGCAGTGGAGATATGGATGTTGACTCCTGGACTCGAGACTGAGGGGTTACTGACTTTCACACTTCCCATACCCCCATACTTGAGTCAGATCAAAGATTTAGTGCTAAACAGATTACAATTTCCAACATTTGGTCATCAAATTCCAGAAGAAGAAGAAAAAGTCATTCGTTTTGAATTATTGGAACTTGTTGCGAAAGCTGCAGGTACGAGAATAATTGTTGATGCATAAAGACTTTTGTATATAAGCTATAAAGAAGAAGATAACCTAGCGCCGAGTGGAAAGAAGAATAAAATTAGGGATTACACTTAGCGGATGGAGAAGGGCTAGGGTTGTCTTTTGCTAAAGAGAAAAAGACATTGTTGCGAAAAAGAGACTTTTGTTGATAAGAGCACTTTAAAGACTGAGAAAGCAAATAAAGCAAGCAAAGACTGAAAAGAAAACTTTTCGCTAAAGAACGAGCTACGCTGTTTTTGATAACATGGAGAACGGCAACCCAAACAGAAAAGCCAGATGCATAGTAGGTACACTTATAGTAATAGTAATATTTCTCATAATTACAGTAGTGACAATATCATACATAATAGGACATGAAAGCGATAAAGAAATAGCAGATGTAACGCCTGTAACGACTTTGAAGCCTGCTCTTGTTGGGAAGAAGGAGGAGAGCAATGTTATACGTGAAAAAGCGTTACTGGCAGATGAAGCTCGCAGATTACACGTAGACGAGTCGCAGGGAAACTTTAGGTCAAACGCATATGCTAAACTGTTGTACGAGTATATCGATGCCATGGAGGCCAAAGATTGCTACGTTTGTATGCAATTGCCGGCTTCTGTAGATGAAGGCATCAGATATCATCATCTCCCACTGACATATGGGATAACATGTAGTTTATTGCTCAGCATATTTTATGGTAGAGAAGGGTTTGAGTACTACTTTTCAAATTATGATTCGGTACTGCCTGAAGTTCCGAATTATAAGCAAATGAATAAGTGGGACTATTATAAAAAGGAGGATAGACTAGCCAAATTCTTTCTTCCTTGGGATACATTAGATACATCATACGCACGCAGAAATAATCTGACTTGCAAAGTGTCAGAGGTTGAGAAAAAGTTCATAGGACAAGTAGATGACCGATACAGAAGGCAGAAGATTCTAAAAATGTCAGGACAATGGAAAACTGATTGGACAGAAGAAGAAAAGGCACATAAAAGGAAAGGTAGCAATGGTCCAATAGCATTGGATAGAACGCAGAAGGGAAAGTTATGTTTAACTCGAAGCAAGACATATTATGAGAGTGTATTTGTGGGTGAAGTAAATTGCGAACATGCTTTTCGATTAGAGTATTACACGAAAGATTTTATGAAAGGGATGCAAGCTATTCCTAATGTGTATTTTGTATGTGGAAGAAATGCCTATGTAAAACTGCCTGACAATTGGTATGGTTCGTGTTACTTGACAATTGTCTTCCCCAAAATATATCATGCAAAGGATTTAGCGATCATAGAAGGAAAGGCTTCGACGAGAGCGAAAAGGGAAGTAGGAGATGCAGAGGTAGTAGGAGATGTATTTGGAGCGATATTTCCTTTGTTAGGTTTAATTCTTAACGATGTTAAGATCAGGAGACTAGCTACAGTTGTAGATAGATTGTCTGCAAGTACTGCAAGGTCATTAATGCTAGTAGAAGGCGAGATGCAATCAATTAGAGCAATGGTTCTTCAGAACAGACTTGCTTTAGATGTACTATTAGCAAAAGAAGGCGGAGTTTGCAAGGCTTTGAAGGTTCAGGAATGTTGTACTTATATTCCTGATAATTCAAAACCACTTGAGAAGGTCATAAGCAACATTACACAGATTCATCAAGAAATCGAAGATTTGTCAAAAATAAATGTTTGGGAAAAAGTAGGACATGGAGTAGGAAAGGTTGGGAGTTGGTTTGCCAACCTTGGTAAAAGCATAGTATGGTATATACTAAAACCTGTATTAATAGTATTAATTTGCATAATCACATTATTAGGATTAGTGAAACTATATAAATGGTATAGGTCGAACCGGTTACAAAGATCTATGAGAGAACAAGAAAGGAGATTAGCTGTTTTACAAGATCAACAGTACAAGAGTTTGAGAGCACTCGAAACGATAAAAAGAGGCAATGTTGTAACTAGTTCTGTGTAAAAGTGCTATTCAAATTGCATTTAGTGATGACTCCTAAAAGTCATCAAAGGGGGGAACTGAGAGAGCGCAATTTGAATAAAACGCATATCCTAGCCATATTTAGAAGCATATAGCATAAACGTAGGAATGAAATGTATATCGTAACGTAAAGTTGACGCCAATAGTATAATGTTAACAGATGTGACAACGTGATATAGGAAACGTAAATGTATTTACACTTGAAATGCATTAGATTTAGAAGGCCCGTATACATAATGGGCTAATGTAGAAATGTGTGGAAATGCTTACGAAACGTAGAACGTGCGAGGTAGAATTCATGTACGTGTGTAACTTTCGATGGAGAAACAGCGAGAAATGTAACATGGAGAAATGTGCAGAACGTATATATATACATGACGATGTAACGAACGAGAATATAACTTCGTATTCTATGTATTCTATGTAAAAAGTATTCAAGTATAATCAAGAATTTGCTAAATGCGAATATATATAAATGTGTGTTAAAGGTTATACTGTGTAGAAGAAGTTTGTAGGAATGTTAGAAGAGTTTAGGTCATTTGTGATTATAACCTGACTGACCAAGGGTTTGCAGGAGCATAGTCCGATGTATGTAATTTAGTGGGCTCACAGGAGTCATGAATAGCTTGATGTGAACGTGAGAGCCAAGGAGTCTAGCTTTCGTTAGATTTAAGGTGACAATGCCGGACGGAGTTTATTGCCTAAACGTGAGAGGAGACGCTTGGAATTTGAGTCTTGTTTTGAAATGACCATTCACAGGACCTAGAAGGGTTACATACATAACCGTAAAGTTTAAAGTTCTGCTAAGGTTATAGACTTTTGATCTGAAAGTGTCAAATGAAGTCACCAGCAAGAAGACGAAGATGGCGTCTAAGAAGAAGGGTCAACTTAACGGACGACAAAGGGACGAAGCAATGGAAGAGCCAGAAAATGACATCATGGGGGAAAGTTCGTGGTGGGCGTCGAAGGGGCGTTCCACCCACACTGTGATTGTGTATTTTAGGGACAGCACCCCGGGGATAGGGAAGCGAAGAGCGATTAGCGAAGGCGAAGGCGCAGATGACTTGAGCAGATGCACTGAGAGAGAGATCAGAGCGCAAGAGAGCAGTAGGCCGAGGACCCTTAGAGAGCGGATGGGTAGGCAGAGAGGGTACTGCCTCTTAAACTTAAGTTACCTTTAGAGGCTAAGAGAGTTTGAACTTCTTTGGGAGTCAAACTGCTGACACCTTTTTAGGAAAGGAACTTGCGAAGTAGGGATGTCACTTAGTATAGAGTAGGGACAGATTTAACTTGATTGTTTTTTCTCTTTCTGCAGATGACGCAGAAGAACCACTTCATATCGATTCTTTTTAATTTGCTGATTCTTGAACTGACTTTAATTGTATTCGTTTGTAGACTGAGGTTCTTTAGGGAATACATGTTCCTTTTGGTTCCTGTATATTTGATGAATTTGATCCTGAGAGGATTGTATTTGCAACTTTTCTTAATTTTATATTAAACCTTTTAAACTTTATCAGTTGTAAGTGGTTCTTCAGAGTGGCGTCAGTTTATGGGGTTTATCTAACCTATGCGGGGTTGGTCTTTCACTCAATGACAGATAAAAATCGATCCAAAAGTGTCGAATGAGATAAGTTATCAAATTGATCATAAAAGATATTAAAATCTCATTCCCCGCAGACTCTTTACAACGCCTAATCCCCATAGAAGGAATTCTGCTTTAATCAATATCCACCAGGCTCACCTCAGGGAGCTGCCCTCCTGCAGTGCTCTGAAGCTTTATGGCTCTCACCTTACAGGATCCACCAGGGAAAGGTGTCCTCTGCCATTTTTCTGCCAATTTTTAGTCAGTAAAAGAGTTGTTTTGGACCAAGGATTACAAAACCTTTACAAATCATCCACAATAAAACATACATATAGAGGCAACACATTCCAAATAAATACAAATAGCGTAATAAAATTAAAAAGGTTTAACAAATATACCGCGCACGCATTTAAACCTATCTCAAAATACAGTGCAGTATTAATCTAATATGGAAAAGAAACATGTTCTTAACTGATAAATGTAAACAGATTACGAAAAAATGTGTTATCATCAATGTGATACACGCTGTGATAAAAAAAAATACCAGACATAAATGCCATAAAAAATGTTATCAACTAACTTGGGCATACATCTTGCCGTTGGGCCTATTTAGTATGCCTTACACAGAAAGGAAGATACTATAGCACCGTCCTCTGCACTTCAATTTGTGGATATACCCAGCCTTCAGGAGGCTTTTCTTAGGCTTACTCACTCAAGCGAGAGATAAGCTTAATAGAAATTGAGTTAAGTGGTCTCCAAATCATGGCGCCTTATTTCAAGAGATTATTGCACAC
The DNA here is from genome assembly GCF_964263255.1 of Lissotriton vulgaris. Classification (NCBI taxonomy): domain Eukaryota; kingdom Metazoa; phylum Chordata; class Amphibia; order Caudata; family Salamandridae; genus Lissotriton; species Lissotriton vulgaris. The sequence goes on from NC_141698.1 coordinate 446,210,802, forward strand.
GGTGTAGTGATTCTGATAGGTGTCAGGGAGAAGAAAAGTCCAAGTGCTGCGTTTTTTATCTCTAGCCTTCTTTTTTATATATTACATGGGGAACTGCTGTTTCCTCCTCAGTAGAATCCACATAATGCTTTCACATTCAGGACTTTAGCGCCAGTATATTAGTCTATAGTTGAGAAGGTCCACGTGCGGTTGCGTTCGTCATTAACTGTGGAACCAATTAGGGTTGATGCTCCATGGACCGAACTAAAGCTGCACCAGAATGCTGGCTCACCCTCTCCAATGTGTGGGCTGACCTTCGACCTCCTCAGAATTTTGCCTGCACTGAGGTGGCACAGAGGTCAGACCTTCTGACCAGCCCTTGACTGGAATTTCTGATGGCCAGTGACCCCTGAATTGCCAAGGGCAAGTGTGATAGCTGGATGGTATTTTCTGGATAGCCAGAAGGCCCGACTGGAACCATCAGATCATCAAAAAAAAGTGCAGGGTCATGGAGCTACCAGGGGTAACTAGCAGCTCCACCAAAGAAGGTAAAATATCGCACCAAAGCCACCAAAGAACAGTCGTATGTGATACATCATTACACCTTCACCTCTTGAAAATCACCCTTGTCTTCAATGAATGACAGGGGAACAGATCTACTTTGTAAGCAAGGAGAAATACCTTTCAATAAGATGCTATGGCCTACACCAAGCAAATATAAGGTGGGTCCTGTACATACATTTATGGGTCAGTACGGGTCCGCCTCCTCTTCTTTTCCCTGATTAGGCGTTTGGCAAAACAGGAACGAGTTGGTTTAATTAAATGAAGCACCCAGGAGAGCAGCAACAGAGGCATGTCTGAAGACCCTCTCGATGTACAGAGTTTTTGGCCAGCATTATATACAGTTCTTGAAGTACAATAAACCAAGTACACTCTCTTGTAGAGCATGTAAAATCGCCTAGTCATGAACCATGAATTCAAGTATCTGATAAGGGGGAACAGGTGGCTCTCAACTTTGTGGAACTCTAATGTGGGCCAGTGTGTGTGTCTAGATGTCCAGCATGGGGAGCGCGTGACCACTGTTTGTAGTGTGCATGCTGTGTTCTGATTGGTTGAGTATCCCTAATTACAGGTGGCATCTGACTTTATGGTATTTTGGCAAAGCGTGTTTTTTCGGCCAAACTTTTTTTATTGGAGCTAATCTCCGCTGAGGTTTTGTGGTGTAGCAGGCCATATGTGAGATCGATCTGGGTTTTTCCTGTTTGCCCATCTGTCTTCAGACTAAGTGTAACCCCACCTGTGACTTATCAATCGGTAGGCTTCAGTTTGGGTCACAGGGCCTGTCTGACCACGTATCTCTGACTCGGGTTGATGGGGAGTTCATCTCAGGTGGATTCGACAGCAATGATACACGTTCATTATTATATTCATATATCATGGCAGTCATTGATATTGCATTTACTGACATTCTCATTATTATGTGTACATTTATATGGTGTACATCGACATCTTATTTACCGGAATTGATATTGTTATGTGTACATATATTATGGCGTACATTGAAATCGCATTCACCGATATTAACATTGTTATGTGTGCATATATTATGGTGCACATTGACATTGCATATACCAATATTAACGTTCCCCCCTCTAGCTGAATGTTTAACTAAATCATTTTTTTCACGTGTCATGACAGCCACTTTATTCGAGGCTGGGTGTGTTTCTGTTGTGTCTGCTATCCTTTCTCTAGTTATTTGCACACTACCTAATTTGAAGACTGCGTTTTTACAGCAGGAAACTCACACTCGTAGGAGACCACACAATAGTAGTACAAAAATGACACCCAGAAGCGATGATGTGCACAGTTTGGTCACCCACAGGGATATCCAGGAAAAAATACTATGAAGCCAGTCCTGCTCAGGGGCACCTCCCTCCTTCTTCATGTCAGCTTGCAGACGATGCAGTGCTTGAATGGCAAAAGCAAGAGTTTCGTTTTTGAGATCATTTCCAGGAATAAGCGTGCCGCAGGAAGCATCGATCTTGGCACATGCCCCACCCTCCATCGCGATCATCAATTCCAACACATACCGATGTTGCATCAACATGATGTGTATGCTGTGTATGGTCACAAGGGTGTAGAGGCCCCACCATCCGAGGACGACCTGTGAATAGACAAATTCTCCTAATTGCCTATAGCAATCCATCAGCATGGAGGTGCCCCTTTGCAGGTCTGGTATATGCAGTATTGCTTCACAGTTTTCATTGGTACCGAGTGGTATTGTTCCTTTGCCTCTGAAACAAAGAATACAGTGTAAGTTTCCATACAATTAGGAGTTGCCCCTTTCCTTCCAATCTATTTATCTGGGTAGCCCTGATTTCCTGGCATGGGGTATCTGTGCTGGTGTTTGACCTCCTCCCATGGGACCGATTTCCCCTAGTGTCATCGAGGTGAATGCACTGGATTTCCATATCAGGGGTCCATTTGTCATTAAGAAAGCTGCCCCAATATGTTAAGGGCCGCACTGGGACCACAGACAGAGGCAATAGTGGATATATATGTGTGCACCAGTGATTTTGCTATCTCTACAAACCTCTTTTCTATGAAGTATTTGGGCCAAACATTGCCCTTCTCTATAGTGCCCCTTCTGCGCACCCTGTCTAGCTTGGTTTGAATGTTGCTAGGTTCAGAAAGAAAGCATAGTGATGTGGGGTTGCTCTTATACCGAGGGCTGGTCAGTTTTGACAAAAAGGGGTTTAATAGCCCCTAAAATACTCATTTTCATAAAGGAAGCAACAGAGGTACCGAAAGAGGCAAGAGAGGTGCACAAAAAGGCAAGAAAGGTACAGAAAGAAGGAACAGGGGTGCAGAAAGAGGTAAGAGGGATTCAGAAATTTGCACGAGAGGTCCAGAAAGAAACAAGAGCAATGTAGAAAGAAGCAAAAGAAGTTTAGAAAGAAGCACGAGAGGTGGAGAAATAGGGAAGTGGGGTGCAGAAAGTGGCATGAGGGATTCAGAAATTTGCAAAAGAGGTGTATAAGGAAGCAAGAGCAGTGCAGACAGAACCAACGGAGGTACAAAAAGTGGCAAGAGGGGTGCAGAAATAAGTAGGAGAGGCGCACAAAGAGGCAAGAGGGATACAGAAAGAGGCAGGAGGGGTGCAAAAAGAAGGAAGAGAAGTGTAGAAAGAAGCAACAGAAGTGCTGAAAGAGGCACGGAGGGTGCAGAAAGAGTCAAGAGTAGTGCAGAAAAAAGCAACAGAGGTACAGAAAGAGGCAAGAGATGTGAAGAAAGAGGGGCGAGGGGTGCAGATGGATACAAGAGGGATGTAGAAACAAGGAAGTGAGGTGCTGAAAGAGGCAACAGAGGTGCAGAAACAGGCAAGAAAGTTGCAGAAAGAAGGAACAGGGGTACAGAAAGAGGATACAGACATTTGCAAAAGAGGTGCAGAAAGAAGCAAGAGCAGTGTAGAAAGAACCAACAGAGGTGAAGAAAGAGGCAAGAGGGGCACATAAAGAGGCAAGATAAGTGCAGAAAGAAGCAAAAAAGGTGCAGAAAGAGGCACAAGAACTACAGATTAGAGCAAGAGAAGTGCAGAAAGAAAAAAGAAAATTGCTGAAAGAAGCAACAGAGTTGCAGAACGAGGCAAGAGAGGTGCAGAAACAGGCAGGAAAGGTGTAGACAGAGGGAACAGGGGTCAGAGAAAGACAAGAGGGGTACATAAATTGGTAAAAGATGCATAGAAAGAAGCAAGAGCAGTGCAGAAAGAACCATCAGAGGTACAGAAAGAGGCAAGAGGGGTACAGAAAGAGGTGGGGGAGGTACACAAAGAGGCAAAAGGGATACAGAAAGAGGAAGGAGGGTTACAGAAAGATGGAAGAGAAGTGCTGAAAGATGCAAGAGAATTGCTGAAAGAAGCAACAGGTGTAGAAAGAAGCAAGAGAAGTGCAGAAAGAGGCAAGTGAGGTACAGAAAGAAGCAGGAGCAGTGTGGAAAGAACCAACAGCAGTACAAAAAGAGGCAAGAGAGGTGCAGAAAAAGGTAGGAGAGGTGCTCAAAGAAGCAAGAGGGGTACAGAAAGAAGCAGGAAAGGTACAGAAAGGAAGACGAGAAGTGCAGAAAAAAGCAACAGAGGTTTAGAAAGAAGCAAGAGAAGTTCAGGAAGGGGCAAGTGAGGTGCAGAAAGGCAAGATAGGTGCAGAAAATGGCAAGAGAACAGCAGAAAGAGGCAAGAGGTATGCAAAAAAGGAAAGAAGGGTACAGAAAGAAGTAAGAGAGGTGCAGTATCAGCTCGATGATTCCTCTGGAACGGTTTGATGCCAAAAAGGGGTTCACCTCTCGACAGTCCCAACCCTGAATGCTATAAAAGCACAGGCGAGTGGGATGATCAAGTGGGGGAAGGGAAGGAAGGGGACTGCAGGAAGGGAGATCTGTAAGACAAAACAATATAGGTAAGTTCAGATTTATACCAGGTATCTCTCTTGCTACCTACTGAATCTAGCATACTTTTTTTTTTCAAAAGTTTTATATAGCGCTGGCTAGACCCGGAGGTATCAGAGCGCTTTACATAAGCATCGGATCATAGTTACAGGTTACATTGTTACAAAGGTTACATAGTTCTTAGACATGGCCACATAGTTACTTGTAAGGTCGAGATAAACAATAAGCACAAATACGTAAGGGGAAAATCAGGCAAGGTGTGAGATGCAGGGGAGGGGGTGTTGGAGCAAAGGAAATAGACAGATAATGAAGGCGGGAAAGAGGAGGGTAGAGTGAGAGACACAGCATGGGAAGAGGGGAAGGGTGACAAGGACACACACCGGTAGACAAGTCAAGACAAACGTCCAAAGTCCAGTAAGCTGTGATCACAGGGGAAGTGGTATCACTTCCCTATCTCTGTTGCAAGAGGATCCCTTTGCGCAGTGGACTCTCTTAGAGGGGTCTCTGAGACTCCAAGGCCTACAAACTGGATCCTTCCCCAGAAAGGGGAGAGGGAGTGCTTTGGCAAGGGGTGCCATACCATGCCTCAAGTGTGAGTGGCTCCCTTGGTGCACTGGACTCACCCAGCTGGTTCGCTGAGACTCCAGAGTATAAATATTGAATCTTCCCCAACAAGGGGAGAAGGAGTGCTTAGTCAAAGGGCACAAAGGACAGGGGGTAGGCAGAGTAGCAGGCAAGGGGAGAGATTCGGGGGAGAGGGGATAGGAGCTAGGGAGAAGACAATAAGGAGAGACGAAAAGAAGTCTGTCTAAAGACCAACTGGGTAGGTGATGACCCAGGAGGGAATCCACAGCCCATCTCCCCTATAGCTAAACCAAGTAGCTCCATCGGGCATCAGACAAAATAGTTCTGTCTCAATACATTGAGAGAGGAGGGAAGGAGAGACATAAAAGGAGGGTGGATGCAGTAGGAGACGGCAGGAGAGACAAAAGGAAGTGCAACAATGTGGTTCAACAATATATCGGGAAAAGATCAAACAAATAAACATTACATCAAACAATCAGCAATAGATTAGGGGAGGAGACTGTAAATTAAATACCTTCCTCGTTTCCAGGTGAGGACTGGATAAAAGGCCTTGTCTTATATTTGCATGGAAGGGGGTTGCGCTGGGAAAGGGGTTAAAACAGAAGGAGCCTTAACAACCAGATTTCGAAAAGAGCGTTAGATGACCCTTACATTTGCATTAAATATAACATAACATTCATTTTTGTACTGTACACACCATCAAGTCTAGCAGTGCTAGCTTCACAGGGGAAGAGCAGAAGGCCGCCTCTTGAACCCCTGTTAGGAAATACATAAACAACAATCACCAAAATACTCCCTTTGGTTTACTGCCCAAATAATAGTATGTCATGCCTTAAGAGCCATGCGCGTATCATCATCAGTTCTTTGCTGTGCAATTTCCTAAACACCAAATGTTCCCAATGGTGCTTGTAGGTCAGTGTAAATCAAGTTATTAGATCGGGGACCTACAGAGGGGGTATGACAGCACTCCCATCATACAGCCGGCAATCAGGTTATCAAAGTGCCTCAAGCAAGGATTCCAAACAACGCCTATGAAGCGAATTCCACTTCCTTTACAAGAGTCTCGAGTTTAAGTGGTGCAAGTTCACCCCTACCGGTACCAGAGCAGAAACAAGGACAGGCAGCGCAACGCGCTGAAATCACGAGGAATAATCAGCTCCGAACCCGGCACCGGAGGCTTCTTTAAGCTCCTCCCCTCCAGGTCACATTTTTCCTTCCGGTGAGGCAATCACAGAACTTCCGTTTTGCCTCATGGGACCCGTAGTCTTTTGGTTCTTTCCGACCTTGCTCTCCTTGCGCCGAACGTCGGAACACTCCCCAATCTCTTTCTGGCTGCTCCGCCATCCCTCCACCCATGACCACACATTGTGAAGTGCCACCAGAAGGGCCGTGATGGTGGGAGATGGGAGGTCCCACCGCACGGCGACAGGTGGGCTGAGCAGGTGTGTGACATGCAGAAAGAGGGAAGACGAGTAAAGAAAGAGACAACAGGGGTGCAGAAAGAGACAACAGGGGTACAGAAAGAAGCAAGAGAGGTGCAGAAAGAGGCAAGTGAGGTACAGAAGGAGGCAAGAGAACTGCAGATAGAGGCAAGAGAGTGGCAGAAACAGGCAAAAGGGGTACAGAAAAAGGGAAGAGGGGTACAGAAAGAGGCAAGAGGGATGCAAACAGAGGTGCAAAAAGAAGCAATAGCAGTGCAGAAAGAGCCAACAGAGATGCAGAAAGAGGCAAGAGGGTACAGAAAGAGGCAAGAAAAATGCAGAAAGAAGCAAAAAAAGGTGCATAAAGAGGCAAGTGAACTGCAGAAAATGGTAAGAGAGGTGCAGAAAGAGTCTGGGGAGTTGCACAAAGAGGCAAACAGGCTACAGAAAGAAGTAAGAGGGATACAGAAAGAGGCAAGAGAAGTGCAGAAAGAAGCAACAGAGGTGCTTAAAGAGGGAAGAGGGGTACAGAAAGAGGCAAGAGAAGTGCAGGAAGAAGCAACAGAGGTGCCGAAAGAGGCAAGAGAGGTGCACGAAAAGGCAAAAAAGGTACATAAAGAAGGAACAGGGGTGCAGAAAGAGGTAAGAGGGATACAGAAATTTGCACGAGAGGTCCAGAAAGAAACAAGAGCAATGTAGAAAGAAGCAAGAGAAGTTTAGAAAGAAGCAAGAGAGGTGGAGAAATAGGGAAGTGGGGTGCAGAAAGTGGCATGAGGAATTCAGAAATTTGCAAAAGAGGTGTATAAGGAAGCAAGAGCAGTGCATACAGAACCAACAAAGGTACAAAAAGTGGCAAGAGGGGTGCAGAAATAAGTAGGAGAGGTGCACAAAGAGGCAAGAGGGGTACAGAAAGAGGCAGGAGGGGTGCAGAAAGAAGGAAGAGAAGTGCAGAAAGAAGCAACAGAAGTGCTGAAAGAGGCACGGAAGGTGCAGAAAGAGTCAAGAGTAGTGCAGAAAAAAGCAACAGAGGTACAGAAAGAGGCAAGAGATGTGAAGAAAGAGGGGTGAGGGGTGCAGATGGAGACAAGAGGGATGTAGAAACAAGGAAGTGAGGTGCAGAAAGAGGCAACAGAGGTGCAGAAACAGGCAAGAAAGTTGCAGAAAGAAGGAACAGGGTACAGAAAGAGGGATACAGACATTTGCAAAAGAGGTGCAGAAAGAAGCAAGAGCATTGTAGAAAGAACCAACAGAGGTGAAGAAAGAGGCAAGAGGGGCACAGAAAGAGGCAAGATAGGTGCAGAAAGAAGCAAAAGAGGTGCAGAAAGAGGCACAAGAACTACAGATTAGGGCAAGAGAAGTGCAGAAAGAAAAAAGAAAATTGCTGAAAGAAGCAACAGAGTTGCAGAACGAGGCAAGAGAGGTGCAGAAACAGGCAGGAAAGGTGTACACAGAGAGAACAGGGGTCAGAGAAAGACAAGAGGGATACATAAATTGGTAAAAGAGGTATAGAAAGAAGCAAGAGCAGTGCAGAAAGAACCATCAGAGTTACAGAAAGAGGCAAGAGTGGTACAGAAAGAGGTAGGAGAGGTGCACAAAGAGGCAAGAGGGATACAGAAAGAGGTAAGAGGGATACAGAAAGAAGGAAAAGAAGTGCAGAAAGAAGCAACAGAGGTGCTGAAAGAGACAAGAAGGGTGCAAAAAGAGAGAAGAAGAATACATAAAGAGGCAAGAGGGGTACAGAAGGAAGCAAGTGAGGGGCAGAAAGAGTCAAGAGAGGTACAGAAAGTAGAATATATTTGCAGAAAGAGGCAAGAGAAGAGCAGAAAAAGAAAGAAATGTGCATAAAGAAGCAAAAGAAATGCAGAAAGAGGCAAGAAAGGCGCAGATGGAAGCAAGAATGGCTTGCACACCATTAGTATCAATTTAACATCCACTTTTAGCAATATGTTCTAGGTTTGCAAAGGGCCTTCCACCGCGCTGTATCACATGCCGCTGCATTTTTTATAACATTTGAGCAAGAAACAAGGCTTTTTGTTCAAATCTGCAAATTAGGGAGCAGATGATGGATTATGTGGCTACTGCGGAAAATGTATAATTGTGCGAACGTCGGTGCAGCCAAACAGTTGCATAATTCCAGTGGCTCTGCTCATACCTCTGACTAGGTCCACAAGTGCTCCTCAGTGATTCCTTCTTTTTTTGTCTCACTGAGTTCATAGTTGAGCTTCTATGGAAACGAGGAAGACTAAACCTGAGGTTACCACTCCACAACAAAGACTAGCATACCACATAATTACTCTCCATAACACACAATCCCACTCTACATAATTCATACACACTAAATACCACATACTTTCTAGCCACATAATTTCACTGCACAACTTACCGCATAATTCCCCTACACACAACGTACATCCACTCCACTCCAAAAAACATTAGTAAAAAATGTTTACATTTACAACGCCAATAGCTCTAACTCTCGCAAATGCGAAACCTATTGCATAGCAAACACTTCTTTAACTAGTAGACGCTTTTGCAGAGTGGTGGAGAAAGGGTGTTGGGCCTCCGACCAGCGCCCAGGAATTCCGCTGCGTAGGACTTACAGGATGTACCAGGAGGGCTTATTGGCCCTCAAAGTCCCTCAGGAGTAAAGTGGATTTAATCCTCCCTCCCGTAGATGCTAGGAGTTACTGGAGGTAACAGGAAGGGTAGTTGGCCCCCAAGGACAACTTTGGGGCCGACTACCCCTCCTATTACCTCCAGTAAGTCCCACAGAGCAGGATTGCTAAATTCTCATAGCAGACTACGCCCTCTTTGCCCACTGCTCTGCAACCGCGCTCCCTGGCATGCTTTTGGCTGGGGATTGAAGTCCCCTTCGCTGCTGGGGATCCTTAGGGGGCAACTAGCCTACCTCTTACCTCCAGTAAGCCCCACACAGTGGGATTACTGAGAGGTGGACACAGGCCACACACCCTTTCTCCACCACTCTGCAAACGCGCCTCCTGGCACAGTCAAAGTTGGGGTATTAAGCCCCCTTCATTCCTGAGGGTCGCTGGGGACCAACTAGCCCACCAGGTACTTCCAATAAGTGCTGCACACCTGGATTGATGAGAGTGGTCCGAGGACACGCCCCTTTTTACACTACTCTACAAACACGGCTCCTGGCACACTGCTGCTTGGAGGATGAAGCCCACTTGTATTCTGAGGTCCTCAGGACACAAGAGTACCTCATTGCCCCACCAGCAGTGCGCCAAGAGGAGCCCCCCAAATCCTATTGAACAAGCCCCAGGGTTGTGGTGGTCCTCGGGGCTGTGGGGGGCAGCGTGCCCCCAGCATATAATTAGCATAGCCCCGGAAAGGTGTCAGTCCCCAGGGCTGCGGGCCCCCGAGGGCCCCCACTAATTAACCTGGACATTGCCCCCTGGACCTGGCCCACCGGGGGGCTTACCGATAACTAAGCACGGGAGCCTGCGCTTTGTTTTTTTTTCTTGACAGGAATCGCGCACCCAGAGCGAATTCTTCCGATTTTCTGGGGTCCTGGGGGTCACTGTGGGACCCCCTGAACAGGCTTAGGGGGTCAGGGTGTTTCTACCCTGCCAACTTTTCTTGTTTTTTTCATCCTTTTTTCACCCTTTTTCTTGTGACTTGGTAAAACCGAGTCACAAGATGGCTGCCAACACTTCCTGATTTGGAGTGTTGACAGCCAATCAGAGTGAAGCTCATGCCCAGGAGGGTTCGCGACTCCTCCTCAGTGCTCAGATATCAATATTTGTATGTTTTTAATTTCTCAGCAACTACTGAATGGATTTACATCATTTTTTTAAAAGCACGCTTTCTGAACCAAGACCTACCTTTTGCCAAATTTGGTGTAATTGTGTTCAGCAGTTCGAGCTGTAGCCTTTTTCAAAATTCCTATGGACATTAACATGGAGAAAACACATTTTGAGACTACCCTTTTTTCTCGCCCCCCGCTTGACGAATTGCTCCCAGACTTTCAAGACAGGAGCTGACCTGAGTGAACCATTAGTTTTTGAAAATTTCACGAAGATTCGGCAAACGGCACCAAAGATATTGGCAAATCAAAAAACGCTTTTCCAATGGAAACTAGGTCCTAACTATAACCTATAACTACCTACTGGTGACTGCCAGTAGGTTATATATATATATATATATATATATATATATATATATATATATATATATATATATATATATATATATATATATATATATTTTAGCAGGGCTCTCCTCACGCTGGAGGAGAGAAGAATTGAGTCGCAACCTTCATCCGGTTTGAAGTGTGTTAATTTATTCTTTTAAAGGCAGCATTGTTCTTAGCTCAAATGCATTTCGCTCACTCCTGTGAGCTTCGTCAGCGAGAAGAAGAAGAGGCGCCGCAGGTTCAGGTCATAACAGCTCACCACAAGACCCTCAGTGTTCCGGTACTTCCGTTTTAACCCCTTGACGGGTGCCATGTTTCAGCTGCTGTTTGGATTTGCTGCATGCTGGGTCTTGTAGTTGGCTGTTGCCTTCAGTGCGTGTTTGCATGTCGATTTTCGCCTCCCATGCCTGCCGGAAAGACCCTTGAAAATGTCCTTTGCAACATCTTCTGGGACCCTGACCATAGTCCAGTCTATGGGGGCACCTCACACCCTTTCGTGTTTTGCACGTTCCGCAGGTTGGTCCAATTTCGGGTGTGAATGGCGCTCTGATGGGCGGTGCGTTTCTCTTGGGCCGGACCTTGGCACTATGAATATATATATATATAAAATGGACATCACAGTAAAGCTTTGCTCTCAGCATTCCCTGCATGTTACTGACTTTATAGGCCTCTGGTGTGCCACTCTGATGAGTTACTTTCCAATTTCATGCTGGAATTTGTGGTTCTTTTTCGAGATGATTATTACCCTCCAGTGGGTTCTGTGAAAATACAATGTCCATGTTTATTTCAAAGACTTTCATATTTAATGCTGGCCATATTATTGCTCACTTTCATCCCGGTTGACTCCACCACAGCCTGCTTTTCCGGCTGATGAGGAAACCTACCTCGGCAGGTCCGAGGCGGCAGCCATTACCCCTTACTGTCTCTCGACGTCAGCAAAGCTGGTTCACTTCGGGACATTGTGGCGCTCTTTTACAATTGGTGCATCCATCGGTGGGACCAAGCCGGAAAATATCTCTCCAAATCCTTCACCTTCGAAGTAAAGGCGCACTCCCAAACCGGGTGATTAATTCTTTATTTTTTCATTTGCATCTCGGACCAGCAGCCTGACGGGTTTCTGGGCTTCTAGCCCCTTAATCATAGGCAGAAAATGGACATCACAGTAAAGCTTTGCTCCCAGCATTCCCTGCATGTTACTGACTTTATAGGCCTCCGGTGTGCCACTCTGATGAGTTACTTTCCAATTGCATGCTGGAATTTGTTGTTCTTTTTCGAGCCAAATATTACCCTCCAGTGGGTTCTGTGAAAATACAATGTCCATGTTTATTTCAAAGACTTTCATATTTAATGCTGGCCATATTATTGCTCACTTTCATCCCGGTTTGCTCCACCACAGCCCGCTTTTCCGGCTGATGAGGAAACCTACCTCGGCAGGTCCGAGGCGGCAGCCATTACCCCTTACTGTCTCTCGACGTCACCAAAACTGGTCCACTTCGGGGCATTGTGGCGCTCTTTTACGGTTGAGAGAGAGAGAGAGAGAGAGAGATAGAGAGAGAGAGAGAGAGAGAGAGTATGTACTTTGATGATGGTTCTAACTCACATAAGAGGCCATCTCCACAGTCCGCCGATGCTTGGCTTACTGATTTCCTGTTAGTGACCACGCCCCCTCTCTGTTTTCATCGAGTTCCTGTAGCGCTCTTTGATCTTTCCTCTTAACAGTCCTCTACGCTCTCTCCAGATTTGACTTAAGGACTTTGCCAGCAAACCCCCCCCCGATATCGTGGTTTCCATCTGAGACTTTCTTGGCTGTCGCGCTCCTTCGTCTATCGGAGCTGATTTTGCGTTACGCTGCCCTTCCAATCGAAGCCCTCCATCCGTAAGTGTGTGCGCGGCTGTTCCGCTCCTTACTCTCTTGAGCGGGCCAGCGTGCTACGCCACAAACTTGTTTCTTTCCCCTTGGTTCATTCGCGTGTGCATGGCTGCTCCACTCCTTCCCCAACCGGAGCCGGCCAGCACGCCACGCTGCCACTGGTGTCTTCCCTTTTTAGGTCTCGCCTGTCGATGCGCATGCGCATCGAGCAAGGCGAGAGTATTGGCACTTATCCGCTCTTTATCCACACTGCAAGGAATCGTGGCGATTCCTTGCAGTGCCCGTGACTTTTAAGCTCAATGCGCATGCGCATTGAGCTTAAAAGCGCGTGCACGTCCGTCTTTGTTTACCCGCTCCGCCCCCTCCCCTTCCCGCCCCAACCAGGCTCTTGTAGGGCGACGCTTCACCAGCGCTTCCCTCCCACTCGCTCACTTCCCTTCTCTCCCGCCCCCCACCCGACTTGAAATTTCATTCGGCCGCGCTGCGTTACTCCTCCCCTTCCCGCCCCAACCAGGCTCTTGTAGGGCGACGCTTCACCAGCGCTTCCCTCCCACTCGCTCACTTCCCTTCTCTCCCGCCCCCCACCCGACTTGAAATTTCATTCGGCCGCGCTGCGTTACTCCTCCCCTTCCCGCCCCAACCAGGCTCTTGTAGGGCGACGCTTCACCAGCGCTTCCCTCCCACTCGCTCACTTCCCTTCTCTCCCGCCCCCCACCCGACTTGAAATTTCATTCGGCCGCGCTGCGTTACTTTTACGTCAACATGGCTTCTAGTTTGTGCTCTCCCTTGTTTCACTGCTGTCTGTGCCTGCCCTGCTCCTCGCAGCTGCCCCGGATGTTGATGACTGGTCTCCGGGAACACTGGATGTGTGAGCTCTATCAGCGCGGCACCCTTTCACAAGCGCCGTGTGGCTATGCTTTATTAACGCCCTAACAGCCAGCGTTATTTTTCTAAACTTGTCTTGTAGTATGCCAAACATGACTCTTCAGGCAAAGTTAACACTTTCTGCGTTATAACGGCGGGCCAGAGAGAAGGCTGCGCTGCTTGGCTCAGACCAGGGGGGCACTGCTGTCTGTGCCTGCCCTGCTCCTCGCAGCTGCCCCGGACGTTGATGACTGGTCTCCGGGAACACTGGATGTGTGAGCTCTATCAGCGCGGCACCCTTTCACAAGCGCCGTGTGGCTATGCTTTCATTGTTGTGTGTTTTCCCTGCTGACTCTCTGCTCCCGCTCCCACTGCCCCCTACCTCTTCCCTTTCTGTCAGTCACCGGGCTTCAGCTTGTTGATTAAGAGAGGCCGGTGCATTCTCGACATTACCAGTTTGTGGAAATAAATTAAACAAATGAGGCAAAACACATATTCGCAATTAATTGTACATCTCAGTAACATAGGCAATACGATCATCTCTGCGCCCGTTTCACAAACGCTCAGCTGGTTTTGCTTTGATATAGGGTAGGGAGTGCTTTGTTATTAGGCCTCATTTTGTCCATCCATGTTTTTGATCTTCTAAGCGTTTTGTGGCAGTTTGTAACAAATGCATTTACTGAGAGCCATGACGTTTCTGAACCTAACCACTGAATAACCGTACTGGAGGGGAACCTGCTATAGTGTTTTAAAATTGTATTTGTTATCTAGTGGGTGTTTCTGGGTGTATCATGTACGTCTGCTTTTCGTGGGAGATGTTTATCTATGTGCTTTAAACTATCCCTGGCTTAACAGAAATTGGGGGGGGAGGGGGCAATGCATGCAGACAGAATTTAGAGGGTTTTGATAAGGGCATGTAGTAAGTCCTTCCACGCATTCCTCGCAGATATGTGGTACTTGGTATCATGTTCTGTTTTGTATGAGGGAGACTTATTACCATGTTCCACTCCTTAAAGTACTATAAAGCTGCCTCTCAGAAGAGGAGGCCCCATTTCCCACGTGTGAGCGCAAACAGCTGCTGACCCTCTTGGGCTGAGGACGTTGAACAACCTGTCCCGTGGGATGCCTTCATCGTCCTCCAACGGCACATAAGAGGCTGCAATTGACCGGGGTCCCCACTTTTGGGACGCCCATGTCACCCTCAACCCCTCACCCTCACTCACCCTCAACCCCTCAAACTCACCCTCACTCACCCTCAACCCCTCACCCACCCTCACCCTCACTCACCCTGACCATCACTCACCCTCAACCCCTCACTCACCCTCAACTTCTCTCACCCTCACTCTCACTCATCCTCACTCACCCTCAACCCCTCACCCTCACTCACCCTCACTCACCCTCAACCCCTCACCCTCACTCACCCTCAACCCCTCACCCTCAACCCCTCACCCTCACTCACTCACCCTCAACCCCTCACCCTCAACACCTCACTCTCACTCATCCTCACTCAACCACCCTCAACCTCACTCACCCTCAACCCCTCACCCTCAACCCCTCACCCTCACTCACTCACGCTCAACCCCTCACCCTCAAACCCTCAACCTCACTCACCCACCCTCAACCCCTCACCCTCACTCACTCACCCTCAACCCCTCACCCTCACTCACTCACCCTCACTCACCCTCAACGCCTCCCCCTCAACTCCTCACCCTCACTCACCCTCACTCACCCTCAACCCCTCACTCACCCTCAACACCTCACCCTCAACACCTCACCCACCCTCAACCTCACTCACCCTGACCATCACTCACCCTCAACCCCTCACTCACCCTCAACCCCTCACTCACCCTCAACCCCTCACTCACCCTCACTCTCACTCATCCTCACTCACCCTCAACACCTCACCCTCACTCACCCTCACCCTCAACGCCTCACCCTCAACGCCTCACCCTCAACCCCTCACTCACCCTCACTCTCACTCATCCTCACTCACCCTCAACCCCTCAAACTCACACTCACTCACCCTCAACCCCTCACCCTCACTCACTCACCCTCAACACCTCACCCTCAACTCCTCACTCACCCTCACTCTCACTCATCCTCACTCAACCACCCTCAACCTCACTCACCCTCAACCCCTCATCCTCAACCCCTCACCCTCAACACCTCACCCTCAACCCCTCACCCTCAATCCCTCACCCTCAACCCCTCACCCTCACTCACTCACCCTCAACCCCTCACCCTCAACCCCTCACTCACTCTCACTCACTCTCACTCACCCTCACTCACCCTCACTCACCCTCACTCACCCTCACTCACCCTCACTCACCCTCACCCCCCACAGCCCCTCACCCTCACACACACCCTCACCCTCACACCCCTCATCCTCACTCACCCTCCCCCTCACTCACCCTCAACGCCTCACCCTCAACCCCTCACCCTCAACCCCTCACCCTCAACCCCTCACCCTCAACACCTCACTCACACTCACTCTCAATCATCCTCACTCAACAACTATCAACATCACTCACCCTCAACCCCTCACCCTCAACACCTCACCCTCACTCACTCACGCTCAATGCCTCACCCTCAAACACTCAACCTCACTCACCCACCCTCAACGCCTCACCATCACTCACTCACCCTCAACACCTCACCCTCACTCACTCACCCTCACTCACCTTCAACGCCTCCCCTTCAACTCCACACCCTCACTCACCCTCAACCCCTCAATCACCCTCAACACCTCACCCTCAACACCTCACCCACCCTCACCCTCACTCACCCTGACCATCACTCACCCTCAACTCCTCACTCACCCTCAACCCCTCACTCACCCTCAACCCCTGACTCACCATCACTCTCACTCATCCTCACTCACCCTCAACACCTCACCCTCACTGACACTCACTCACCCTTACTCACCCTCACCCTCACTCTCCCTCAACGCCTCACCCTCAACGCCTCACCCTCAACTCCTCACTCACCCTCAATCTCACTCATCCTCACTCACCCTCAACACCACACACTCACTCACCCTCACTCACCCTCAACCCCTCACCCTCACTCACTCACCCTCAACACCTCACCCTCAACTCCTCACTCACCCTCACTCTCACTCATCCTCACTCAACCACCCTCAACTTCACTCACCCTCAACGCCTCACCCAACACCTCACCTTCACTCACCATCAACATCTCACCCTCACTCACCCTCAAAACATCAGCCTCAACCCCTCACCCTCAACCACTCACCCTCAACCATTCACCCTCACTCACCCTCCCTCACCCTCAACTCCTCACCCACACCCTCAATACTTCACCCTAAACACCTCACTCATCCTCAACACCTCCCACTCCCCCTCACTCACCCTCACCCTCACTCACCCTCAACACCTCACCATCACTAACCCTCAACACCTCACCCTCACTAACTCTCAATCCCTCAATCACCCTTCCCCTCACTCACCCTCAATACCTCACCCTCACTAACACTGAACCCCTCACTCACCCTCACTCTTACTCTCACTCACACTCAACACCTCAGCCTCACCCTCACTCACTCACCCTCAACCCCTCACCCTCACCCCCTCAACCCCTCACCCCCTCACCCTCACTCGCCCTCACCCTCAACACCTCACCCTCAACCCCTCACCCTCAACCCCTCACCCTCAACACCTCACCCTCACTCACCCTCAACCCCTCACCCTCACTCACTCACCCTCAACCCCTCACCCTCACTCACTCACCCTCACTCACCCTCAACCCCTCACCCTAAACCCCTCACCCTCAACCCCTCACCCTCAACCCCTCACCCTCAACCCCTCACCCTCAACCCCTCACCCTCAACCCCTCACCCTCAACCCCTCACCCTCAACACCTCACCCTCAACCCCTCACCCTCAACCCCTCACCCTCAACACCTCACCCTCAACCCCTCACCCTCAACACCTCACCCTCACTCACCCTCACTCACCCTCACTCACCCTCACTCACCCTCACTCACCCTCAACCCCTCACTCACCCTCAACACCTCACCCTCACCCTCACCCACCCTCAACCCCTCACGCTAACTCACACTCACCCTCACCCTCACTCACCCTCACTCTCACTCACCCTCAACCCCTCACTCACCCTCAACCCCTCACTCACCCTCACTCACCCTCACTCTCACTCACCCTCAACCCCTCACTCACCCTCAACCCCTCACTCACCCTCAACCCCTCACTCACCCTCAACCCCTCACTCACCCTCACTCACCCTCACTCACCCTCAACCCCTCACCCTCACACAGTGCAATAGGTCTCGGAGGATTTTTAGTTAGAGCTTTTAGAATTGTTTATGGCTTTTTTTATTTGTAATTCTTTAGCATTGGCTACAGGAAACAAAAATGCTAAAGATTTACAACAAAAAACCCATAAACAATTCTAAAAGCACTAACTCTAATGCTGCGAGACCTATTGCATTTCCAATGCTTGTTTTCTTTTTTGCTTGTTCGCGTGTGCGCGGATGCTCCGCTCCTTCACCCATTGGATCTGGCCAGCGGGCCACGCCATAGCTTGTTTTCTCTCCCACTGCCCTAGCGTGTGCACAGCTGCTCCGCTCCTTCATACACCGGAGCCGGTCAGCGCACCACACCACAATCTGTATCTCTCTCCCTGCTCGAACACGTGTGTACATTTGCTCCCCTTCTTATATCACTGGAGCAGGGCAGTGTACCACGTCTTTTGATTCCTTTCATTTTTATTCAAAAGATGTTGTTGCTCAGCTCATCTTCTATCCACTGAGTGGGCCAGCACGCTGCTATTTTTAGACTGCCTTCCACGCCTTTTTTTTGGAGCTCCCACTCTTAATAATCCCTGTAACATTGTATGAGTGTGGACTTGAGTGTTATTTCCTGGTCCCATACATGCTCCTTCCTTTAGTAGTGCACTCAGACTTCTCTCAAGGCATACCAGTATTGTCTTCTACTGATTGTGATCTTACAAGAGAGACCAGTAAGTGGACTGTAATTAACTGAAATTAACATGCATTAATGTTCTAAGAATTGTTCATAGTTATATGTAGACAGCCCGTAAGACCAGTTTGTATTTTTATTTTCAGCACTCTGTCCATCCAGTTCCATGCTACAACATTACCTGCTTCTACATCAGGGGAAAGAGTGGTGGTCACTCTACGTTATTCCCCTCACTTTTGGGGAACAAGTTCCTGTCAGTGAGATATACATATATTCCTCCAGGGGTTGTTTTCTAGAAGTGTAGGGAACAGCATCTTCGCTCCCTTGGAACCTCATTGGAAATCAAGTTGGGAATTAGGCTTCCGCCGCAACAGATAGCTATTGGAAGGATTTGACTACCGTTTTAACAGCTGTCATTTGAGGGGAACTCCCATTGAATTCCAAAGACGTTTGTCCTGGGGCTTTTAAAGCATATCCCACACAGCAGAAGCCATGTTCCTTGATTTAACAATACTCATAGCTGTGAGAGCTACAATGGCGATGGACAGCCACTGCCCCCTGCCTCCTTTTTTGGCAATGTGGCAAAAGACATTCCAGGAGTGGATAGATGTGTAAAGCTCTGTGTTGCACAAAGAGGAAGCTAGAGGCTTGAGAAAACTTCCTATTGTGAAATAGGATGAATTGGTAAGTGCGATGTTTCTGACAATAGGATGAATTGGTAAGTGCAATGTTTCTGACAAATAAAGATGATTCATTACCTCAACAAAACTACAGAGCGCTGGTACGGAAATTTGTTCATTAAACTATGGTTGTGGGAGGCTCAAGTTGTGTAGTGATAAGGAACTCAGACAACCTGTTAATTTTAGCCACAAGTCAGACCCACCTCTCAAATCATGCTACTACACCACTAACTTGGACAAAATGTAATACAAAGAATAATGGGTCTCCTCATGTGCCTCCCATGAGTGCAGATGCAACAAACTTTAGAAGGCCCTGAAGACTAAGGGCCCGGTTTTGACTTTAGCGCAGCAGCGCCGACTCAACACCGGCTCCGCTACGCGAAAGCCGCGCAAGGACCACCGACGGTATTCCGAGTTGAAAATGTACAACTCGTAATACGGTCTGCAGTCCTTTGGAAGTTCCCATGGCCATGCTATAAAAACAGGAACCGCAATAATAACGGGCAAAAGTTCCAGCACAGCATGGATGGTGATGTCCATTCCGTGCTGGAATGGGGGGGAATACAGACAAGGGGCACTTATTGTGCCCCCCTGAATGTATCCCAATGGCATGGAGGACATGCTCTTGCACTGTCAACTTTTTCATGACAGGGCTCTGCCATGAAAAGGCTGCCGGTGCAAGAACTCAAAATATGCTGAGCGGGACTGTGCCAGTCCCAGCTCAGTATAATGCTTTAAGGGACTCCTGTGCCAATGCCAGGGAATAACTGTTCCCTGGTGCAACAGGCGTTCCACCGCCGATACAACTTTGTAAGTCGTAATGGGCAAAACTGTGGACCGCCACTCCTGTGCCACCGCAAGTCTGGCAGTCCCAAGACCTTCAGACTAGTAATCAGGCCCTAAGGCATAACATTATAGGCTGACTCAAACTGGTTCTCCCCACTTGTTCACACATTGCAGATGACTTCGTTTTTATTTATTTAAAACATGCTGTTAATAGAAACCCTTCAGGTGTCCTATATGCCTGAGCAAGAAAGTAATAGGATAATAATTATTCATGTATGTTGGACTTGACCCTTTATGCAGGGTCATCCCCAGACTTTTTTCATTCACTCCTCCATTTTTGCTGAGTGTGTTTTTTTGGCCATAGGATTCTGGCACTTTCCCACTGCTAACCAGTGCTAAAGTGCATGTGCTCTCTCCTTGAAACAAGGCAGAATTGGCTTATACCCAATTGCATATTTAATTTGCCCATAAATCCCTTGTGAAGTGGCACTACATGTGCCCAGGACCTGTAAATTATATGTTACTAATGGGTCTGCAGCACTGATTGTGCCTCCCACTTAAGTAGCCCTTTAAACATGTCTCATGCCTGCCAATGCAGCCTTTGTGTGCAGTTTTTAACTGACATTTTGACCTGGTAGAATAAATATTTTGCCAGGCCCATACCTCCCTTTTTAATACATATAAGTCACACCTACTATTGGCCCTGGTCAGCCCTAAGGGCAGGGTGCAATATAATTAAATAATTGGACTTGTACTTTTAAGTTTTACATGACCTGGTAGTGAAATATTCCTAAACTCGTTTTCACTACTACAAAGACTACCTCTTCCTTAGAATAACATTGTAGTTACTTTATTACATTTTATAAGTGTAATTTCCAAATGGAAATAGGTACCCAGTTCATTTTTGGTGTCTCTGGAATCATAATTTAAAATCCTAACTGATGGTGAAGTTGGATTTTAAATTGCAGTCCTGAGAATGCCACTGTCACATTACTTGGTGTAGCTGACAGTTTACATTTGTGAATTCCTACTAGATAGCCACACACAACGGGTGGAGTAAGGTTTGACTGAATGGGCCATCACTGGCAGGATGGGTGGGAGGAGCTGGACTGAACCTCACTAACACTTGAATATGCAGTGTCCCGTCTCTAGACAAAGGGTTGCATAACCCCTGTAGTTAGTCTAGAACCAGGTCCAGAAAGGCAGGGCATCTGTTCACTTCATAGGCATGCCTCTAGAAGCTTCTCCCCTACTTTAACAGCACAACTGGGTATAAATACTGGAGCTCAGACACCTCTTCTGTACACTTCTGGACCTGTGGATACTCTGCCAGGAAGAAGGACTGCTGTGCTGCTACAAGAATTGCCACTCTACTGGACTGCTACTCTAAAGGAGCTGCTGCCCTGCTGTGCTGACGTGATGCCCTCTTGACTGGGGAGGAAGAAGTGGACCTCCAACTTCATCTTGAACTCAGTACCCGAGAGTGACGCAAAGGGTCAGTCTGCTAGCCTCTTGGTCTGAGCCTCTGGGACTTAAAAAGGCTACCCACCATCACCTAGGCCCAGCTGCAGCTTGATCCTGACCTCCATGTAGAGCCCCTCTGGTCCTGGACCCTTGGTGTGGCTCAGCACTGTTTAAAACAAGCTTTGGCTCTTTGCATCCGCGAACGGGCCCATTCGCGCTGAAACTGTGCTGCTCACACCAAAATCCAGTGCAAGCTGTCGTCGGCCCATCTCTTTGCACAGCAGCATTAACAGCATGCGGTGGACCGCCAGCACGAAACTCGAGCCCACTCATCCTTAACGCCTGGCCTGCTCTACTCGCCACACTGACAACCACCTGTGACATTCTCCTTGCTCTCCGTGACCCTCCCCAACATAAGTGGGACTCTTAGCACTAAACTTGAGGAGATAAAATCTTCAGTGAGGCTAATCTGGGACTGTATCCGACCCGCGCTCAATCACTGTAGGCCTAGACGTTTTTCTTTGACTCGGTCCAGTGTGACCAGATAGCCGCAATTGGTGCATTCTGCTTTTAGTGTTATTTTACACTTTATTCTTTAAAAATTCATAACTCAACTTCTGTTCGTTGGATTTTTTTCATTTTGGTCTTGTTTTATTTATTAAATTAAGCTCTATTTTTCCTATGTATGGTGTTTTCATAGTTTTAGTGTTTGAAGTTCTGCAGAAATACTTTACACATTGCCTCGAAGTTAGGCTTAACTGCTCTGTGACAAGCTATCAGGGGGTTAAGCACAGGTTAATTTGGGGTTGGCTTGTTGTAGTAATCCACCTCCTATTTGTTGTCAGTTTCCTGGGAGCTGCTGAGACTAATGGTCATTAAAGTACCTATGTCCCTACATATTTGTCTGCGTGGATATCACTTCACGTGTAACCTAGGTTTTCGGTTACTGCTGGGCTAGGGCTCACACCCCAGGTAAAGAGTAAGTCAGTTTCTCACAATGTACATGACTGTCTAGGCCTTACTATGCTAATGTCAATTTATGTGGAATGTCTTGATGAAACCCATACCCAGAAGTACGTAATTGTAAAATCAATAGTTTATTTTAGAAAAATGACTATAGAGATTGTA
The DNA here is from genome assembly GCF_964263255.1 of Lissotriton vulgaris. Lineage (NCBI taxonomy): Eukaryota > Metazoa > Chordata > Amphibia > Caudata > Salamandridae > Lissotriton > Lissotriton vulgaris. Next base: position 446,233,134 of record NC_141698.1, read on the forward strand.
ATGATCTAAAACAAACATGATTTTAATAATAGTGTTACTAGTATATTTCCGAGCAGTTAAAGAGCTTAGAAATATTCCATACTGAGTCTTCCTGTTCCTTAAAATTCCATTTTTATTTCAAAATAATGTATTTATTTTATATGCAAAAGAGAAGAAGCAACAAGGTACAGGAAGAGCAAACTGTACAATGATCCTGGTCAATGGGTATATGGATGGAATAATAACTGCTTCCGTATGCGAGTGGATATATTGTCCATCTGTTGAGCCTAAATGTTTGAGACTGTATAAGCATCTTATGGAGTTGTGTTATGTTTGCCCTCCTGTGGAGTAGAATGAAGAATAGGGCGGAATAAAAAATAAGAGGGTAAGAAGGGTCAGATAGTGGGAAAGTGAAATAGTTAAAGGAAATCTGATTGCGAGGTATTTTAGCCTAGTTATCCAGAGAAGGTCCTGTTAGTACTGTCGATACTGTCATCAGTGTCAGTTTATAAGGTGCTCAAAGACGATGTTTTCTTATGTAGAGTTGTGTCTAGTGATTGGAGGTTAGATAATTGTTAGAATTGGGGGTCTCTGGTTGGCACAGGTAAGTAATTGTGACAAGCAGGGACCCTCTCCTCTAGTCAGGATAAGGGGATCACCCTCTTGAAATAACCCCTGCTCACCCTCTAGGTAGCTTGGCGCGAGCAGACAAGACTTATTTCAGAGGCGTTATAGGTTAAGCATTTGTGAACTCATACAGTAATCAAATGACACACCACAAATGGACACACACTAGGTATATATCAAAAATAGTTAATCTTTATATAGAGACTTAGCACAAGACCAAATAACGACAAAAAGGACCACCATACCATTAGCAATGAAGAGTTCTTGTTAAAATGCTTGGTTTTAGAGTTCTGTGCGATTCGTACACTTTGTTCGGCTCTCACGGTGATAAAAATGACCAGAAAGAGTCAAACAGGCGCAGCGGACACTCCGGTCCGATGCGCACACAAATGCAGTGCGAGTCGTTCACAGTACCTTACTGTTGAGGAGTCCGGCACGGACCAGGCGCTGTAAAAAGAAGGTAATGCGAAGCGTTGTTGGCCTTTCACGGTGCGAGTTCCGGCTCGTTGCAGTCGTCGATGCAAGGCGGAGAGCCGCAGGGAGTGAGGCGGACGGTGCTGGGTACGAGACGTTCAGCTTACGATGCGGCGTACGAGCCGTACTGCGGGAGCCGCGGCGTTCAGTCTGGGCTGCGGTGCAAGGCGGACGTACGAAGCGTACTCCCCTTTCCGATGCGATCGGCAGCTTCGAACTTCGGCGGCAGTGTGCGAGTCGTACCAACCAGGATGACTCGATGAGGCAAAGCGTTTTGTACGCGGCGGGGTCGGCCAGTCACGGTGCGATCTACGGATCGTAGGACGTGTTGATTGAGGCGGACAGGCAGAGTACGATGCGTTGCTGGACACAGTTTGGCTGTACGAGGCGTACACAGCTCCCGGCCTCGGCAAATACTGAAAACAGCGTTTCCAGCAGCGGATTGTGAGGCAGATGAAGTCCACTGGTCCTGGGACTTCGTTCAGGGGGCAAGCTCACACACAAGCCCTGGGAGATCTTTTGCACAAGTTGGAAAATAAAGTCTTTTGTAGTCTTTCTCCTCTCCTTCAGCAGCAAGGCAACCACTGCAGGCCAATCCCCCAGGTCAGGGACAGTACTCCTCCTTACAGCTTTCCCAGTTCCTTCTCGTCGGGCAAAGGTTTCTTCTTGTTAAAGCAGGATCTAATTTCTTGGGAACAGGGTCCCAATACTTATACCCCTAAATCCTTTGTTCTTTTGGGGTTGAGGGGCCTGTGCCCAGCCAAAACCAGTACTTGAGCACTTTGTGGACATGACTCAGACTTTTCTTTCAGTGTGCAGGGCAGAGACAGAAGACGCTCCACAGGAGGTGGAGCCAGCATTGCGGTGGAAAGGCACAGTCCTATTCAGAGTCCAGGTGCACTCCTCCCACCTATCTGGATGTAAATCTCTCTATTCACCACCGAGCTGCCCCAGTCTGTCTCCTGGAATTCCCCAGCCCTGTCACTCACAGAAACCAGACAGCAGATACACATTCTAGCAGAGGCGGGCTGAAATGGTTAGGCAAGCAAATACCTACTTTCTAAAAGTGATATTTGCAAACACAGAATATTACAATAAACTTAACTAAAAGGTGTATTTTACTATTCTGAGTTCAGGCATACTAAACTCGAATTTCTACCATGTTGCCTGAGTCTGTTAGGGTTATAGAATGTAATAACTCTAAGAGCCCATTCTGGCCTATGAGAACAGGTAGTCTTGCAATAGTGAAAAACGAAAATGGCTGTAATTCACTATTAGCACAGGCCACACACATCAGGGCTTGTCCTACCTTATACTTACAGTGCACCCTGCCCTTGGGCCTATCATAGGGGTGACTGATATGAAGTAAAGGGAAGGTTTAAGGACTGGCAAGTGGGTGCACTTGCCCAGTCAGCATGACAGTACCAGACTGCACGCAGGTTCTGCAATGGCAGACCTTAGCAATATTTTACAAGGCCGCTTCTGTGGGTGGCACAACCAGTGCTGCAGGCCCACCAGCTTCATTTGGATTTACAAGCCCCGGGCACTCCTGGTGCACTGTACTGGGGTCTGACAGTAAACCAAATAAGCCAATCATGGAATCCAATCAACATATACATTTTATACAGGGAGCACTTGCACTGTGGCACTGATTGGCAGTGGCACAGTGCTCTGAGCAGCTAACACCAGCAAAACACATTAGGCAGAGTAACAAAAAGTGGAAGGGGGACCCACGCCATGGTGCCAGGTCTACCAGTAATCATGGTGGGTTTTTCTAAATAGTTTTGACCTTAGGAAGCACAATACATGTGGTACACCCTGTGAACATAACAGTGGCCCGCAGCTTTGGCAGCAACTCAACAACTGTTACTTTACCTCTCCAGTATTACAGAGGGCTTGGAGTTGGCCTCACACACTGAAACCTTCTCCCATTCATTCATCCATGAGCAGGTGTGAGAAGCAGCGTGTGGCGTGGTACCTCTTGCGGATGAGGTCAGCCACAGGACTCTGGGGAGAGAATGCTGGAGTTTGAAGATCAAGGCGGTGTGGCAGTTACAAACCACTCGTAACTGTGGTTTGTAACTGCCACACCGGGTGCGGAATGTCTTGAGGAAGCTGCAGGAAGCTAGTTTAACTCTCAAAGCTGAACAGTGCAAATTCAGTGTTTCACAAGTCAGTTATCTGGATTTACAAAATCTCAGAGTCTGGTATCAAGCCACGCCCAGAACTTGTAGAGACTATTAAATCATTAGAGGCTCCCAAGTCAAGGGAGGAGCTTGCTTTGAATATTAATCCAAGTTTTAGAAAATTTGCCAGCAAGACCTGTTGCATGAGAAAACTGTTAAGGAAAAATGTGGAAGTTGTATGGGACACTCTGGGGGATATTCTCAAGAACGTGTGATAATTACCGCAAATTGAGCTTAACGCAACTCTTTATATCGCTGGAAAATAACGCTGTGTTAACTAAGTATTCACAACACGGCGGTACCATGCGATAGGCGCACGATAACGCGTAAAATATCTGCGATAAAGTCAACGCGACACCGCAAAAATGCGAAACACAAACACAAAAAAAGTTGCGATGAGGCCAATCACAATACAAAAAATCAGCGAAAACCAGCGACAGGCCTGCAATTCACACACGTCAGGCAGGAAAAATCGCCATAAAAGAAGAAAAAAAAAGCCAAACAGAGAAGCACAATGGATGTTGCCGGAGCAGGTTCGGAGGACAACCAGAACCCCACAAGCCCCTCGGAGGACCAGTCAGGGACCTCGGGGTCTGAGAAGGCATGGAGAAGAAGAGTAGGAAGAAGAGGTTCAGTCCGCAGGAAAACAGGATCCTGATAATGGAGGTGGTAGAACACAATCAACAACTGTTCGTCACCTCCACTGTGTCATTGGCAACAAAAAATGGACTATGGCAGTCAATCATGGACAAGGTGAATGCAGTCGTAGTGCTGAAGAGGACAATGGAAGAGGTCAAGAGGCGCTGGAATGATGTCAAGCGCAAAACCAAGCTGAAACTCGCCAACAACCGTAAGGCAGCAATGCAGACTGGAGGTGGGAGTCCTGCGCCACAGGAGGAGCTGGACGATATGGAGGAAATGGTGTCCACAGTCATCAGTGGGGAGATGGTGGCAGGAGTTGGGGGACTGGACACTGCTCAACATGACCGGACACAACAGCATCAGGGTGAGTAACGACAGGGGGGAGGGGGGAGATGGGCACAATGGCACACATGTACAATTAAGTAGATCACATCTGCGGACAAACCGTGCCACAGCCCCCAACTCCCACCAAGAGACCAATGAACCCAAGTATGCAACATCTCAGCATTGTATAAGCACAAAAGTCAAAGGCACACCGCATGAAAGGGATAAGGGGCACCAAAATCAGTGCTGCAGGTGCGACTCCCACGAAAAGCAGCACATACACTCATAACATGCAGAGCACATCAACATTGTAAATGTAAATGTAAATGTATTGGCATTTATATAGCGCACTACTTACCCGTAGGGTCCCAAGGCGCTTCGACCGCTGCGAAACCCTTCCTGGCTTCCCTGAGAGATGGTTCCTTAATGGGTATCTCCAGGGTGAGGCCAGGCATCCCCGGCGGTCTGGTGGGGCTGTTAGTGAAGATGAGGCAAGCTAATGCCCGGAGTTGCCGAGTGTGATCGCTGATCAGAGTGGGCACCGAGGCGAGAGAATTATCGAGTCCGCTGACCCTGGTCCAGAAACCTGCCGCGCCGGGAATCGAACCCTGGTCCCGGGCCGTCCTCTGCTCTCGGGTCTGCCGCCTCTAACCAGTGAGCCACACTACTTCCACAACAATGTGGTACAAACCGCAACTTTTCCACAACAGAACACAGTACACAACTGGTGCCGCTTGTGTGTAGAAACTGGCCAATCACATTTGGCATTGCAGGGAAATGTGAGTTGATAATGTACAAGTACAAACACATCCGTCATATTGCCAAAATGTCCACTGTCCCCCATCAAATAGGCAGCTCCTCCCAAACAGCCACAATGTACAAAGTCATGCAGTGTATTGTTAAACTGCATCTCCCCTTTACATTGCAGGGGGAGAATAAACACCTCCTGCAGAGCAGCCCGAACTTCTCTTCTCTGATGACGAAGAGGACCACCACAGCTTCGACTCCAACGCCCTCCAACAGTTCGTGGAGAGCCTCCACACCCGCCCTCTAGGAGCAGGGAAGCCCAGCTGCCACGAGGAGATCTCACCCCCTGTACAGACCAGGCAGCAGGCAGCACCCACCAACACGGCTGCCTCCCAGGACCCTTACGAAAAACACATGGCCTTCCAACGCCGTGTGTTGGGATGCCAGGTGAATCTGGCTGAACAGGTGTGGGTGGGGTTTGACCGCATGGCAGCCAAACTAGATGCCATACGTGGGTGTCTAAGTCTCATCAGGGACCACTCACGGTCCCTAACGGACACCCACAGTCCGCTCCATGCTCTCCAATGGACCATGGCTGAAATCGCTGGAGCCCTGACTCAGAGACTAGAACAACTGTCCAGTCAGAGTGGCACTAGCAATGTCACACAGGTGTTGGAACGCAGGCGGAGGTCAATGGAGAACATGGAGCGGAGGCAGGCGGAAAGAGCAGCTGCCACGGCTGCCATCAGCGAGAGGTAACTGGATTCCTCAATGACCTCAGGACCATCCTCATGGCATTGCTGCCACAAGGCCTGCTGCTAGTGCATACTGCTGCTACCACTACATCCACCCCTCCAGCCCCCTGAAGTGTCAGTGCCACACAGTGCGGCAGACATTTCACCTCCGTCTACTGAAGTGTCACTGCTACATAATGCTGGAGACGGAACACCACCACCCACACGTGAGGCACATGAAACAGCAGAGGACAAAGAAGCGGATGAAACCGCCTTACTGTTAAGAAAAAAACTGTAGCATCCATCTCCGCCACAGGGCCTGTTTCTGCTTGGTTCTGCCCTCTGCATCTTCACCTTCCACTGTCCCCCGATACATTCTACGACACTCACCTTGGACTTCGACATGGACTGCCATATTCTGTGTGATCGCCAATGACACAGCAATCGGAATGCGGACTGAACTCTTCCTCTTCCTTTGGTCTTGTCATTCCCTGAAGGACTCTGGCTGGCCCTCCACGAACCAACATTGTAAAGTGGGGTTTGCATGGCCCTGTACTGCTCCAGCTGCAACACTCCACTGAATGTGCATTAAACATTCATAATCACACAGACGTGTCATGTCTATGATCTTTCAGGTGTGGAAGTATGGACAAATGTAGGTTCAATGATTCCCCCTTACGTCCATGTGGCTCATGTCGTTGGACTTGGGTCACAGGGTGACACATTGCTGAATGCGGTCCGGGTGGCACCGACACAACAACAGGGATACAAGCATTCGTTTCTTCCTTGTCCAGCCCAGTACGGAACCACGGCCAGAGCCCCGGGGTCATTGTTCAAACCCTTATGCTGGACTGGCATACGCCAGGCCAGCCCACTCCGTTTATGCTCATGGGGGGGACAACGCTACATGTCCCAGGTCTTCCCTGTAGTGTTCTGCTGTCAGCATGCCACAGCCACTCCCTAATGGCTGGTTTACACCCACACCACACCCATCCAGCACACACGTCACAGGACAAGTGACATAGCCAATAAAAAGGGCCGGCCGCACATGCTTGGTGCCATTTCCACTCTCTGTCTGGATGTATCAGTGTGGTGTTAATGTAGGCATGAGGGCCTAGGGCCCAGCAACATCACATTCCCAGGGCCGGAGGTGACATGCTGTCGTCCGCACCACAATACTCAATCATAGAGGGTCCATGACTTTTGGGGCACAGACTTGGTGGCACCGGATACACTGAGGCTGGCACTGGCACACCGCCACGGGACGGTGACTTTCGGTGCCCTGAGGTAGGGCATCTTAAGTGCAGAGCGGGTGTGCAGCCTATAATGATGCCCCGTCCTGGCGGTCCGGACTGGTGACGTTCGTTGTGAGCCGGGCTAGACCTCAGTGTAGGCCTGAGCCAGCGGGCAGTGCGTGCCTACCCCCACGTGGCATTGCCTCACGGGTCACAGAGTTAGTGGCACCTCAAGGGCTGAGCGGGTGTGAAGCCTGCGATGATGCCGTGTGCACTGGTATGTCCTCTGCCATAGTGAAATCAAGACCCCAAATCTAATGTGAGACCTGGTGGCCCACGGAGCGGGGCTGCATGATGTGTAGGGTGCCATATCCACGGGCCCCGGGCTTGGGGCATGCACCGGATGTGGTGAGCCAGTGCAGGAAGGTGAGCAGTGAGGCCTGGGTGCGCAGGGGTGGGCAAGCACTGCTGGGCGGGGGAGGGGCTGGGGTGCTGCTGCCAGGGTGCACAGGGGCGGGCATTCACCACTGGGCGGCGGGCGGGGGCTGGGGTGAGCAGTGAGGCCTGGGTGTGCAGGGGCGGACAGGCTATGATGGCGTGTGCAATTGTATGTACTTTGCCATTCATATATCTGGACTCTGTTTCAGATGAGGGATCTGTTTCAGATGAGGAACCTGGTGAACTACACTACATACTGGCATGTGGTTGGTGACACACCAGTGGCAGCAGGTGAGCAGTGAGGCCTGGGTGCGCAGTGTCGGCACTCTCTCTCCCTGTCCCGCTCTTCTTTTCTCTGTGCCCCTCTCTTTCCTTCTTCCTCTCTCTCTCCCTCTCTTTCCGTCTTTCTCTCTCCCTCCCTCTCTTTCCGTTTTTCTCTCTCCCTCTCTTTCTCTTTCTCTGTATCTCTCTCAGTCCTTCGCTCTCTCTCTGTCCTTTGGTGAGCGCATGACACACCTTCTAATCTGTATTTTTGTCTTGCAGGCTGTGACCTACAGATTGTCCCGAGGAGAGCAGCCATGTGTCTAAATTATTGTTTGTCTGAGGTTTTTTAACACATTTTTGTTTGATAATTCAAAGGTGAATGTGTGATGCTCATTTTTGTGACGACACATGCATGTTACCAAATGTGAGTGTGGGATTACAGGCGGATTCTTTGGTACATGATTTTGTGAAGTTGATGTGGCATGTCTTTGCCGGGGGAGTCGGGGGGAGGGGGGGGGGGGGTCCTGGGGGTGGTGGCAGTGGGTGTTGGGGCCCTGTTTGAATGCTTATTTATTATATAATCAGCGAGTTAGCTTCTGACCTTCCTTGTTAAGAAATAACAATGTTGTAATATAAGCTTATATTGAAGGGGATCATTTATAAATATAGAAGGAAATTTATATCAGCATGTCTATATAAAAGGACACATGGAATCAATCAATGAAGTAATCAAATCTACATCAGTAATAGAATTAAACAAAATAAAGCAAAAGAGGGCATACAAAAAAAGAGCCATTTAGCAAATTAGCTTTATGGTGGAATCTAAATAAATTTGTAATGGGATACATAAACTAGATAAAAATCATACCTTCATTGTGTACAAATTACAAATGGCATATACATGAATGCGATGACCACCTTTGATAAATGTATGATCATCAACTCTAATCCAGAAAACAGTCTATAGAATATAACAACTGTGTTGTGGATTAGATTATCCTTACTTGTTGTTTCGGTCCCTAGTATATCAATAAATGAACCCCTTATTGACCCTTTATTTCAATATATACTGACACCTCAGCTAACAAGGGGGGACTGGGCTACCCTACTTCCTTTTATTGTAATATGCACAGACACTTTCTGTTTAGAGTTCTTTATAAGGAAAAAAATGACTGTGGCAAACGTCCTGGGCTCTATCTCTACTTTCTATCCTACGTGCATTATTTCTATTTGCCTCAATGTCAGAATCTAAAAATCTTACTTTCTATTATGATTATACAAATACAGTTGCCAGTGGCCCTTCCCTTCTAGGCACTAAGGGATTGGAAAGACACTGACTAAGCCAAAATGGAACGTATGAAGAAGAAACATATACAAACTGAATTACATGCAAAGTTCAACAGGTTACCTTAATTCTAATATCATTCCAGTGAGGCTTCAAGCTAAAAGCATCCTCACTATCTTTGCAGAATGTGAAGAATTTAAAAAAACTTCAGTTAGGTACTAATAAATCATCTAGAAGTCGCATGTTACAGGGGACCGTACAGTGGACTAGAGTGTGGCACTTATGCATCAATTAACAAGCCGTCTTAATGTCTGTGGTTACTGGAGATGCTGTGACTTTCATTAAGGACATGGATGACAAGCAAGTTATTCGAGAGAGCATGTTTGTCCTTCAACAGCTATTTAAATAGCAGGTAAGCCATATATCATACACAATATATCTGAAATATTTTTGTGTCTAAAAATCCAACGTAATCATTTTGAATAATCCTAAAGTTAAAAGGAGTAAAAACCTCCAAGTGCTACACTAACGCAGATGATGGGTAAAGTAAAGTATATCGTTTACTGGGCAAATGCTTTCCATGATGTGAAGTGTCTTTAAAGTCATAAATGTGCTCTATGGATGTTCCTAGAACTTAGTTTATGGTAATTTATTTAGTCTTAAGAAGAGTCTCTGAAACTTAATGTTTTTAGATTCAACACAGTACTTGAACAGAGAGCACAGTTATTCCTACTGTACGTGGTATTTGCAAGCATTGCATAACAATAAATTGTTGGAAGCAACAAATGGTGAGCACTTTCGGAGCACTTTCACGTCTGCTTTGATGTTCTCAGTGGCCACGCGGCTCACTGAGAACATCAAAGCGGCCGCAAAAATGCTCCCAAAGCCTTCAGGCCGACAGATGGTGCGCGCGCCTGGGCACATGCACTGTGCCAGATCCGCCTGCAGACTTTGGGAGCATTTTTTAATGCCCCTTACTATAACTCTCGCAAAACAACGCATGCACGTTTGTTCTACGAGACCTAAAAACGAATTTCTGTAAATACTAGAATGGGTCTTGATGATAGTTGGTTAAATAAAAAATATAATTATTTCCTGAACAAATGTGATGACACTCTTCAAGCCAATTACATTCTACCCAAAATACACAAAAATCCCCAGGCAGACCAATAGTCTTGGTTTGTAATTTGATTAGTAAACCACTGGGACAATATGTTGACTTGCTTATTAAACCATTGGTAAATCAAAATCCATCATATATACATGCACATTACAGCACCTCAGTGATCAACACAACTTCCCATTCAATGACAGCACTGACCTCCTAGTGACTAAGAGCTCAGAGAGTTTGTACAATAACATGCCTCAAATTGAGGCTCTCGGATTCATCAAAAATCGGCTGGAAACCAGAGCCCATATCCATCAAGTTCTAAAGTCATTCATCAGTGACTGCACATGCAAGAACGCTGCTCTCAGCAAGAGCTACTATATTATTCAAGGTCATTTTCATGGTCATTTTTAAGAACAGACCAAAGGAGTTGCAACAGATGCGGTTTTTGCCCTAACATAGCAAACCTTTATGTGGGAGATTTTGAAAATCCTTTTATTAACCTTCCAAGTAATCCTTATCCAATGAACATTTTAAAATAGATACGATATATAGATAGCGTTCTTCTGAATTGTCACAGAAACATTTCTCTATTGCTTCATTTTTATGAATGGCTCAATTTCCTCCAACCAAACTTGATGTTAACTCTTGAGCGGTGCCGGCCGGCTATCGGAGGTTATCAGACCTCGCCCAGGATCATTTGGACGCCTTGGCCCCCCGGTCAACGGCATAGTTGCTGCAGCACTGCCATCCCTACCTCCCTGCTGCTTACTACAGCCACGGCCCGACGTTGACGGCTGACGGCTGTCTCCTGCTTTCCTGACGGCTGCTGCTCGGCCGACTGCCCCCACCACTACCGCATTTCTGATTCTCCTGTGCTCTCGCGGGTTGGGAAATGAGCAGACAGGCTTGGAGGCAGCGCAGCGAGGGGCAGCGGCGCTGAGGTGCCAGAGGTGGCAGAGGTGAGGAGAAGGGGGGGCACTTTTTCTGCACGCCTCCAAGACAAGGGCAAAGAGGAAAGACTCTCGCCACAGCCGCTGGGCAGAAAGAGGTGCAGTGCTGTGCAGTGTGTTGCAAAGCACCTCACAGATACGTTGGAATTATCACCTTCGCCTAGCCCTGGGAGCCCAAAATAGCTGCTCTACATTATACTGCTCTATACAACTGAGGGAGCCTGGTCACGCCTTGGTGCTCAGAAATTCATCTCTTGTGCAGGTTAAGGCTAGTCAGGCTAGCAGGGGAGGAGACGCTGAGCGCTTTCTTTCGCGGCAGGAGCCGCTAGGCACTTTCTCCAGCGGTGGGAGCTGCCGGGTGCATTCCTTTGCGGCAGGAGCCGCCGAGTGCTATCTCTTGCAGCAGGTGGCGCAGGGCGTGCTTTTTCTTGCGGTGGTAGCCGCCGGGCGCCCTCTCTCGTGGCTGGCGTCGCAGTAAGACCAGTGGGCTGGGGTTACGGCAACGGGGGTTGCCACGCGCCCCAAGGAGACGCGATAAGCGAAAGGAGACGAGAGTACGCAGACCGGCTGAATGCAAGCGCTACCTGACCCACTGCCGAACCCAGTCGCCTCACAGAAGATCGCACGGAGTGGAAGCTACAAGGAGCACCCAGCCTTCACAGTAGCAGATTTAGACTACCCAGACAGAAGAATGACAAAAAGAAGTGACTCAAAAAGCAGCCAGCAATTAGAAAACGGCCATGCAAATTCAACAGATCGGCCCAAAGCTCCACTCAGAACTTTACGGAGCTCAAAGCTCGCAGACCAAGAAAAAAAGTCCTGTTTGAAATCGCCATCAGGGGGACTCATCACACAATTTTTGGTTAAACTTACACCCAACCCAGAGAGTACTTCAGATATGCCTGTGCAACAAGGAGGCATAAGTAGCGATGGGACGGACAATAGCATAGGGAACCAGCTCTATCATAAGCTGCCAAACATACAAACACAATGCGAAAGCCCTGGACCCACAAGTTTAGAAAGACGACGGTCTCGCTCCTGCTCAGGGCTGGGTCATACACCTGATTCAGCAAGAGACATCCCAGTACTAAGCCGCCGGAAGACAGAGCAAGTTATAACTGCCCAAATACATAATCAGGATCAACCGATTCCTTTCTCCCTGGCGCTGAGATCATCGTCACCAAATCCATGCTCTGCCGCATCAGAGAGACGGCAAAACCTGGGCGGTTTATCCCCAATATTTCTCCAAAATTTAGAATCCAAAATACAAAGTACATTCGAGCTGACTCCAACTTTTTATAGAAGTCCCAACGAGGACCGACGTACACCCTTCCTTACACTAAGTTCCCAAAGCCAAAAACATCAGGAGAGCAGTGCCATTTTGGATCAAGGATCACCCTCTCCCGGAGAAACAGTGCAAAACATGGCCAGGTCCTTGCTCTGGCAATCAAAGAAGATGGAGTTACAAATCGATCTTCTAGCAACTATCGCGCTACTTTTAGCGGAGCTGAACAATAAGGTTGATTCCATGGAGAAAAAGCTTAGTGACACCCCGATCAACAGCATAGGCACCTGCTCGTGCGCTGCACTCATGGATACATGGGCAACACTGCCAGAAATTCTTAAAGGGATGGTGGAAGCTCTAAAAACTCAAACTGGAATCCCAAGCAAAAAGGATAGTTGCAGTCCTGCCTTAAAAATTGAAAACCAGTCAGGTACAGCAGGAGGAGGTAAATCGGGTGATTCAATAATAATCTTAGAAGCACACAACGCCTTGACATCGAACAAAGTCTCAAGTAGTCCGGTCAGACGTAAATCCAACAGTAGCCACTCCTCATTGGAAAAACAATCAGAAGGCATTAAGCTCAATCAGACAAGTAAGGAGATTCCTCTGTCAAGGAGGGCCAAGAAAAAGCTTAAGAAACAGGAAAAAAAGCTAAGACAGCAAAAAAACGTGCCCTCCTTTTACCAACTCATTTTCAAAAACCACAAAGTAATACAGAACCAAGACGCCTCTTCCCAATCTTGACAAAAAATCAGCCTTCAAACAACTTAATAGGCACAGCCTCACCCGTCCCGGGGAAGATGGATCTGAGGGGTAGCTACAAACAGCCATTCCATCATACAGAGGGCGCAGAAAGCCAACACGGCACTGTTGGCGGAGTCCAGCCTCCCCCGGAGTCAAACAACAAATTGAGGGAACACAGAAAATCAGAGGGAGCATGCAAGGATCAAGCACCTGAGCCCGGTGCTAGCACAATCACAAGTCTCCTCGCCCCTGGGGGGCTGAAAATGAGCGACCAAGTAGATCTGCCACTTCAATGTTCAGCCCAGCAGCCGGACTTAGGCAAACGGTCCTACGGCATTAGAAGCAACGCACCCAGCAGCGAAGGAGAACTAAAGGATCAGGGCAAAGCAAATCAAATCAGTAAAACAACAGACGAGGTGATTCTAACCCCCAGATACCACATCAAAGGTAACCACGACATTCTAAACAGGGGCAACTTACTCAGGCTATTCAAGCATATACCAACTCTTACGGAAATTCAATCAGTCGACTTAGTCTGGGTTAAATTCTTAAGTCTAACAAGCGACACCCACGGTGAATCAACCTCAATTGGACTGAGCAGACAGGCCCAAGTGGGGCTCACAACTGATGAAACAGCAATGATGGCCGCCTGGGGAATTGACATAGCATTTCCCATCCCTGAGAAATATCCACACGTTCTAGCACTAAACTCCCCTATAAAGGAGGTTTACTAGGTGTTAAAAGGGACAACAGTTAATCAAACAGGGACAAGTGCGCCCATGGTCCCGAGTCTCTACAAGGCCTATAAGATAATAAGCTCTGCAGAGCAAAGGGTAGTGCTCCACACGGACCTAAATCACATCGCAAGGCAAAACATGTCGATGGGCCCGGGGGACACGAGCTCTCGACGGCACATCCACCAAAGACAAGGGAGCCAGCTACTGGAATAAGCATCAAAAAAGGGGGAACAACACTCTACTGTCCATTTTATCATGGAATGTCGCAGGGTTGAAAAGAATGCTCAACTGTAAAGCAGCAAGCTTGTATCTTCAAGAAAATGATATTCTCTGCCTACAAGAGACATGGGCTACAGAACCCTTAATTCTTTCAGGGTTTTAGGAGATTCACACCGCAGAAGAAAAAAATAATATCTTCGGGAGAGCAGCAGGTGGGCTTTCAATTTACATCAACCACAATCGTAAAATAGAGGTAAATTCAATAAAAACCAACTTAGTGAATCTCCAAGCAGTCCTGATCTCTGGCCTCAAATGTAATAATAACGCAATCCGTTTGATGATATTCAACTGCTACATAAACCCTGCCACAAAGCAAAAAAAGCAAGCAATCAAATTAATATCTAAAAAAATGGATCACTTCATAAACAAACATGCATCTCACTTCCCAATCATTGCAGGGGATCTGAACATCAGGGGGCTAGACGATGACACGAGGTACACCTCAAGTATTCCAGAATTGGCTCCCGTAGTTCAGCTGTTGACTGCTCATAACATGGTTTCTACCCACGCCACCTTGAAAGCAGTGGACCCACAATGGGATCCCTTGCCTGCCTTTAATAATAAGTCAACAATTGACTACATCTTCATCGCAAAGACACTTGCAACACTTTGTAAGGACTTTGAGGTGGGAGACAGGGAGGAAAGCGATCACAATCCACTGAGGGTCACATTAGATATAAATGGGAAAAACGCAAAACACCCTGGATCCGTGGGTTTTTCCATCGAGGAAGAGCACCACACCGCATTGAACAGAATAAAGTGGTCCATAAAATCAAGCCCAGCGCTCATGGAGTGGGTCGTCCGCAAAGAGCAGTGCCAAACAACGGCCTCTCCCACGGAGCACTAGAAGGAACTTCTTTTGGAATTAAAATCGGTCCTAGGACAAGTTAGCGGGACCCTGGAAACCAAGCGCCTTCATCCGCAAACCCAGCTATTACAGCCAAACCCCAAGGACTTAGAGCAAACAAAACGGAACCTTTCTAAAGCCTTGAAGGCGAGAAGAAAAGGAGTGACAACTCATCTCATCGTGGAAATAAAAGCCCTTCGACGAGAACACAGGAAAAAAATATGGGAAACTCGAACAAAAAAAATTGAGGCGGAGTGGTTAAAAATATTCCATATGCTCAAAGAAAACGGCCATGTCCGCTTCTGGAGACATATCAGACAATTAAGCCATACTGACCAAAGTAAAGAAAACGGCTTGGCAGCCACGGGATGGGTCAAGCACGCAAAACAACTGTACACAGCAGAGCAGGTAATGAGGGGCATGCAAGTACAACTAAATCCATCAGATAATGAAGAAGTGGTTGAGAGCTTGCTCATAAATTCAAGAGAGATAATTAAGTTGATCAAGAAAATGAGGACAGATAGTGCACCGGGCCCCAACGGTATCCCGGCGGCGGTGTTCAAAGAGGCCCACAGATTCTGGGCAGAACAGCTAACCCCACTTTTCAAGAATGCCTTTGAAACGGCCTCCATTCCATCATCGTGGAAAGGCTCAGTACTCTGCCCCATATATAAAAAGGGAGATCGCACAAAACCAGAAAACTACCGGCTCGTGGCCTTGCTAGATATCGAAGCAAAGGCATTCGCTAGAGTGCTGCTGAAGGAATTAGAAAGCTGGGCGGAGGAGCACAACATCTTGCCTTTCTTTCAAACTGGATTCAGACCACAATGTTCCACAGTAGACAACATCATAGCCCTGGGATACCTGTCCAAACGTGCGACTCAGCCCGCTAAACCTCCCTTGTTTTGCTGCTTTGTGGACTATAGCGCAGCATTTGACCGCGTAGACCGTGGCATACTATGGAGTAAACTCACCAACTGGGGCATTCCCGAAAAGTTGCTTAAGGCAATAAGGTCTCTACACGAAGCGACCTGGGTAAGGATTAAGACCAGCCAATCATCAATGACCAATAAGGTCCCAACAAATAACGGCCTTAAACAGGGGTGTGTTCTTGCACCACTTTTGTTTAACATCTACACATCCGATTTAGGCCAAGCACTGGAGGGGGCAAACCTAGCCGTTCCAAAGCTGGGGAACAAGCGGCTCCAAATACTTCAATATGCAGACGACCTTGTAATTTTGGACCACACCAGGATAGGCCTACAGAAAGCCCTAGATGCGCTAAACAGGTTTAATCAAAAGAACAACTTACTGGTCAACCAGGAGAAGACTAAGATTCTCATCATTGGGAAGTATCATCGAAAGCACATAGCCCAATGGCGCCTGGGTGATCAGCAAATTAGAACTTGCAAAAACTATAATTACCTGGGCCTCAGGCTAACGGAGGGGGCTAAGACAACAGCTCATCTGAAGCACTTAAGAAACAAAGGGGCAGGAATCATCGGCAGTCTGGGAAACCTCAATCGAAAATTACATTGTCCATCCACGGACCCCATCTTGAAAGTTCTAAAAGCAAAAATATTGCCCTTAGTTAATTATGGCCATTTAATTTTCCCAGGAGCCCTTACCAACTTCTATATGAGTTTTCAAATTGCTGCATACAAGAAAGTGCTGGGCATCCCACGACTGGCCAGGAGAGCTAGAGTAAGGCTGGAGCTGGGACTTTCCCGACCCAACATCTCTTGCCTGGGAGACACAATAAAATATTACATTAGCACCCTGCGAGCACCAGCAATGGCTTTGAAAGCACAAATTAAAACAATCTTCGAAGAAAGCGGATAGCCATGGCAAGCGCAACTGGCAGTAGCCAATCAATTGCTGGAAATAGAGGTGCAAAACCTGGCCAACACGAATATCTCAACTGTAGTATGGAAAAGAGCAGTAAACCGACAGGTAAAGCAAATATCATTTGCAAAAGACATCGCTAGTCTGCATCATCACTCAAATCTCTCCACACTGGATGCCTCTTATAAAGTGGGTAAAGCACAGCCCTACTTTGAACAAGCTCTTTCCGTTTAAACTCGAAAAAAGATCACTCACATGAGGCTCCCGGTACTACCTATAGTGGAGTTCAACCCAAGCTGGGCCTGACCGGATAAATCAGTAGCATGCAGACTCTGTGACTATCACCAGGAATCCTGGTATCACTTCCTGTGTTGCTGCCCAAAGTTAGCCAGAGAGAGACAACGTTTGGTCATTCCAATTTGCAGAGCTCAGGGCCGCAATCGATGCTGCGAAATTTCGGACTTGTGTTTTACATCTACAGCAAGTCAAACAGTAGCACGGCTGGGGAAATTTACAGACCTAATTTGTGCGGGACTGTCCGCAAACGCCGAGGTGCAAAAAGGAAACTGTAGGTCGGGACGGAGGAGAGAGGTGGACACACCCCCAATTTAAAAACATTTAAACGCACACTGTTTTTAAACTGCATAGTCAGAATATGACATTTTATGAAGGTTTTACGTTTAATTGACTGGAGGAAAAAGCCCAGGGAATACAACTTATGTTTCTTTTTTAGATAACTATTTTTACACAGTTAGTATATTGCAATGATTTTAAATAATTGAACAATAAAAGCTTTTTCATTGTCATTTTCTTGACCTCACTATCAAAACATTGATGAGAATATTGTACACCTGCTTTGTGTATACACAAACCCACCAGCAAGAAACACTCGACTTAAGTATAATAGTCGTCACCCTGAGAGTCTCAAAGATAACCTCTCATTTGAGAAAGTCCTATGCCTAAGGCATAATTGTAGTAAAAAATCTGATTGCTTCATAGAAGCAAAACAGTTATCCAATAAACTCTAAGCCCATTGATACCTCAGCATAATACTGAGAAGATCACTGAAATAGCCTGGGAGAGGTGTGGCACCGCGGCCACGGTGACTGACTGCGTAAACTGAGGATCACGGTTCAATCCCCAGGGCCGGCAGGCAGATTAGCCCAGCACCATGTGACTCTGGGCAATAGCTTGCTTAATCTTCCCGACGGCGCCTAGAGACCCTAACAGGTGATGGTTCGCACTTTACAAATGTGGATTATTATTATTATAACCCCAGAGAATATTTATTGCGGTTCACTGATAGAATATCGATGAAAAAAACATTGATATTAGAAATATTGAGAAAAAAATATAGAATACAAAAATATGGACTCTTATACCTACACAGGTAAGTACTAAAATATTGAATCAAAAATATCGATGTAAAAAATATAGATGGGAAAAATATCGATGTAAATATATATAAAATAGAATTTATTAAATATTAATTTTAACAAAATAAATTAAATGTAATATACATTTTAACGAGTTATACTAAATAAACGTAATTTAAAAAAATAAACACACAAACATAATAATTTATACTTATATATATATTTACTGTAAATATTTAAACTAATATCTTTAATTTATTTTAAAGCTTTAAACTATATAAAAATTATACATATATATCAATAATTTTAAATATAAAAAAAATTCAACAGTAATTTAAAACAAACTATGAGAAAATATTTAAACTTAAATTTCCCAATACAATCAGCGCAACAGTAGGGAAAATGTTGGATAGCAAAATAATTACATTTACTATTCCAACTTCAGTGAATACAACAGTAGGGAAAGTGTTAGATAGCGGAGGGGTAAAGATTACTATTCCCACTCCAGTGAGAGCAACAGTAGGGAAAGTTTTGGATAGGGGAGGGAAAAAAATTATGATTCCCACTCCAAAGAATGCAACAGTAGGGAAAGTATTGGATTGGGGAGGAGTAAAAATTACTATTCCCACTTCAAAGAGTGCAAGAGTAGGGAAAGTGTTGGATAGCGGAGAGGTAAAAATTACTATTCCCCCTCCAGTGAGAGCAACAGTAGGGAAAGTGTTGGATAGCGGAGGGGAAAAATTACTATTCCCACTCCAGTGAATGCAACACTAGGGGGAAAGTGTTGGACAGTGGAGAGGTAAACATTACTGTTCCCATTCCAGTGAGTGCAACACTAGGGAAAGTGTTAGATAGCGGAGGGGTAAAAATTACTATTACCACTCCAGTGAGAGCAAAAGTAGGGAAAGTGTTGGATAGCGGAGGGGAAAAAATTACTATTCCCACTCCAAAGAATGCAACAATAGGGAAAGTATTGGACAGTGGAGGAGTAACAATTACTATTCCCACTCCAAAGAGTGCAACAGTATGGAAAGTGTTGGAAAGTGGAGGGGTAACAATTACTATTCCCACTCCAAAGAGTGCAACAGTAGGGAATGTGTTGAATAGCGGAGGGGTTAAAATTACTATTCCCACTCCAGGGGGAGCAATAGTAGGGAAAGTGTTGGATAGCGGAGGGTAGAAAATAAATTACTCTTCCCACTCTAAAGAGTGCAACAGTCGGGAAAGTGTTGGATAGAGGGGGGGTAAAAATTACTATTCCCACTCCACTGAATTCAACAGTAGAATAACTGATGGATAGCAGAGGGGTAAAACATTTTATTCCCAATCCAGTGAATGCAACAGTAGGCAAAATGTTGGATAGCGTAGAGGTTAAAAATACTATTCCCACTCCAATTAATGCAACAGTAGGGAAAGTGTTGGAAGGCAAAGAGACAAAAATTACTATTCAAGTTCAAACAGTTAAAACAAAAATAAAAAACATTAAAAAAATTTACAAAATCATTAATAAATCAACAATATTTAGACATCAAAAATCAAATATATAAAATATATAAAAATTTAAAAATATTATACTATTAATTACATATAAAAACCTACAAATAATATATAATACAAAATAATAACTTCATTTATAAAATAAAATTATTTTAAACTAGAAAATATTTACAAACAAATAAATTAATGAATACATAAATGTATTTCCTACCCTATGACACCACACCAATAACAATACACTTCAACATTTCTAATTACATTTTTTCCAAAAATATTATTAATATAAAACGAATAAACATTAATTGACTACAAACACTTTAACACTATGACATACACAACACACACCTAAATTGAACTCTAAAATAATAAAAATTAACAATTAAAACACATTTATAAATTAAAAATTAATACTATTAACAACTAATAATAAAGTAATTAAAATCTATTTAATGCCCACCCTTTACCCCTTTAAAAGTAAAAACAAGACAAAAGAATTTAACAATTACCCAAAATACATATCAAATTATTAAAATTAATGAACTATATATTAATTAATTAAATACAAATTACTTCCCACCCTTTACTCCTATCAACACCAAAACAAACACCTACAATTTATCACACAATTACCATAATTTATTACCAATTAATTAAAATTAATTAATATCCAATCATTAATTCAGCAATCAAACAGAAATTACTTCCCACCCATAACACCTATAAATACCACAACAGACACCTAAAATGAATTACACAATTACCATAATTAGTTACCAATTAATTAATTTAAATTAATTAAAAAACAATTATTAATTAATTAATTTAATAATTAATCAATAAATTACTTAGCCCATTTAACACTATAACATCTCAATTAAACAAATGCTAATAAATAAATAATCAATACATTTAATATAATTAACTTACTTCCCACCCTATTCCCCTATAAACCCACTACCCGCTACGGAACAAAAAACGCAAAATTTAAATAAAAAAATGAATAACTACTAAATATTCAACACATATATTAAAAATACAAAAATTCTTATACAAGAAAATACAACACAGACATAAAATAAATACTAAAATACATGACATTAATAAACAAACGATATTTTGAACAACTGTATTTTGGCAAATGATATTAAACACTTTGATATTTTGAACATCGATATTACTTACCTAAAATTGATAATCTTGACCACCAGAATCTGTATGTCGATATTTCTGACCCACGATATTTGCAACTCGATATTTATCCAAGTCGATATTTTTGATTCAATATTCTGTCCCTGAACCATTTATTGCAAAAGAAAAAAATACAAGAAACAAAAAATGTTTGCTGAATGGTCCTAGGGATATTTATAGACATATACCAGATTACCTGCAAAACACTGTATAGAACAACAAATGAATCCGGTGGTCTGTTACTTGGGAAGAGGACTAAACAAACATATAACATAGAGAGTACTACAAAGAATTCATGAGCAATGTAAGAGGACCCTTGCGAGAGATAGGATTTCCATCAATTACCAGAGTGATCAGTATCATCATTTAGATATCCATCCTTCCAACCACTATACCTCTTGATCATAGAGGAAAACTATGCAGATTGTATCTCGATCAGGTCATAAAGGAAGGACAAAGAAAGGAGGCAAGCTCTCAAATAGTAATAATCACAATGAATAAGTGATAGAAATGTAGTGCAGTGCATGAAAGTAAAGCTAAAAGAGGATTTAGAAGAGAGAAAAAACTTGTATTAAGATATGTCTTGTAATCCTCATCAAAAACAGTGCAAACGCAGCTTGAAATAATATGTGCTGCCTAACAATACGGTCGACATGTTTCAACCTTCCTGACTACTAGTCATTAGTTTTCTTCAGGACCTAACTGGAATCTCTATTGCTACTGCAAAAAATAAAGTGGTAAAGTGATGTAAAGTTGGAATCAATACAGCCTTACACAACGAATTTCGTTCCTCTGTACAGACAGGATACAGTTGGTATCCGTCTTGTGCGAGGATAGGACCTCACCTCACCCAGTCACAACTAAGGTTATAGAGGCCCCAGCTATCTGTCGGTACCTCAAGCTCGGACTGAGCTGAGTATGGAGTTCAAGAAGAAAATAGCCAAAAGAGGTCAGAAGAGGTCGGAAGAGGTCAGAAGAGGTCGCTCCCCACGCTCCCAAGGCTTTTTGGTATCGTAGCGCTTTTAAGCAGATTTAGACCACCGCGTCTGCGCTCCGCTCGCTCTGCTGCCATCATCATTAGCGCTATTTCAGTGTTAGTGATTGTTAGTGATTTCCTAGCACTATAATACCTCTGCATTGCTGCCATTGCCTGTATTGTCAGATTGTCATTTGTACTGCTACATATTATACTGCTCGCATTGCTCTGCTCGCATTGATTTTAAAGTTATTTATGCCCGATTGTGCCTCTGCCCATACCTAGGAGTCACCACAGATTGTGCCCCAGTCTCGCCCTGTTTCGCATTATTTTTTGTTGCTGCCATTTTGTTGTTGTTGTGCCTCATAGCCCGTCTCTCCACCCCGCTCCCGCCTCCCAGCTGCTTCTCCCTCCCACAGATAGTTGTAGACCGACCCGTCTATCCCCGTGCTGTGACTCTCCTGACTCGCTCAGAAGAGGTTGCTCCCCACGCTCCCAAGGCTTTTTGGTATCATAGCGCTTTGAAGCTGATTTAGACCACCGCGTCTGTGCTCCGCTCGCTCTGCTGCCATTATCATTAGCGCTATTTCAGTGTTAGTGAGTGTTAGTGATTTCCTAGCACTATAATACCTCTGCATTGCTGCCATTGCCTGTATTGTCAGATTGTCATTTGTAGATTGTCATTTGTACTGCTACATATTATACTGCTCGCATTGCTCTGCTCACATTGATTTTAAAGTTATTTATGCCCGATTGTGCCTCTGCCCATACCTAGGAGTCACCACAGATTGTGCCCCAGTCTCGCCCTGTTTCGCTTTCTTTTTTGTTGCTGCCATTTTGTTGTTGTTGTGCCTCATAGCCCGTCTCTCCACCCCGCTCCCGCCTCCCAGCTGCTCCTCCCTCGCCCCACCCCCCCTCCACCCCCCTCCACTATCCACTTATGACAGATGCTTCTGCGCGCAGCATTCACGCGCCGAAGGTGCGCCAAAGGTAAGCCCGTCTACGCCCGTCCGCGCCTGGACCACACCCAGCGCCATACCCCCTGGCCCCCGCAAACTCCTCTACACCCGCATAACGTACAACTCCGCTACCCTCTCAGCACTCAACCCCGGCCAATTCCCAAACTGCTACCTAGCCGCCCCAGGACACACCCATGGATCCTTCACCTGCCACTCCTGCAAGTTCGACTGCATCAGGACCCACACCAAATCCACGAACTTCAAACAGAACCCGACACTAACCACCTGAAGTGCATCCTACCCAACACCCGCTCGGTCCACAGCACGCCACTGAACTTTGGAACCTTCTCAACACCACATCGCAGGACGTCGCCTTTCTGACAGAAACATGGATAAACGCCTCATCAGCTCCCGACATCGCCATTGCCATCCCGGACGGCTACAAGATCATCCGAAAGGACCGCATCAACCAAACAGGAGGAGGAATCGCCATTGTGCATAAGAACACCATCCGCATCACGACCAGCTCCGATGACAACCTCACAACCGCCGAACACCTTCACTTCCAGATTCACACCGACCCTAAGACCACACTCAGAGGCACCCTCATCTACAGACCACCTGGATCCCGCACACAATTCTGCAAAGACATCACTGACTTCATCAGCCCTCACGCCCTCCCCTCCGATGAATACATTCTACTGGGAGACCTCAACTTCCACCTGGAAAAGAACATCGACAACAACACCACCACCCTTCTAGACAACCTCGCCAATCTCGGACTCAAACAACTGGTTGACACCCCCACCCACCTTGCCAGGCACACGCTCGACCCAATCTTCACCTCCAGCAAGCACATCTCCTTTAATCACACGACAACTCTCCATTGGACGGACCACAGCTGCGTTCACTTCAACTACAAAAAGACTACGACCCACAACAACTCACAACCAATCCCCCGGAGAAACTGGAACAAAATTACCACCGACCAGCTCTTCACATCGCTTCACCAAAACCCTCCTGCAAAATCATCGGACCCAAACCTAGCAGCCACCAACCTCACACAATGGATCACCCACAGCGCTGACGAATTAGCACCCTTGAAAAACCATCATATCAAACAAGGCAATAAAAAAGCCCCCTGGTTTAGTGACGACCTTAAGAAATCCAAGAAGATCTGTCGCACCCTTGAGAAAGCCTGGCGAAAAAACCCAACCACTGACAACCTGGCCACCTTCAAGAACGCCACCCGCAAACACCACCAACTACTCCGATCCACCAAGAAATCAGCATTCAAGGATCGACTCGACAACAACGCCCACAACAGCAAAGAACTATTCAACATCGTCAAAGAGTTTACCAACCCCACCGCCGGCACCAACGACACACTCCCTCCCAAGACCTCTGCGACTCTCTAGCCTCGTTTTTCCACAACAAAATCGCTGACATACATAACAGCTTTGGAGACCAACCCACCCCCCCCTACCTGCGAACTAGAACCCCCCTCCAACAACCTATGCGCCTGGGACCCAATCACCACTGAAGACACCATCTGCCTGATGAACACCATTCACTCAGGATCGCCAACCGACCCATGTCCCCACCACATTTTCAACAAAGCAAACTCCATTATCTCACCCCATCTCCGAGACGTCATTAACTGCTCCCTCAACTCCGCCACCTTCCCGGAAAGCTGGAAACATGCCAAACTCAGCGCCCTCTTGAAGAAACCTACAGCAGACCCCACTGAACTTACGAATTACCGCCCCATCTCTCTCCTCCCATTCCTTGCCAAAGTCATTGAGAAAGCCGTCAACAGCCAACTCGCCGCCTTCCTCGAATCCAACAAATCCCTCGACCCTTCACAGTCCGGATTCCGAGCCAAACACAGCACCGAGACCGCCCTTATTGCAGCAACGGACGACATTCTAACCCTACTGGACAACGGAGAAACTGCTGCCCTCATCCTACTTGACCTCTCCGCAGCCTTCGACACAGTCTGTCATAGCACCCTTATACAACGCCTCAACAACGTCGGAATACAAGGAAAAGCCTTGGACTGGATCATCTCGTTCCTCACCGGAAGAACCCAGAGAGTCCGCCTCCCCCCTTTTAAATCAGAGGCCACTGAAGTCATCTGCGGCATACCCCGAGGTTCTTCACTCAGTCCCACCCTCTTCATCGTATACATGAGTCCCCTCGCATCCATTACGCTCCAACACAACCTCAACATTATCTCATACGCTGACAACACCCAGTTGATCCTATCCCTCACCAAAGACCCAAAACCAACCTACACGAAGGGATGAAAGCAGTAGCCGAATGGATGAAGAACAGCCGTTTAAAACTGAACTCGGACAAAACGGAAGTCCTCATCTTAGGATCATCCCCCTCCGCCTGGCCGAATCATGGTGGCCACCGGCCCTAGGAACCGCACCCATACCAACAGACCACGCACGTAACCTGGGCTTCATCCTGGACTCCTCCCTCTCGATGACCAGACAAGTCAACGGCGTCACATCATCATGCTTCAACATCCTACGTATGCTCAAAAAAATCTTCTGTTGGATCCCCACCGAAACAAGAAAGACGGTCACCCACGCACTGGTCACAAGCCGATTGGACTACGGAAACACCCTTTACGCCGGAACAACAGCCAAACTACAGAAGAAGCTCCAACGCATCCAAAACGCCTCAGCCAGACTCATCCTAGACATCCCCCGCCAAGCTCACATTTCCGGCCACCTGAAAGACCTCCACTGGCTCCCCGTCAACAAGAGAATAACATTCCACCTCCTCACCCACGCACACAAAGCCCTCTACGACCTTGGACCCGAATACCTCAACTCGCGCCTGTCCTTTTACACCCCCACCCGCCAACTTCGATCGTCCAATCATGCCCTCGCCGCAATTCCAGGCATCCAAAGATCCACCATGGGAGGAAGATCCTTCTCCTACTTAGCGGCCAAGACCTGGAATTCTCTCCCCACCGCCTCCGCCTTACACAGAACCACCTCTCCTTCAGAAAACAACTAAAAACTTGGATATTTGATAAATAAAGCTCCCCCCCTCCCTCAAGCGCCTTGAGACCCTCTGGGTGAGTAGTGCGCTATACAAATTTATACTTGACTTGACTTGACTCCACGTTTGGTACTCTATCCAATCAAGTCATAAAAGTAATTCTTAAACATTGGACTCCATTGAATCATTTTACTGTGTTATTAGATAAACCTATGTTAGCCTTTAAATGTGGCTGATTATGCAATTCTTGTTGACCATTATTCCCAAACTGCTAGACATATGAAATGTTGGGTCATTGAAGTGATAAAAAAGATGACCATCAATATCACTGTGGACCATTTCATACACTTCATGAAAACCACTGAATATGGAGTAAACATGGTAATGAAAGAATGAAATTTAACTGTTGAATGGTCAATGGTCATCACTGGCAGTGTCATAATGTTGAATCATGTGTTTAGATAAAGGAATATTACATAATCATATGACAATAAGTGTATTATATCTCTGTCAAGGTATGATTTATAATATGGATTGTATTCATAGTATCTATACAAAGGCACTGTTTGGTAACATAATATTGTTTAGTTCATAAAATGAATCATTGCATATGAGTTAGACCGATCAATTTTCAATCGATCACCTCCATTGAATACTCATTAGCACCAGGACATTTTGATTAATTTACACATAAGTTAATGCAATCTCAAAAATATATAATTATTATGATTCAAGTTCAGCAATGTACATGCTTTAAATTCAGACACTGTCGTACTTAGGTCTGTTGCGTGTCCTTTCAATATGGATACTACTACTGGGTAACACTGCAGTGATCTCTTTAGGGTCACCAGTGCACACTTCCAGGTGAATATATTGGAAATATCCCAACACCACTTTGCAATAGCAAGCAAGTGAATATAAAGCATAGCAAACTGCATAGCAAGCAAGTGAATCAGAAACTTTGCTCACCCATGAATTGATTCATGCCAAAAAGGTGAGTGCTATCGAGAGGTTTCGCCGTAACCAGTGAGCTTAGAATTTTTCTATTTTGTCACTGATGGTTCATATCATTTTTACTCCCCATAGTTTTTCTGAACCATCATCATGCATGTTGTGCTAAAATCATTACATCAGTAAAGCTATCACCAGTCTGTGCTTCAAATTCTCTGTAGCATGACTGCTGTAAGTATCCTTACATTCATTTTTTTTTGTAACATCGTTTTTATTGCAGTACCAGAAAAGTTTGCATAGACATTACAGTAATGAGTAACATATCAATATAGCAGTATGGCATACATTCAGTCCGCTACCATTAACATGTCGCTCGGGCTTCCAGATAGAAAGCCGAGCAACGACTACTATAAGTCCATTCTCTGCTCCGTCTTCCAATGTCCTTTTCCGAAAGCTCAGGAGGACGCGGACTGCTTTTAAGTTTTCGCCCCTCCCCCTCCCCCTGTCCACCACCCCCCCAAACTCCCCAACATCCTCCCCCCCCCCCCGTGGCAGCGCTGCAGTAGAATAGTGGAGAAAAGTAAGGTCTGGTGTGTGCAAGAAGGAGTCAAACATCCGCTAAAGGTGCGCTCCTGGTGCGTTAGTGGGGTCAACCACTTCAGAGTCCGTGTCCTCTCTTTCCTCCTCCCCATTACCATCCCGGAGTGCCTGCACTATCATCTCCCACGCTGTTGCCCTCTCCATGGCTTTCTCATCAGCAGCCCTTCTAGCCATCTGATATCGTAGAGTGCTTTCACACGCCGCCCACCTCAAACATTCACCATACCAGCGTTTGTACGTGGGCCCCACTCTTGACTTCCAATTCCTGGTTATTTCCCTCTTCGCCAATATCAACCCCATGTCTATGAACTTACTGGTCGTCTTGTTATTAGGCGTGTGTGGAAACCAGTGCAGCACCCCCACTGCTTTGGTGTATTGTATCTCTCTATCCGTGGCGTTGTTTAGAGCCCTCCCTACCTCCTGCCAATATTCCCCCAGTGTAGGGCAATCCCAGAGCATGTGTCCCAAGTCCGCCCCCAGTGTACCACACCTAGGGCAGGCCGCTTGTTCCACTCCAAAGTACTGCTTCAGTTTCCCTGGCGTGAGGTATGCCCTATGAATGATATAGAAATGTATAAGTTGGAATCTGGCGTTCCTCGTGCTCTTCCGCGCCCTCCGTAATAGTTGGCCCCAAGTGGCATCAGGAATCTCCATTTGGATGTCCAATTCCCATTTAGCCTTTAGGGTAGTGAGCGGCTGCAAGGCCGCCCGCAACATTCTAGAATACAGACAGGTCACCGCCTTAAAGGTCCCCGCCGCCATCATAGCGTATTGGCACACCATAGAGGTTGCGGGTTCCTGCAGGCTTTCGCCCCAGTGGTCTTGCATGGCGCCCGTCACTGCCGCGTGTAGGAGATAATCACCTCTTGGAAGGTCGAAACGCTCCTGTAGCTCTTGGAACGGAAGCAAGGCCCCTGTCAGGTCTCTGATCAACAGCTTCTGATGAAGAGTGATATACGCAAGCACATGCCTCGGAGTGCCCTCATCTCTACTGTGGTCTGGGCCTCGATACACTCTTGCGACCTCCTGGGTAAAAGTTTGTAGCTGAGCCGCTAGGTAATAGCACTCAAAATCAGGCACCGCCATACCTCCCTCATCCTTGGGTCGCAAGAGGGTGTCCAGCGCTATTCGCCGCCGACCCGTGCCCCATAGGAACGCTATAGTCAGTGACCTCAGTCGCCGAAAGACTGAGCCGGGTACCCATATCGGGAGGGTTCTAAAATAATATCATAGCCTAGGTAATGCCACCATTTTCAGCAAGGAGACACGACCTGCCAACGAGAGTGGGAGAGTGGCCCAGGAGTCCATACACCCCTTCAAGGCATTAATGCAACGAGTGATATTACCGTCCAACATATCTGCAGGAGTATGATACACATAAACGCCCAGATAGTGCAGGCAATGAGGCTCCCATCTGAGTTCCTGTGCGGTGAGAGGGCACGGCTCTCCCCGTCTCAACTGGTACAGGCAAGACTTGGACCAATTGACCTTCAGGCCCGATAACCGCCCGAATATTTCTAGCAAACGTCTCGCTCCCCTCAATTCCTCCTCCGCATCGGCCAAAAACATCAACAGGTCGTCCGCATACAACGAGATGGTGTGTGACCTGGCCCTGTAGACCAGTCCCTTATAATAGCGGCCAGATCTGGCTTTCGCTGCAAAAGGCTCCATTGCCAACGCGAACAAAAGGAGGGAAAGTGAGCATCCCTGCCTAGTGCCGCGTCGTACCGGGTATGGACTCGAGATCAACGAGCCCACTCTAACTCTAGCCGTGGCTTCAGTATATAGGACTTTGGTCCAGTTGATATAGCCCTCCCCTAGTCCGAAACGCCTCATCACTTCGTATAAATAATCCCACTCTAGGCTATCGAAAGCTTTCTCGATGTCTATGGAAAGCACTAAAGGAGTAGACCCCTCCGGCAACCAAGTTCCTAGCAGCCTAGTCAGTCTGCGGATGTTGTGGGTGGTGTTTCGCGTTGGGATGAACCCGCACTGATCACTATGGATCAGGCCCGTCATGTGGGTCAACAATCTATTTACCAGGATTTTGCTCAGTATCTTGTAATCCGTTGTGAGCATTGACAATGGGCGGTAAGAGGAGAGGGCGTCACTCGCTCTACCAGGTTTCAACAATGGGATCATAAGGGCCTCACACATTGACCGCGGCAGTCTACCTCGCGACTGTGCCTCGTTGTAGACCAATTGCAGTTGCGGGGCTAAGTGCTCTATATATTTGCTATAGAACTCAATCGGCAGGCCGTCAAGCCCTGGGGTTTTATTCCTAGCCATCTGCTTCACTGCTCACCCTATTTCTCCGACCGTTATAGCTCGACCCAGCTCCTCTGCTTCTGATTTCTCCAGCTGTGGCAACTGCAGCCCTCCAAGGAAGGTGTCCAATTCCTCCGCCCCGCCCGTCGGTCCGCTCTCATACAGCCCCTCATAGTACGCCCTGAACCTATCCAGGATCCCGGCCTGGGTGTGGCAGAACCCGCCTCCCGCCTCTCCAATAGACATGATTGGAACACCCCGCCGAAGCGGATTGGCAAGCCAAGC